>NC_133164.1:63277528-63908891 GCF_040802235.1 Manis javanica | reverse complement strand
AAGGATAACATAAATTCAGTGTTAACTCTATGAAAGAACCTTCAAAGATTTATAACACATGGAATGACTTTACCCAAAGAGAGCTAATTTTTGGCATACTATCAGATAAACTCACAGTGTTAAAGTTTAGGCATCTGAACATAACCCTGTTTTTCCTGCCATCTTTACAAATGAGTTAAGACTTAGATGATGCTGTAATCAGAACTGTGAACAGCGTGAAGCCAGGAGCTGTGGAAGAGAAGTCGGATAAGGAACGTGAGCTCCAAAGCGACAGCAGTACTGTGAAGGTATGGGCTGCATTTAACACAAAACATGTAATGGAAATAAATTTAAAGTTCTTTGCCTGAAGGCAAAAAAAAAAAAACACAGTGCTGTAAATTTGTAAAGCTAGATTCATGATGCTCATTTGGGAAAAAGTTATCATAATAACACCACCAACAGAGACCATCCCTTACTGAGTCTGTGCTGTGTCCCAGACACGTAACTATATGCTTTATATATATATTATTTCAATTAATCCTCATAGTAATCCCATGCGGTGGGACCATTATGATCCTCCTGTGGTACATGGGGAAATCAAATGTCAGAGGAGTTAAATAGTTTGCCCAAGGTCACCTTGATCACTGAGCCTCTATTTGAAACAGTCTGTTTTACAGCAGATCAAACCTCTTCCCCTCAATTTCTCAGTTATGATATATAAACTGTTTTATAGTAGATCAAGCCCTTCCCCCTTAATTTTTCAGTTATGCCATAAATAAATATATAAGATGTTCAAATAGGGTTCACTGGGCACCCAGTTACAAAAAAATAATAATTACAAGGGGATTCTGAGTCCCTTATCAGAACTTTTTAGAGTAAAATGCTAAGTAATCATGCATTAGTCACTTTATGTGGTCAGTTTTTTTTAAAAAAATGTTATAAAGAGTTTGCAAAATACCAATTTCCTTGTGAGTTATATTTTTCTAGGTGTTATTTGATGAAGAAAAACCTCATGTCCTTAACATTTGTCATAACCTCATGTCATAACACAGAGTATGTTATGATTTTTGAGTAGCCACTATTATTATTTCTGCTAAGTGGCCTTGACATTTTAATTGGCTTGTTTTGCATTTCTAGAACTTTCCCCTTTGCCATCCATTCATTCTTTTTTCCATAGGAAGGTAAGTCTTCACACCTAAGTCAACAAATATCAAAATATGTTTTTTTTATTCCCATTAACTAGTGAGATCTCTGCTTGAAGTTACAATCACAGAACCAAAATTAGGATATATAATCATCACCTGTGATAACATAGTCTTATTCTTTACCTTAGGAAGTAACAAGCTTTTTAAATGTTGAACCTAAGTTCCATATGAATATGTTTCATAATAAGTCTTTCATTGTGTTCCCTCTGTTGATTAAATTTATGCTTCATTTTTAAATAAATAATTGTTTAAACATAAACTTGGAAGACAAGTACAGAACAATTGGTATATCTTACGTGACATTGTGACATGGACTTAAAAAATTACTTCTTATCATAAAATACAAACTATTAACTTTCAATGCCCAACTGAAACAAACTAGAAATACTGGGTCTTATAATAAAAGTGACACCCAATGTCCTAGTTATAAAGCCACAGAAAGCAAAGTCAGTATCAATAGGCCTCAAGCTGACACTGCTAAATATTGCTCTCAAAAGTTACAGACCCACTGGAGCCTTGAAACTTTCCACAGCCAACTCCTAGAAAAGATAGAGATGTCCATGGGTGTTGAAATAAATGATTTGTCTTTTATTTTACCTCCTCATTCCAAGCAGAGAAAATTTATGCAAAGGTTGAAAGCTTAAGCTGCTTAAAAATAATCTCCCTCGTGGCTCTGTGCCTCTCCAAGGGTTATATCAGAAGTAGTGCAGAAGCCCAGAGAGAAAGGAAACATGGTTCCGTGCTGGGAGAGAACAAAGCTCATGGATCCTTCCTGCAGGGATGACCCATCTCACCCTGTAGCAGCACTTCAGGGACGTGGCAAGAGTCAGAGACACCAGGAGAGTGCTGTGCCTGTGAGGCAAGACTCATTCAGCGTTATGTGTTCAAACTTCCCACATGCCAATCACTGCTATAGACAATTGGGATGCAGCACTACACAAATAAAAAAATCAGTGCACTTCAGGAAAACTGCCCTCCTGGAAAAGACAGATGACAAACAATGACTGCCATAATAAATGTACAAGATTTTCAAATGCAATAATTGCAATTTTTAAAAAAGCAAGGTCACAGGGATTGACAGGGGCAGCTGAGGATTTTAAAGAGAATCATCACAATAGGCTTCATTGAGTGCTCATGCCTTCGAAAAGGTGAGATTTTAGTGAAAGCTTGGGGGCAATGCGCTTAGCTATGGAGATAATGAGAGCGAACAATCAGGTGGAAGCAGTAGCTGGTGCAGAGGCCCCAAGGCAGGAATATTCCTCTGTTTTGGAGGAAGAGAAGGAGACCAGAGTAGCAGAGAGAGAGATTGTGTGTTTGGAGAGAGAACAGAGGGGTAACATCAGCCTCAGCAACTGTGAGGGGTATTTTTTTATCTGGGGGTTGTTCAAACATTCCAGGCCAGGTTATTCCTGGCTTTTTAGTTTTAATTAATCTTCACTGAAGAATGCTTATATCCTTAGTTTGATATTTTACTTTAGAGAATTAATGTGACTCTGATTTTGCTTAGTTGTTTAATATGGAGTTTTGGTAGGGTTTTTTTTCCAGAGGCCCTCACCCTACTCTGACTACACCCACGGTCCCTGTCTCAACGTCAGCCTCAACAACTGTGAGGACTTCAGCTGTTATTCTGAGTGAAAAGGACTGTCACTGAAGGTTTTGAAACTGAGCAGTGACACAATGTTTCTTTTCAAAGGATCAAGCTGGTTTATTCAAAGTAGACTGTTTTGAGGAGGGTGAAGGTGTTGCACATGTGGGACTGACTCAAGGGTAAAAGCCAGGAAACCAGTTAGGAGACTAAACCTGGGAAGATATGATGGTAGCTTCTAAGTAGATTTGTAGTTAGCAGTGAAGGTGGAGCAGAATTGTCAGATTGTGGATTTGTGTTGAAGGCTGAGTCCACAGATTGCCCAATGATTTGGATATGAGACAGAGAGAAAGACCACAGTCAAGAGGAAGGAACCAAGGACCTGAGTTGCAAGGGCTTCAGTATCAGGTTAAAAAAATTCCTAGTTCTGTATGCACGTATCAGTGCACGTATTCAGTGCACGTATCACATGACATAGAAAATGAGGGACATCCTTTTCTGATAACCGTAATAGCCCAAAGTTGAAAAGTCCCTCCTCAGTTTTATGGGTAACATGGAAGTCCCACAAACTTTCTACACGATGGAGGGGAGGGGAACAGAGGACTTGAGTAATTTAAGTTGCATTTCCCTATTACTTGTCAGATGTGGGATGTTCAAATAAAATATGCTCACACATGTCATCAGGGTTGAACTCGTGAAACTTCCCCCAAACTGAACACACCTGTGAAACAAGCATCTCTTTGAAAGCACCATTTGTTGTCTTTTCCAGTTTCTGCAGTGGCCAAGTGTCGCCACTCACCTGGCTTCTAAGATCACAGGTTGATTTTGTCTGGGTTTACGGGGCAGGTATGCCTGGTGGATAGAATGCCTTTTGCTCAGCATGTTGCTTGTGAATCCATTCATACAGCTGCTTGTAGCTCTATGTTCAGTCTGTTTGCTTTATTCGAGGTCAGCAAACTTTTTCTACAGAAAGACAAATGCTAAATATTTTAGGCTTTGCTGGCTACATGTAGTCTCCGGTTCATATTCTTTGTTTTTGTTATTGCTTTTACAACCCCCTTAAAAATATAAAATCCATTCTTAGCTTAAGGGCCATTGATACTGCAGGCATCGAGTGGGATCTGGCCAGCAGGCTGGAGTTTGACAGCCCTTGCTAGGTAGTATTGCAAGGCAGATGTGCCCCCATGTAGTTATAGTCTTCCTATGATTGGCTATTGCCTTCACTCAGGCCCCAGGTGAAGTGTGGCCTGCTGTGAGACTCTCTGCTCACCCTATCTAACCAACCTGTCGGTTGCTCTTCTTGCCAGGATGCTGTTGTAATTCTCTGCTCACACTACTGATAATTCTAGGGACCATGTCCATCTTACTATTATATTTCCAGCCACTACAGCAGTGCCTATACATTGTAAGTTCTCAATAAATGTTTGTTAAGAAGAGAATATGTGTACAAAGTAAGTCAGGTGTGATATCTGGCCTGCCCCAACCATTTATTAGGGAAACCAGTGGTCCCAGTGCATAGCCACCTTGTTACAAAGGTAGACTGACTTGGAAAGATGATTTCAGTTAATAAAAGTCCTCTAAAATCTGAGCCAGAAAGCAAAGAAAGACTTTCCAGAAAGCAGCGAAGACTGCATTTGAAAGGTTGTGAAATAGGACTGTGGCTGGAGGAAACTTGACAGAACAGTATAAGCTGAAGTGGAAGGACAGGGAGTGGGGAGGGAGGGAACCAGAAGCCAACAAAGGAAGGAAGCTGAGAGTGAGAGAGCTGGAAGCCTTCCTCCTTGGGGTAGCTCAGGAGCAATGGCAGGTCACCCTGAAAGTCTACTGAGGTCACTAGAAACATTTTAGATCTAGAGTTAGTCCCCAGTAACCCAAGACCCACCCTGTCGTGACTCCTGACCTTGGAGTTCCATGGGATTCCACTTAGATTTTGCATAATCAACCTCTGTTTGGAGTTGCTTAAACAAGTCAGTATTCCTTATATGCAAATGAGACATGCAATAATTCTATGGTAGCCTGTGGGTGAATACTTAATTATCAGTTGATTAAGGTTTATTTATTGAACATGAGGTCAATTCACTAATAAGCATTAATTGAATGATTTCATTAATGAGCCAATTTCAAGCTCACAAGCACAGGAAACTTTAAAACATAACTTTAAGCACAAAATAACAGAGTACAGCTGCAATGTTGTTGTTTTCTGCAAGGCCTGCCCTTCCTGGCAGTCTGTGGGCACCTTGTGTTCAGTGATATCTGCAGTCCCCTGCAGTGAGCACAGCAGCCTACACCTAATCAGGGGCAATCGTAAGGAAGATTATTTTGCACCATTCGGCTATAATTAGACCAGCTTTCTTTTTTAGTGATTCATTAGCATTCTACTTTGCTTTTAGAACCAACAAACTCAATCTAAATTCCTCCCTGAGCATCAGTAGCAGTGGAGTTGGGAATGGAATGAGAACTGTTGATAACAAGAACAAGGAAGAAGGAAACAGACAAGAATATTGCTTGGGTTCCCTTCATCCCCAAACTGCAAACTGCAAAGTGGAAAAAGGCAAGAGCCCATCCACCTGCTCTGCTCAACAGTAACCTTCACGTGTCCCACCCCCAAAGGAGAGCTGGCTGACACTTAGGCTCTTGCAGCCTTGCTGGACTTTCTCATACAGTTGTTTTAATCCCAGTTTTTCCTTCTATTTCAAGAAGAGGAATAGTATATACATGAAATTTGTATGTCTCACTGTTCACCTGGCCATTGTCTTCTGTTATCTTTAGAGTATATAAGACATTTTTTTCAAATCTTAATGGTATCATTACACAAGCAGTATTTGGGGCCATTGTCATTTCAATATGGACAAAGCAGCTATAGTAATAGAAAAGGAATATCTGATTATTTACTGAAGTCAGTATTCAGTAGCATTGAAAAAGCCTTCAAGTGAAACCATATTGTAGGTGCTTAAAGAACTTTGATAATTTCTACATAGACCCTGTGCTCAAGGGATTGTCAAGATACAGGGAAATAAGAGACCAGACTCTACACTGACATTCTCCTCAAGTCAAGAAGGTTCTTCTGAAACTGTAACATGAGTACAAATATTGGGCATCTTGTTAAATTGCAGATTCTAATTCAGTAATTCTTGAGTGAGGCCCAAGATGCTGCACTTCACATGAGCCCCAGCACATCTCAATCCAGAGAGGGGAGTGAGTGACTGCTGTCCAGAATAAGAGGGGAAGGCTTGTCACCTGGGGTACATGCCCACAGAGATTTTAATTAGCTCTTCACAACCAGATTACAATCACATTACAGATGCAATAATGCTTCGGAATCATCATGGTCTCTGTCGCTGGAGGTCAAAATCCATTGTGTTAATATATTCTTGAAGTTTTATTCTCCATTCTTTCATTCACTATTCATTCACATTCACTTAGCATGTAACTGAATGTGTACTACATAAAGAGTAAATAGCCTTAGTCTCAACCATTTTGAGAAATTTCTTTTCCCAAACCTTTGAAGTTTGATACCATTTAAAGATGTCCATCTGTTCTTCCCCCTGCTTCCCTTCTCCAAAAATGTTTAGGGAACCTAATTTCATGTTGTAGCTAGGTCTTTCCATGTAACATTAGGATTTTAGAATACTTATGTTCTGTGTAATAAAATGTCATTAATTCCAACCTTACAAATTCAAAAAGTGTGTGAATTCAGACTTGGCCTTAACTACCACTTACTCTTATACTATGTTATTAAGTGCACACAAATTTCATCTGTAGGTTTAATCACACAATTTTAATCTAAGCATTTTGGTCATACCGAATTTTATGTAATGTAGCCATTCATAAATAATCCTCTTCTCAATATTAAATCCAGTCTGGGAAGACCTCTGTTCCCAGCATTCATTAGCCATTAATTGCACGCATATATAACTCTGAGTAAGGAAATGAAATTAAATTTAAGACCCTCTATAAAAGTGATAGTCTGCTCATTTAGGCTGGTCTCCTTTCTGATTGTGTTATTAAAGAGGTTTAACTCTTCTGATTTTTTTTGTTCTATGCAGCATGGATCAGGAAGAAATCTACAAAAATCTTCTAACGTGTAATAAGTTGACCATTGACATCTACACACCAGACACAGTGTATTTCACGCATTAAAGGACTGTGAAGGTGGAACTGAGGGCCTTGTGTCCTGTGCCTGAGGATTTTTGACTCTTTCTTTTCCTGTAACTACAATGTCCTATAGAAAACAACCACACAAATAACAAAGCAAGATACTAAAGAAGTTGGTGTATTTGGGGTTTCGGTGTTTGTGTTCATCAAGACCCTGTCCCTGACCTGAAATCCCATTCCTTAAAAAGTAGGCCCTTTAACTAGATACTCATGAATAATTAGCTTACCTATCATCTTGCTTTTGTTCATTGATTGTCTAGCGCTTCTCTTCCAATGTATTTTACTTGATGGAAAATACCTGAGTAGATATTTTCACACGTCCTTTTATTCATGTCATCTGTTTTTGACTGTGAATGTTTTCATCCAGGACGGTGGGTCAGTATTAGAATTGCTTTTCTGTTTATGTGTCCAGTTCTTGAGGCTTATAAAAATCACTTTTCATCAAGGAATCTGTTGCTTGGCTGCACTAGGCAATCTCCAGGGTTACATGGCACGTGCACGATTGTATTGCTTCCTTTGCTTCTGCTGTGGTGTAACAGGTTCCATTTTAGGAGTTCATTCTCCTCCCGCCTCAGGTGTACAGTTAGATCATCTCATTTTAATCACCTCGTTTCTATTTCCATCATGAACATCACTTCTCTTCATGCCCAGTTTGTCAGCTACTTTAATGGAAAAGACAAAGCACGGCCTGGTTGGAGTTCCATTTCCTGTTTCTGCACGCTGGAATCAGGTGGGTCCTGGCAGAGTTGCTAACAAAGACCAGGTGACGACCAGTTCCTTGACTGCAAGTTTGGGAGGCTGCTGAACGGGTGAAAAGAAAGAAATCCATGACTTAAATGTGTTAAGGAGATGGGATGATTTCTTCATAAATGGAGGCAGCTCTCCATAAAGCCAGGGAGATAACAAACAGAAAGTATCCTTAGAACCATTTCTATTTGTCCAGAGGATATTGCCACAAAACTGATCACTATGCTGTTCTGCCACCTAGTAGTTATGATTCTGATAATTATTTCTGAAAAAACTGGACAAGTCACTTAAGCTATTTTAATAGGGTAAATCTGCATCATTTCTTTCAAAGGCACATATTTTATCTACTATTCTGTGACTTTGTTTTTATTTCATGAATATCTTCATAATTCTGAGGGTGTATTTTTTTCTTCTAAAAAAAACCACAGATAAAATAAAAATTAGTGTATGCTCTCCCTGTATTATGTAACCATTATAAATACATATCTGGAAGGGTAATTCCGAAGAGATGTTAAAAAGCCAAAGCCGGTCCTGGGCAGAAGTGCTTGGAGTTTTGGCCCCTCTGTTTGTTACCTGGGTGACACGCTGACCTGTACTTCTCTGAGCCTCACTCACCTTTCTTACCTGTGAAATGGAGACAGACCCTGCTGGACACAACTGCCTCTCCCTGACTGAAAATGCAAGCGCCAGAAACTTTACGTAGCTTGCAGTTATCCACACAAAACACGTTGTTTTCCACTTCGGAGCCATTCCCCGTCCGCATAGCTGGAACGCTGCCTTCCCCTCCCCGGCCACACCTCCGGGCTCATCCCACACCCCTTGGGGCTCGGCCCCTTCCTGCGGGACTAGAGCGCCGCCGGCCCGCCCCGCCCTGTTTAGCCTTCCGGCTTGGGAATGCCCCGTCCCACACTTTCAGCGCCGTCGCCACCAGGACTCCTGACAAGGTGTATTCAAAACATGTTTCTCAGGCAGACTGAAGGCCGCCTGAGGGCTGAAACAACCTGCACCCTATTTATCACTTCTTCCCCATTGTTCAATTCAGCACAGGGCCTGTCACGCGGAAGGCATCCAGATCTACCTGCATCCATGTAAGAGTTGTGTTAAAATGATTCATCGAGGGTTGAGAGGCCGTCGTGCGTCCCGTGGTTCCTAGGGCCCACCATAATCGTAGCACCCACACTTTCATTTCTTGTTAGTCCCTCTTCTCTATACTAAGAGATCCTTGAAAGCAGGAATTCCATCTTACCCTGATATCCTCAGAGCCTTATATAAGACGTGGCATAGAATGGGCACCCAGGAAATGCAAATGGGTTGGAATGAATAATAATTGTGGTGTAAGTCCGGGGAGAGGAAATCCCAGGGCAAAATACCTCTAAAAACCGAAATCAGTCTAAGGGAGAAATAGTTTAAAACCCAAAGAAGCAAGCAAGCAAGCAAGCCCCTCCCCTTAACCTCTCAGGTTCAGACCCGCCCTCGGTTGCCCTGGTAATTACTCATCGACATGGAGATGAACTTCTCTCCACCCCTGAGGATATGCAAATGCACTAAAGCCAGGCGAGATACTCTGGAAATGCTACAATTTTACGCACAGTGGTAATAATTATTATGAGTGTTCCATTCAAGTTCAACTATGCTCCTGGTTTGTAAACATCCAGCAAGAGTTAATTGATAAAGCTATTAAATTGTCTGTGTATACATGTTATACAGAGACACGTCTATGTACATTTTAAATGCATGAAATTTAAAAAAGTTACATTTTTTTCTGTAAAAACAGTATAGTTTTCTGACTGAATGTTATAAGTATCTTCCTTGCTGACTAAGCTCTCCTGGTTTTGATGCTCTCTGGAGGCAGCATTTAAAGTGATGGAAGGAATTCCACATATGCTTTCAAAGATTAACTTCCAGATCAGTGATCCGCTGTGAGGTCTTACCGCTCAACATAGCGCTAGACTCTGCCTTATGCATCATTCATTAAAGTCCTACCACTTAATCTGGGGTGGGGCCGCTTGTAGTTGTTACTCAGCCTCAGCAAGGCCCTCAGTGTGCTCACCGCTCTTCTTCACCCCTACTTAACTCTCTGGTTTATTCTGCTCAGCAGAACCTGAACATTTTCCCTCCGTTTCGGAATCATAGCTGTGAATCGGAGCACCCCTGCCCAGCTGACCCTGCCTCCTTCCTCAGTCACACGACCGAGGGCCACTCGGGTGGGTTTCTGCCACTCGAAACCTCTCTGACTTCACGTACAGTAACTCCTGCTCACTCTGTCTTGCATTTCCCTCCTGCTTTTCTCCCTCCCGTCAAGCTACTGTTTCATCTTTCTTCTTTCCTAACAACTTTTCTGACATCTATTTTCATCAGTTTTCTATTTCATCACCATAAATAATTATTTGCCTCCCTCCTGACCGAAAGGGTCAAAATGGCCACTTTGTTGGGATGTACGATGGTCCTTTCTTACTTCGCATGCAACTTGGCCTGTCCACTGCATAGCTGTTTGGTTTGGAGGCCTTGAGCCTCTCTCACCATCATTTTAACTTCTACCACTCAATACAATGTGGTCTAAATAAAAAATGATATTCTTCTTCCATCAAAGCAGTTTCAGGACTGCTGTGTCGACTAGCTTTCCTTCATATCATTAAGCACCTGTGAGTAAGAATCCGGTAGGTGTCAGTGTGGCAGTATTTGACACTTTTGGTCATCCTCTTTCTTCTAGAAAATCTTCCTTGCCTCCAGAATGAAACTCTTCTCTTTCTCCTCTTGCTTCAGAGACTGCTCTTGCTCTCTCTCCTTCTGTGGCTCTTCTTGTTTCTCCTGATGCCGTATTGTCTTTCTCTAAGGATCTGACCTGTGCGCTTCACTCTCTCAGAGTAATTTCATTCATTACTTTGACTCTTGTTATCACCTTTGTCCTAATCACCCCTGTCATGGCATCTCCAAATCTGACCTCACTTCCCTTTAATCTGTAAATACACATGAAAGAGTACATGAATACAGGGGTTCTTTAAATGCTTGCTAAGATGATTTATATATCTATGGTTTATTGACAAAAGCAAACATAATATGTTTTAGTGTGTAGCAATGTTATCCATAACTTCAATCTGGTTCTTATTTTTATTCAAGAGCTATTAAGTTTAGACCCAAACATTCTCGAAATCTTTTCAAACACCTGGATATTTGTTTTCTTCAGGAATCCTTTGTGCAAAATAGAGTTCCAAAATTAAGTGTGTGGGCCAGCTATACAACTGATGTGTGACTTAATCCAGGACATGGTAATCTTGCCTATCTTGCCTTACTATCCACATTATTTAGGACTGAAAAAAACAGAACTTTGAATCTCTTAAGGAAAGAAACTGTTCTTTTGATAGCTACCACAAATCTTTCCTTTATCTCTAAAGAGGGAGCAAATTTCACTGTGATAATCTTGTTTCAAGACTGTTGATTCATTGCTTTGCAAGAATTTAATCAGCTATATTTTATTCTTTGTTCAAAAAAGCAAGCTCATTGTTCAGGTCTAGGTGAAACAAGTATACAATAATAGTGACATAAATGACTCATACTACGGAAATTTTTTAAGTGCTACATGAGAGCTTTACATATTTTCTTATTTAATACTCGTAGTAAGAAAAAGAGGTTAGATATTGTTATTATTTCCATTTGACAAATAAGGAAACTGAAGTTAAAGGTCCACCAGTAACTTCCTGAAAGTCATGCCACTAAGAAAGCGGCAAAGGTGGGATTTGAATTCATTTCTGTCTGATTCCAAAACCTACCTTCTTAGTAGTATGGTGTAAAGAATAGTGTGTCTAAGGGGGTTGTCATCTTAGCTCTGCCATTATTCTGGCTGTGTTACTTTGAGCAAACCACATAAACTCAATGGGCCTTAATGTGTAAACACATACACACGCACAATGAGGGTGTAAACTCAGGTCCCCTACAGCTCCAAGCTTTTTCAACTTTTTGTTGTATCTCAACTTAAATCCTTCAGATCTACACAAGAATAACAGACCAGAGTTTCAAGTCACTGTCAATAGCATAGATGTTTTATAAATAAGAGCTGATTCTACCCTCACAGTAAACTGATACATTTATGCTGTCGTATTTCAATCACTTGAGATTCCACCATGTCCTCCAGTTGTGATAAGCATTCAGTGTACAACAACTGTAAACAAAACAAGTATTATCTTGAACATATAGACTCTCTGTCTTAAAACAAAAAGTTGAAAATCATGCTAACCATTGACTGCAACAACCTTTCTTAGACTGTGCACTTAGAATTTTCCCCAAGTTTCAGTATTGGGTTTCTGGCCATATCATCAAAATGAGCAAAAACAAGGTGGTACCACCAGAATCATGTCAGGGCCATGTCTTCCTACAAGCAACACAGACATAATTTTTCTTATTTAATAGGGACGAGTAATTTTCCTCCTCCTTCCATTGCTATCTCTGTTTAAGGGTAACTTTGGTGTCCTTGAACAACTTTATAAATATGTCTTCCCTACCCAAATGATTAAAATTATTAAAACCTTGAAAATGTGTTGCATCATAAGTCATTGCTATCAAACAAATGTAAGCATCTTGAAGGAAAGTAGTTTTGCAACTCTAATGCATTTTCATTTCTCTTTCCTCAAAACAATTGCTTATGTTATAATATTGTTTATAATGTGTATGAAAATCATCTACATTTTCTAGATGCAATTTTTTCATTCTTTCATTTTTATTGCAGATTGAGGAAAGAAGCCTGAGCTATTTGCTCTATATAAGAAAACATACTCCAAAGTTGTTATTTTATAAAATATAAAATTATTAAACTTACACTCAAGTTAACATTAAGAGCAATGTGGAATAGCTAAAAAAATCATTTATTTTTAAATTCGTTAGAAAGCTAAAAATAAGAAAACTAAAAGATGGGATGAGGAATTTCTGAGTGAAGAGGCCATGGTAGCTTTCATCCCTAGGGACAATGGGGGAAAGAGATAAAAAAATATCACCCCAAATTTACAAAATTTTCCTAATAATGTGAGGGGTGGCGTGAGAGATTAGAATAGTGAGGACCCCTGGCCACAGATTGTCCGCACCCTCCACCCCACCCTTCCTCGCGGGACTGCGCCGAGTGTGAGGCAGCAGCCTGCACGTCAGGGAGCCCCTGCTCCCCCAGGAGGCTGCTGGAGGCTCAGGCAGGGGCGGGTTCAGCCCCCCCGCCCCCCAGAGCTCCTCACCAAGGACATCACAGGTACGTGCCAAAATCTTCCAGATGCAGAAAGCCTCCTGAGGTGGGCGCAGCTCCAATCTTAGTTCTGATTTTTCAGCCTGTAACTGCAAACCTCTTTAAACGTACGTACACGTGTGGTTGACTGGTCAGCCAGCGACTTCACTGGATTTTACACAGAGAAGTTGGTGTATTATTAGTCAGTTAGGGCTGCCATAACAAAACACCATGCGGGCTGGTTTAAACAGCGAAATGTATTTTCGCGCAGCCCTGAAGCCTGGAAGTCCAAGAACGAGCTGTTAACCGGGTTGGTTTCTGGGGAGACCTCCCTCCCTGGCTTGCAGACAGCTGCCTTCTCTCTGGGTCCTCGCATGGCTTTTACTTATGTGCAGGCAAATAGAAAATCTCTGCTGTTTCTTCCTCGTCTTGTTAGGGACAGCAGTTCTATCAGGTCAGAGCCCAGCTACCGGAGCTCGTTTGACCACACATACCTCCTTGAAGGCGCTCTCTCCAGACAAAGCCCCTTTGGGAATTCAGGCTTCCGCATGGGAACTGGGGTTGGGATTCTGGACACAGTCTGTCCAGCACAGGGGACTGCACTTCTCAGTCTGTCCGTTCGGGGCTCTCACCCTTCATTTTACAAAGCTGAACCCCTGGGCTTTCTCCTCTGGTAGCCCAGACAAGAAAACGACGCGTTTGCAGTAGGAGCTTCAGCTTCCTCACGTCATGCCGCACCGTCCGTCCCTGCCCAGGCAGCAGCAGACACATGGCAGCGACCTCATACCAAGCTTTGCCTCTGAAATCTTTCTGCCTTTTTTCACTCTCTAGAGCTTTTAGGTTGCTTTGTTATTTTGTCTGTTACTCCATCCTGAGTTTATTGACCCTGAATATGTCTATCATTTTATTAATACTGCACTTTCCCTATTCCTCCAGTTTAGGGGTTGGATGAGGAGACAATGGTCCACATCTCTTGTAATGACACCCTTGCTTTATAAGCAGGGCACCATGTAGGGGGCAGTAGCCTCTGGTTTCTTACCTTGGCTTTTCTGCTGTGGAATCTCTGCCCTAGGAGCAAGCTTGGGTGAGGGCAAAGGCCAGGGCAGAGGAAACGTGGGTGAAATATTTTGGCCGGACATACTTAGGGTAGAGCTTCCATTCTGTCAGTGGAGGCTGGGTAGAGAAACAGAAGCCCCATCCTTGGGAGCTGCACTTGCCTGGAATGCCACCTCTCTGCAGCAGAGCTGGGGGCAGGAGACCTGCTGGGAGCCTGCCCCTCCCGGAGCGATCCCGCAGCTGGGGCCGGCCCGGGCAGCCCTGTGGTCTTGGACACGCTCATGCCGAGTGGAGCTTCTGTTCACCGGGCTGTGGGAGGAGGAAGGGGGGAGCAGGGCTCAAGTGCCACAGACTCCCACTCTTCTTACCAAGATTTAGTAGATTTTCCTGAATAATTGATCTATGCCATTAGGTCAGTTTCCAGAGACCTAAAGTGACTAGGATTTTTAAAAATATAATTTTTACCAATTATGATAGTTTCTCTGGGAAGCAGGTCTACAGAATTCCTCATGCTATCCTTCTGGAAATGGATCTTTCACTGTATATTTAAATCCCATAGAATTGTTATTCACATTCTAGATTGTCAGTATTTATTCAGATTTACCCATTTTCTCTTAGCTTCTATCCAGGAAAATATTACTTCTGCTGACAAACACTCTTATATTTACTTTAGTGCTGGTGACAAATATTGTTTTTTGTCTATTTATTTTGTCTTAAAGCATCTTATTTCATTATTTTTGTAGAATATTTTAAAACTAGATAACAAAGAATAGTTGGTATCACTTTTTTCAGAACTTTGACAGTTTTGAAAAACTGACAATTTCTCTTTTAATCATCTTTCTTCTTTCCTATTTTATCTTTATCTATGTCTAATCTGTTGTTAAACCAACTCTCTTTCAACCACTGACATCTTAGCTATTGTATTTTTTTATTCTAAAATTTCCATTATGTTACTTTCATGATTATCTGTTCTCTGACAAGTTCTCAAGTTTCTTTAAAAGTCTGTGTTTGATCACCTCATTATCTGGATCCCCAATATTTCTTATTCTATTATCTGTTATTTCTCATAGTTTTCATTGCATTTTCTTGTCTCCTTGCATGTCTAGTATAGGCACATATGTGAGAAGTTGTGAAATAATTTGAAGCCTAGGATAATGTTATCTTTATTTAGAGAAGGTTTATGTTTGCTTCTGGAAGACATTCTGGGCTACTGGCAGTTACATATTTTAATACAATGACAAGAATTGAAATCAGGTGAAGCTGTGCTTTATAAGGCTAGCAACTGGACTGCTCCTCGTTCACTCTTACCAAGAAGATAAGATACAGTCTCTGGGGTCTCAGTCCAGAGTCATGCACATTTTACTTGGGCTTCCTGTGCATCCTTAACAGCTGTTCAAGTGTCATGCTTGTCTCCTACACCAGAAGGTTTTAACATTTCTGCTCAACCCCTTGCTCTCTCAGCTGTTTCTTCTGGCATTGGCAGAACCTCCTCAAAGAAATGCTATCCCAATTGTCTGGCTCGCTTACCTAGATTTCTTTCTTCTGAAGGGCTCTGGTCCGTAGTTTCCCATGCTCTGTTAGCTCTCCAGTGTATTCAAACAGGTGATTTTTATATCTTGTTCATCTTTTCTTGTGCTCAGCAGAAGGGTTAGTCTGCAGGATGTTGTCAGTCATCACCAGCAACAGGAGCTCTGCAATCTGTTTTCCAAAATCAACTAAGGCAATATTTTAAAAACCTGTCAATGGCTTCTCAGTACATTTATAATAAAATCCCAATATTCTATCATGTTCTACAAGCTCTATAAGATCTGGCCACAACCTATTTTTTCACCATAGCTTGATGAATCTCTCCTTAACTCATTAACTCCCACAAGAAAACCTTTCTGTTCCTCATGCAAACCAAACAACACACTGTCCATTGGACTTCGTATTTGTTGTTCATCTTAGAACAGCAGTACCAGAGCTTTACACATGGTTAACTCCTATGCTTCCTTAACTGTGCTCAAATATCACCACCTCAAACATCCTTGTCTCTCCATCCAATTAATGGAGAATCTCCTCATTCACTCATTCTCTGTAACAACAGCACCCTCTTGATTTGTCGTAAAGCATTTATCACAATCTGTAATTATCTATCTTTTCATTAGAATTTTATTTTTTACAAGAGCAGAACTTTTTGAGTCTCCATTGCTTCTCTAGCACTATGAATAATGCCTGACACATAGTACTACTCATTAAATATTCATTTAAACAAATGAAATACAACCCATGACTGTAAGCAAATTCATTAATTTCTTTGGCCTTCAGTGTTTCACATTTCATTTTGAAGTATGTGGACAGGTCATCATAGTGAATAATGCCTAGCATACCCAGTTAATTAAATAATTAATATGGAAATATCTTATACCTAGATATTATCTCCAAACTAGTTTTTCCTTCCCTCTTCTTTTCCCTTTCCTTTCCCAGGTAGTTATTGAATGATCAAACAAGTGTCATTTTTATTTTTTGGCGTAACGTCTTCCTCTGGAGGATGTAATAAGGAGTTATTTCTAATGTAATAAGATAACAAGAATAAGGGAGTGTTTAAATTTCCCTGGAAGCATATAGGAATTGTCCTTCATGTTTTTTTTATGTGATCTTGATTTAAAAAACAATCACCTTTTTTTGCTTTTTGAAATAAATCTTTGTCTATGTGAAAATAAGTCCAAATAAAATGAATATTTCTTTATTTTGGATTTGTTATTCATTTGTGTAGAGCAACAATATTGGGGAGAGAGCAAAATGCTTGCCTCTGCTGTGACTCCATTACTGGCTGTCACTTCCAGGTCCCCAGTCACTACCTAATTAAAGCATTGCCTGGATTTTATGTCCTAGATGTGAGGTGGACAGAATTTATTCACTGCAAGACCCCTGATTACATGATGGTTAAATGGTCTGCTTGTATGTGGCTATTTATTAAATATGATTTGACCATGATTTGTACCATATCAGTGTTGAAACATCTTGGAACTTCAATTCCCATGTTCCCCATTATTTCTGTTTTTAGGTTTTTAATGAACAAGTATTTCACCAAGTAGATCTCATTAGCACAGACATAGCAGAACTGGTAGATTTTTCCTCTACTTCATTCCATGGGGGAGCACTAGCATGGCATGCTGCAGAAGTTGGCAGGGCTACAATCTGATGCCATTGAGCTTTATAATATAAGATAATGTATGCATAATGAATTAGCAATTTGAAACATCTCTTTCTTGATTTTATCTAGCCATAATGTATAAAGCCTCATTCCAGGGAAAGTTCTTTTATTAAGAAATCTTCAACTTATTCCATCAAACTGGCTCCACATCCTATATCTGGCCTTAGGAACAGGAAATACTTATTTATTAAGATTTCACATGAAAATTGCATGCATTCTGTTTTGTTTGTAGATAGTAGAGTGACTGTAAATTCTTTTTCCTTAAATACTTTGTGACCCCATTAAAACAGAGAGCACAGTATAAAAATATTCAATGTGTCATAAATACAGTCATTATTTCTAGCACATACTGAAAATTGCCAGTACCAGCATGGATAAATTAAAGTCACAAGATAAAACAGAATAAATAACCATTCTTTCACAAGGAATGTGAGGCTATAAGTTTATCAAATGGGAAAACAGAACTGTGCATACTATGAAGTTTAATATGTCTTGAGAATTTCCTCTGAGGTAGACACATTGCTTAGAACATGTTTATTAGAGCATTACAATTAGAAATATTTGAAAATGCCAGCAATTAGAGTAAGATATCTCTAATATTGTGAATTGGTTTTGACATTAGTAGTAGATTTATTCAGCTCAAGGTAAATGCTACTTCCAGAGATGAAAGATACAATTTTTTAGCTCTCTCAGCAATACACATAACTGGCAAAATTAGATGCCTTTGAAAGTTCATAACCAATGAACTTGAGTTATTATTTCTCCATTTTTGAGCAATCTTATATTAGTTATTCCTTTGTAGACTGCCTCTCATTTTCCCAGCTGTTATATTGTTTTGTTTTTTCATCACAGTTGAACAGATATTTATTTGTGAAGCTTTCTGCTAGTAATTTACCTCAGAAAAATTCTACTGTGTGTTTAGAATGTTTGGTGGACTTACCAATAATCAGTAATTATTGAATCCCAAATAGGGCCTGAATTGCATATGTTCATCTTTTTATCATTCCCTCACTCAATTATTTCTTTGTTCACTGATTCATTTACAGTAATATTATCTCCCTCTTGTGTTTCTTGTAACACATGTATGTGGGCTTAGGATAGTACTGGCACATAATTAGAGTTAGGTAAATGTTAGTTATTGCTATTGGTATTCATGATTTAATAAATACTTAGAATATATTACAGACAGGTGGATGCCATGTAAAAAATGATGAGTAAAATAGGTAGGTCCTCATATCCAGGAAATTTCTATTCTGTGGATGAATGAATTAAACAAATGTATTCGGGATGAAATGCTTTGCTATTAACCATGCTAGCAAAATGTATTAAAATAAGTTGTTTTCAAAACACCTCTCACTAGTAACTTGTCTCCTTTTCTTAAAAACTAAGAATTCTGTGATCTAGCAAAAACTTTAGAGCAGTTTTTATTCTCTGCAGTCTCTATAGCAAAAAGAGCCCTATGGTGGGATTTAAGAAAGTTAGTTCCAGGTGGTCTCCAGCTGTCTGCGTAATCTTGGGGAGATCATTTAAACTCACTGGGCCATGTAGAATAGAAGGTAAATATCTGGGAAGTGAGGCCCACGGATCTGCAATTTTCAAAAGCTTCCGAAGTGCTTCTGAAACATAGCCAGCCAGTTAGGAAGATGGCTAGCAATCCTCCCAATTCTCTTGCACTGTGATGAAGACTTCAGAGGTAGGGGAATAAATGGATGACATGATTTCCCTTTTTTTGCTGGAACACAGGCATGTAAAAGACACACTTGGAAGATTTCTAGCTTTAAGGTGACTTTCATTGATGCATTTTATCAAGTAAACATTATTTTGGGTTCATTAAGTCCTCTATTAAAGTCGATCCATTCTGAGGTGATTAGATGTGTGGGTCCTTCTATAGCTTAGTATGAATGACTTTACAATCCCACCCTTTTAATAATCAAGCCAAAATGCTTAGGGGCTTTTTGCTATGGCAGGACGGGGAGGCAGTTTTGAACTACAGGGTGCAGATGCATTTATTCAGAGGCACCGTGACAGCCAGCGGGCAGAGCTGAGGATGTAGGAGAGAAGAAATTTCAGGATTTGGGCAAGTGATGCCAAATAGGAGATGGAGATGCAGAGTTCATTCATCCACTCATTTGTGCCACAAATGTTTTTTGAATTCTACTCTAAGCCAGACATGTACATTAGCCTCCAAGATTACACAGCCTAAAAGTGACTAGAGCTTACTGATCAACAATCCTTGTCCAGTTAATAATCGTGCCCGGGATCATGATAGTTAATAACTGTTCTGTGCCATTAATAACTATCTTAACTCTGCAATGTGATTTATGAGCCCCACTAATTTATTCCAACATTTAGTTCCAGTATACCACCTTCAGGACATTGGCCAAAACACATAAATCTTCATGATTACTTACTTTGTTTTTTTCTTTGCATCAACTTACTATTTGTACCTAAACATTTACATAAAAAGTAAAATTAAAGTCAGGACCATAAGTAGAAAATTAATACCATTTGCCTTAAATAGATGGTAACAGTAAGACTAAATGCACTGCAAACAACAATAGTGTTAAGTTTTACAGTTCCAGATCCCTGATCTAGGCTCTAGGATGGCTTTCATATTGTCAATAAGGGGCTTTCATATTGTCAATAAAGGTTTATCTTCAATAAATTGTCACTTTCTCCTTAACCTAAAGTATCCAAAGATGATACTTTCAATTTATTAATGATAATTCAGTCATACACTGTGCATGATGCGGGAACATTGGTCTTAACAAATTCATACACTTCTTCACAGTACCTAGACAATATTCATGAATATAGGCTTCCAAAATGCATTCACATATGTATAAAATCCCAAAGAATTAACAAAAGAAAACCCTCTTGGAACTAATCTGTGAGTATAGCAAGGTTGCATGATACAAATACACAAAAATCAACAGCGTTCTATGTGTCAGCAATGAACAATTGGAATTTGAAACTTAAAACAATAGCATGTACATTAGTACAGCCAAAAGGTTGACTTGTGTGTCTGTTGTTGGAACCCAGAGCAAACTCTTCTGAGGAAACATTCTCAGATGGTTTAAGTTCCCATGCCTGTCCACACACGTTTTCTCTAGCCAGTGCGCAACTGAGTACGTCAACCACACAGCAGCACGCAAATGACCTAAGGATGCTCAGCCCATCAGTGAGAGCTTTCTACTCCCTTCCCACAGAAGGAGGGACTCTCTGAGTTATGAGTGGTTTTTATTCTGTATTTTTCAGAAAAGGTTGAGTAGAGATTCCAGATACATGGAATGGGAAGGGGAAGTTTCCTGAGTAATATATAGTCTCATGGATCTGGAATAGGTGGTGGTTTTCCAAGGAAGACTCCATTTGAGAGTAAATCTCTGGAGGCTACGTGATTGGAAATCAGGAAGCTATTTATGTGTGGATTTAGTAAGCTTTTATTCTTCTTTGGTAAGAGATTCTAATTTATACCAGTATTCTTAAAACATGAAAAGCGTGATCATGACTTGTCTCTAATGGGTGCTTACTGTGTACCGGAAAGGGAACTAATGACTTGGTATGGGTTTCCAGTTAATCCTCAAAACAACCCTAAGAGATAAAGACTGTTATTATCTCCACTTTCCCATAAGGAATTTTAAGCTGAGAGAGCTTAAGTAAATGTCCCAAATCACAGATTTAATAAGTAGCTATGCCAGGATTTAAATTGACTTAGTCTAATAGTAGAGCTCAGAAATCTGAATGTGCTGTTTCATGCTTCTTTAGGAAGTGCCTCGTATAAGGAAAACAAGTTTGAAAATCAGCCTTCTTATTGGGCTTGTGTCCATAAATGTGTAATGTGACAAGAAAACATAAAATACTTTTGGGCTCTGGGTAATTAAACTTGTGAAACACTATGCTTACCAGACGGTTCCAAATAGGTATCCAGAAGTCAAAATGAAGGGTTTATTAGCCTGCAACTGTGCTGTCACCTCAGTTTTAATTTGAAGAGCTGAAAGAGAAAGTAAAAGTTTCTGTCTCCAAACCGGCAAGTGCACAGTGATTATTTTGCAGGTCACATCCCAGCAGCTTTCACTTTTACTTTGGCTGAAATACTTTGTTTCCTGTTTGATTCTTTTGTAATGAGCCCTGGGCTGAATACTGGAAAGCGCGCCCTGAAGAGAAGAGGCTAATAGTCAGGAAGCAGTGTAAATGACTTATCTGGGCATTAGCCTCTCAGATCCTTTCATCTGGGGAGCCCTCTGTACAGTGCAGCGTGCAGAGGCAGAGGCGAGGCTCAAGCACTGAGCCAGTGTCCACTGTCCCTCGGGGGAAACAATGGGCGGAAGATGGGGGACAGGAAAAGACAGGGAGAGGCTCTGGAGGGAGCCTGCCCAAGGTGTGCCCACCGTGTCTGCATGGCATGACCCCTAGGCAGCGATGCAAAGCACATCACGAAAGCAGACTGGTCCTGTGGGCTTCTAGAACTCAGTTCTAAGCATCTGTGAACATTTGCATCTCACCACAGAAAGAAGCATCAGACAGCTGCACATGTCGTCTCCAGTGCTGTAAACCTGTCATCAGTCCTGCATTGTTTACATATGGCTACAAGGTCTTTAAGCCCAGGATCCCTTAGCTATACAGCAGGGACAGATATTTACATGACAGCTGTGTCAACTGGAAGCAGCCCTGAGAGCTTGTTTGTTTCACTAATGCTCCATTCACAGTCACCCACCCTCCCTCCTCTGTCCCAAACACACGAATCTAATTCTTCCCCCCTTTTTAAATGAGCTCCATGTTAATAATAGAACTGCAGTGCAGATGCTCAAAATGGAAATGGCTGGCATTTCCCTAACAAGACTTATAATTCTGCTAGAAGTAATGGATTTCAAGTGAAATAGCTCGAGTCCAAGAAGAGTGGTTATAATTCATGACCAGACGCCTAAATGAAATCAAAATCTGGGAAACATGCAAAGTGCTAATTTTCTACATCAGTGGAATTTGTCAAGTTCCTACTGATTAATTTGAACAGTGGTTTGGTTGTTCAATTGATAGACTTTGTTTGCCTTGCAAAGACATCTGAATGATATTGATTCAAATATTATTGCAACTTCCTGGTTCTGTGAAAAGCTTCTAAAACTGTAACCAAAACCCTCTGAATCACAAGCTGTTGATATTAAATGTTTTTATTTTTATTTTTGTATTTCTTTACTATTTGAGGGCAAGACTCCTATTCATTCACCAATGAGATAAATAGCAGTAAATACATACATCTTTGGAGAACAATTACCATCTAATTCTCAAGGAAGTGGAGCTTAATTCATTACTGTTGTTTTTGTTTATTATTAGCTTTTCCAAAGAAAGTACTTATTATATATAATAGTGACTATTTACAGTAAGGTTGGTTGAACAATAAACCACTCCTACAATGCTGGCAAGTAGCTCAACATTGACAATATGCCCTAAAATCTCTTTTCCACTATGATAGAGTGTAAAATAGAAAAATATTCTCTCACTGTGGTAGGTTGCATAAAGACCTCTGTCCTCCCCCACACCCCAATGTCTATAACCTAATCCTGGAACCTATGAATGTTACCTTATGTGGCAAAAGGGGTCTTGTAGATGAGATTAAGTTGAGTACCTTGAGATGAGAAGAATATCCTGGATTATCTGGCGGGGCTTTAGGTACTCACAGAGGTCCTTATGCTAGGAAGGCAGGAGATCAGAGGGATAGAAATTTATGGATAATGGAAACAGAGAGATTTGAAGGTGTTATACTGCTGACTTTGGAGATGGAGAAAGGAGTCATGAGCAAGGCCTGCAGCTCTGTGAGCTGAAAAAGACAAGGAAAGAGATTTCCCCCATTTCAAAATAAGACTACAGGCCCTAAATGCAGTTGTCTATGCAGAGCCCCATGTCACCAAAATGAGATTCAACTTACAGTTTTGCCTCTCCCAGAAATGGAATCTTAAACCAATCCATCAGGAATCACCTGGTCAGCCCTAGTTAGGCAACTGCTGCGTGGCCCCCAGGTTCCCTCGGGGAAAGGAAGCTGACAGTGAGCACCCTGCCTTGTGCCACCCAGGACTTCCTTGTCCCTGCTCCCTTCTGCCTACAGAGGTCATTCTGTGCAGCTCCTTGGGGCTCCTTTCTATCTGCTACTGTGGGTATTGTCCAATTCATGAATCCCTGAATGAGACCAGTATGTTATTTAAAATGTACTCAGTTGAATGTTGTGTTTTAATACCGTAGAGCCTTCTGAGGGCTCCCCTTTGCTTTCAGCTCAGTGAAACCCACTTTGTTTCAGAGCTGCAAGATACCACACGTGTGTTGCTTTAAACAATCAAGTTCGTATTAGTTTGTTTCAGCAGCAATAAGAAGCTAATACACTGCTGGTAAGAAATATTACCCTTAATACTTACAGCAATTATTACTTCTAGATAAGCAGAGGGAATGTTTCTTTGAAGTGGAAAATATGACTGAGATTTAATACATTCAGTTAGCATAAGACATAAGATTTCTAGTCATTTTAAAGTGAAACACATTCTCCCATTCTGGAGCCCTGTTAGGTGATTTTGGATTCTATTAATTTGAACATGGTGGTCCCAGAAGCAGGGTGCCTTTGGTGTATCCACGTGCTGGAAGAAGCAAGACAATGAACGAGCTGTACATTCACTCAGGAAATTATTGATAGGTGTTGTGCAATTCATGTTCTATCATTATATATCATTCATCAAATTAACAGATTCAAATTGTTGATTGAGGTTCATGTTTCTCTAAGTCTTTAAAAATATTCCAATATTTCAATACAGTAGTCCCTCCTTATCCATGTGGGATGCATTCCAAGACACCCCATGTTTGTCTGAAACTACAGATAGAATCAAACACTATATATACTGTGTTTTTATTTCTGTGCGCACATGCCTATGGTAAAACTTTATAAATTAAGCACAATAAGAGATTAACAATACCAATAATAAAATAGAACAATCACAACAATATATAGTAAAGTTATGTGAATGTGTCCCCTCTCTCCCTCTTAACATCTTATTGTACTGTACTCAATCTTTTTGTGATGTGAGATGGTATAATGCCTACGTGATGAGGTGCAATGAAGTGAATGATGTCGGCACTGTGATGTAGTATTAGGCCACTATTGACCTTCTGACCATGTGTCAGATGAGGATCATCTGCTTCCAGACCACGGTTGACCATGGGTACCTTAAACTGTGGAAAGTGAAACTGTGGTTAAGGAGGGACTAAAGCACACTAATTCCCATCTGTTACCTTGTAAAAATAAAGGAGCAATTTCCCACAAAGAAAAGAGCCACAAATATGAGTTTTGAAGTCAACCAGCTCTCAGGTTCAAACCTCAGCCTCCTCATATACGAACCTTGTGACTTTGGGGCAGCAGCCCAATCTCTCTGAGTCTTAGCTTTCTGCTGTGTCAGTTGGGAAGGAAACCTTCCTGTTGGTTTATTGTAGAGATTAAGATAAAGATTATCTGAAAAGATTGTCTTGAGATCATCAACGATATGACATCATCTTTAAAATTGGAAATCTTCCTCATTCCTCATCTCAGAGAGTCCTGTCAGTCCATGGAAGTTCAGGATTTAACTTGAAGCCCAAAATCTACACTGAAGCCTCCGAAGAGAGAAGACCGATCTGGCTGGAGAATGTGTGCCCTATCTGCTGCTGAGGAGTAAAGAATGTGAAGCCCGGGAACAGACTAAATTAAAGAGAGGGGGTTCTCTTTTTTCTCCAGGTGACACCCAACTCTTGCTCTTTTTCTTTCATCTTTTCTTAATAACACAAGGCAGTTCTTGCTATGGGAATCCTTACTCTCCTCTAGAAAGACATGCTTTAAAATGATGATTGCTTTAGGAAGCTTACAAAAGATGGGGATCTTGGAAAAAATCTCCCATGTCATCATTCTATCCAGAAGGTGGGTTAAAAAGTGCAATAAGTTATATCTCTTAATATTTTTCCTTGGCTCAGTCACATGTACTTCTAAATTAGAAAATAATTACATAATCATTCACTGAAGCTTTTTTGTCTAATCACTTATAACTAAGAAGCAAAAAGACTTGAATGTAAAATTTTTAATTTACTAATTCATGACACTTAGTTTTCATTAGGTTTATATTCAGAATGGGCTGAGACTGGTCATTGTGAAAAAAATAATGAACAAGAGATGAAGAATCCCAAAATTTAATCTCACTTCTGCCATTTTACATATGTAAGAAATCTATGCATATATATCTATATGAATCTCTAGTTTCTTCCTTTATAAAAATAAATTACCTCCCTTTCAAGATTGTATATACAAAAATGCCTAGCATAAAGTTTTTGCACTTTTCAGAGCATTTTCTCTACTTTTGCTTTTGCTTATTGAATGAAGAGTACAGGCTTTAGAAACACCTTGTCAATGTGTGCATACACACACACATACACACACACACACACACACACACACACACACACACACACACACCACAAAACTGCCAGGAGTCTGATTACGATTTATTGAATCCATAAATCAACCTGGACTTTACTTCACAATAGTGAATGTAATCCATGAACACGATGTGTCCCTCCATTTACTTGGGTCTTTAAAATCTCTATACAACTTCTATTGAATTTTAGTGTTTTCATTTGATTTATTCCCAAATATTTGATACTTTTGGTGTTGTGTAAAAATATATAAATTTCCTTTTCTTTTGGTTTGTTGCCAATATGTAGAAATACAATTTAATTTTGTATAAGGCCCTGTATCTAGTAGCTTTGCTAAATCCACTTCTTAATCCTAGTAGGTGTCTAGAGATTCTTTTGCATTTTGTAAGTTCATCATGTCATTTGTAATTAATGAGTATTATATGTTCTCCTTCTTAATCTTTGCCTTTTATTCCAATTTCATGCCTTATTACTCTGATTAGGATCTCTAGGACAATGGTAAGTAGAAGATACTTTATGGCATTATCTTCCAGTTCACTAGTCTTGTCTTTTGCTATGACTGCTGCTGTTAACTTATCTAATTAATTTTACATATTGTTTTCTTTCAGGACTGTAAGTTTTACTTGATTATTTTTAAGTTTATTCCTATTCTTTGATGAATTATCTTTTCATCTATTTATCTTTTCCTCTATGTCTAAAAACATATTAATTATAGTCCTTTAAAAGTGTTTGTCTAATAACTTTAATACCTGGATACTTATGAGTCTTTTTTGTTTCTCTTGGATCTGTGGACCTGTCTCTTGACATTTCAGGTAATGTTTTTATATGGAATGATAGACATTTGTATTAAATAGTTGCAGAAGCAATGATACTACCTTTTTCTGAAGAGGAATAATAGTTTCCCCTTTTTAAGCACATAGAGTTAGGAATCTATTCACTTAATACAATCAGGAAACAGCTAAACTGGTTTGTAGTTTTGGAAATAACACATTTACAATCTCTTGTTCACTCCTGTTCCTGGGTCGTGTCCCTCCATGGCGCTCAAGAGCCTGGTGCATTTGTTGAGGCTCTTCCCACTGACAGGTTCTGAACTCTAATCTTTATTTTACAATATCACAAGACTAGGAAACTTCCACTCTGATTTTCAGAGGCGTATGGCTTACCTTTTTATTCTCCCACTCTGTATAACTTCAGAATTCAGAAGATGACTTGGGAACACCTGCCAGGAGTTGGATGCCACTCAACTCTCCAAATTTATCATTCCATCCCAGCCCCATAAGCTCTGTAAAAGCCCTCAGGGTTTCTTTTCCCAGCAGTAGATCTCTACCCAGATAGATCTTAGATCTTAAATGTGCAATCTTTATCCCACACTCAGAAATAGCAAGTGCCCCTAGAGCAAAACTAACTCAGATTGAGGTTCTCTTCTATAAGGAATCTTAACCACTTCCTACCCCCTTATCCTCCTTGCCTAGGAATTCTCTAGCACCTTTCAAAAGATGACTTGTTTTTATATAGCTTTTCTAATTGTTCTTTAAGTGTGCACTGTCTTCACACAAACTAATCCATCTAGCTAGGAAATAGAAATTTCTGTAGATTTCAAGAACTACTCCTTAGCCCTATTTGAGAGAACAGATTTTTTTTTTAAAGAAAGGTTTCAGGTAAGATACATCCTATGGAATAATGACAAATGTGAAATCACCTGAAACTCTAGGATAGCAAGGACTAACATTGTGGTTGGCCACAGCGAATGATCATTCTAAATATATATTCAGCTGACTTGCATGTGAAGTTTCATAGTTACTGATATACTTCAATGCCTACACTGTTTCTGTGGGAATTAGGCCGAAATATACCATGTGCTTTCCTTTCTCTATTTGTCTCTTAAGAAAGTGTAGTCCTGAACCTGTGTTCCCTAGCAGTTGAAAATGGCTGACTAACATGGACTATATAACCATTTCATCTGGGGCACAGCACTCAAATTTATAGAATTTACCAATTAAAATCAGTTAATGTTGTTGATCCCACACATATTTTTTTCTAGAAGACATTCATTACTATTCACTTCACCCATTTTTATCACTGCCCCCAAAATTCCTCTCTGGGCCAGATTTTGAAGGTCTCAGACAATATGAAAACACACTGTACCACTTTCCCAATCATAGTCAGTTGAAATAATCTGTTTTTAATGCATCAGCTTTTTCTTCACTTTGGCAAATTTTTATTTTTATTTGTGTGTGTGTGTTTTGTCTCACCTTTGAGTTATCAAATGCTGACTGGCAGGGACATTGAGTGATGCTGACTGTACACATAGGCTGGCAGTCCAAAGTGATGCCCATATAATTCTTTCCCGTAGTATTACACTGAGGCATAGTGCTAGCAAGTAAAAAGTAGATTTACAATGCCTGTGAATGTCATTTGAGCAGAAGAGTCACAGTCCATGCAAATGAGGGACAATACTGAGTCCCAAGCAGAGTGTTGGGGTGGCCAAAGGCTGTGTGACAGCATTGCTCTGCAGCCTATTTAAAGACATTTCAATTATTTTTGATAACCCCTCACACTGGGCTAGGCAGCCTCATGAAAGCAGGGGACACTGTTTGTCCAAAGTGATACTGCCATTTGGGGGCTTAAGAATATTTTGTTTGTTTGCTAAGAGAAAAATCTACTCGGTGTTACACGCATCTTAAAAGTAGTTCAGCCTCCATCACTAGCAGTAAGGTAAATTGGTGTGCAGCACCCATGTATTGGTAACTTTGGTAATGAACAGGGGCACTGCTAAACATCTATCTTCCCCATTCCAGGCTAGTTAAATAGACTTTGTCATCAGAATAGCCCTAGACTTTCATGAAAACATGTAGCACAGAGGAAGTGTACTCGGAACAAGTAGGGGTGAGTCTTTCTGGCTAGAACATTGTTTAGGGAGCATTAGATTGATATAAACAAGGAGGTCGACATGGTTGACCTCATGAAAGTAGAAAGCTCATTTCGCGTCCATTTTGTGATAGATTATGGTAATTTAGAAGCAAAAATATTAGACTAGTTACTTCAAAGTGTCAAATGTAATTATCACTTAGTGATTTTTTTTACTTTTAAGGGTCATAGAGAATCCCTAGGACCTGGAATAATTTGTTCTCATCACTCTTGGCATTTTGCTTTGAGACTCTGTGCTTTTATGACCAAATAAAAGGTAACATATTCTCTTCTTCCCCACATTCCACCCTCCATGCTTGCCACAGATGCCCTTCACAGTCTTTTCAGTCCAAGGCAAATAGAGATCTGAGACCCTGTCTTAATGAGCGTCTAATTACAATGTCTTAGGAGATCATAAGCTGTCTTTATTTCACAAGTAAGAAACACAAAGACTTTTCTAAATGACCTATATTGAATCTGCATCTTTGAATTTATGTATTTTACTCCCAATCTGGGAAGCAGTTATCTGATATTATAATTTAAATACGAATTAATTCAACCAGAGCCCCACAATGCTTAGTAGGCATTGTAGCTTAATGAGTAAATATGTCTTATTATGCCATAAAACTGCTCATTATTGACCTGAGAGACGACAGGGAACTATAATGACTGATTATGTAAATCCTCAATTGCAGATTGTCACTCCACTCCATAATGTCATTAATTTACATTAATGTCAGTCTTTCCTTAGCAGGCACTTATTAATTAGCTGTTCCTTGACACATACTATAATAAAGACATTTTGTGAGTCATTAAAGCCCTTTGGAGACCTCCTGGA
This sequence comes from Manis javanica, assembly GCF_040802235.1. NCBI lineage: Eukaryota > Metazoa > Chordata > Mammalia > Pholidota > Manidae > Manis > Manis javanica. Next base: position 63,879,590 of record NC_133164.1, on the reverse strand, counting down.
AGACCTTCTAGTTTGTGTATAATTGACAAACCAGATGACAGCTTTTACTGTTAATAATAAAACTGCAGCCAGTTCACTCGGGCCCTGGATTTATGTCTTGAAAACTTTTAACATTTTGTAGAGAAAAACTTTGGATGCAGGTACATTTTATTTATTAGATGGTCTAAAATAGACCCTTTTCTTCAAGATCAACTTCAGATGAGTCTTCTAACCAAATGCACAATTGCTTTTAGAGATTCAAAATCCCAAACTCTCCCAGAAGCACCCACTACACGTGCATTCTCTGAAAAAGTCTCGTGTTCTAAGATAATTTCTAACCTAGCAGTTGTTACTTTGGGGAAGCTCGTAGAGGAGGAACATTCCAATGGCACGTATCTTTTTGCGATTTGCCCTTTGCTTTTGCTCTCCTACCCTTCTCATTCTGGAGGAACAGATACCTGGGGATGGAGCAGACAGCTCGCTGCCAGAGGATGAAAGCTGTTTATCGTGGTGGAGAAGCAGAAAGAGAGGAGGAGCCTGGTCTCCCAGGCCACCATGGAGCCGCCATACAGAACTGGGACCTCCTACTTCTGACCTTCTCGTCGTGTGAGAAAAGTAAACATTTATTTGGTTAAAACACCCTGCTATTTGTGCTTCTGTTACCTGGAACTATACATAATTCAAATGATCATTTTTGTTTCAGAGATTTTTTTTTTAACCCAACCCTTTACTGGTTAGTTTCTTTTTCTTTCATTTCCAAAGGTGATAGTTCTAGTCTAGCATTTCTGATGCCTGCAGTTAGGGTTGTTTTCTAAATCATAACAGTAGATTTTCTTGCCTGTATTTATTATCCACATAGCTCCCTCAATGAGTAACAGTAAGGCGACCCCACTGGGCTTGACTACAGCCATGGAATAAAATCAAGCTGACTTGACTACCTCAGGATGGTGTCCTACTTGCTGACTTTATTAGCTCTGCCACTTGAATCGGTGATATGACTGGCCTGAGACACTTCTGCTATTTGTTCTTCTTAGTGTCCTCATATTTTATGATAGCTGTTTTGCCATCCATTCAAAGTTATAAGAAGCTGACTATCATCTGATTTCAAGGTCCAGACTCCAGTTACATTCAAGTAGTTGTACTTAGTAAAAATGTGTTGTTTTCTAAGCAGATGATATGAAATCTTTGAATGCATTCTGGCTTTTATTATTTTTGTACTGGAATAAATATGTTAATGAGAAGAAGTGGATGTAAAGTAAGGTGAATCCATGATAGCCTAAAAAGTCAACCTCTAGATTTTTAAATTTGGAGACCATTTTGATTCTTGAATAGCCCTATCAATCCAGTTTTTTCCATGTCATCATGAGAGGTTCCCCAGGATACTGGGTGATCTTGGAATTCTTGAGAATTTTGATCTATCTAGGACATAAACTCCTTAAGGACACTGTCCATTAAAATCATTTTTGTAGTCTAAGTGATGAAACACAGCGTAGCATCCTGTTTTAACCTGTTATCAGTAAGCACCTGACAGTTATCAATGGACTGGATGTCAATCTCTTTCATGGGTTGTTTTCTGAAATATATGTTTGATTATGTCCCAAATCCTTTTTGAAAATATTTAATAATTGAATGCAATGGGACCATCCCACTATAAAGTGGAATTCTGTGAGTAGGACATTATGATCTGTGTTTATCACTTAATTATTTCTTTTATCATTTATGTATAACCAAGACTGGTCCAAAGATGTATTCATCTCTCCTCTTCTTTCCCTAACCTTCCCCCCTCTAATGAGCTCCATAATCCTGCTCACGTCTCCTTGTAATAATCTGCCATCTGCTTCTAGATTTGGCCTCTTTCTAAAAAAAGTTTGAAAATAAAATCTGATTTTGTGTGCACTTATTTTTGATAATAAATGGTTATGCCTTGTTTTCTGTGGGAGAAAGCCATTGTGCTATGCCTGCATTTGTAAAAAGGTTTGATACGGTCTCTCTTTTTAAGGGACTTGCAGCTTAATAAAAGTAGGGGATGACTGCAGTGGTGGTACAGAACTCGTGACAAATGCATTGTACAGAGTCTGTCTCCCAAGATGACATTCTCCCTGTGGAATCTGAGGTCTCAGATAAAGTGAGACTTAGATGAGCTTTGGAGGAAGGATGTAAATACACCACTAATAGATGCAATGGTCCTTTAATAGTAAAGATGATAATGAGAGCTAGCATTGATTATTTAACCATGTTCCAGATATTATATTCTGTAATTCCACAAGGATTATTCCATTACGTCCTCATCACAACATTGTATTTTGTAGTGGATTTCTATTTTCACTCCCACTTTAGAGAAAAGAATATTGAGTCTGGGGAGGTATCTGGCCAAGATTACCCAGCCGATAAATGGTGAAGGTAAGATAAATCCAAGACAGTGTGATCCCCATATTTGTCTCAGTTCTAGGTGGGAGGGTGTGAAAAGACAGATTATATCTACTTTTGATCCATTTACTCTTATTTAGAATAGTTAGCTCTTAAATTATGCTCAAATTAGTGAACCAATATCCCTGAATTTCAGTGGGATGGCTTTAAAATCAAGGAACTCTGCACTTGGGTTTACTTAATGGGCTCATAAACTGCCAGGATTGTGAATTCATTGTTAAACATTAGCCTGGAAGTGGAAGATAAGAATGCACATGCTTTGTCTACAGATGGAGCAAGTTGTCATTCAAAGCTGCAAAACAGAGCTGAGGAGTTTAAGAACTGAGGGGAACATAAGTTCAAGACCCAGGAGGAGAACATGAGACCAGACAATATGCCAATTAATGGAATTAAGCTGAAAAGATTTAAAATGAAGTCCCCTCAGGAGACAATGTAAAAGAAAAGACAGTTAATTCAATAAGGACAAAAGGATAAGCGAGCTAACTGTGAAAGGATCAGAATATTTAAAGTTGATAGTGTCTTAAGAATTAAAGAGCACTGGCTTGTGATTGCTGTGAATTTATTATGCCCCAGTAGCTCCGTCTAATTTGGTCCCCTTCATCCTCTGAACAAATATGCTCATCCTGAGATTCCAGGACAAAAGAAATAATCCTTTTTGTTGCAGTCAAGCTATAAAAGTTATTATAATGAAAAGCAATTCACAGAGGAATAAATAAAGGACCTATCATGCTAGTCAAATTCTCTGTCCATCTGTCACGTTGCATTTCAAAGACTGTTTCCCCACATTTTAGTTGTTTTAAGAGGTGTGCTTAAAAATATATTTTGTACTTGCAAACTCCCCAGTACACTGAGAGTTTAAATGTATGGATGTAATTTCTCTTTTGCTAAGCAGGTTTTCGAGTGCCAAAGGCATGGTAGGGGGTAGCTAATAGAATGCAGTAAAGTGATTCTGTGTGTCTCTGCAGCAAATAACTGAAAATATGAATTTAAGAAATTCTGTTATAGGCTATATTCTCTAGAAGAGCAGTTGCTCAGTGTCATAATTCAATTGTGCATCAACAAATGTGCCTCTAAAGACCAAAGTCTAAAGCCTACAGCAGGGAGTAGGTTTAAAATGCTATCCAGAATACAAAGGCTCCAAAATCCTGTAACTGAGCTTTGTCAGGGGCACCTTGGAGGATGTCACTGTGGCAGACACACAGCTGGCAGAGCAAATGACAGTATCTGAAGACAGAGTGGTAAACTTAAGAGAACCATTTATGGGGAACAAAAGTTTTTAATTGATTGATAACAATGAGGCTGAAATAGCACAGTTATATTAAGGAGATTTCCCATCTGATATTTGTACATGGACACTACAAAGCTTTATAATTTTTTTGAAGCTGATAAATTGAACCCTTTTATTTTTTATGAAGCCTTGGTCTATGCAGGTTTCATCATCTGAAAAATTCAGAAGTAAGGCCGATAAATTTGTGGGTTTTGTTTCAGTGTGAATGATCTAGGTTTTCTGGCAAATCCACTAGACATCTACATAACTTTCTTTCCTTTACTGCACTAAGCCTATGTATATATATAACTAGAATTAGTTCCTTAAAGGTAGCAACAAAAATATTGTTAGTCCATAAAGAAGTGTAAGAGTGCCTTAAAGTCTGCAAATTCTCAGCTCTAAAACATTTCTTTAAAATAATGCAAACTGGGGGTGGAGGATGAAGAGTGTATTCTAGTCAACAGTCCTGCCTCCCTTGATTTTTCCTTCCCATATTGTTTATTCCATTCAGGTTACTGGTAGGAGCATATCATGATGACATTTCTGACATCCATTCACCCCAGTGAATCTGAGCACTTCACTAAGAATAAACAGGAGACTCTGGGGGCTTCTGGAACCCTTCAGAAGAGCTTCAGAAGAGGTCCTTCCCCAGCCCGGTCTAGCATTGCCATAGATCTCCTTTCCTGAAATTGTTAATGTATGCTTTGTCAGGGTTTATGAATTTATGCCCAGAGGTCCAAAGATGAGAACCTAGAGATAAGCTTGAGTGATGTGTACCTGAAATTTGCCTTCATACTTGTAACACTGTTTATGTTTGACCTGGAACTCCCGCTTCACAGCAATCTGGTGAATGCCCATTGTCACACTGCTCAGTAGGTGTTCCATCTCACAGGTGACATCAGATGAAGAAAAGGGCCTTTTTATAATACTAATCTATGGAAACATTTAGTTCAACACTTCTCTGCAACCTGGTAGCACAGTAAAATTAGAAGCGGTAGTAAATGGACAATCAAAATGCTCTCCCTGTTATGTGCATGGCACTGTGGTGGTAGAAGAGAAGGAAAAAAAGATTCGAGAGCAGATTCTTAATCAGCCAGAATGCAAAGGGCTGTCAATGCTAAGTGACGGGGGCTAGGGAGGGAGGCTTACAATTTCACGAAGGCTTTTGTGGGGTGGGAGGATGGTAGGTCACATCTAGGTTTTTAAATGCTGTGTGGGAACTTTATAGATTTTAGGTAATTTAATTAATGGTGCAAATAATTGGAGTTTTCAAATTTAGTGCTGCAAAGAAAATTATTGTAGGCTTGATGATTTGGAGAACACTTCATGTGGTAGCTGTAAGACAGGGTAGAATTAATGGATGTTCAAAAAATAGCTTTGGTGGTTATGGGAGAGGAAGGCCCTTGAGACAAAAAGAAGGAGTTAAGTAAGACAGGTGGGAGGAATTTGCGAAGAGTGTTTGGGCAGTGAGGAATATGGCATCTTCCCTGTGCTTATCATTTGTCATTCCAGAGGCTGTTCACTGATCCCAAGGTTATCAATAATTCTTCTGACCTGTTTACTTTGAAAGCCAAGGAAACAACTGAAAAGAGATCCTTTCATTTGTTGAGATTCTGGACGCGTAGCAAAAGGTCATTTAGTGGAACCATGCCAGCTCCTTGTTCTGCAAATTGCAAATGTTGAAGAGGGCTGTTCCTTCCTGGTCCTCGTCAGTGTTGAAAGTTCAATGTTCCCTTTTTACACTTAGAGCAGCAAGAGCCTCTTTAATCCCAGAGAAGTCTGATTTATACTGTAAGGTGATTTGTTTCATCAGCAAGAAATTATCTTCTAATATAATTCTAAAATTGCTGACTATGAAGTCTATTCATCTTAAAAAGAAATCCCTGCTTCTTCAGCCAAAGAAAATTCTGTGTCATGAAATCACTTGTAGAGAAAGTTGCTAATCTTCAGTGAGGTGCTATTCTGTACCTTGGGCAAAGTGACCGGGCCAGGAGGAAAAGAAAGATTATTCTATAAAAACAGAGATAAGAAATTCAAACAAGGGGATCTGTGGCTTTTACTTCACCTCTTTATTTTCTACTGCATTTGGAACTGAGGCCGTATAGCACTGTTACAGTGACATAGAAGACGTGTGCTTTTCCACTGGAAATCCAGGATTTACAGACACGTCTAAGTTTCCCCAGAGTTTCTGCTCTTCCAGGTTATTTTTTCTTCTACTATTCACGAATAAAATAACTCTAGTCCTTATTCCGCAGGAATGGAGAAATTCTGTGCCCTCTCAAGAATTTTTAAGCATGCTTAGGGAGTGCTTAGTGCAAACTGGGTGTCACTTTATCACCTCTCACTGCAGACTGCCACCCGGGCATGTTCCTGCATTCCTCCTGCTATCTCCTGACTGCTTCCTGCATGGCATTACTTTCTCTGGCCATGCAAATCCCCACCTTTCATTCCCCCGAGTTCCATTCAACCCAGGCTTTTGTGTTTAAAATGCTTCAGGAAAGACTTGAGGCGATCAGAAGGAAATTAACAAAAAGTAAAAGTGAGAACTCAGCCGCCCACCTAAAGGTCTCTAGCAGTAGTCACAGATGAAGATGTCCTGCCCGCTGTCTCTCCCTTAGGGGCCTAGCCTGCTGGCACACTGAAGAGCCCTTCTCATCCCTTCACAGTCTTTCTTTCTGGCTCTCTCTTCCTAGTCCTTGATCCACTGGAGAAAATCCCACATCCTTCACATATCTTGGGAAATTTCTCTGCAGAAGTTCAACATCTATCCTTACCATGGAAAAGACTTCTTCATTATTTCTAGGGACATTCCTTCGAATCACTTCAAACTCTTCCTCCACACAACAGCCTGGGGCTGAAATGGCCCTGGAAGGACCTTCCTTTTCCCCAGGATGCTGCCTTTCTTGCTGAAATATAGCAATAGCTCTTGGCATCCTGTAGAACAGCAATAATTTTTTCCTCCTTGCCTCAGGCTAGAGTCTGGGAAGAGGCTGGGAATGAGGAGGAGGGATACAAGGGGAGACTGGAACACTGCATCATTTGGATGGAAACTGTTCTCAGATTGTGGGACCCTGTATGATGGAACTAAAGCATGTCATATGTGTCGGGGGCTTCTAAGGCCAGCCCAGAGCCCCTGCGAGCTCACCTGTGATGCCCTGAAGATGTGCTGTCTATGTTATAAAAGACCAGGTGAAGCAAGAGAAACTTCCAAACCCTTCCTACAAATCCATTATCATTTATTTCCTCTGCAAATCTGAACCCCTTGTGTTAAAATAAGAATGTCTTCCTAGCTAGTTCTCCAATTGATGCCCAAGTAATTCACAGTAGTGGTCTGAAAAAATTCAACAGTTTTAAATAAAACAAAAATAGATTTCATTACATTCTGTTCTAGATACATGAGGAGGGAAATTAGGTATATATGAAGAGATACATTTATCAAAGACATTCCTGCAAATATCATAGGAATAGTAGACCATTAATTTTCTGGAAAAAGTGTATTTTAAACACCTCTGTTATACACATGCAGTGAAGTACATTTTTTAAAAGCTATTTTGCCTTCTATCCTAAAGTGACTGACCTAAAAGCAGGGTAAAATGTGTATTTGGAAAAGGGCAAAAAATTTCAATTTTCTGTGTTATTATTACAGATATAATTTGTTACCGATTCTTTTCTAACTTTATTGTCTTCTAACTACATTCATTACACTTAGTGGTGAATGCCATAAAAATTCACACACACTCATCAAGACAGGTAAATGATGTTATTTTGGTGAGCTTGGGAATAAGAAATCATTTTTTCTCCCATTTTTATAGCTGACCTTTTCAGAAAGAAATCCCTTTTGAGAAGTCCCACTTTAATTTGTTATATTTTTCAAACTAGACTGTCACATATGCTTTGATGACACAGTATTTCTTAACACCTAGAAATGAACCCAACACCATTTCTGTGGCTTTTAACACTCATGTGGTATTATGCATTGAACACAGTCTTCATTAGCAATATACTATTGTATACATGTTTTTCTCTTAAAGGGTTTATATACATCAGGGCAGATCCCTTGCTGAACAGAATTCAGTAATTAAAAAAAAAAACCTTGAAAAATGCTCTGTTGGATATTATTTAGGTGTAGAAGCTCTCCCTGATCAGGAGGGTCAAATGAAGTCCACAAAAGAGCCCTTCTGTGATTCAGTGTAGGAGCAGCTGGACTTGGGCGTTTGTATCACTTCACGGTTCATGAGACAATTTAGGTTAGTGCTAAGCTGAAGTAAAGAAATAAGGACATTGGAAGATACACTTTTGCATTTTATTTGTTTTTGCTTATTAAAATGGAAGCATCATTCCACACCTGGTAGTAGGGATATTTAACCTCGTTCTGCCCAAATCGACTGCCCACCATTGAATAAATAATTTAATTTCTCTAGTCCTCATTTTCCACCTTAATAAAAGGTGTAGATTATGTTCTGTAATGCTTAAAATCCTAATTAGCTACCAACCATATATCTGATAAGGGACTTGTATCTAGAATATATAAAGAGCTCTTATAATTAAATAATCAAAAGATAAATAACCCAATTAAAAAAAGGGCAAAGGATCTGAATAAACATTTCTCAAATGAATATATGTAATTGGTAAATAAGCATCACTAATGATGTTCAACGTTATCATTATACTTTAGGGAAATGCAAATCGAAATTGCAATAAGACACCACTTCATATCCCCAAGGATGTCTATCATCAAAAAGACAGTAAAGGGTGATGATGAGGCTATAGAGGAATTGGAACCCTCATACAATGCTTGGTAAGAATGTAAAATGGTGCAGCCAGTTTACAAACAGTTTTGCAATTTCTCAAAATGGTAAAAATGGAATTATCACATGACCCAGCAATTCAACTCCTAAGTATACATTCAAGGGAACTGAAAACATACACCTACACAAATACTTGTACATGAATGTTTATAGTAGCATTGTTTTTTATAGTTGAAAGTGGAAACAACCCAGTATCCATCAACTTATGACTAAACAAAATGGGATGTATCCATAAATTGAGATATTATTCATAAAAAGAGATCTCCATATCCATAAAAAGAGGCAAGGACTGATATATGCAACAACATGGATGAGCCTTGAAAATATTATGCTAATTGAAAGAAGCCAGTCAAATAGACCTCATATTGTATGATTCCACTTATATGAAAGTCCAGAGTAAACAAAATGTATTGAGACAAAAATTGTATTAGTTGTCACTTGGGTGTGGGATAAGGTATCATAATGGGAATGTTATTAACTGCTAATGGGTTTGGAATTTCTTTTGGGGGTGATTGAATATGCTCTAAAATTGATTGTGGAGGTAGTTGGACAAACTTTAAATATACTAAAAACCAGTTGTATAGTTTAAGTAGGTGAATTATATGGTATGTGAATTATGTTGCAATCAAGTAGCTATAAAATATTCCCATCTATCTCTATGATTTTATTATTATAGTAATTATTATTAGATATTATTGGTGTACTTGTCCTTATGAGCTATTTTGATATCATTTTGCTTCCAATAAAACTGACTCTCTAGGTAAATTGGTATATGCTCTTTTGGAAGGTAATTGACTTTTAAAAATATATGCTTTTTCTTTAATAAACTACTATTATCTCAACACCACTCTTGGTGTCTATATGACATCTGTAAAACTCTTCCTAGTACAATAGATTTTTATATATTATGGCTCCTCAGAGAGTCTTAGCAATGATATATCTTTAAAATATTAATTTCAAATTCCTGTCACAATTTCCATGAGAATGAACATATCAAAAGTGATGAGTACAGAAGGCATCCTAAGTTTTGTTTTAGTGAAAGAATGATTAAGAAATAGGTTTTCATGGATGCGTGGAGGATGGCTAAATATGGACAAGATAGCATGGGGTGAGTATCATATATTCCTCACCATGTAGGTTCCTTAGATCTAAAATTGATCACTTAAGTTCCAAACAGATAGGCTCAAGGAACAATCTAGAAGCTGCATGGCAGCAGATTTGCTGTTGTCCAGGTGATCGATGTGTCAGAATCAGAAAGAAGCCTGGGATTTCAGCATAGTCAAGTGCATACAATGTCCCTTTTACACTTAATTTGGAAACTTTGTAGCACTGAGGACAGCATTTTGTCAGAGATGTCGGCAGTCTAAAGGAAAACATCAGCAGCAGTGAAGCGTCATCAGCTAGGGCTGCAAGGGCAGCAGAGTTCAGTTGGGGAAGCTGGAGAAAGGGAAAAAAATAAAAGGACCATTAATGGAACACATGACACCTCCTCTGGAAATTCTCAAAAACACCGGAGGGATAGGATAGGAGATTGATAGAAACCTAGGTCCTGCTTGTATAGGTGAGATTTAGGAATTACTATTAGACTGTAATATAAAGAACTACAAAGAGTCTGAAATTTTACCCTAGTAGCAAGTTGACTTGAAACTTACTAACTATAAGACAACTTGTTAGCCTCTCCCAGTATTTTGGGTATTACTATAGAAGACAGAAGACTCCCGGATCAGAGACAAAAACCACAGCTTACTACTGACAGCAGAGGTAGTAGCCAGAGAATATCATTCGCCCTCTGCCTCTCTTCCTTCCCCTCTCTCCTGATACCAATTCTGTGAGCCCCAAATCTCCCAGGGTGACATGATGAGGGCCTGGTGATGTTTACCCCTGTGGTGGGTTGTGTTACAGAAGAGAAACTCCAAGCTAATGGAACCTGAGTCTTTTATAATAGACAGCAAGCCAATCTGCTTGACTTTTGTCTCAGGGGGCGGAACAGTACCTCCATTATTCTGGATAGATAATAAACCCACAAGACAAAAAGGTTTTTTCCAAGCTTGTTCCTTATAGAAACAGTCTCAAAAAGAGAGCCTAGAACAGAAGTTGGTAGTGCTTTATCTGCAAGACCTACATAAACACAAGAAACCTATGGAGAATTCTCTCCCAGTACATAACCCTGTATGTACTCGGGTTATGTATTAGATGTTACCTTTCTTTGGCAATGATATTCTTCCCAAATAACTTTGTAAGAGAACACAGATAGTATAGTGGGGACACTTGTGCAGTTCAGTACTTTAAAGAGTGCTGCCTGTGGCTGTCTATGCTAAGACTGTAAAAGCTTCTTTTGCTATTTACTTATCATCTCGTCTTCCATGCTAGAATGTTGTTTGCTCAGTGGGAGTATGTACTTCATGGTTACACTCTTGCATTCCTTGCAGCTAAGCAATACCTGGTCCATAGGAGGTACACACTGAAATTGGTGAATGAATGAATGTATTGAAGAAGTGAGAGGAAGCAGAGGAAAGACAGAATCCAAAAATGTAGACGTGTAAAAATACAGGATCCATTGCTGTTGAGAGCCCATTTTTGTTTTGCAATACTTCTTTTGAAGTTATTCTTTGTCCTAACCCACTCTATCTGCCCATATCCTTATTTTCTCAACGTTTCAAATTGCTGAGAAAGGAAATACTTTAAGGATACAGCTGAGTGTCTTAAATAGAAAAGCCAGTTGTAGTTGGAGATGCAAGTTTTGTAATAAGTGAGTCAATTGAGCAGGTCTTTTGGTCGTTTGCACCTCTGTAAATTGATGCTGTTTTATGGACAATGTGGTAACAGCCATTACATACAAAAAACCAATGTCTTGAAACAGTCTTGTCTGAAACCCAATTGCCTTTTTTTCTTCTTTTTTCCAATCTGCTGGATTTATTCAGATTTTGTCAGCTTCCCATGCACTTATATGTGTGTGTGTATGTAATTCTGTACAGTCTTATCCCATACCTAGATCTGTGTCACTACCACCACAGCCAAGGTACAGGACAATTTCATCACAAGGATCCCTCATTCAACATGTCTATAGCCAAAGCCATCTCTCTGCCAGCCCCCTTCCAAATCCTTGGCAACTGCTAATTTGTTATTCATTTCTACCCTTTGTCATTTCAAGAATACTATGTAACGGAATCATACATATATAGCCTTTTGAGATTGGCTTATTTTCCCCACTCGTTCTAATTTTCTTGCGATCCATCTAGCTGTGTGTCTCCACAGCCTATACTCTGTATTGCTTAGTGCCCTATGGGGCAGATGTTCCCTAGGTCCTTTGACCATTCACTCTTGAAAGACATTTGGGTTGTTTCCAGTTTGAGGCTCTGACAAGTAACACTGCTATAAACATCCAGGAATATGTTTTTTGTGTGAGCATAAGTTTCATTTTCTCTAGGACAAATCCCAAGAGTGCAATTGCTAGACCGTGGTGAACATTTTAAGCACGTGTTTAGCTTGTAAAAAACTGCCAGTTGTTTTTCAGAGTGGCTATACTGTTTTATATCCCCTCTCACAATGTGTGAGTGATCCAACTTTTCTGCAGCCTCATCAGTATTTGATGTCATTACTGTTCTTTTTAAAATTTTAGCCATTTAGGGCAATGATATATCATTGTTGTTTTAATTTGTATTTCTCTAATGGCTAACACTGTATTTTCATGTGCATGTTTGCCATCTAGATATCCTCTTTAATGAAATGTCTGTTCATATCCCCTGCCCCATTCTTAACCATATTTTTTAACTGTTGAGTTTTAACCATTTTACAAATTTTCGATACAGTTCCTTTGTCAGGCATGTGGTTTGCAAATATTTTACCCATTGTGTAATCTGTCTTTTCACCTGCTTGCCAGGGGCTTTTGTAGGACAAGTTTTTAATTTTAATGAGGTCCAACTCTTCCTTTTATGGATCATGCTTTTGGTGTCAATCCTAAGAACTTTTTGTCTAGCCTTAACGATTGAAGAATTGTTCCTGTTTTGTTGTGTTCTGTTTTGTTTTTCTAGAAAAGATTTGAACTTTTATATTTACGCTTGTGTGTCTATTTTGAGTTAATGTTTGTATAAGATGTGAGGTTCAGATCGAGGTTTATTTCATCTGCCTGTGGATGACTGACTCTGCTCCAGCACCATTTGTTGAAAAGGCTGTCCTTCTTAACTGAAATGCTTTTGCTTCTTTGTCAAAATCCAGTTGGACCTATTTGTTAAGGTCTATTTCTGAGTTCTCTATTCTGATCCATTGAGCAGTGTGTCTATGGTAGATGTTAGGTCTTTATTACTGTAGTATACAACAACGCTTTTCATCAGGTACAGGAATACATACCACTTTTTTCTCCTTTTTCAAAATTGTTTTGGCAATTGTGGCACCATTGCCTATACACATAAATTTTAGAGTAAGTTTGTCAATGTCTACAAAAAACACTTGAGTTTTTGATAGCATTTTATTCAGCCTATAGGTCAGTTTGTGAAAAATTGACATCTTAACTATGTTGTGTCTTTTAATTCATGAATATGGTGTGTGTCTTCATCTATTTAGGTCTTCTTAGACATTTTTCATCAATATTTTATAAATAATTTTTAAGAATATGTTTCATTAGATTTATACTGAAATATTTTATTTTGTGGAGCAATTGTAGATCATCGTGTTTTTAATTTGAGCTTCCAAATATTCACTGTTTATAGAAATGTGAATTTTTTATACATTCATTTAATATCGTCTACCCTTGAAGAGCTCACTTATTCATTCTAAAGGGCATTGTGTAGCTTCTTTGGGATTTTCTTTGTATCATGTGATCTGCCAATAGCAATTATTTTGTTTCCCCCTTTCCAGTATGGATGCATTTTTCCCTCTGTTGTGCCTGCCAGAATTTCCATCTGTCACGTAAGAATAGTGAGATCAGAAATCTTTGCTTTCTTCCCAGTCTTAGGTGGAAATCATTTAGTTTTTCACCATTAAGTATGAATTTAGCTGCAGGTTTCTAGTATATGTGCTCTTCCCATTTAAGGAAGTTCCCCACTGTTCTTAGTTTTCTGAGAGTTTTTATCATGAATGAGAGTTGGATTTTGTAAACTGCATTTTCTGCATCAATTGATATGATTGTATGATTTTTTCTTTAGCCTGTTGATATGGTGGATTACAGTTAATTGGTTTTTGAATATTGGATCAGCCTCACATACCTGGAATAAATCCCAGTTGGTCTTTGCATAGAATTCTTTTCATACATTGCTAAATCTGATTTGTCAATACTGAATTAATATTTAATTAATTCTTAATATTAAGTTTATTTAATTTAATTTATTAATATTTAGTATTTACATCTAAATTTATGAGAGGTATTCAACTGTAGCTTTCTTTCCTTTTCCCTCCTTTTAAAAAAAGTATCTTTTCTTTTAGTATCAGCATAATACCAAAGTGAATTGGGAAGTGTTACTCTTCTATTACTGAAAAAGATAGTGTAAAATTGGTGTTAATTCTTCCTTAAATGTTTGGTAGAATTAACAAGTGAAGCCATCTGGGCCTGGAAATTCTTTTTACAGGAGATTTTAAAATTTTAAATCTGATTTCCATAATGGTTATAGGACCATTTGTCTGCTGATTTTTTTGTTGTCTTTTCTATTGTGTTTTTCTAAGGAATCAATGGCCATTTTCCCAATGTTCCTGATATGCATACTTCAGTAAGGTTTCTACTCATTTTCTCTATAGAAGCCTTCTTACCTCTGGAGTTAATACACTATTTTTCAGGGGCCCCCTGGTCTGGGAGCCCCCTGGGATTAAGGAAAAGTGCTTACAGCTGATTTTTCCTGCTTTTGTGGCCCACTGCTGAGAATGGCTGCTGGAGTTCTCAAGTATCTGCTGGTGGGCAGAGGTGTCTTCAGAGACTTTATTCCCTCAAAACCCCAGTTGCCTCAGAAATATTTTTGTATAATTTTAATCTGCTCATAGCTAAAATAGAGTAAAACATAGTAGACTGGAGGATAAGTAATGGAGGCTGTTTTAGGCTGCAATTTTTCACTGGTCTCTGTAAGAAATTGTTTTCCTTGAATTGATAGGAGTCTAGGTAAAACTGAAGCAGAGTCAGCATGGAAATGTGCATAGTGGCCCTGACTGATGCAAATAGATTGAAATTAATTTGGAGGATATTTTATACTCATGTTCAATTACTGGCATAAATCACATATTTTTCAATAAATATGTTAAAATGTTTCCCTCTACTACCTTTAGTGGGTTTAGTAACCAAATGTTGACTGCACTTGATCCATTAAAGGTAGCAACTTTTTCCAACATGAATCTCAAAAGAATTTTTAAGTGTTCTCCTAGACTATGAAATAAAAATGCACTTTTCTAATTTTATTGTGTCTAATACAAATGTCCAATGTGGTAACTCTGCCACAGAAAAAGGACTAAAAATACTTGCATGTGGGAAGCATGACTGGAGAGGGTCAGGATGATAGCAACACACCAAATTCCAGCGGGTTCATGGACTGGTATCTCCCAAGGTCCCAACTCCATGTATGTGTTGTGTACCCCACAGCGTGCTCCTTAGCCACTTCAGTGTCTCCACCACTGGTTTTTCCTCTTGCCACAGCATTTGAGGAGTCAAATCTCTGAAGAGAGACTTTCAGGAAAGAATATCACATGTTAACCACAATAAATTGTAAATGATTGATGAAATATAAAGTATTCTCTCTTGAAGAGATATTTACCTTTTAAGGAGAAAAGTATCTATTTGGTATAAACCAAAGAAATTGGGATATAATTTTTGACATTGACATAGACATTACAATAGACTTTTAAACACCAGAGAGCAGGATAAGTAGATCACTGTGTCAGCAAGGGGCCCAGTGGGTTTGAAACTGTATGTTTGTATGACTTTTTCCCCAACAAGACCAGCTCTGACTCTTCACCGCTGAGTGAATTCTGTTAACTTTTGTATCTAAGATCCTGGACAGAAATCAGCCTTACTAAAATCAAAGTACTAAGCTAGACAGACTTGAATCCACCATGATAGTGGAGAACTTAGTTCTGTGATTTCAGCAAGCAAGTAACATTATCTCTGCTGGTATGGTCTAAAACTGTTTATGGTGAGGATAGCTCAGTTTTGTCCATTTTGCTGGTATATTAATAAATCTGAAGGCTTAAGAAGATTGCTCTTTTTCTTACTCCTGGGACTATGTCCTCTGTCCATGGTTTGGAGAAAGACTTTCTTCTTTGACATTGGCTGGAATTATATTCAGAACAGGGGAACAAACTACATGAGTGTTCTGTGTATGTCAGACATTTACAATCTGAAATAGAACATCTAGATGAGTTCTAATACACACGTTCTTCCCAAGTAGCCTCCAGAACTATTTGGAGTGTTTTTAATGAACCCCTCATTTTTCCTGACAGTCAGCCTTCTGAAGTCTGAATTCATTCACTCCATGGCAGTCTGCCTGGCTTTTGGCCATGGACCCCGCTGATGGGGACATTTCCACTCCCGTCCATGGTGTTTAGTTATGCAGCCTTATTGTTAGATGAGTCCCTTTTCTGGGGTGCATATCACTCCCATTAGTGTCAATGGTCTTGAAGTTCATAGTTCAAAGGGATCTAAAATGTGCCAACAATAAGAGGACATTTTGATTTTTTCCATGCTTTGATTTAGGCTTCCTGTGGTGACCTTGGTACCTCTAAATTGGATTCCTTTCTTTTCCATTTGTTAATATGTTTACAAAACCTTAACTGTCTGAAGAACATGAAGCAAGCTGGAGTTTCTCTCTCTGTCTCTGTCTTTCTGTCATATCATTGCATTTTTATTTGAGAGATTTCTGTCCCATTTCCTTTTCATTCTAGAGTCTCACTCCTAGAAGAACTAACTGTGGTCATTTTATTCTTTCCAATTTGTTTTGAAATGACTCAGGTCTGTCTTTTCCTATAACACAGAATTCTTGACTTAAATAATTTAGGGAGGCAATATATCTTAATCATTTAGTTTATATATGCCTCAAAACTATGAGTTAAATATTCCGAGAAAGTTTATCTCAAAACTATCAGTTAAACGTTCAGAGAAAGTTTATCTCAAATGTTATAAAAAAAAAACTCTTAATTTTTTTTCTCCTGGACTCATAAGTTAAGCTCCATAATCTTGGCATCATTGAATTCTCCTTGCTTAGGAAATCACAACTTTAAATTTAAAACATAGCCAAAAATATAAATTCTCCCCTCTCTCAAGTCCCTTAGCTTTCTCTTCAAGACATAAAAGTCACTGGAGCAAGGCTTCTTCTCCTCAATTCAGTGGAATCTGTATGCATTTGTGGATGCACTGCAAATCCTCTCTCACTGCGTACTTTCTCTCTTCCACATATTTTTGTATGTTTTCATACAAAAAAGAGGTTCCAGCTCTGATCATTGTTTCCTCTAATATTTGCTCTCTCTGTGGTCTCTAAGCCTTCAAAAGATGCCCTGTTGCTGGCTGGCTCTGTGTCCTTTCCCTCATGTCACCAACGTCATACTCTTGAGAATGTCATCATTCACGCTAGGTGTTGCTCATTTGAGTTCACTATTTTCCATTTCATTTTGTAACTGTTGACTTGCTCTCTCTAATAGGAAAGTCTGTCTCTCGGTCTCTCACCTTAAGAAGCTCCTGATCTCTAAGGAAAAGTCTAACTTCTGATCAGTGTCTTCAGAATAATCTTCTCAGAAAGGAAAAAAAACGTCTTAAGGATTTCCTACTTCTTTCCTTTTAAGGACTCTGAGAGCAGCAAATCTATCATGTGCTTCAAAGATATTCAAAGATATCTACTATCTCCCCCACCCGCGTGTGTGCGTGTGTGTGTGTGTGTTGACTCTTTTAACAGACATTAATGTGGTAGGCAGTGTGCAAGCTCCCAGAAATAGGAAGCTGTGTGTGGCATGGTGTCTGTCCTCAAAGGGCTTACAGTCTAACATGAGAATAATCTTCACCTTTAATCTTTACTGCTCACTGCACTTAGATTACATTTTCATCTTCCAGCATGAGGGAATCACTTTATTTTTGTGTTATTTTCAGTTTGTGACACTATTTACATTTAGTATGCTAAGAATTACCACCCGTAAGAATATTACACAAGCTACAGAAGAACTTTCTTTTTCTTCTGTTACACTTTTATGGCTGCAACCTCTGGCACCCATTCTATTCCTGTGTTCTCCCCAGAACCGTCCTCAGAGGTTTCTTATTTTACAAGAGTACTGAAAGGCATGCCTCAATCTTTTTCACCTTTTCACAGTCTCTTTAGTCATACACACCAGCTTGCATTTATAGCGGGAGAGATTGACGGGTGCCTCAGAGCAAAAGGCAGTCACAGACACAGAGCTCAGACTGCATTTTACCTCCATCACTCTGTTCCCTGTGCTCAAATCTCCTGGGAAGAAAGGAGAGCCACAGTTCTTTGTAACTCCCTAGAAATTTTTCCTGTAAGTGCTCAAAGCAAACTGCCTTTTGGTGATACCTGTTTATCTCCGGGCTACTGGGAACACTCTCTCCAGATCAGCCTGGATGCTAGTCCCTAGTTCTTTTCATTGAGACCTTATTATTCTCTTGAAATGATAGCCTGAATTATTAGTTTATATCTGTCTGAGATACCAGAGAGACAAAAACTCTTTACTCAAATATTCCAGAAACATCTATTTACCTACCTTCTTTGATCACTTTTAAGCTGGGAAAATGCATCAGATACATTCAGTCACGAAATGTGTTATGCAACAGCCGTGTGCCTGGTAACGTGTCGGACGTGGGAATGCAGAGATGTGTAAGGCGTGGCCCTTGCCTTCCGGAGCCACCCAAGAACAGTGAGAAGGCAAGTACGCAACGTGGAAGTTGCAGTAACGTTCTTAAATGTCATCTTACTCAAATTTTTTTAGTTCAGCCTCACTCTTTCCAAACTTTTTGAGTTCCCAGATTATATATGAACATCTCCTGGGTGTCACATATTTCCCTTCTCTTTCGGTTCCCTGGGTTGGTGTTTGTACCAGAGGTACGGCTTTCCACTGACATCATTTCCATGAGCGCTAGGAATCCGTAATGGAAATGCTACATCCTGCTTTACGAACCGTCTCTAATCCCCTCACTAGAATGTGAACTCCATGGGGAGAGGCTGTTGTGTTATTTACTGATAAAATCCTAGGCCCAGAACAATGCCTGACATATTATAGATGCTAAAAAACAGTGAATAAGAAAATGGTTGTGTTTACAGAAAAAAAATACGTGTATAATCTCTGGTTTTCTTTTTTAGCCAATTGAATTTACTTAACACATATTTGTGTACTTTAGAAGTTTTACTAGATTTTTAAAAAACATTTCTAATATATTCTTTACTAAGTAATTTGCATACAGTTAAATTATTTACATAATGATAACCTAGAGCATTGCTTTTCTTGAGCTACCTCTTCCTGCCATTCTATCGCTTCCCCAACCCACATATTTCTACAATTCCTGTTATCTGCTGTCAAGAGTATTCAGGGTTTTGCAATTGCCTTTTGGCTAAAATGTAAACTATGAAGAATTTCATTAGAAAATAAGAATGCCATTAATTTTTTAAATTCTTTTCCTAGAGCTGTAATATGGTGAATGAATGTTTCAGTGGAGTAGGAGCTCTGTCCCTACTCAGGTGCCAACAATCAGAAGAGAACAGGGACTGCAGGACAGCTCCAGGTGTGGGAGCAGGTGGTGTGCTAAGCAGATACTCCCAGGCTGCCTGAGTGTGAGTGTTCTCTTTGAACACCAAGCAGTTGAACTTTTAGAATTCATCCACACATACTGGCAAAATGTACAATGGCATTTAAAAAATATTTAGTAATGTTAAAATTTTATTTTATTGGTTATATAGTATACTAATTTTAAAAAATAGCAGTCTATATACCAGTCAAGCATGTAAGTGTTGCAATTTGCACTGATTTGCAGATTGCTCCACTTGTGCTATAAATGAATCTCAACCCAGTTTGCTCATGAGAATCATGACAGGAGCTTTTATAAAAGCATCATGTCTGTGGCCAGGGTTGGCTTCATGGTGGCCAGGCTGCCTGTGCCGTCACAAAGGGTCGTGCTTGGGAAAGCTCCTCTCTGCATTTAATGCTCCATTGCTATCTTGAATTTTCTAGTAATTCTAAACCATGCATTTTCATTCTGTACTGGTCCCACAAATTATGTAGCCAGTCCTGGCTGTGGCCCAACCTCACAACGGCCAGATGAGAATCTGAGGAAGAGGAGTCACCAAAAGAAGCCGTGGCATCAGTGTTACAATGCATTTTTAGTGTAAAGACTGGAATGCAATGTGCTTAAAATATTTACATACAGTGAAAGGCACCGATCTTAAGTGTATGTCTATGACTGCTGACAAATATTTGCAGATGGTTTTTGTAATTGTTATAGTCAGTCTTTCTAATTTTACCTAAATATTTATCCCAGTTTGTGGGTTGTCTTTTGTATTTTCTTTAGTGTGGTGCTGACTGTATGTTTCTCATGGATGATCTTTATCAGGCTGAGAGACTCTCTTCTATTCTCAGCTTGCTGTCTTTTAGGAGTAAATCTTGAATTTTGTCAAATGCTTTCCCTGTATATTAAAGTAACTATAAGATCTTTCTCCTTTTACTGATAATGTGGTGAAATACAGTAAATGATTTTTGAATAACAAACCAGTTTTACATTCCTGTAAAAAGCCTCAATTAAACATAATGAATTATCCTATTTTTATATATTTTAGAGTTCAATTTAAGAATATTTTGTTAATCTTTACATTTATGCGTATGGGTAATATTGGTCTGTAATTATGAGGAACTCATAAAATGAACTGGAAAGCATGCCCTGCATCTCTGTTTTCTGAAAGCTTTTTTGCAACATTAGTAATATTTCTGCCTTAAAGGCCTGAAGGAATTCACCAGTGAATCCATAAAGGCCTGGAGTTTTTTTTCAACAGGAATTTTTTCTGTGTTTTTATAAATTAAATTTCTTTACTATATAAAGACCTTTTCTGTTTTCTATTTCTGTGTCAGATTTAGTAAGCTGTGTTTTTGAATGATTTTTTTTCCCATTTCACCCAAATTCTTGAACGTCTTGGCATGAAGTTTTTAGTAATATCCCCTTATTGTTTTTCTATAGGAACTGTATTGATGTGCATGATGTTAATTGGTATGTTCCCATTTTTCTTATCAGTCTTGCAAATTTATCCAATTTATTAAGCTGTTAAAAGAAATTTAGATTTTGACTTTTAAAATTGTTTGGCATATTTTGTTTATTTCTGCTCTTCTTTCTATTTTTAACTTCCTTCAACTTACATAGGGCTTAATTTGCTCTTTTTTTCAAGATTCTCCACATATAAACTTAGATTTAGTCACTTCAAGCAATTCTTCTTTTATCATAAATTCATTTAAAGCAAATTCCCCTTCAAGCACCATTTTCGTTTAGATCCCAAAAATGTAGGTATGTTGTATTGTCATTATTACTGAGTTCAAAATATTTTCTAATTTCTCTTTTTATTCCTCCTTTTGTTCACGAACTACTTAGAAGCTCCTTGTTTCACTTCCAAAAATGGAAGGATTTTAGGTAATTTATTATAATTTTCTAATATTAGTCTGCTTTAGTCAGAGAAAATATTCTGTGGTATTTCAATCATTTACACCTATTGAAACTTAGCTTCATAGCCCATCATAAGTTGGATCTTGAAAACTTCAGAAGAACATGTACTCTGCTGTTGCTGGGGGTACCTCTAAACACATCCACTAGGTCAGCTGGTTTCTTATTGTGTTATTCAAGTGGTCTGTGTTTTGACATTTTGGGAGGTGGTCTGGTTTTTCTATTAATTATTATAAAAGAGGTTATCAAGTTTCTAACCATGATTGTGGATTTGTCTAGGTCTCCTTTCAGTATCATCAGTCTTTTTGCTTTATGTGTTTTAGAGCTCTGTTCCTAGATACATACATATTTGGATTGCAGTTTCTTTCTGATGAACTGACCATTTTATCTGCATAAAAATATTCTTTATCACTAATAATACTCTTTCTCTTGAAATTGACTTTATCCAACATTACATGAGACATGCTGGCTTTCCTATGCTTGCTCTCTATACTTACTGTTCACATTCTATATTTTATTTTCATATCCTTTTATTTATTTTCATATCCATTTTCTATCCTTTTTCTTTTCAACTTATCAGTGCCATTAAAGGGCCTCTCCTGTAAAGAGCATATGGTCAGGTACTGCTTCTCAAGTTGAAGTATTTAGTCCATTTGCATTAAATGCAGTTGGTGCAATGATTGGATTAACTTTACCAGTTTTTATTTCCTATTTGTCCTCTTTTTGATTCTTTCATTCATCTGTCCCTGTTTTCTTTGATCTCAATATATAGTTTTTGAATATTATACTTTGTTTCCCCCATTGTGTCTTTAGATATATCCCTATATACTTTTTAGTGTTATTCAGGAATTGCAGTGTGCCTCTTAAACTTCTCATTGTCTACTTAAAATTAATACTGCCTTTGTTTATGTAAAATGTAAGAACCTCATAACAGTGTATTTTCATCTTCCATCCTTTATGCTTCTAGTGTCACATGTTTTATTTCTATATATACATTATTTTAGTGAAGATAGTCCTTTTTATTGCCCACACACTGACCATTTCTCTCTATTCCTTACTTAATTATGACTTAATCAATTTAATTCCCAAATTAGTAAGTTTCTATCTGGTAGCCTTTGCCTTCACCTGGGAGGCTTTCCTTTAGTATTTCCTGTAGTGCAAGTATCCTGGCAAAAATTTCCCAAGCTGTTATTTAACTGAGAATCTTTTTATTTCCACCCTCATTATTAAAGATTTCTGCCTTTACAGTATTTTTTTTTCTAGCACTTTACATATTTGGTCTTCCAGGCTTCTGGCTACCAAATATTGAAAGGAAGTTAGCCATCATTTGTACTATTCATTGTTCCTTTGGAAACGATGTGTGTTTTTCTCTGGCTGCTGTGAGGTTCTCTGGACATCTTTGGTTTTCCGTAGTTTGGCTACAATGTGCCCATGTGTGGTTTTCTTCCTAGGCTGGGTATTCAGTTGAGATACAGAAAGGCCATGTGATCAGCGTAAGGCTATGTCTTAGAGCAAGAACGACAAAGAAAAGAAAACAGATAGACCTGGTTTAACCAAGATGCCTCCAAGCCTGAGGGGTTCTACTGGGCCAGAGCTGTGCAGCGCCCTTTCTCAGCCAGGCCAGAGTATGCCCCTCCACCCCGCAGTACCTGCCTCTGGTGTGCCTGCACAGCTCTCAGTCCTCAGACCTGACAGGCACCAGGCACCTGCAGAGCAGCCCCCAGCCAGGGGCTTACAGGGAAGCCCACACTGTCCTTGGGTCCACCATCTGCACGATCACCTCCCCTCTTGTGTCCTGGTCTACAAATCCACTTGAGTCCACAGGCCCAAACTGCTCCTTCGCATTCCTTGGCCCACAGAGGTGGCTGCCATCTGCGGGGATTCCGCCTCCCTGTCCGTCGACTGGGAGGTGGCGGTAGGCAAAATCTGGCAAAATGAGTCACATCTCTTACAGTTTCATTCTCTCACACATCACCATCGTCTGACTGCTCGTCCGCTGCATCAGCACAGTTGCCTCATGCGTGGTGTCTGGCTTTGCACTCAGGACTGCAGTTCAGTACCACTTACTCCGTGGTGGCCAGAGTCTGCGGTCATGTGTTGAGGACTCCTGGGTGGTTTTAAAGCACAGCCTGTTTGGAGAACCACCAATACAGCACCGGGTGGTGGTGGCTGCTAATGCCTGTGTGGCTGGGCCCTCCCCGGGCTAGGGGCAGGAAGGAAGGTCACCCTGAGAAGATGTCAAGGCGAGCATACCCAGTTTTCCTCTCCTGGAAGTCCTTTTTCAGGAGATCAAGTACTGAGACTGCAAAGCATAGTGGATAATCTTGAGAAAATAAGCTTGAAATGTTAGTTCCAGCTCCACCAGTAGCTATTGGACGCTCATTATTAACTTGCCTCTTCTCATCTGCAGAAAGGGAGAATTGAATATAAAATACTTACATGTTCTTCTACTACCTACAGTTGAGAACCACAAAATAGTATGCTGATGATTTTTGTAACCAAGTGACACACAAGAAGGCATAAAAAATTGAGATTCCTGTACGAAAAAGAAAAAGCTTTCATGGAAGGAACTCACATGCCTCTGAGAAATGATCAGATTTTAGGCTACAGCAGTTTTACTATATTGTCAAGAACTCTTTGCTGAGTTTCAAAGTTTTCTAAAGCAGGACACCAACTGAATCCCAAGTATTTGAGATGATCAGATATTTTAAAGGCCTATTTTCTACTCTCAAATTTGCACTCTGTGTCTAAGAGGGCAAGTGAACCAATTTTTACCTATTGCCAAATAAAACCATGGCCACTGAAGAAAAGAGGCATGTGAAAATAATTTTAAGCCTTAAACAAATTAATGAAAGTATAGTACTAGAAAAGACTTACCACTTAGTCTAAACACATCCACTTGTTTCTCAGGAAGTGTGTGTAGTGAAATAATAAACGTATTTTACCTCTTCAGATCCCTATTTCTCAAGTTACTTAAGGGCTGATAACTGAATCCTTTCTGTAAGCACTGGAACTGGTTCTTGGGCTCAGCTTTCTGAAAGTTGTAACCTACTTACAAAGATCAAAAGCCAGGAAAACTATATAGCAAGATAAAAGTTCGGACATACGCTGAGATGGAAAGCAAAGATGTATTTGTCTGTAAGGCATGTCTTTGATGACAAGACTGATTCTAACAAAATTTCAGCTGGGGGTTCTGGGTATTCCTGTTCTTGTCCCCTAAAAGTCCCAATTTTCAGCCTGCCTTCTAACCTAATCATTTACTTCCCATCGTATTCTGACCTTCTGAAATACCACGCTTTTGCCTTGCACAGATTGTACACACTAAATAAGTAAGAAAGTCATTCAGAATGGCCCACACAAATTCAGTAGGGTTTTCATGTCTTCAAGGATAAAATGAGACAACACAAAGGGAAATATTTATGGAAATTCATTCTGAGACTCTTCTCAGTCGCTCTTTAGAGAGAGCACTTTGTGTATAAGTGGGGTGAAGGGGGCCTTAATGTGACACAACCTTGGTAAACTCATACACCTTTTAAGAAAGGCATAGGCGCCAGGGTTAATGACAATTTCGTATCAATATCTGGCAGCATACTGTTTACAATAATAATATATCATGAGAACCTGTAGTTTTATAAGAAATTTAAATTCATGTCATAGCATATAGAACAAAATTAGGCTTTAATGATTTCCTAATAAAGTAATTTGCTCATAGATCACAGGGGATACAAGCAAAAAAAAAACAAAACTGGTAATACTGAGGCCAAAGTAATTATTTTTTCAGCCTTTAAATATCAAGCAACTTGTAGAAGGCTTCTTATGGCATGCTAAAGGAGGGCTTCCTGCCCCACCAAGTTCTTGGGGAATCTGAAAAGGTCAAAGGCAGGATTTCAGAGATAATTGAATGCACTTAAAATGCAAATATTTACCAAGAAAGAGCAGGTTAAGTTTGTTTTTTCCCTGTGGCTAAATCAGTTTTCCACCTGTGGCCCATGTGACAGATTGAGTATATAGGCTCCTGTCATCCCAACACTCACTGGAGGAGAAAGAATCACATGGCAGAATCGGTAGAAATTTTACCAAATGCAATCTATCCACCACATCCTGCACCACAATCTATTTAATCCCAGAGTAGATCAGCCTGAGGATGAAATCAAACAAAATACATGAAAGCGCTTTAACGATTACAAGTACTATGCAAATAAAAGTTATTAAGGCACATTTGACTGGAAAAGACAAGCTGATTTCAGTAGCTAATGACATTTCCCTCTGGATTTCTAAAAGTAAGCCATCTTGCAATTTAGTAAGTATTAAGAAATAGTGAATAATTGGATTTGCATACAGTCAGTAGCATAGAAATTATGTTTCTAATTGGTGAACTTCAGGCCAACAAAACAAATAGACAAATTAGAAGCACAAAGGATGGACATTTGTAGCAGCAAAGCCCTCAGCACATGTTTTTCTTCATTATTTTTCTTTGCCTTACCTTGGGCTGCCTGGAGAGTTTATTTTAAAAGGTTAAAAAAATTGACAAGGAAGGAAACCTAACAAGGCAGATGGCTTGTCAAATCAGAAGCAGAAAGCCTTTCCAAAAACAGAGTAAAGAATATGGAGCACTGTGAGACCTGCACGTTCGTCCTGGATGGACTGCACTTCCTTAGTGTGGAAACGGGGCATGGCCGCAGCTCAGCCCTTTGTCTCCCCCGCCTGGAAGGGGAGTATGTTCACCCTACACCGTCTATCCCCGTAAGGACTGAGCCTTTTCTCATTTGTCTCCCATTCTTCTGGCAGACAGACCGCTCAGCAGGCAGACCACAGCCCATACACTAGCTCACAGCCGTGCCAAGAGTGTAAGGCACACCCAACTCGGTTTAGTGCTGCCCTACGATAGTGGCAAAAGCCTGAACTCAGAAGTCAGATCTGGGTATGTAAACTACCAATACTGACACCAGGTTGATATATTCATGGGAAAATTAACCTCTTTCAGTCTCAGTTTTCTAATCAGTAAAAAATAATGGACAAGTAATGCTACCTTGCAACATTTTGTTTAGAATGGAAGATTATCAATAAATATAAAATTGATGCAGTTTAATAGTTATCTCTACTGAGCCCCGCATGCCTTGCCTTCCATTAAGTGTTTGTATGTATTTCTCATTTAGTACCTACAGCAGCCCCATCCCATAGGAATTACTAGCTCTGTTCAAAAGAGGAGGCCTCGCGGCACTGCCAAGTTCAGGTAGAAATTCCTGTGGCTGGTGAGTGGGTGGGAGGGGCTCGTGGGTGGGCGCTCACTCCGAGAACTACCACAGCAATATTGCTGATAACAGAAACTTTATTCTTGTGTCTTCCGTGACTCCACGCATCTGGTCCTTTAGCCAGTCAAGTCCCTTTGGGGGCAAAGGAGGAGGGAGTAGATTAAATAGGATTTTTCCTGTACATCTTCAACCCTTTGTCTTGTGGAGAAGTGAGAAGGGGAGGGGTCTTCCCAGTCTTTTGAAATGCTAAAAATGTTAACACCTGTAAAAGAAGGAGGGTAATTCTTTTTAACAACCAGAAATAAAGGAGTAAAGGAAAGGAAAAAGATGAGGTGGAAGAATGTTTTGGCTATAGAATATGAGAATATTTACTAAAAGCAATAGTGGCTTTAATTGATAGATGCGGACTGCAGCTAGACAATTATTTATCTAGCGTGGTCTGAATCGATCCTATCTGCAGGCAAAGGTGTTGACTAGGCTTTAACAGTGCCAATGTTATGGTGAGGGACAGTGTCCCCTAATTAATTATTCCTGCATTTTTAACAGGACCGGTCTCCATACAGGGGTATCTCTGAATCAGGAAGTTTGCCAGATATTTACAAGAACCCTCTAAAGGCGATCGTTTTTGCCCTTTTGGAATCTGAAATGCGGACACTGTTCTTCCACAACTTTTTGCTTCAGGATGAAAAAGAGCACCCACATGCTGATTCAAGGTGAGAGATAATATTAGGTGGGTGTCTGCTCCTCTTCCCCACGGCGGGGGTGAAGGGTAAGCAGGAAGCTGGAAGCATCCCCCAGTCTGGGAACGTGGCGGGAGCGGGCTGTTCTCGCCATCCACTCCCGCCGCGGGCTTTTCCTCTTTCCGACCGAATGTCTGCACTTGCCTTTGTGGGGGTCTCTGGCTCTCACCTCTTCCTGTCTTTCTCCTTTCTTTGATATTATCTGCCAGCCCTGTTTGTACTATCTTCTTTTTACAATTTCCCCTTATCTGCTATCCGTTAGTTTATTCTTACTCTGTAGACATCATTTAAAAAATAACTGCCTCTCAAGAAACTTTTTCAAGATTAAAATATCTAACTTTATATATGTTAGACTTTGCCCTTTGAGAATCCAATATCAAAAATAAGACACACACTGAACAAGTGATGATTCATTAAGGGAAATGCCAGTGACAGGAAATGGAGAGGGGGCTGGAGGGGGCTGGAGGGGACTGCAGAGGCCATCAGACCGCGTTGGAAGTTGGATCCTAAGAGAGGGAAGGAAGGGCAGAAGGTGGGACGGAAGCATCTAGCTGGTAATGCATTTCCAAGGAAATTCAGCAGGGGGAGCTCCAAAGTCACACTTCAGAGTTGCCCTCTCAATCAGCACCGGGCCAGCCTTGGTACCTCTGCAGTGCTCAGTCCCTGGCTGGGGGCAGCCCGTGGCAGGCAGGGCCTGTCAGGATGTGGAGGTGATTTCAGAACACAGAAGCTAAGACCAGCAGTGAATTCTGCTCTCTGCTTTTGAAGATCAGGAGGTGAACTCTTAGGGCTGCCATATTATTCTTAGAGCTATGGTGCATGCGTGTATAAATGAACAAGTAAGGACATAAATAGATGAATGTGGAATACATAAGCAAATACACACATGTATTTATTTTTATCCTCACTTTTTCACAAAGGATTTGGATTATTACCTTCAGATCCACGTTTGCTAAGCTGTGGAAAATGCGACATACTTTCAGCAGGAAAAAAGTTATTCCACAAGCTATTGGTAAAAAATTTTATGCGAATTTCAGTAAATGCCGGCAGCTGTAGCTGCTGCTGTTAGAGTTTCATCTAAAGAGATGTTTATCTGATTGTTACACTGTATGGGTACAATCTCCATAGGAGCCAGAAAACACATCAGTTGGTAATGATGTGAACAGTAGTTGTTGTAAAGCTACATAAAAAATCACCTATGAGACGAAAGGTGAGGAGTGTGTTTAGTCTTGTGGATTTTTAACTAGACCAGTTAGGGTTAAATGTAAAATCTAACAGCTATTGCTGGATATGTTAAGAAAAGAACTGTATTCTGTGTGTCATACCTTCTAGAAACATTAGGCCAGTGGTTATAAAAGGGTCATGATAATCTCGAAGCCATGATTATATGTTTCAGTCCTCAGCCACAGCTGAATTATTCTATATCTTGTCATATGTTTAGTGGAGGAAGTATATTTAACAAGAAAAAATGAAGAATACAGCACAACACAAAGGGAAGAAGGGAAAGACGAGAAGTAGGCTGGTTTAAAGAGACTATTAAAATAATTGATTTCTAATTTTCACTCATTTCGATGATATCCCAGATTTTGACCCTTCTCAGTCCCCACTCAAATGATAGTCTCAACATACTAGTTTCATGACTTTATGTAAGCACACCTATTATTTCAGCCAAAAGCAAATGTAAGTTTCATGACGTATGTTTCATAACTTAGGTCAGATATTCATGAGCAAATATCTAGGCTCTCATGGCCCAGCCAAGTTTATACATCACACAAGCCTTCCAGATTTCTACCTCTGGTAGCAAGATAATTAGCTGTGTGATGTCCAGCCCTCTCTGACTATATGAAGCCATGAGAATAAGCCCTAGAAGTTGGGTCAAGTACACCATAAAGAGATTTTGGAAATGTATGCCTTTTTCTTAGGCTTGACATTCTTAGCTGTTGAAATTTGAGTGCATTTCCCAATTGTTCTTTCTTTTACACAACATTTTATAAGGTATAGCACAGATACAGCAAACTGCACAAATCTGAGGTGACGGCTAAAGATCTATCTCTCTCTATGTAACCAACACCCAAAATAATAAATAGATCATTTTCAACATCCCAGAAGCCTCCCTCGTCTTCCTGTTCTGTTAATGGACCCCAGAGGAAAGCCCGACTCTGACTTCCATCCCTGAAGATTGGTTTTGCCTTTTCCTAAATGTCACATAAAATGAAATCACACAAAATTTCCTCTATTAACGTTTGGCTTCCTTCATGTTAAGTGTGAAACTTCATAATGGCTCCGATTGCCCCACTTGTGTGATAACAAGTCAGCTTGCCATCATTTTGAATATGTATGCTGACAGATGAAACCAAGACCCGGGGTCAGACACACAGATGGATTATTGCTCACAGCACAAGGCCTCAGGGTCTCACCTCAGAGTTTATTCCCCTACCCGAGCAGCACGAGGTGACAGAATGAGGGCCAGGTGTTCACAGTCACACGCACCGGGTTTGCCTCAAGACAGGACCCTAAAACCCCAAGACTTGGAACTTACATAAGGATCGGCACCCCTGTCACTCCCCTGACGAGAGAGGAAGACTTTTACTCTGCGGTGTAAACAGTCTTCTCCCAGAAGGGGAGGGTAAAGGGGCCAGCCCGGAACCTAAAAAAGTGTCTCTGGAAGAGCAGAAAGAAACATTACTAACTTGAATATCTCTGGCTTTCTAGCTGTGAGAGATACTGACCGCCTCCAGCTTCTAAAGCAGGTTGGCCAAGCATCCCCTTTACTCAGAATGCCTGAACCATGCAGAAACACTGAGAAATCCGGGGAAAATTGTCTACCAACAACATCAACTTTTCCTTGAGAGAAATACATGTTTTTGCATAAATTAGTAGTTTTTTCTTTCCTTGCCAATATATACTATTACTGTAGTTCACTTATTTAGAAATTAGTTTTTGAGTACCTACCATGTGCACAGGCATGATGTTTATTATCATAATACAAGGACTGATATGTCTGTGATTATGAATCATGGGATCTTGAGCGAGAGTTTTAATGTGGCTTCCATAAATCTCTTAGCTTGCATTTGGTGTTCACATAGCTCATCAGTCTGTCCAAATTCTACTTGAAACCCTGTATCACATTATATGCCTTTTAGTGGGAGAGGAGCTGCTGCTCTTTACCAGATGTATCAATACATCTATAAATCAGAAGATGAAGAGGCCCTGGTGTGGTAATTCCATCTTGGGAGACTCCAGCAGATATTCTTCGATCTTGCTTCTTCTGGCCTAATGCAGACCCTGAGCCTCCAATTTCCTTAAATTGCTCCTAATGTCTGTTTTTCTTTTCACCAGAACAGTAGAATGGCGAAGAAAAATACAGAAAGAATGTAAAAGGTGGTGGGTAAGAGTGATCAGGCAGATTGGAAGCTCAAGTCCCTCAGATGAATAATTTCACAATTTCTCTAGTGTCCTTTTTCTAGTCTTGGTTAAGAAACAACTTATAAAACCACTCAAGGTGAGGAGGTGAGGGCCCCAAACCCACATTAATGCTGGACTTAATCTGGAAAAAAAAAAAGAAATCTTACAGTTGTAAATGCTCAGGTTTGTCCCAACTAATAGGACACCTTGATTGCAAATTTTCCTCAGCTTAATACTCACGTGCATGTGTTCAATTTCTTCTCACCTGTCACTGAAAACAAATTTAATAAATGGGCTCTCTTCACCATTTAAATTTTTGCTTTTTTGGGATATTGGCATTTCAACAGGGATATACCTGAAAAAGAAGTCTTTGTTCAAGGGAATATACTATTAATGTTAAAATGTGAGGCATTTGCTATAATCTGCTTGGAGAGGGATTTGGAGATGATTGAGCTTTGCTGGGACGCCGTCACTCAGCAGTGCTCCAGTCACACACTGCCGTCATCTCCTCACAGAGGCTGCATGGCATTTACCACTTGTATTCTTGAGAAAGTTGTTCTTTGGCACAAAATGGCTGCACGATTGCAACATGATGTTGTGGCAAGAACACTGGGGTGGACCATGGTCCAAATCATGGATCTGCTGCTCAGCGTGGCACGCCCCTGGGCATGTCGATTGGCCTCCCAGGCCTCCATGTGATTGTTGGTGATCCTGAGGTGGTGAGGCCTGTGATGATACTGCACGAACTGGGAGATACTTTACAGACATGTGATGTCATGTCATAGTCATGCTACCACCACCCCATATGACCTTATGTAGACTTTATCTGCAGGTAATAAAAACATTTCTTAAAATTTCAACATTGCAATGCTAGCAAGATGAAAGTTTGAACTGAGTCCTGGGAATTTGGAGTTATGGCAGATGGAAGGAAAGCAGGAAAACCCAGTGGCTGTTGGGGGGCTGTGGCAATCTCTTAAAATAAGACAACGAGGTTTGATGCATTGATTGACCATTCCTTTCACTGATGATTTCTCTGTGGCAAGCAATGCTGATGGAGAGCATTTTACTCATGGTAGAACTTTCCAAGCCTCTGAAACCCTGCTGCTGCTTGAACTACAAAGTTCATGTAATATTCCAAATCCTTTGTTGCCATCCAGCAATCTCCACCGCACCTTCGCCAAGAGTAGATTTTCTCTCAAGTTTGAAACCACTTTCTTTCCTTCCCATAAGAAGGAACTCCTCGTCAATTAAAATTTGCCATGAGTTTGCAGTGATTCAACTACATCCTTGGGCTCCACTTGGAATTCTAGTTTCCTTGGTATTTCCACCATATCTGCAGTGACTTCCTCCACTGACGTCTGGAACCCCTCCAAGTCACCCATGAGAGGTGGAATCAGCTTCTTCCAAACTCCTGTGAATGTTGATTTTTTTTTTTACCTCTTCTCAAGCATCACCAATGTTCTGAATGGCATCTAGAATGGTGAATCCTTTCCAGGTTTTCAGTTTATTTGCTCCAGATCCATGAGAGGAATCACTGTTTATGGCAGCTATAGCCTTGTGAATTTATCTCTTAAATAATAAGACTTGAAAGTTGAAAATGCTCCTTGATCCATAGGCTGCAGTATGTATGTTGTGTCAGCAGGCATGAAGGGGACATTCATCTCATTGTACATCTCAATTGGACCAGGTTCATTGTCTATGAGCAGTAATATTTTTAAAAGAATATTTTTTTCTGAGCAGTAGTTCTCAACAATGGACTTAAAATATCCATTGAACTATGTTGTAAGAAGGTGTGCTGTCATCCAGGCTTTGTCGTTCCATTCACAGAGCAAGGCAGGGTAGATGCAGTGTCCTTTGTGAGGGCCCTGGGATTTTCAGAATGCTGAGTGGGCCCTGGCTTCAACTTAGTCCCCAGTGGCATCGGCCCCTGAGGAGAGAGTCTGCCTGTCCTTTGAAGCACTGAAACCAAGCACGGTTTCTCCTGTCTAGCTATGAACCATCCTAGACAGCATCTTCCTCCAGCGGAAGGCTGATCAATCTAGACGGGAAAGCTGGTATTCACAGCAGCCCCCTTCCTTCACCATCTTAGGTAGTTCTCCTGGACAACTTGCCACTCCGCCTTGCTCTTTCATGTTATGGAGACAGTGTCTTTCCTTAAACCTCATGAACTGACCTGGGCCAGCTTCCAGCTTCTCTTCTGCAGCTCCCTCCCGTCTCTCAGCCTCCACAGAATACAAGAGAGTTAGAGTCTTGCTCTGGATCAAGCTTTGGCTCAGGGGAATGTTGTGGCTCGTTCAATCTTCTGTCTAGACCACAAACACTGTGTCTGCATCAGCAACACAGCTGTTTTGCTCTCCTACCACTCATGGGTTCCCCGGAGGAGCACCTTTTCCTTTCCCTCAAGGACTGTCCCTTTGCATTCACAGCTTGGCTCACTGCTCGGTGCGAGGCACCTGGCTCATCTTTCCACGCACCTTCCTCGCTGAGCTGAGTCATTTCTGGCTCTTGACTTAAAGTGAGAGACATGCGACTCTGCTTTTCCCTTGACCATTTAGAGGTCATTGTAGGGTGGCCTTATTTTGATACTGTTGTGTCTCAAGGAATAAGAGATCTGAGGAGAGGGAGAGAAATGGGGGAACAGGTAGTCAGTGGCGCAGTTGGAACACACACAACGTTTATCAGTTAAGTTCACTGTCTTATATGGGCTCGGTTTGTGGCACCCCAAAGCAATTATATCAGTAATATCAAAGATCACTGCTCACAGATCATCATAACAAATACAATAATAATGAAAAAGTTTGAAATATTGCAAGAAATACCAATGTACCATGAAGACACAAAGTGAGAAAATGCTGTTCAAAAATTGGCACCAAGGGACTCATTCAACAGAGTTGTCACAAATCTTCAGTTTGTAAAAAATGCAGTATCTGCAAAGTGCAATGAAATGAGGTCTGTCTGTTCAGTAAGCCAGGTGCCTTTGCGGTGTAGAGCCCCCAAGCATGGAGGCTAGTGCTCTGTTATCCGTCAGTAGTGTGTTGCATACTAGTGTGAGAGCGCACTTCACTTACCTCTTCCTTAGTCGGGAGTGGGAAAGATGGACATTTCAGTGACAATGGCTTATGAAACCTGTTAGCCTGGTAGAAGGGTGAGTGAGAACAACTCTGTGGACTGACAGTGTGTTTCTCATGATAATCCATATCCTAATAGATACAGGAATGTCAGAACAAAGTAACAGGGTTCACGGCTTTGGGAAAGCAGAGCGCAGTGTCTCCGGGACATCAGCAGCATTGACCAGCATCTAAGCTATCGGAGCCCTGGCCCCTCCAAATTTATGTAGTAATGCCTTGGAAAGGTATTACTACATAATAACAATAACAAAAAGTAACTCTATTCTTTGGCTTAGGACAATGCCGATTGTAGTCACATCTTTGCTTAGGAACTGTGGTTTTTCACTGACTACTTCATAGCTTTTCACTTAAAAATTTTTCTCAGGGGAAAACATTTCCTATTTTTCCAGATGAGGCTAAGAACACTGAGCACAATGTCAGCTACTTTTTAAAAAGACAGAACAAATGTTGAGTCCAAAAGTGGGGCACACGAGGGAGAGGATGAGAAAGACATTCTTGCATTTGTCCAGAAGAAAATGTAAACAGAGGGACGGGGTGGCCCTGACCTCCTTCTCCTCTTCACCTCCTCTTCCCACCAAGTCTTAGGCAACTAAAAAAAGAAAGTGAAAAAGAAATGTGCCATTTTTTTATAGTTAGCACTCCATCCTAAATGAGTAGCAAACCATCAGAACACAATGAATGTCAGGAGCACAGATGGAAGTGCCCACCAGCATTTTCCAAGGGATGAGCTCTGTGACTTCAGAGTTCTTTCTTTGGCTTATCATGATCCCATCATTTCTAGCCCCAGTATTGATCTAGTTTATTTCTCCAAAAGCTTAGCATTCTATGGTAGAATGAAATCCTGACATGTCAATATCATGAGAAAAGATTGGGATATTTAGTATCAAATCACAGAGGATTTTTAGATAATACGCAGGTCTAAAGAAGGCCATTGCTAGTGATTTACTGCTCTGGAAGGAGGCAGGCCGTCAGTTTGCTCTTCGCTGTAGCCCAGGAGATGTCTGCTTTAGCAACTTGAACAACTAGCTGATCAGCTTTCAAAACTGTCCTTCATACCTGCCGCCCCGGAGGTTGAGTTATAGAGCTTTCAATGATGATGATACATACATTATTTTCCCTGGGATTCTATGTGATAATTGTTCTAAGAGAAGAATTAAAAAGTACCATGGCCTATACCGTGCTTTACTG
Organism: Manis javanica; assembly: GCF_040802235.1. Lineage (NCBI taxonomy): Eukaryota > Metazoa > Chordata > Mammalia > Pholidota > Manidae > Manis > Manis javanica. The sequence continues at coordinate 63,844,789 of NC_133164.1, read as the reverse complement.
TAATTCCCAAAGAATGTAATGGTATCATCCTATTCCAGAGATGTTAAGTTCATTTTGTTTGTGGGGGACTTAGAAAAGGATTAACCTGGGAGTCAAAGTGAGCTTGCTTTTGGAGCCTCTGCCCCTGGAGAGTTGCAGGCACACGTCCACCAGCCAGAGGATGGTTCTGATTTTTTGTGATTTTTGAGGCATCTCACAGATCAGGTCAGGTTTCCGAGCCTCCTTGGCTGGGGAAATCTAATATGTAGATTTTGTAAAACTTACAGAACAAGTCTTTATTTTCTGTTTTAGTGTGTTAGGAGGTTTCCTTTGGGTCCATAATTGTATGGCGTGTCATTTAAAAAATAGTATTTAATGTGGGTATATGTTTGTTACTGTCTCTTATAGTATCACTTAAAGAACTTCTAGAGCATTTGTTCTTAATTTCTGCATCTTGTCTTTAATAAATCATTTATATAGAATTTTAGAAATTTTGTGGACCATCTGAAACTTACTAAGAGACCAATAGATTTTTGGTTCTCCAAGTTAAAAATCACTGTCACAGAGGAATTGGAATTATATCAGCTTAAATAGATTAATATCCCACCCTAGACAGGTTCTGAGACTCAGTAAGCACCTCATAAAACCTTTTGGAGGAAAAAGGAGATAGAATATTTTTTCATTCTCTGCTCTGAAATTACATTCCTGGACCACTCAGAGACCCAGTAAGGTCCTCAGGTGTCATTTCTCATATTCCTGCCTCTCATTGCTCAGGTACAAGGGGTGAGAGGCAGGAGAGGTCCATATTTCAGCATTTAATGGATCTAATCATTACATAATCTCAGAAGGTTGCATTGGGCTCTTTCCTCTCTCTTTTTTTTTAATTTGTGACTCTGGATTTGCTAATGAATAGGACTAACAAATGGTTTTGTAAAAGGAAGACAAATATTTTATTTTCTCTTTTTATGTTCATTTAATTGCTTTTCTCTCTCCATTTTTTCTTTCTCACTCTCTCGGCACAGAAGTTGTTGGGTATTACTAAAATTCTGTAGTGCAGTAATGACATACTTTGTTCATGAGAAGCAAACCAAGGCTTAGTAATTCAACCAAAACAAATAGAATCATCTGAGCTTTAAAATATACTTTTAAATTCAGATACCACATTAAAATCCACCTGCATATTTAATCATAGCCATCATAATTTTACTTCTCTTGGTATGTTGTCATTAAACTATTCTGGTTTTAAATCAAAGGAAAAATAATTTTTGTAAGTGAGAACGATAAAGAAAGTTGGTGCAATTCAGTTTTCTCTAGTTACATTTATGTATATATACAAATTCATCTGTATAGTTGGAATGCTGTATAAACAATAATTTTCATCCTTGATTGACTCTAATATTTTCATCATTAATAGGGGAAACAGCTAATCTAAACAGGAAAAAAGGAGCTTTATTTTTTCAGTGTGAAACTTCAACACAATATTAAAGATTTCTTGGACTATGTGTATACCAAAAGTTTGACCTTTTATTAAATAACTTATAAACTGAGTGCTCTAAAAATGTGTAATGAGGAAAATTTCAAATACAGTCAAAAGTAGACAGACTTGTGTGAACCAGTCTTACATTTTGAAGGCAGTGCTTGAATGGTGGTATATTCTAGAACAAGCTTAAACAGTCACTGCCTTATTCCCTTCCCTTTCTCACCTCCTCTCCCACCTTATTAGAACTGAAACTGAAATGCCTTTTTATATAAAATTAATAGTTGTTCACTAATAAAAAGTTAAGAAAAATACAAAGAAAACACATTTTTAAAACCATACCAATTTCTACCACCTCCAAATTACTCCAATTGCTCTTGTCAACATAATTTCATGCACCCCCTTATAGAGAGATCAATAGGTAGCAGAGCAAAAAGTATTATCATACTATGTTTATTGTTTAAAATGAAAACTATGAAATTTAGATAAAAGTAAACTGAAGACTAAAGTAACAGTTTCTTTGAGAGAGAATTCTTAAACAATTATTTACATTTAATCTTAAAGGATTTATAAAAAAGTACATTTCTATCCTACATAGTATCTATTTTCATTTGATTCAAAACCATAATTTCTTCCATTCTTTATTTAAATTGATTCACCCACTATTTACCACCAGCCTTTTTTAAATCACATTTTCTCTCTATCTGGGTTGTTATTCTGCTTCATCTCTTATCTGCCTGGTATTCATTCTGCTCAAGAGTGTTTTGGTTCCTAAGTTGCTGACAAAGTGGTAAACCTCATGGGAATGTGTGTTGCCTTTCGTGTGAAGGCGCTCTGAGGGGAATGAACGGCTGCGCGGCTCAGACCTTGGTGGATGCGCTTCCCGGTCCTGGAATTGGACACCGCCTTGGAGACACCTGGTGGCCAGCCCAATATTTACCATTGTACACTATTCACCTTTATGGTCACATGATCTTTTTTTCCTGAATTGTTGAAGTACAGCAACTTTTACAAAATTTGTTCGATGATTCTGTCTGAATTTTTAAAGATAGAATGTACCGTTTCAATTTGCAGATTCAAGTTTTTTTTCTCATTTCCGTGGCTTTTTTCCCCATGAAATTGTCTCATAATTAACTATTCCACATGTTCTAGATTCTTCTTCAGCAGTTACATGTGTGTCTCCTTCTCTTCCATATCTGTCAACTTATAAACAATAGTTGTTCTTTTCCATCTCTCTTATTATTACCTTTGCCACATATTCCTGCAGCTGCTATGACTACAATTCCTCATAGAGTTTCATTTTTTACCATGGTTTAGTTTTCACTTATATTTCTTCTATAAGTAGTGTCAGCTCGATTTTATTCCCCATCAGTTGTCATTTAAGTTTTTTCATTGAATCCTTTTGTCGTATGATATCAAGGAGTTATCAAGCTGTTTGCAATTTCTTCGAGACCCTAACAAGTTAAATGTCTTTACGAGATACGCTTACATATTGAAGTATTTGGTGGGTTATAGTTAGAGGTTACCAAAATTTCCTTGTTTCATTGGAGACAAACAGCTTTTCTCCTCAATTTTTTGCCTTTTTCTTTGTTTACAGTGGGTTCTAGGAAAGGAGAGTGGAATTTTAAAAACGTGTTTGCTCCACCATCTTTGACCTAAAGCTTACATATAAGTTTAAGTTCGAAGTTGCACACCACTTCACTGCCGTGAAGACTTCATAGACAGCCACCCAGAAGAGGAATGTGGAGTGTTAGAGTCAGCTGCTTGATTGTGCAGCTGAAAAACTGAGCTAGTTTTGGCACTTTGCACTTTGGTTGAGATTACTTTTCTGTACAGAGGGTTAAGATATGAGTACCTCACTTTGGAGGTTCCCTTGACAGGATTCCTTTTTTTTTACCAGCAATAGAAATAATGTCTAACTGGAAATATTAACTAGATTTTATACGTTTCTCAGGGATGATATCGTACTTAACTGTATTTTTTGCACCTTGCACAGTGTTTGGAAAATAGTAGGTGCTTAATATTAATAAGAATAAAAGATATCTGGATGTATATTGGGGCCAGACACTATGCCAATCACTTGGCATGAATCACTACATTTAATTCTCATCCATAAAGAACCTCTGATTACCCTTTGAGACTGAGACTCAGAAAGGTAATCGCCCAAGATTACACCACATGAACTAGATGGAGTCAAGATGTGAATCCAGGCTCACTGAACCACCACGAAAGGGAGGAAAGAGGAAGAGAAGGAACAAAAGAAGAAAGGAAGCCACAGTGAAGAGAATGCTTGGTATAAGCAAGAATTTTAGGGACTGCAGCATTATGATCAGAAAAGCAAAGAGACAGCCTTTGGGTGGCCAGTGGGAAGCATGAGTTTGCTGTGGACACTCTGGTGCTAGAGGCACAGGGAGCATAAAGCACACAGAACTCAACACACACAAAACAAGTCTGTTAAAAGCCAAAGCCAGCCTCCTGGTGCGGAGAACACCATCGTGGGCATGGGGGTGGCAGAAATGGATGTTAAAAAACCATAGCTGCCTTTACAAGGTTCCATGCTCTTCACCTCTGCCTTTCTGACTACCATCATTTTCTTGAATACCGAGCTGTAAACCTGCAAACAGCACTGTTGTATCCTCTATGGACCTTTAAGCCGAGAACGCAGTCACCCTGACTGGTCAAGAATGGCTAGCTGCAGCAGGCCCCCACTGTGTTAGGCAGGTTTGATGAGGTTTGATGGTCCTTTCCTCTGTCAGTTTTCTTTATACCTTTAAATTAGGAGATGTGTGTACAGGTGGGTGCCTATATGGATGTAAAGCTATCAAAAACTCAGTCTACACTAGAGACATAAATCAATATGACTCAGTATCCTCCATGCAGCTGTGTGCTGATGTCGTTAGAGAAGCATCGTGTGGTCTAGGCAGTGTGACCCAGCTAAGGGGCGGTTTGTGAGTCCAAGGCCTGTACTCTTGCTCTGGCTGCCCCTCTGTGCACCTGAGTACATGATCTTCCTTGGCTCCAGCTGCCACAATTTGGAGACAGTTCTGCTTGCCCCATCTCACTTTCTTTACTGATTCCAAGACCTATATAAAAATAAACAAATGGCAGATACTCTTCATAGTCCTGAGGAGTCAGAATATACACTGAAGCACTTTAAGAGCTCTGAGTTCCAGATCCTCTTTGTCTTCTGATTGGCACCTGGCTTTGCTCAGACCTTACTCCCTGTGGCTTCCCACTACACCTGCTTCGGTCTTTTGATTCCTGAAGGTAAGGCCCAAGGTGGCACCTTGACAGTCATGACCAGCTGTATATTCTTTACATAGGTAAGCTCTCCTTTCATTTTTCCAATTGTTCAGGATCTTCTTGAATTCATTATTTTCTCATTTCTGTGTTTCTTCTTGTTCATATAGCATCATTACAGAGACCACAGTATCAAGTTGCCGCACCTTTTCTTTTTGCTGTCAGTCGGAAATTGCCGCTTCACCAAGTACATCACCACCACAAACCACCCCAACATCTTTTGCAAGCATCTGTATTTATCCTGAACTCATATAAGATAGAGTTTGTCTGACAGTCAAAGCCCAAGAGACGTTCTGATCAGGTGATTTATCAATATAGAAAAACCACTACTACTAATTATCAGTGTGGCAGTGGCAGTGCCAACACGATCTGAGCTCTTAGTCTATGACTTAAACTCATTGCTCTCTCTCACTGTATCTCTTTCCCTGTCTCATATACTGTCAGCAGCTGTACATAACTGTTAATTTATTCCCAAATGCAGCTAGCGCTGAGATGAGGAATGAAAGAGAGCGTAGTCCCCTAAATAAATAAATAAGCACTTTAGATTTAAGGAGAAAAAACTAGTACAGCTTATTGGAAGTGCAAGAAAATTGAGGAAGCTCTGAAAACAGATATGCCAAAGGGTATTGAAATAAAAATCCACAAAACTTTTGAACTACCAAGCACATCGTTATCAATACACACTATAGAAATACTTGCACATCACACAAGTATAAATAAGTAATAGTATTAATTGCAGCTTATTTTAATGACAATTGGAAATAACAAAAAGTCATCCATTTGGGAATGATTAATAAGGTAGGATATATCTAGAGAAAGGGCACAGCCTTTGAATAGTATGAAGTTGAATTTTTTTTAAAAAAGCAAGTTACAAACATAAAGTAGAAACATAATCTCATTTTTTATAATTCATGCTTCATACTCAGGAAGGTGTCTATGGTTTTAAATTATTCAAGAAGGATGAAAATGTTTTATAAATATAAAAGATTCTTAAAATTCATTGTGGGTTTAACGGTTTGAGCATTTCTTCAACTGTCAATGTGCATACACAGATTTTGAAAGCTACACTTGGAAATGCTAATGTTGATTATTCTAGGGAAGTGGGAGATTGGAGATAGGAGGTAAGAGGACATGATTTTTACTTTTAAAACTCTAGCATGTCGTGCATGTAACTAACGAAGAATACTATTCAAAAACCAATAATCTCCCAACAGATATACACTATCTCCTCCACTGATGACCTAGGTGTCATAGTTTCCCTTATCTCTCCCCACCTCGCAGATTCTTTCTTCCTTCCCTGACTTACGGAAACATATAAACACATAGAATGATGTAGGATAGATGTTATTGGACCACAACTCAATGTCTATAATTGGATTCGTCTTTTGACAGATTACAGGAGGGATGATGCATCTGAGTTCTTTGTAGTTGCCTTCTGTGCTGTTGATGGACATGTGGAGGACATGTGAGAGCCATATTTATGGCAGCGATGACTTAGACCCAAGCCTTGTCTGGGCCCAGAAGAGGTGTTATCCACATCAGCATCTATCAGCACTCTAACAATGCTGTGTTAAGCCATTTCCATAAAGAGCAGCTGTTTGTTCCAGTCTCTCCCTCCCCTGTAATACTTACATATGTGTTCATACTCATATTCTTCCTTGTGTTTTGATATCATTAAAAATGGGCAAAGGTGTTTTTATAAATATGAGAGATTATTTTCAAAGGTGGTTTTAAGGCTTACTATGTCTAAACATGATTTAAACTGTAGATGCTTAGTGTTTTCAGTGGCTGAATGCAATAAAACCCACCTGTTGTTTTTGGCTGCTTTATTTAGACCATCTGCTCCACAAAGAATGAAAAGCTTAACAGTGGATGGAGAATTGTCTACTCCTCATGTGTCAATAATTTATGTAGTCTCTCCATCCAAGCCTTCAGGTCATTACAAAAGTGTTCATTCATTTTCCAACACAAGGAAAGTCAATATTTGGTGTTTGGCTTTATTAAAATTCATCACAGGAAATTGTATTTTTTGTTAATTCATAGTTTCCTATTTTCCCCTATGTTAAAACAGCTTGCTGGTTTCATTTATTTTCAGGACCCGGCTTCTCTCTTCCTTTGTGGCAAGTGGAGTATCTGCTGAAGAGGTATTTTTGATGACAGTAAAGGGATAACATTATCATTCACAGTTCAGGTAGCTGTGTGAGCATCACACAGTCTTGCTCCTGAGTTACAAAGGAGTCCAACTAGAGAAAAATTACGGAAGTCAGGCACTTCAGGCACCAGCTGCTTCCACGGGAATGGAATGGTTTTGCATCCTTATCCTCATCTCTTTGCAACAGACAGCACTGGAGATCGCCTTACTTTACCTTTTCTACTTCACTTGATGGCTGTGACTTTGTTCTCTCTCGAGTCTGTTCTCACATCTTTGACTATCTCTAATAATAATGGCAGTAGCAACAATAATAGAAGAGCTTGTATTCACTGAGTGCCTCCTAGGTTCCAAATACTGTCCTGCCCACACCTTGTATCTGCTGCTCCTCTACATTCAGCTCCTCTTCTTTCGCGTCTTAGACCTTCTCGAGAACTTATTCTCTGCGCGTTTCCTCTGCTCACTCAGCCATTTCCTCAGTGAGAGCTTCTCCCATAGGGCCCAAAATATCACCTCTTTGTGGATGGTCTAACTGCATTTCCAGCTTGTCTTAGTCCATTCAGGCAGGTATAACAAAACCACATAAATTAGGTGGCTTATAAAGAACAGACATTTATTTCTCACAGTTCTGGAGTCTTGAAAGTCCAAGGTCATGGCGCAGGCAGACTTGGTGTCTGATGAGGCCGACTTTCTCATAGATGGCCGTCCTCTCGCTGTAACCTCACATAGCCAAAGGCGGGAGGGAGCTCTCTCTAAGGCCTCTTCTAAGGGCACTAATTCCATGAAGGAGGATTCCACTCTCATGACCTATTTATTTCTCAAAGGCCTCACTTAAAGTACCACCGCATTAGGAATGAGAGCTTCAACATACAAATTTAGAGGAAGGCACAGGCATTCAGGTCCTAACAGCCACCAAACTTGAACTTGACTTCCAGTGTCTAGCTGCCCACAGGATGTTTTAGTATCACCTAAGAGTAACAGGGAGCTGATGTTTCTGGAATGCATACTAATTCCTAGGTACTTAGTAGACATTTTACATGTTATCTTTTTAAGTCCTTATGTAGACAATTTTAACCTCATTTTAGATTTGGGAAAATTTAGGCACAAATAACGTTTTCCTGAGATTATGCCATTGGTAAGAAGCTCGCTGAGATGCACACTCAAGTGCAATTCTAAAACCCATGACCCCACAGCCCTTCAAGTTTCAGATGTAATAGTTTCTCCCTGTCATTGACTAAGCATTAGAGATTTTCCCCCATGTATTGCCAAGTGCATCTTGTTTATCTCCTCTGGCTGCCCTGCTCGGATTCTCATCTGGGTCCTCCGTGACCTCAACCTGAGATAATCCCAGTTACCTCCCTCCCTACACTTCATGTCCAACCCATTCTGCACAAAATCTACCCATCTTATTTTCCTGTGGCACCATTTTCCCATTGTCATTTCTTGGCTAAAGAGTGTATAATATCACCCATGACCTAGCCATCATGGTCAAATTATAGATTGACAGTTTTTCTTCCACTGCCTCTAATCTACCTGAACAAATAATCATTATTTTATCAATTCATTCCACTTATACCAGTCATTTTACTGGGTTCTTCACTCACTCTGCTCTTTGTCATTTCTTTTCCACTTCCAGGAACCTCTCCCTCCTCTTCTTGGCCAGTACCATCTTATCCTGGCTCAGAGTTCCCAACCACGGTCCTTTCTTCTAGCAAAGCCATCTTGCCTGTGTACTAACTGAATTTTGGCATACCAGAAATGTGCCCAGTCTTCATGTACAAAGCAGAGGTATTGCTGATAGTTTGTCATTCTACTTACTCACTCTTTCATTAGAGGCCCTGTTGGGAAACACGCAGCAAGTCTTTGGGAATTGCTGACTCTGAATTCCGGCAGTATTTGCAGTGCCCTCCCTGCTTTTATCTATTGTCCTTTATTTGCTTTCATCATTTGAGTCTCCAAGTCTTAGGCAGTAAACGTTTGAAGACAGAGATCCTCTGTGATAGTTTTTGGAGGCTGGCATATAAATTTGTCACACCATGTGTGCTCAATAACTCTGTTAAATTAGCTGACTGGCAAAGACTGCACTTTGAAGCAACCATCATCCAGCCATACAAACCCATTACCTCCCTGAACATCTTTATTACAGCCCTACAGGTGTTTGGATTGTCCCAACTTTGATGTCATAATGCCTAATAGAACACAACAAACAATATTTATCTCTTACAGTGTTTCATGTCCAGTATAGTCTCTCATGCAAAAAAATAATCACGCTGATATGCTGCCATCCTTCAAAACCTGCCTGTGATTTTAAGAGAGAAAGATGAGGTGAACCAGGGTATATCACTGTGTTTCTTATCTATAGTCTTTATTCTCTGTTCTGTCCAAAGGGCATGCTTACAAAGCATTAGATGAATTTAAAATGTCCCCTCCATCCCTGAAATGTAATCTCTTATGAAATATGCTAGAAAGATTATGAGTACAACCAAAGATATGATTTACTTTGAGTTCTTTTTGGGCTGAAACTAATGCTTGAACTATCTCCAAGACTGTGATGTCTGCCAAGATATTTATCTCATCTTGATGAAAATGGATGATGTAACAATAAATAAGATAAGTAGCTGGGAATTCCAAGCTCAGGTAGACTGATGAGTCTTGAGATGCAAGCTGGGTAACTCAACTGACTGTAACTGAGAACAAAGGACAGTGTCTCTGAGAGATTTAGCTTCTCAGCAAGAGCATATGTCATATACAGGAAGCACTAGTGTGCCTTCCAATGTTTTAAAATACATTGGCACTGTTAGTGCAGGGCCATTTAATGATCTATAGAATTCCAATAGACAAATCAATGACCAGGATAGGATAACACTAAGGTCACATAAAAGAGGGTATGAAATGGTCAGCTAATTCTGGAATTTACTGTGTGATTCCCAACAGGTCATCTTAATGGAAGAGGGATTAAGTAGAATTAAAAACTATAATCAGTGCCTCTGCTTTATTTGTACATTAAAATGGAATCTACATTTTTGGTATGCCAAAGCTGTGATCTAAATTGCATAATGATGTAGAAATATAGTAATACAAATTGCATCCTCAAATAAATGGAATATGTTACTGCTTTAGGTATTTTATCTTGTTTAATCCTCTGACCAATTCTGTGATGTGGATATTTATATCCTAATTTTATAGATGAATATATTAAACCCTGGAAAGATTAAATCACTTACTCAAGACCAAAGTTACTAAAGGCAGAGCTAGGATTCAAGTAAGTCTGAAAGCTAATGCACTTCCCTCTCTCCCCTACTTGGGGTTTTGAGACATCCTGGAGTAAATAAATCCATTCCACATTACTGAGAGCCAGCTCTGCCCTACTCATTTGATCAGTAAACCTCTTTTACATGGAATGGTTCCTATAACCCAAGACACTAATGTTTTATAGCACGCACTTTGGGGAATGCTGGACTGGAAAAATGGGTAGTTTGGCACATATTAGCAGATGTCACTCAATTGGAAAGAACTGCCAAAGTTGTTGATTACAGTTCAGCATGTGGCCAGAGTGGACACGTTAATGCTACAGGTTCAAAAGATGGGCACATTCCTCTTAGCTTCTGAAATTAGACATGCACAGGGGCCTCTGGCTGCAGAGTAACCCTGAAGGAGTGAACAACCAAGTCAGCAGATCAGCTGTTGGGTCGCTCAGGGTTCTAGTCAAATCAAGCAAGAGAAACCATGGGGGAATGTGCCTTGCTCCAAGGCCGCTCCAGATCTGAGGGAGATTCTATCAGTAACTTTTTCGACAAGCGTTTGTAGCAGTAGGCACTGGTAGGGTGCCTCCCCATGCTGGAAACCCCAGCTGGAAGTGATCTCTCCTGGGTAATCCAGAGGACCCAAGTGGAAGCTGTCGCTTTCCACCGCAACCTGGGAAACTCAGGAAGACAAGAGGTTTCCATGGAGACAGTTTGATGCAGCCATTCAGATAGAGTCACCTTGAAGCAACTTTTTACATGGCCTTAAAACTTAGCTATTAGATTTTAAGCTTTCAAAATTAATAATGAGAACTTCTCCTCCTATCTTTGGCTCCAAGCTGCTTCTGATCCATGAGACTGGAGGAATAAGCAGTGGGAAGAGGGTCAGAGGTTAGGTAAGGTTCTACAGTGAATATTTTTTCTGCTTTAAATTAATCACCTTGTATTTGACACACTACATGGCCAAAACTCAAGTCATATTTCACTGATAAAAAACAGTAAGTCAAATTAGCCAAGATACCTTGACCTCTCTAGAGTCAATGACTGTGTCTTATTTATTTTATGTTCCAAGGACCTAGGACAGTGTTTCACACTAAGTAAGACTAATAAACAAAACCACTGGCACCTCCAGTAAAAATCAAACCCCAGCCTTGAAACCTGACCGTGGATTAAGAAGACTTTGAGGAGGGGAAATAGGACCTTGTGGTCCCAACTCCAGCCCTCTGACTACTTTCTTGCCTTGGTGTCGGGGATGCCTGACCATTTCTGCTGTCAGTGCTCTCCTGGCCTCTGGGGATGCTATTTCTTCAGTATGTCTATTTTTGCAGCAAAAGTGAAAAGAGGCTGGATATTTAAAGAAGACTCTCCCTTAGACGCTTACTCATGGGAAAATGGTAAAAGGCCCAGAGATAAATATATAACTAGCTACAGAAGGTGGCTTACTCGTTTTCATCTTGAGAACTGCCTAAGCTCTTAATCTGCACGCATAATACAGGCACCATCTTCCTTACCATAACAAGCTACAAACCTCAAACCTGGGTTCCTTGAGACCCAACAAAAGAAATTAAAGTTCTCCTTTTTAGCTATAGCAGCTTTACCATGTTTTTGACAGCAGTGGAAAATACTGTTTCATTTGCCAGAGGTTGTAGAAGAGACTACTGTACACAAGCAAGTGCTCAACACAGGGGGCTGCTGACTCCGATACCCCTGGGTTAAACCACAAAAACCTGAAAGAAGCAATTTAGCTGAAGACAATGACTTCGAGCCGGCTCCAGGACTGCCGGCAGCAGCTCTCTACCTGAGCATCCCCACCTCACTGCAGGTTTCTCCAACCACTCCCCTAAAAACTCACCTCTGCAGGCAGCACGCTCTGAATCTGTGGATGTCTCAACAACATTTAAGATTCTTGAGGGGTTGTTTGTAAAGTTGATTCAGCAGAAGTGTTATGGGAAGTTTTTTCTGCCCCCTTACCTGCTAATTTTAAGGAAATACTTTGCTTCAGGATATGGCTTCTATAGATCTAGCGAAAAAAGAGTGTCATGATTTTACAAAGGGCCACACAATAGGAAAGAGCAGAGAGGATTTTAATTAATTCTTCCAAATGATTCATTCTTTCCTCATATTAAAAAGAATGTTTTTAAATAATTCTTGTGCTTTGACCTGTGGCTTTTCAGTTTTTTTATAAGGATTAATTTTTAAAACTGTGTACATACAATTGAGGATTTTTTCGGTAATTATAGAGTGCATATTTATATATGTGTCATTCACAGGAAGAGCTAAAATTCCATGCCCTTAACTTCCTTTTTGCAATATTGACATGCTTGCTACATTTAATTAAAAGTAGCTCTTTGAGGTTCAAAAATACCTTTTCATAAGCTTCTGAGAAGGACATGAGGCATCAGAGGGATGCAGCTCCTGTGGCGGAGAAGGGAAGTTCATTCAAGGAGGCTCGTCAGAGGAGGGCAGAGAATTGTTAAGTCATTCTGTGAAGGTCAGCGTCAGCTTCAGTTATGAGCTACATATTTTGCAGTGAACACCGCCTTGAGTTAAAGTTGTCCATGTGGTTAAATTGAGGCTCTAAGTTATCCTGTCCCTGTTTCATCTGGTGGTGACAAGAGAGACGGTTGCGCATGCACGCCGGTTCATCCCTTTTCAGTCTTTATGTCCCCTTTTAGTCTTAATATTTGAGAACTAAGAGCCCAAGTGAATTGTGCTTGTGAGCAGTTGCAGTGAAACCCGGCACGCCACCTCACTGTGCCTGCCTGTGCGCGTTGCTCCCACTCAGGCTTGGGGGCAGGGCAGCGCCTTGCTGGGCTACCCCCGTGGGGCTGTTCTCTTGCCCTGGACCCTTCTTTGGCTCAACCTGCAGGCAACATACACGCTTCAAGGGGGGTTGTGCAGATGTCCTTAGGCTTCCCAAAGCCCCTTCTCCTGACCTGGTGCGATCCTGGAGGGCCGGATACGCCTTGCCCGGGCCTTTCTTTCTCCAGGATCCAGTTCCCAGAGGCTAGACTGGCTGGAAGTCCTCCTTGTTTATATAGCATCCCACACTAGAGAGTTACACATCGGGCACTTTGAAGTTACTTTTGATGCCCTAGTGGAAGTCTAGGGTCACAGGGTTCCTGGCGAGTCCGAGGCTGCCGTACAGGAGGCGGATCCGTGCAGTAAGACAAGTAATTCCTGGAGAAGGGGAGTAGATATTGGCTATGGTTTCTCTCCCCTTTGATGACTCCTAAGAAAGATGTGTGTCCCAAGGAGTTTAGGATCTGGCCAGATCATATTCCAGGGCTAACTGATGGACAGTGTCAACCTATTTTGAGGGCTTCTGTATTCTTAATCACTGGCTCAGCAAGCAGCTCTCTTGTTGCTGGTCTTCTCTGATGCTTCTAACCCCTCCTCTGAGTCAGGTATCTGGATTTATTTTTGCAACTACGGAGGCCTAAAGTGACAGAGTTATGCCCCTCACACTCACCTTTCTTTTTTGCTCTCTTTGTCTAGCTAAAAATAAAATCATTTTTCTCTATGGATTCTTGGTGTCCAAGACACTGCTTTCAACAGTGGTCTAGGGTAGTGAAGAGGTCCTTCTCCCTGCACCCCAGGGGTTCCACCACACAGTAGCTCAACACTAGTGGTTCTTTTTGCAGGCTGATCCCTATCAGGGAGGCCATCATGCCCTGGTCTTAATATAGTTCACACTCCACCCTGACCACTGGCACCTTTTTTCATTACCTTAGGGGCATTTTCTCGGCATAAAAATGTCACAGTGGCCCCTAGAGTGGTGGTTAATACAACTGTGGTTCCAATAACTATGGGTACAAGTTCAAGTCAAGTCCCTGATTTGAATATAGGACCTCTGGCTTTTCAGTGAACTGTGTGACCCAGGAAAGCAGTGTTCTGCACCCATTTTGTAGCTGTATTACCATTGTACTGTCTCAGTTTTCCATCACTCACCGAATATTACTTTGCCTATGTGGATCACAGAAGGATCGATACCTTATGAAAACTTTAACAAAGGGAAAAACAAACTCTGTGTATATATTGATCACAGAAAAATTGACATTTTGTGCAAGAAATACCAAAGAAAACATACAGTGGGGACTTTTTCATCACACATGTATAGAAAAATAGAGAGTGATCAATAAGGCTATGTAGTTATTGACCTGTGGACACTTGACTAAAGAGAATGCTCTTCTGAAGCATCTGGAAAAAGAGCCAAACACGGCAACTGAAAGATCTAACAAATTAACCACATCAAGGTCCACCTGTGTGGCTGAGGGGCTCAGAGGTGGGTGGGGAACATGGGACTCCTGGCAGCCAGCCTGCCCTCCCCTTGACGTCTGCCTGCATGCTTACACCGTCAAAATTCTGGCACTAGAGAATTAGTCCCTCAGCTCCAGGAACCTGCTTTATTTTATAAATAGCTGAGGAGTTTTGCTGCCATCAAAAGTGGAAAGTCCGATCTGGGGGTAGTCTAAGCAGGAGTCAGGACCTGAGCTCATTTACAGTCGTCAGCTGTCCTCGCCAGCCCTGCAAGCCACCTTTTTCTCTCAGAGCAGGTTATGAAAGATTTGGTCCCTGGTGACCAGAGTATTTCTCCTCCTTCATGGCCCCACGAAGACCTGTCCTCATCATCCATCGTGGGATTGCTTTGAACTTGATGCAGGACATGAGAAGCATATGTAAGGTTTTCTCTTTAGGTTCTGTAAACACATCACTCAGGATGTGTTTACCCAGAAGTAACTTGCAGTCTACTGAATTGTCATGTGCCAGCTATTGTCCTTTGCAGTTCCTGGTGATTGAATCCCCTTTGCATTTGGTGATACTGGGAGAGGTTAACCTTCAAGACTACACTGATCAACCCATGCCACTACTTCAGGGTGCTGCTAAATAGCAAGTGTGACTTAGAAAAGCACGAGATGACTAAGTTCTGAGGCAGCATTAAGTAGAGCAAAAACATGTAGCCAAAAATCAGTTCTTGAAGGTTTCCTAGAGGCACTGAGTTCTGAATCCAGTTTTAGAAAAAAATAATTTATGCTTTTGCTTAAAGGCATAGTGCACTACAACATGCAGGAGAACAATTCAAACACCATTAGGTAGGAATAAATAAGTCAGCCTTTTCAATCTTAGTCTTAAAATCGATTTTCAAGTGTTTTTAAATCATTAGTTATATCAGCATAAAACTGAATGAGCTTATGAGGAAGAATGCATAAGTTGCAAAATAAGAGACAAGAGTGATCTAAAATTGGTGATGTCTTCTTTTTATTAAATACCTGCTTTATGTTTTTGGAAGAGAAAGAGCAATGCAATATTTGATTTAATGCAAATGATTTATTTGAAATGAAACTAGCATTTGAGATGGACTATACATTTGTAATGAGAGAAAAAATAATATAATGTGATTTAGAACAAATAAAAGCAGATTTCTTCAAACTATCTAGTAATTTAATCTAACAAATCCATACAAAGCCTTTAACATAGGAGAAAAATGGGCAGGTGGGCAGGTTTTGCGACAGTATAAATTCTTGTTCCATAAAATAATACTGTGTAAATTATAAAAAGCATACCCAGTATAGCAGAAACACCTCAAGTAGGCAAAAGAGGCACCACTGAGTAACTGATATGAGGTGAAGTTTGTCTTTAAATCAGGCACCTGCATTCACCAAGGCTGGACTTACACGTACAGTGCATGGCCCCCACCGTAGCTTTACAGTTTTCTAGTAACTACGATCCAGAATTTGTTATGAAGTATTCTGATAACCATTCACTACATTCAGAATAAAATCCAGATGCTTTATCCTGCCCTTCAAAAGTCATCCCAATGTTGCCCTTTGTAAACATTCAGCTTAATCTTCCATCAAAACCAGTAAGACTACAGTGGTTCAGTTAGACAGCTGGCTTCACACTCAGTCGCCGGCCCTGTGTGTCCCAATAGCCCCGCCTTGGTTTGGCTGGCCTGGTCTGCTCACCAGCTCCATCCTTCTCCACAGTGCCTGCTCTTAAAAGCTCCCCCTTCATTCCAGGCCAAATTCAAACTCTGCCTGGTCTAAAGAGCCTTTGAGGAACTTCTTAGAAGGAATTTCCCCTCTCCTCCTGTTCCCCTGGCAGACTGTCAGCCGCTCTGACAACCGGTACATCCTGCCAAACTCCACGTGCTGATATTGCCTCCAAGGGCAAAAACAGTTGTTGGCACCTGGGAGGCGTTCACTTCATATTTGTTGAGTGACTTCTTAGGACTTCTCACATTATGCTTTGTTTTCCTCAAAACTCATCACTTACGATCTTCTTTGATCTAGTCACCACGTGAGTCCTCAGCAGGTTCCTCAGACTCGACTCCAGTGCTGGCCAACTCCAAAACAGAAACTTGAAAGTGGCATGCTGTCGCGCAAACTACAGTCATCTCTGTCCCATCCGCAGGTCGAGTTCCACAGGCTTTACGTGACATACAGAGCCTCATGATTTGTCCTTCCTCCTCCAGCTAATTGCCTAAAACCTATTTGGCACCTTCTGTCCCAGCAGCACTGGGAGTTGCATCTTATGCAAGTGATGAATGCCTAAAGACCCCCTGTAATTTAAAATTTGCATTATTTAATATAGATTTCCCCAAGTGAATAAACACATACTTGGAGGAGTGTTTTGGAGCAGGTATATTTTAACCATTGTAAGGTATTTTTCCTTTCATTTCACCTGCCCCCAAATGCCTCTACTATTATTTCACAGCATACATTCTGTTAAATCTTTGAATACACGATGGTGGATATTTGGACTTCTTTGCAACATTTTATGGCATTTTAATCTGGTTTCCAAGTTATGGATTTTCAAGCATTATTTCGGGCCTGAATTTTAACTTCAGTCCTAGCAGCACTAGTTAATGAGAATTTCAATTATATGATTGTTGGTGGTAAGGAGATAATTTTAAATTATTAAGGGGTGAATGCTGAAATTCCAGGATGAATGTCCCCAAGACCCTTGTGGGAGCATGAATGCAAGTAGATGATGGCGGCTGACCCAAGACAGACAGATCTCTGCTCACTGGCCGCAGGCCTCATGTCCGCAGCCCTCATGTCCGCAGCAGAAACTGTTATCTTCACGTGTCGGTTCTCAGAGCCTCATCTCCGTGAAGCCATCCAAAGCTGCCCCCTAAGGTTTTCTCCAGCGATATTCCAAAGCTGCGGGGAATTCAGTGGTGAGGGGATATCCCAAGGCATTGCCATTCATTGGGTGCTTGAGTCATACCACCTTCTTTCTTCAACTGTGAGCACCCACCTCTGAATCTTTGATTTCCTCTTCCATACCTGGACTCAAGTGTCAGTCCTTGAACATGCTCTCTTCTCTTTATCTTTTCTCTTTCTGTAAAGAAGTTCATGTAAACCTTTCAGATGTACACTAGAATGTCTCCGTCAGTCCCATCGGATATAGCATCTTCATATCCTTTATAGCTGTTGCCTCTGAACCTCTTTGTCTTATAGAGGTGAAGGCACCATCTCTCAACCTTAAGGGTGCATGATAATCATTGGGGGGATTGATAAAACAGACATCCAGTATCTGACTCAGTAGGTTTAGTGTAACATTCAGAAATTTTCATTTTAATAAAAGGGCAAGGGATTCTGATGCTGGGCTGCAGACACATTGCTCCCCAGAGCTCTGGAGCAGGCTTCACCTCAGATCATCGTTATGCTTGATGGGCTCGATGGAAAACTTCCTCCTCTGTTTGCTATGCTCATTGGTTATCTTTCTTTTCTTTTTCACGTTTACTCTCAATTCTGTCTGAAGTTGGACGTGTCTCTCAGAGTATTTAACTTTGTTCCTTTGCTTGAGAATGAACTTCATATTATTGTCTGATGGCCAATCACTGATATTTTGAAAGTGACTTGATGAATGTTCTTATGTTTTACATGTCATCCCATTATATAAACAAATTGGTCACATCGCAGTCTGATTTTACAAGCTTTCAAAACTGAATTTGAGATAACCTTGTGTTCAGAAAAGATGGTAACTTCCAATTTACATGTCACAAATTTCAAGTTTTCCTGGGTAAATTGCCTGGCTTCTCCAGGGCCATTTCTCTTCTTTAAATGTGTTTACAACCATTAGTATGTCCATACAAATCAGTGCCCTTCCATCCTGACAATTTCTCAGGCTGGTTGTAAATAGTTGTCCTCAGAGAGGACATTGTCCCTGCTAATGCCTCACAACTGAAAATCCTGTCTAGTCAAAATCATTATTGTTCTACTAGAAAAAAACAATCAGAATCAATGTTTCCTTCCTCATTTCGTGGCAGGAGAGGGCAGAGAATGAAGGGAACCTGAGATTGTATTCTGGGTTGTTCCAGATATCTCCTCCAGCCCAGATATCAATCCTGCCTTCCTTCTTTCTTACAGAAGCTACCAGAATCTTGAAACATCTTGGGACAGTGGTCCTGATTTTCATACCAATTTTTCATTCCAATGTTTCTTCTGTTCCAAGTTTTGTGACAGTCACCCAAATTTTTGACACTTTCTTATTACAGTGGTGTGCATATTCCAGTTTAACCCTCTGAACTATAAACTCTGTGAATTCATTTTATTATTGTCTGTAAGCTTTCATGATCCTGAGTATAGCAGGAGAGAACTTGGAGAGACAGACATATCAGGAAGTATGCTAGGCCCGCTTTATGTTTCTCATTCAGTTTTTACAATACATGCTCCTCTTGGCTAAGAACTATTTTATATAAATCAGTGACATTCCAGCTATCCTTTGTTGCCCTGAGTAATACTCATATTTCAAAAGGAATCCAAGAAACCTTAAAAATGTTTCATTTTCTTGGATACAATGTATATGTCTATACACATCTATACTTCTCTACAGTTGCAAATTCAACTGATATTCCTATCATCCTTTTGCTTGAATGACTAATAAGACTACCACCAGAATGTTTTAAATGTAAAATTTTAAAGTATTATGCAGTAGAAGGATTAAAGGTGGCTGCATGAGAGGAGAGACAGAGGCTCCTCCTTAAACTGCATATAATATGAAAATATAATTAATACAATGAATCCTCAGGGAGCAATAGGAAAGAGGATGGCGTCAGACTGCACACACCTGGAGAAAAGAGCAGACCTCACAGAACAGGGTAACTTACCAAAGCTGTGGCCTGGCGGGACCCAAGCTCTTCCCCCACCCCAGATCACTGGCAGGAGGAAGAGAAATGGAGCAGGGAGGGAGTGGAAGCCTGGGACTGCTGAATACCTAAGTCTGGACATCTGCTCTGGGAACACAAACCTACATTTCATGGTGCTTTCATGATACTCTCATGATTACAGGGTTGGAAAGCTACAATGGGCAGAAATTCCAGAGAGACTGAGGTTCCAGCCACTTGTGGAAAGCAGGGATCCATATCTGGCTGCTCTGGGACAAAAGCTAATACCTGTGTGCTTGGCCCATTGGTTCAGGCAGTGGAGACAGGCATAGCAGCTGGGAAGCAGGAAACAGCTCTTTCCTCCCCCCAGGCACCAATACTGCTCCCCTATGACCCCTGACATTGCTTCACAGGCTGAGAAGCTCCAGAGAGTAGAGCTTCTGGACACTAGAAGGCGCTATATAAAAATATGAAATGCCAAAGGAACCTGGTCCAGAGTACAAGTAATACAACTCCTGAGAAAGATGACATGGACCTCATGACTGTTACTGAAAGGGAATTCAAAATAAAAATTATTAACATGCTAATGGAGGTACAGAAAGATATTCAAGAACTCAGGAATGAATTCCAGTCAGAAATCCAATCGTTGAAGAGCACAATGGAGGGTATTAAAAGCAGGTTTGATATGGTGGAGGAGATGATAAATGAAATAGAAACTAGAGAAGAGGAATACAAAGAAGCTGAGGCACAGAGAGAAAAAGGGATCTCTAAGAATGAAAGAATGTTGAGAGAACTGTGTGATCAATCCAAATGAAACAATATTCGCATTATAGGGGTACCAGAAGAAGAAGAGAGAGAGAAAGAGATAGAAAATGTCTCTGAGGCAGTAATTGCTGAAAACTTCCCCAGTCTGGGGAAGGAGATAGTCTCCTTGGCCATGGAGATCCACAGATCTCCCAACACAAGGGATACAAGGAAGACAACACCAAGACACATAGTAATTAAAATGGCAAAGATCAAGGATAAGGACAGACTGTTAAAAGCAGCCAGAGACAGAAATAAGACCACATACAAAGGAAAGTCCATCAGGCTAACATCAGACTTCTCAGCAGAAAACTTACAGGCCAAAAGGGAGTGGCATGATGTATTTAATGCAATGAAGCAGAAGGACCCTGAAACAAGATTACTTTATCTGACAAGATTATCATTTAAATTTGAAGAAGGGATTAAACAATTTCCATATAAGCAAAAGGTGAGAGAATTTACCTCCCACAAACCATCTCTACAGTCTATTTTGGAAGGATTTCTATAGATGGAAGTGTTCCTAAGGTTTAATAGCTGTCACTAAAGGTAATAAAACCACAGCAAAGAAAGTAAAACAGCTAATTACTAAGCAAATGCAAAATTAAATGAACTATCCCCAAAGTCAATCAAGGGATAGACAGAGTACAGAATATGACGCCTAATATATAAAGAATGAAGGAGGAAGAAAAAGGAGGAGAAAAAGAAAGAACCTTTAGATTGTGTTTGTAATAGCATATTAAGTGAGTTAAGTTAGACTCTTAGATAGTAAGGAAGTTAAACTTAAACCTTTGGTAACCATAAATCTAAAGCCTGCAATGGCAATAAGTACATACCTATCAATAATCACCCTAAATGTAAATGGTCTGAATGCACCAATCAAAAGACAGAGTAGCTGAATGGATAAAAAAAACAAGACCCATCTGTATGGTGCCTACAACAGACTCACTTCAAACCCAAAGACATACATAGACTAAAAGTAAACGGATGGAAAAATATATTTCATGTACCTAATAGAGAGAAAAAAGCAGGAGTTGCAGTACTTGTATCAGAAAAAATATACTTCAAAACAAAGAAAGTCACAAGAGACAAAGAAGGACGTTACATAATGATAAAGGGGTCAATGCAACAAGAAGATATAACCATTATAAATATCTATGCTCCCAACACAGGAGCACCTACATATGTGAAACAAATACTAACAGAATTAAAAGGGGAAATAGAATGCAATGCATTCATTCTAGGAGACTTCAACGCAAAGAAAATAAAAAATCCAACAAACACATGGAGGCTTCACAACATGCTCCTAAATAACCAATGGATCCATGACCAAATAAAAACAGATATCAAGCAATATATGGAGACAAATGACAACAATAATTCAACACCACAAAATGTATGGGACGCAACCAAGGCCATGCTAAGAGGAAAGTATATTGCAATACAGGCCTACCTCAGGAAAGAAGAACAATCCCATATAAGCAGTCTAAACTCACAATTAATGAAACTAGAAAAAGAACAACAAATGAGGTCCAAAGTCAGTAGAAGGAGGGACATAATAAAGATTAGAGTAGAAATAAATAAAATCAAGAAGAATAAAACAATAAAAAGAATCAATGAAAGCAGGAGCTGGTTCTTCGAGAAAATAAACAAAATAGATAAACCCCTAGCCAGACTTATCAAAAAAAAAAAGAGTCTACACACTTAAACAGAATCAGAAATGAGAAAGGAAAAATCACTACAGATACCACAGAAATACAAAGAATTATTAGAGAATTCTATGAAAAATTATATGCTCACAAACTGGATAACCTAGAAGAAGTGGACAACTTTCTAGAAAAATACAACCTTCCCAGGCTGACCAAGGAAGAAACAGAAAATCTAAACAGACAAATTACCAGCAATAAAATTGAACTGGTAATCAAAAACCTACCTAAGAACAAAACACCTGGACCAGATGGCTTCACTGCTGAGTTTTATCAAACATTTAGTGAAGACCTAATACCCATCCTCCTTAAGTTTTTGAAAGAGTAAAAGAAGAGGGAATACTTCCAAATTCATTCGATGAGGCCAGCATCACTCTAATACCAAAACCAGGCAAAGACATCACAAAAAAAGAAAATTACAGACTAATATCCCTGATGAACATAGATGCAAAAATACTCAACAAAATATTAGCAAACCAAATTCAAAAAGATATCAAAAAGATCAAATAGGATGTATTCTAGGGATGCAAGGATGGTAACAACATTAAAAAAATCCATCAACATCATCCATCACATCAACAAAAAGAAGGACAAAAAGCACAGGATCATCCCCATAGATGCTGAAAAAGCATTTGACAAAATTCAACATGCATTCATGATAAAAACTCCCAACAAAATGGGTATAGAGGGCAAGTACTTCAACATAATAAAGGCCATATATGATAGTCCCACAGCCAACATCATACTTAACACCGAGAAGCTGAAAGATTTTCCTTTAAGATCAGGTACAAGACAAGGATGCCCACTCTCCCCACTTCTATTCAAAATAGTTCTGGAGGTCCTAGCCACAGCAATCAGACAACACAAAGAAATAAAAGGCATCCAGATTAGCAAGGAAAAAGCTAAACTGTCCCTGTTTGCAGATGACATGATATTGTACATAAAAGCCCTAAAGAATCCACTCCAAAACTACTATATCTAATATCTGAATTCAGCAAAATTGAGGATACAAAATTAATACACAGAAATCTGTGGCATTCCTATACACTAACAATGAACTAACAGAGAGAGAAATCAGGAAAACAATTCCATTCACAATTGCATCAAAAAAAATAAAATACCTAGGAATAAACCTAACAAAGGAAGTGAAAGATCTATACCCTGAAAACTACAAGGCACTCTTAAGATAAATTAAAGAAGATACCAATAAATGGAAACACATCCCATGCTCATGGATAGGAAGAATTAATATTGTCAAAATGGCCATTCTGCCTAAAGCAAGCTATAGATTGAAAGCAATTCCTATCAAAATACCAACAGCATTCTTCAATGAACTAGAGAAAATCATTCTAAAATTCATATGGAATCACAAAAGACCTTGAATTACCAAAGCAATTATGAGAAGGAAGAATAAAGCTAGGGGCATTACACTCCCCAACTTCAAGCTCTACTACAAAGCCACAGTAATGAAGACAATTTGGTACTGGCACAGGAACAGACCCATAGACCAGTGGAATAGACTAGAGAGTCCTGATATAAACCCAACCATATGTGGTCAATTAATACATGATAAAGGAGCCATGGATATACAATGGGGAAATGACAGCCTCTTCAACAGCTGGTGTTGGCAAAACTGGACAGCTGCATGTACGAGAATGAAACAGGATTATTGTTTAACCCCATACACAAAAGTAAACTCGAAATGGATTAAAGACTTGAATGTAAGTCATGAAACTATAAAACTCTTAGAAGGCAACTTAGGAAAACATCTCCTGAATATAAGCATGAGCAACTTCTTCCTGAATGCATCTCCTCAAGCAAGGGAAACAAAAGCAAAAATGAACTCATAGGACTACATCAAACTGAAAAGTTTCTGTGCCACAAAGGACACCATCAATAGAACAAAATGGTATCCTACATTATGGGAGAATATATTTGTAAATGACATATCCGACAAGGGGTTAACATCCAAAATATATAAAGAACTTACACACCTAAACACCCAAAACGCAAATAACCCGATTAACAAATGGGCAGAGGATATGAAGAGACAGTTCTCCAAAGAAGAAATTCAGATGGCCAACAGACACATGAAAAGATGCTCTACATCACTAATCATCAGGGAAATGCAAATTAAAACCACAATGAGATATCACCTCATACTAGTAAGGATGGCCATCTTTGAAAAGACCAAGAACAACAAATGCTGGCTAGGATGCAAAGAAAGGGGAACCCTCCTTCACTGCTGGTGGAAATGTAAGTTAGTTCAACCATTGTGGAAAGCAATATGGAGGTTCCTCAAAAAACTAAAAATAGAAATACCATTTGACCCGGGAATCCCACTCCTTGGAATTTACCCAAACAATACAACTTCTCAGATTCAAAAAGACATATGCACCCCTATGTTTATCGCAGCACTTTTTCAATAGCCAAGATATGGAAGCGACCTAAGTGTCCATCAGTAGATGAATGGATAAAGAAGACGTGGTACATATACAAAATGGAATACTCTTCAGCCATAAGAAAGAAACAAATCCTACCATTTGCAACAACATGGATGGAGCTGGAGGACATTATGCTCAGTGAAATAAGCCAGGCAGAGAAATACAAATGCCAAATGATTTCCCTCATTTATGGAGTATAACAATGAAGCAAAACTGAAGGAACAAAACAGCAGCAAACTCAGAGACTCCAAGAATGAACTAGTGATTACCAAAGGGGAGGGGTATTGGAGGGTGGGTGAGGAGGGAGGGAGAACGGGATTGACGGGTATTATATTTAGTACACATGGTGTGGGGGATCACGGGGAGAACAGTGTATCACAGAGAAGGCACATAGTGGATCTGTGACATCTTGCTGCACTGATGGACAGTGACTGCATTGGGGTATGGGTGGGGACTTGATAATATGGGTAAATAAAGTAACCACATTGTTTTTTCATGTGAAACCTTCATAAGAGTGTATATCAATCATACCTTAATAAAGCATTTTTAGAAAGTACACTATAGTACAGGAAACAGATTTTCTCTCATGGTTTTCTTAATATTTTCTTTTCTCCAGCTTACTTTATTGTAAAAATACAATATATAATACATTTAACATACAAAATATATGTTAATTGACTATATTTTCAGTAAGACTTCAGTTCAACTATAGGCTATTAGTAGTTAAATTTGGGGGAAGTCAGTTATTCACCCAGATATAAACCTATGCAGCTGTATGTCCAATATGATAAAGCCATTAATATACAATGAGGAAAAATCAGTCTCTTCAATAACTGGTGTTGGAAAAATTGGACAGCTACGTGAGAGAGAATGAAACTGGATTACTGTCTAATTCCATACACAAAAGTAAACTTGAAAAGGATTAAAGACTTAAAATTAAGACATGAGACCATAAAACTCTTAGAAGATAACCTAGGCAAAAATCTCTTGAACATAAATAAAAGAAGATTTCTTCTGTAAACATCTCATGCAAGAGAAACAAAAGGGACAGCATCAAACTAAAAAGCTTCTGTACAGCAAAGGACATCATAAACAGAACAAAAAGGCAGCCTTCATTATGGGAGGTATATTCATAAATGATTTATCTGACAAGGGGTTAACATTCAAAATATATGAAGAACTCATACAACTCCATACCAAAAGAAAATACCCAAACAACCTGATTAAAAAGTGGGCAGGGGAACTGAACAGACATTTCTCTAGAGAAGAAATACAGATGGCCAAAAGCACATGAAAAGATGCTTCACATCATCAAGGAAATGCAAATTAAAACCACAATGAGGTACCATCTCACACCAGTCAGAATGGCCATTATCCAAAGGACAAGAAATAACAAATGTTGGCAAGGATGTGGAGAAATGGGAACCCTGCTACACTCTCTGTGGGAGTATTAATTGGTGCAGCCACTATGGAAAGCAGTGTGGAGGTTCCTCAAAAAATTGAAATAGAAATACCATACAACCCAGTAATTCCACTTCTAGAAATTTACCTGAGGATAACAAAATCCCTGATTTGAAAAGGTATATGCATCCCTATGTTTATTGCTGCATTATTTACAGTAGCCAAGATATGGAAGCAACCAATGTGTCCATCAGTAAATAAATGGACAAAGAAGAGGTGGTACATATACACAATGGAATGTTACTCAATCATAAGAAAGAAAGAAAACCTGTCATTTGTGACAACATGGATAGGCCTAGAAGGTATTATGCTAAGTCAAATAAGCCAGGAAGAGAAAGGCAAATACCATATGTTTTCACTTATTTGTGTAATCTAAAGACAAAATAAAGTGAACAAAATAGCAGTAGACTTATGGTTACCTTGGAAGAGGGGTTGGGATTAGTGGGTGATAAGGGGGATAAAGGGGCACAAAAGTTTTCAATCATAATATGAGTTGTTCGTGGGAATGGTAACACAGCATGGGGAATATAGCCAATGATTCTCTTACATCTTTCTATGTTGACTGCACTAGTTGGGGTCAGAATTTAATAATGTGAACCACTGTGTTGTACATTTGAAACTACTATAAGATTGTATATCAACTATACTTCAATTAAAAAAAAGGTATTTGAGTTCCAGCTGCACTGGGTGGGGGTCAGCATCCCCACCCCTGTGTTGTCCAGGGCTCAACTATATATGAACAGAAGTAACAGACCGACAGTGTGCTGACCTCAACACACATTCAGTGTCAGAAGTGCAGGGAAGGTTTGTGATGGTGATAGATTCCCTTCCTTGTGGGAAATGCCTCCATACTCATCTCAGCCATTCTAAATTTCTGAAGCTAATTTTAATTGATGAAGCTAAAAAAACTGCCATATTTTCTCCAGAGCTAGGCAGTGAGTATAAGAGGAAATGGTATGTTTTCCTAAATGGAGAAAAAGATAAGGCAACCAACTTGATAGAATAACCAAAAATAGAAATTGAGGAATAAACAAAAGTATACAACATATTTATAACTCTGTATGACAAATTAGAGAAAGGAAATTTTTAAAAGATGAGAAAAATATTTTGAGAAAAAGCTAACAAGTCCATTAGTAGCAACGCATTCTGAGAAGATCTTTGTGAACATATCTTGACAATGACAACTGAGGTTTCCCATCTCAAAAGGCTATGGGATGAAGCTGAGAGCTTCTCACCTGTCACCAGAGTGAACTCTTCATCTCACAGCTTGGCAGATGAAACAGAATACAGGGTGGGCATCACCACGTTACCACGGCGACAGTGCATCATAGAAGCTTGAGAGTGAATGCAGCCCCACCCACTTCAGGTCCCACCACCTCTGTCAAGACAAGTGTGTATTTACATGGACAAATGTGGCACTTAAAAGAAAGTTCTGTTTCAAGAACTGAACCCTAGTCTCACACATTATTCTCCATTTCTTAAAACACATTACATAAGGGGAAATGACCAGCCCCCCAGATACAGTCAATAACCAAAATCTTAAGGGTAAATGGGAAAGACAAAAGATTTTGAGAATAAGTAGGGGTCCCATTTTTTTCTGTGAAATACCATCCCTTCCCATTTCTAGCATCCTGAGTCACCAGACATTTCTAGAATGATTTAAAGTCAGTTCCAGATGAAATAAAGAGCATTAATGGGAATTCCAAAAAAAAAATATTATGCAGTAGGTTTTAAAGTAGAAGTGAAAATATAAAGCTACCGAGCTTTTTAATGAAGTTGACAAATATCAAGTGATCTGAATCCAAGCTCCAGGAAGCATGGCTGTTATGGCAGCTGGAGAGGGAATCCAGAAGGTGGCAGTTTGCAAAGATGTGAATGGCTTATGCCCGTTCTCACTGTCCCTCCCTAAGAGATCCTAAACACATCTAGCCCTCATTTTCCTCTTTTATAAAAGAGGAGAGTTGGAAGGTTTGGGCACTGGTGGCTGTCACCGAACCCCTATGGCTCTCAATTCCACTACAGAACTTCATTATAGGTTGAGGTGTGTCCCTCCCAAGAGGTATGTTAAACACTTCAACCCCAGGGCCTGACAAATGTGAGCTCCTCTGGAACTATGTTGATTGCAGGGGTCATCGGGTATGATGAGATGATACGGGAGTAGGGTGGGGCCTCCTTCAATATAAGGTGACCTTATAAGAAGAGCCACAGAGCCCACACACTAAGAGGAAAGGAGGGGGCCTTGAAATGGAGGCAGAGGTTGCAGAGATGCTCCTGCAGGCCAGAGATCACCAGGAGCTGGAAGAGGCATGGGAGGACTCACAGTGTGTGCGAGGGTGTGACTGGCTCACACCCGATATCAGGCTCCCAGCCTCCACAGCCACGAACAGTAAGTGGTTGCTACTCTCAGCCACCCCATTTGTGACACCGTAATGACAGATCGAGCAAAGCAATGCAGCCACTAGGAATCATCAGGAATCAGACGAGGACATCTGTCTTCTGAACGCTTGACCTTTCCTAGTGCTGGGTCTGCTGTGAGTAGGACTGGGACCACTGGATAGATGATCTCAGAGGTTCTGTTTCATTCTCAGATTCTATGAGACAAGGATACATATGTATTGCAAACAGTATTTTTTAAAAAATGAGATTACATATATATCTAAGGATGAAATAAGTTTGAGAACTACTAGCATTCATGACAATACCAAGTTTCCCTCCTGCTTATGATAACGAAGCTCTAAATGATGCTCTTCGACAGTCGCTACCCTAGAAGTACAAGACACTGGAAAGTCAACTCAATTTCATCTTGACAAAAACATCTATTTAAACTTATTTGCTCTTGGAGATACGATGCTTATTCAGTTTTCAGGCAGTGAGTGTTGGGGTGCGGTTTGTGAAAGATCTGTCTCATAATCGGCAATACATCTTCTGGGTATGAACATCCAGTTCTTTTGCAACTGTCTGTGGTGATTTATATTAAGCTATCATTTCTTGGTCTGTGGCATCAGATGCAAACTTATCTTTCATACCGCTGGCTCCAGCTGCTTCTCCACCTGTGTGGCTCTGCCCTTGAGACACAGGAACATATGGCTCACAGCACTGCGGCGCTGCAGGGGCTCGCACGGGGCCCATGGCTGATGGAGAGGGCCGGGTGGTGGCTGCAGCCTGTCAAAGCACACGACCTGGGCCCCCACCTGTGGTCGCAGCACTTAACAAGGGCCCCTCACTCCACAGTGCATCTGCCCATCACTTGTGTAAGCTCTTCCAAGCTGTCCTACAGTTTTCTCTGTGTTTTGCATCTTTGCCGTGGATCAACAATGGGAATCCTGTAGGAAATGCCATTCTGTGAGGGAAAGGAAATGCTGAGGGAGAGAAAACATACTCTTTAGCCTTTTTCTCTCCTACAGTATATTATTGAATAGGACAGGATTGGAAATATTAGTCAAAAAAAAATCAGGTGCTGGGGAAGCAAAGGGAAGCTGTCTTTTGCAGTCTTGTCTATGGAAGTGGTTTCAACCCACTTGGTGGGCACTGCCTGACTCCCGGGTTCATATGTGTATGTGTATCATGATGAAGATGTTATGTCAGGTAATGTCACACACATATGACATGTTTATATATGAATATATACATTCCTTTGTAGTTAAGCTTATTATCCCCCATCTTGCATGGTCTCTTCGTCCACTCTAACAGGAATGCTCATATGAGAGTCAACCATCAGAAGTATATAATAACTCTTCTTTCTCAATCATTGCCTCACATGTGAAGAAGATTGCTTATTTTTAGATTTTTACAGCAAATATATTATATTCTGTCTCTTCCACAGTATTAACAACATTAGTGTATTGGAGATACTCATTATAATATTAAAATGATCCAGTTATAAGTAAGTGATGTTATTGTAAGTAAGAATATTGTAGGGGGGCGGAGCCAAGATGGTGGCGTGAGTAGAGCAGCGGAAATCTCCTCCCAAAACCACATAAATCTATGAGAATATAACAAAGACAACTGTTCCTAGAATAAAGACCAGAGGACACAGGACAACATCAAGACCACATCCACACCTGTGAGAACCCAGCGCCTCGAAAAGGGGCAGCCCGAGCTAGGCCATGCCCACAGCAACAGCAGAGATAAACTCCATAGCAGCTGGGCAGGAAGCAGAAGCCCTGTCTGTGTGCAGCTACCCAGCACAAGCGACTAGAGGTCGCTATTCTCCCAGGAGAGGAAGGCCACGAACCAACAAGAAGGGAAGTTATTCCAGCTGTCACTCATCCCAGCTCTGCAAACTATGCCTATCACCATGAAAAGACAAAATTACAGGCAAACCAAGATCACAGAGACACCAGAGAAGGAGACAGACCTAAACAGTCTTCCTGAAAAAGAATTCAAAATAAAAGTCATAAACATGCTGACAGAGATGCAGAGAAATATGCAAGAGAAATGGGATGAAGTCTGGAGGGAGATCACAGATGCCAGAAAGGAGATTACAGAAATGAAACAATCTGAAAGGATTTATAAGCAGAATGGATAAGATGCAAGAGGACATTGATGGAATTGAATCCAGAGAACAGGAATGCATAGAAGCTGACATTGAGAGAGATAAAAGGATCTCCAGGAATGAAACAATATTAAGAGAACTGTGTGACCAATCCAAAAGGAACAATATCCATATTATAGAGGTACCAGAAGAAGAAGAAAGAGGAAAAGGAATGGAAAGTATCTTGGAATAAATAATTGCTGAAAACTTCCCCAAACTGGGGGAGGAAATAATCAAACAGACCACAGAAATACACAGAACCCCCAACAGAAAGGATCCAAGGAAGACAACACCAACACACATAATAATTAAAATGGCAAAGATCAAGCACAAGGAAACAGTTCTAAAGTCAGCTAGAGAGAAAAAGGTCACCTATAAAGGAAAACCCATCAGGCTAACATCAGACTTCTCGACAGAAACCCTACAGGCCAGAAGAGCATGGCATGATATATTTAATGCAATGAAACAGAAGGGCCTTGAACCAAGGATACTGTATCCAGCACGACTATCATTTAAATATGATGGCGGGATTAAACAATTCCCAGACAAGCAAAAGCTGAGGGAATTTGCTTCCCACAAACCACCTGTACAGGGCATCTTACAGGGACTGCTCTAGATGGGAGCACTCCTAGAAAGAGCACAGAACAAAACACCCAACATATGAAGAATGGAGGAGGAGGAATAAGAAGGGAGAGAAGAAAAGAATCTCCAGACAGTGTATATAACAGCTCAATAAGTGAGCTAAGTTAGGCAGTAAGATACTAAAGAGGCTAACCTTGAACCTTTGGTAACCATGAATTTAAAGCCTGCAATGGCAATAAGTACATATCTTTCAATAGTCACCCTAAATGTAAATGGACTTAATGCACCGATCAAAAGACACAGAGTAATAGAATGGATAAAAAAGCAAGACCCATCTATATGCTGCTTACAAGAAACTCATCTCAAACCCAAAGACATGTACAGACTAAAAGTCAAGGGATGGAATAACATATTTCAGGCAAACAACAGCAAGAAGAAAGCAGGGGTTGCAGTATTAATATCAGACAAAATAGACTTTGAAACGAAGAAACTAACAAGATATAAAGAAGGACACTACATAATGATAAAGGGCTCAGTCCAACAAGAGGGCATAACCATTCTAAATATATATGCACCCAACACAGGAGCACCAGCATATGTGAAACAAATACTAACAGAACTAAAGAGGGAAATAGACTGCAATGCATTCATTTTAGGAGACTTCAAAAAACCACTCACCACAAAGGACAGATCCACCGGGCAGAAAATAAGTAAGGACACGGAAGCACTGAACAACACAGTAGAGCAGATGGACCTAATAGACCTATAGAACTCTACATCCAAAAGCAACAGGATATACATTCTTCTCAAGTGCACATGGAACATTCTCCAGAAAAGACCACATATTAGCCCACAAAAGCCTCAGCAAAATCCAAAATATTGAAATTCTACCAAGCAATTTTTCAGACCACAAAGGTATAAAAGTAGAAATAAATTCTACAAAGAAAACAAAAAAAGCTCACAAACACATGGAGGCTTAACAACATGCTCCTAAATAACCAATGGATCAATGAACAAATTAAAATAGAGATCAAGGAATATATAGAAACAAATGACAACAACAAAAAGCCCCAACTTCTGTGGGACGCAGCTAAAGCAGTTCTAAGAGGAAAGTATATAGCAATCCAGGCACACTTGAAGAAGGAAGAACAATCCCAAATGAATAGTCTAAAATCACAATTATCGAAATTGAAAAAAGAAGAACAAATGAGGCCTAAAGTCAGCAGAAGGAGGGACATAATAAAGATCAGAGAAGAAATAAA
The DNA here is from genome assembly GCF_040802235.1 of Manis javanica. Taxonomy (NCBI): domain Eukaryota; kingdom Metazoa; phylum Chordata; class Mammalia; order Pholidota; family Manidae; genus Manis; species Manis javanica. Next base: position 63,812,737 of record NC_133164.1, on the reverse strand, counting down.
CAAAATTGAGAAGAATAAAACAATAGCAAAAATCAATGAAACCAAGAGCTGGTTCTTTGAGAAAATAAACAAAATAGATAAGCCTCTAGCCCAACTTATTAAGAGAAAAAGAGAGTCAACACAAATCAACATAATCAGAAATGAGAATGGAAAAATCACGACAGACTCCACAGAAATACAAAGAACTATTAAAGACTACTATGAAAACCTATATGCCAACACGCTGGAAAACCTAGAAGAAATGGCAACTTCCTTGAAAAATACAACCCTCCAAGACTGACCAAGGAAGACACACAAAATTAAACAAACCAATTACGAGCAAAGAAATTGAAATGGTAATAAAAACTACCGAAGAACAAAACACCCGGGCCGGACAGATTTACCCCAGAATTTTATCAGACACACAGAGAAGACATAATACCCATTCTCCTTAAAGTGTTCCAAAAAATAGAAGAGGAGGGAATACTCCCAAACTCATTCTATGAAGCCAACATCATCCTAATACCAAAACCAGGCAAAGACCCCACCAAAAAAGAAAATTACAGACCAATATCCCTGATGAACGTAGATGCAAAAATACTTAGTAAAATATTAGCAAACTGAATTCAAAAGTGTATCAAAATGATCATACACCATGACCAAGAGGGATTCATCCCAGGGATGCAAGGATGGTACAACATTCGAAAATCCATCAACATCATCCACGACATCAACAAATAGAAAGACAAAAACCACATGATCATCTCCATAGATGCTGAAAAAGCATTTGACAAAATTCAACATCCATTCATGATAAAATCTCTCAGCAAAATAGGAATAGAGGGCAAGTACCTCAACATAATAAAGGCCATATATAATAAACCCACAGCCAACACTATACTGAACAGTAAGAAGCTGAAAGCTTTTCCTCTGAGATCGGGAACTAGACAGGGATGCCCACTCTCCCCACTGCTATTTAACATAGTACTGGAGGTCCTAGACACAGCAATCAGACAAAAACAAAGAAATACAAGGAATCCAGATTGGTAAAGAAGAAGTTAAACTGTCACTATTTGCAGATGACATGATATTGTACATAAAAAACCCTAAAGACTCCACCCCAAAACTACTGGAACTGATATCGGAATACAGCAAGGTTGCAGAATACAAAATTAACACAGAAATCTGTAGCTTTCCTATACACTAACAATGAACCAATAGAAAGAGAAATCAGGAAAACAATTCCATTCAAAATTGCATCAAAAAGAATAAAATACCTAGGAATAAACCTAACCAAAGAAGTGAATGAACTATACTCTGAAAACTACAAGTCACTCTTAAGAGAAATTAAAGGGGACACTAACAAATGGAAACTCATCCTATGCTCGTGGCTAGGAAGAATCAATATTGTGAAAATGTCCATCCTGCCCAAAGCAATATACAGATTTGATGCAATCCCTATCAAATTACCAGCAACATTCTTCAATGAACTGGAACAAATAATTCAAAAATTCATATGGAAACACCAAAGACCCCGAATAGCCAAAGCAATCCTGAAAAAGAAGAATAAAGTAGGGGGGATCTCACTCCCCAACTTCAAGCTCTACTACAAAGCCATAGTAATCAAGACAATTTGGTACTGGCACAAGAACAGAGCCACAGACCAGTGGAACAGATTAGAGACCCCAGAAATTAACCCAAACATATATGGTCAATTAATATTTGATAAAGGAGCCATGGACATTCAATGGCAAAATGACAGTCTCTTCAACAGATGGTGCTGGCAAAACTGGACAGCTACATGTAGGAGAATGAAACTGGACCATTGTCTAACCCCATATACAAAGGTAAACTCAAAATGGATCAAAGACCTGAATGTAAGTCATGAAACCATTAAACTCTTGGAAAAAAACATAGGCAAAAACCTCTTAGACATAAACATGAGTGATCTCTTCTTGAACATATCTCCCCGGGCAAGGAAAACAACAGCAAAAATGAGCAAGTGGGACTACATTAAGCTGAAAAGCTTCTGTACAGCAAAAGACACCATCAATAGAACAAAAAGGAACCCTACAGTATGGGAGAATATATTTGAAAATGACAGATCCGATAAAGGCTTGACGTCCAGAATATATAAAGAGCTCACACGCCTCAACAAACAAAAAACAAATAACCCAATTAAAAAATGGGCAGAGGAACTGAACAGACAGTTCTCCAAAAAAGAAATACAGATGGCCAAGAGACACATGAAAAGATGCTCCACATCGCTAATTATCAGAGAAATGCAAATTAAAACTACAATGAGGTATCACCTCACACCAGTAAGGATGGCTGCCATCCAAAAGACAAACAATAACAAATTTTGGCGAGGCTGTGGAGAAAGGGGAACCCTCCTACACTGCTGGTGGGAATGTAATTTAGTTCATCCATTGTGGAAAGCAGTATGGAGGTTCATCAAAATGCTCAAAACAGACTTACCATTTGACCCAGGAATTCCACTCCTAGGAATTTGTCCTAAGAACGCAGCAATCAAGTTTGAGAAAGATAGATGCCCCCCTATGTTTATCGCAGCACTATTTACAATAGCCAAGAATTGGAAGCAACCTAAATGTTCATCCGTAGATGGATGGATAAAGAAGAAGTGGTACATATACACAATGAAATACTACTCAGCCATTAGAAGAGGGCAAATCCTACCATTTGCAGCAACATGGATGGAGCTGGAGAGTATTATGCTCACTGAAATAAGCCAAGCGGAGAAAGAGAAATACCAAATGATTTCACTCATCTGTGGAGTATAAGAACAAAGGAAAAACTGAAGGAACAAAACAGCAGCGGAATCACAGAACCCAAGAATGGACTAAGAGCAGTTCCTGGGTGGTGACCTCCAATGAGTTCTACACCATGGTTTAAAGGGCATATCAAAGTGTGGGCAAAGGGTCTGTTTGTGTTTATACAGAGGATCAAAGCTAATTTGGCTACCCAGAAAATGAACTAAGATACGATATAAAGAAGAACTTCCAGCACCAGCACTCTCTGGAAGAGTCATACCAGAAGATGATCATCAAAAAACCTCAACAAAGATCCAGGCGATGCTGCAGTTGTAGCTGCATTCATCCCACTAGTTCCTGGACTTAGCATTGTAATGAAGAAGGAGATATCTAAGCTGGCCTGTACATACAGTAAAACAACAAATTTGACTGGATCTATACTGTTGGAACTCAACCAAGAATTAGTAGAAGTGCAAGTTGTAGCGCTCCAAACTCTTACAACTACAGACTATCTACTGTTAAAAGAACATATGGGATGTGAACAGTTCCCAGGAATGGGTTGTTTTAATTTGTCTGATTTCTCTCAGACTGTTCAAGTACAGTTGGACAATATCCATTATATCATAGACAAATTTTCACAAATGCCTAGGGTGCCTAACTGGTTTTCTTGGCTTCACTGGAGATGGCTGGTAATTATAGATCTGCTTTGGTTATGTAACTGTATTCCTGTTATGTTAATGTGTGTGTGCAATGTGCAATTTCATTAGTAGTTTAAAACCTATACCTGCTTAAGTTACTCTACAAGAAGATATGTCAAAGAAATATTCAATCTTCAAAAAAAAAATAGTGTAAAGTCTCCATGTCTAAACATATGTTTATATCCTCCATTCACCAGTGTTGTACTTGGCGCATACTAGATCTTTTTATTTTTTCACCTGAATTGTTTCCTTATCAGCAAAACTTTTCTAGCTTCTAGCAGCAGAGTGAAAGAGGAACACAGTAAGTCCTGTGCCATGATGGTGTGCACTCTGTAGCTGTGAATCAAGTTTCAGATGAGGATCAAAACATCAAATAATGCATTGTGCTGCTTTTTAGGATGGTAGATGATAGATATAGTATGAAAACTTTGAGGCTTAGAAGAATGGAGAAGCTGTAAATTGTTGTTCCAAGCATATTTTGAGGCATAGAACCAATTGGGAAACATCTAAAGTGAAAGGGTATGTGCCAGAACCAAAAATCTGAACAGATCAATGAGCTAGAATTGAAGTCAACAGGCAAGGTGAGCCTGTCACAGTCAATGTCAAATATCCACATACTTTTAATCAATGGACTGAGAATTAGGAGCTCAGGATCCCCATTCCTTTTACTTTCCCAGACCAGGGCACTGAAAATCAGAAAAGGGATATGTCATTTTGGGTAATGAGGTAAATGGTTTGATTGAAAAGAACAAATTAAAGCCTGGAAAACTTTGATACTTGTGTGTGTTGTTGGTTTTGTTTTTATGGTTTTTTTTAAGCTCAAAGAATTACCCTAAAACAATTTTATCCAAAATTTCTAATTTTCAGATATTTAATGAAATGGCTAATCACCCAGTTTATTTTTTTTAAGAAAAGGTCCAATAGCTAAGGCTCATATTTAGCAATTAAGCTGGTAGACTATATTGAAGCAAAAATTATTCAGCAGATTGTATTTATACCTGGACCTTTGAGAGAATTCACATACATAGTGGAATTTAAGCAGTAGTTTTGGAATATGCTGCTCTTTGTTCTTTAAGATAAAGTAATGGACATAGTTTAAAACAACTCTTACTTAGTCAATAATACTATTGACCTCTTCACATGTGTCAAATCTCTTAACACTCAGTCAGTTTGAATCATTGCAAAGCAGTCAGTTTGCAAGGAGCAAAGTGGTTCCATATCAATGTGAAAGTCACCAATGTGGTGCCTAAAATACTAAAAATTCAGTCTTTACTGAGTGATGGGCAGTCCCAAGATGTGGAAATTAGCACTGCAGCATATTCCAACATATGCAAAGATCAGGTGGATTCAACATTCATTTGACTAAGTACTTGCAAATGTTAGGTACAGTGATTACTTAATCACAGAATATCTCCTTACAAAAGCAAAAAGCTATTGGAAGCAACATTAAGATGAATAATTATGACTTTTACTAGTGCTTTATGGAAATATAATTTTTATACAGTAAAATGTCAAATCCCAAGTGATTAGCTCAATGAATTTCTTTGTGTATACATCCATGGAATCACTGCCTATTTAAACATGTAGAAGATTTTTAGAACTTCAAAAATAACTGTGAATATTGGGAAGAAGATTCTATGTCCAAAATATTAAAATAATCAGTGGGAAAGCATAATTCAGTTTACAAATATTTGATTCACACATCATTTTCAGATACATTTCTAATATATATAGTGATGGTTTCCTACTTATCTTAAAGTTACTTAGCTACCATTTTCACTATAACCCATTAAAATATTTTTCAAAGACATTTGTCTGGTTCTGAACAAATAAATCTTATTGGCTGAAGAACAATTTTCCGTCGTTTCTGAGAACCCCTGTTTTTCCACCTCTCTGTGCTGGTTCTTCCGAAAGTGAAGGTAACTGTAGCTGAGAGTATGCTAGTGACACCTAGTGTTTCTTCACTAAAAATGTCTGCATTTAAGAGAGCATCTATTTTCTCATGGTTAGCTGCTATTAATCAAGTTGTTGTTTATGTGCAGAGAATGACAATGGTAATATAAGTGCTCTTTCATGCTGTTAGAGACTAAATGGATAACCTTCCAGCATAACCTCTTAACACAATAAAGCAAACAGATTTGACATTAACATTGTGCATTAAGAGCAAGAGCAGAGAATGAGAGGATCACAGAATGGGAAGGCATATGCTTGAATTGCATTTTTATTATTCATAAGCAGTTATGAAAGCAAATAATTTGTGGCATATTGGTTTAGTCCACTCATTAGGACCTAGATGGTGACACGGGAAACAGAGGTGGAACCCCTGACCACAGATAAGACTCCTTGTTATTCATGAGTTGGTTCTGAATAGATTTTTCCATACCTTAGGTCAGAGGCCAGGACACAAGGAGTCCAGCAGGCAAATGTAGCAAGGCTTGTACTGCAAGTTTTACTGCTGAAATTAGATTGATGAGTGTTAATATCTTCTCTCTTTCTCCAGTGTAGGAAGAAAGCCTTAGCTCTTAGTTCCAATGTTCATAGACCATTGCCTTTATGGAATAATAAAAATGTGCCAAAAACCCCTCCCCATGCCTATCCAAAATGCTTTACATCTGCCTATCATTCCTGTTGTATCACTGTTAGAAATCTTGTCCCCTCAATATACCCAAATCTTGGTAGAGTCATAAGCTGACCCAGACTGGGGATGAGTTAACAGTCAGCCTTTGGTTAATGGCGGCAGAGCAAAAGGGACTCTCAGAGCAGCAGAGCTAGGGGAAGATGGGGAGAGAGAATGCTAAGGTGAAAGGGCCACATGGCACAGCTTTGCCAGAGACAAGTCATGAAACCATGGAGTGACTGCCACTCTCAGACCCGCCACCATCAGCAGACACTGTGAACACCCAGACGTTTGGAGCGCCATGCTGGGTATGGGAACACCATATATGTATGACATGTATGTGACAAATGTATGATGTTCACATGAGATAATGTGTGAGCGTGTGTATGTACATATATATAGATGTATCATCTAGGTTCTAGATTCTGGAGATAATAAACAGTATAGGTAAGATGCCTTTCCTTATAGAGCATACGTACTACTACAGCACACAGAAAGTAACCAAAGTAACAATAATAACAGCAAATAAATAATAAAACAGGATAGTCATGAAAAGAAAGAAAGAAAGAAAGAGAGAGCTATGTGAGAGAGACTGATGCAAGAAGGATGGGGAAACACTCATGCTGAAGTGCCCGGGGGCAGCAGCTCTGAGCAGGAGGTGCTGGGGCCGAGGGCTGAGGAACAAGGCACATGAAGCCACGGGGAAATGAGGGCCAGCAATAGCCATGGCCCAGGGCTAGGAAGAATCATGGCATATTTGAAGAACAGAAAGAGGACCCATGTGGCAGATGCTGCCTGTGTGTCAGGAGAGGAGTGGAGACCAGGTCAGAAGAAAAGACTGGAATGAGATCTTGCAGGTTGGTACAGCCTCACTGTTTCTGTCCCCCAAAGTCATATCTTGAAGCCCTAGCCCCCACTGTGATGGTATTTAGAGGTGGGGCCTTTGGGAGGTAATTAAGTTTAGAGCAGATCATGAGGATGAGACTCCCCACAGTGGGATTAGTGCTCTTATAAGAAGGGGCAGAGAGATGTATCTCGTCAACAGCACATGCCAAGAAGTCCGCTGTCTACAAGCCAGGAAGCAAATCCTCACCACACACTGACGCTGCTGGCACCTTGACCATGGACTTCACAATCACAACCTCTAGAACTATGAGAAACAAGTATCAGTTGTTTAGGCCTCCCAGTCTATACTCTGTTACAGCAGCATGCGCAGACTAAGACCCAAGTGACAGCAAGAAATCTGGAATATATATATGTACTTCATTTTATTTAGGGACACCAGCTACCATGCAGATAATAGATAAAAGGGGTAAATATTGAGAGCAATATTACCTCATGTAACTTACAATCATTTAGGATGATAGGAGACACATAAGAACTAAAATCCACAAAGAATATAACTGCATCGTGAACATACCCTCCTGAACATCTTTGATATTAGTAAAGATTTCTTCCAGTGGTACACGTATTGCATGTGCAGAATGCCCTTAAGGAAGTGAGCCACGAAAAGTTAGGGGACTTGGAAATGCTGTCTCAGGCAATACTACTGTCTTTTGGGACTTTACACTCTGACACTTCATCTCTTCTTGTACATCCTCTTGAGGTGTCACCTTCCATGATTTAAGGCTGTGAAAGATAAATCCACTCTGTCTCTGGGCACCTCATGTTGGGAGTTTGAAGATCCATCCAGTGATTGTTTATTTCCCTGTAAACCTCGATGGCTGGACACGTAATGAGAAATACGTGTAACAACTTTGCTGAAAAGCCAACAAAAACTCCCACAGAATGTCAGAACGGTTTTTGAATTTTTGTTTTTTTTCTTGTATAGCTCATGTTGAACTTTACTAACAGACACAAAGTCTGTATTTTATTCTGCTCTTGCTTTTTGTTTCACATCATATTTCATTTTCCCCTGTGTAGGAACACAGTCATACCTTCCACTTATTGTTCAGTTTAAGTTTAGCCTATGAATAATGGCCAGTGCTGTCTAAACACACGCACACACACACACACACACAGAGTGAGTTACGCACTTCACCGTCCTGTCACTCGCTGGCTTATTTTTCTCATTCTGCTGTGTAATTGATTGTGAGTCCACTAGAGTGTCTGCATTAGATGGGAAACTCCTCTTTGGAATTCTACGTGGCAAGAACTCTTCCTGACTAGTGCTCTTCTTTTTTTATTTGTGCACTCAATATGGAGTGCTCAGTATGTGACAGGTGGCAAAACCTAATATGAAACGGCCTGTTCTCAAGATAGCATATTTCATGCAGAAACTTATCAGGGCTGAGAGAAAAACAGCTACCTTCTTAACAGAAGGCTGGAGAAGGTGGTATAGTGGTGAATGGAGTAAGGTTGGGGAGAGGTTGAAGGGTATTTTTTAAATAAGAGTTGTTTTGAGTTTGGTTTGCATGATTTATTACACATTCCAAAATTTCCTATTCAGGCTTCTGATTCTTTGTTCAGACATCCATTCATTCAAAATGTTTGCTCCAAAATATTAATTACCTGAAATCTTGTTCAGTAATTGACCTACCGAAAAATTAAAGTTACCCACTTATTCCCAGGAGAAAAGGGGAATGAAGCCGGATAAAACTAGGACCTATTAGAATTGGAATTTTCTGGTATTGATAAGAGCCATGTCCTGATACTGACTGCTGGGAAAGATTTTCTCTGATTGCTGGTGTTTCTTCTAGAAGAAACCAGAAAGGAGGCAAACTTGTTTGGATTCTAGGTGGTACTTGCCGTGGTTGGGAGCACCAGCTCTATAGTCAGGCTGCTGGACTCAGCCTGGCTTCACAGCTTGGATGCTCTGAAAACTCCAGTAAATTATTCTGTCTCTTCAATAAAATGGAGATTATTGTAACAAACTCTTGAAACAGCCAGCCAGCAGGGTGATTAAATTAACTAATACCTTGGTAATTTAACTTTAAAATTAAGATTAGAAACTGCCTGGCACATCTAACACATGTTAGCTACTATTATTACTTAGTTCTGTATGGAACCTTGTAACATTGCTGATGGTGATATTTAACTCCTGAGGGGTTTTCAATGTGCCCTATGTCACTTTCCACCCCTTTGTTTTCTCCAGTGTGCTATCACCTTGCTGTTACTAGCTTTGGCCACTTTATTGTATTTTCTGATCCTACTACCTGAACCTGAACTACATTTGGACCCAATGGGTCGGACCTCCCATCTGTCTTTTCTGAAGCTCTCACTTGGCCTGTGTTCAAACAAGCTCCCACTCGGCTCTCCTCTGCCCTTTCCCATGGACATGACCAAGTCCTTCTCCCCATTTGCCCCAGCATCTTGACCCCCTGCAAACCAATCCCATAATATCCTGGAGTTGTCCAACTGCATTTTAAAACATTAAAAAAGAAGACTAGAAGTTCTCCTTCTTTGTATAACCACAGAACATACTAGATATTCAAAAAATAGTTATTAAAAAATGACACAAAAATAAAGATGTTCATGCTTATTATTTTTCATTTTCCAAGAGAAGACAGTTTTTATGAGTGAAATTTGACAGATATCTGTAATAGTCATATTTTAAGTGAGTTCAAAGACATAATCAGACCACTTCATTTGGTTTGACAAATAACTGGGAACTTCCCCTGCTACCAGCAATCACACTTAAAAGAGACTTTATTTCATTAGTGGAGAGAGGTTTATTTGTTTATGGCTCCTGGAAGACTAGATTTGATATTTATTTTCAGGCAATTGGAAAATTGATTCGACCCATTTAGGAGCTTAATAATGGATTCATAATAACTCTTCTCCAAGAGTATAAAAGAACAAGTACATTATTTGATCAATAGTGTATTTAGGATAAAAAAGAATTCAAGATCAAGAGAGTTTAAAGAGATTGCTGAAGAACACTCTCTATTCAGAGAATTAAATCATGAAGTATCACAAAGGGGCAGAGGGAAAAAATCGGAAGTGTTTTCTTAATTTTGAGACATGAGTTTCAGGGAGGGCTTCAAAACTCCCTCCTGTCAGTGTAAAATAAAAATGACAATCCCATGCAAAACTAGGTCATTGAAAACTTACTTAATTTAATCCTGTGGTCAGCCTCCTGTCTGCTGAGAACAGTCCTGAGTCCCCACAAAGGGCATGTGCTCAGCCTTCTCGTGGGGCCGACTAGATTCACAGATGGGAGTGTAAACCCTGAGGAGGTTCTAATGGAAAGGCTTCTAAATGGAAAAAGCTGAGAGGATGTTCTACAAGCTTTTGGGAAGTTGAATGTTTCCTAAATGCCCCACATGGAAAAACAAGTTTGCCTCCTTTCTTGTTTCTTCTAGAAGAAACACCACCAGTCATTGTCAGGACGTGGCTCTTCTCACTACCAGAAAATTCAAATTCTAATAGGTCCTAGTTTTACCCAGCCTCACTCCCCTTTCCTCCTGGGACTGAGTGGGTAACTTTAGTTTTTTGTCAAGTAGTTAACCTGCACAAAACTGCAGGTAACTAATGATTATTTTTAAAAATGAACAAATTAGTCTTCTCAGATACTCACCCTATTATCTTCTTGGGAAATCAGAAGAGTTGGGGTAGAATGAGAGAAAAGGAAAATAAATATATCAAATTTTCAAGTCTATGTAGAGACTAGAGAAATGGGCCAGTATTTAAAAGTAAATTATTTTCCTAGTGCTCTGTTGGCAACAGAAACATAGGGAAATACACAATTTAACAGGGATATTTGGAATTACGCAAAAATTCTTTTCTGGAGTTGTAGGTGCCTGTTCTAAAAGAATTTAAGTTGTTTGTATAATAGCTGAAATAGCTATTTTAGAAGTTCATGCAAATGTAATGATCAGCTTTAGAAATAAAATAAAGAAAAAAAACCCTCCTCTTTTTTAAAAGAAATAATTTTGATGTGAATCCAGTAAAGCTATACTTGATTAGAAACTGATTTTGGAAGATTACATTTCCTAAAGTTAATAAGACTATAATCACTAACCCAGAAAACAGAATATTATATTAAGGATAATAGTGGATTATTAAGCATGAAGTTCTTAAGTAAAAAAAAAATTCTAAATATAACTCCCTTGGAAAATGAGTTAAATTTTCATGTATTGTCACCTGCTATTGTCATTCATTCATTTACTCCACAATATTTGTTTCAACCTATTCTAGAGAAATGGAGTAGAGACTCATAGTTATGTATTAAACATTTTTTAATAGGCTTTGTTTCTTAGAGTAGTTATAATTCCACAGCAAAATTGAATAGAGAAGTTTCCCATTTGGCCCCCATTCCCTGACACATACAACCTCCACTGTAGATACCCCACACCAGAGGGTACGTTTGTTACAGTTGATGAGCCTCCATTGACAGATCATTAGCATTCAAATTATGTCTTTATTTCCATCTTCCCTTTTTCCAGAGTAGTATTTTTTGGCTATACATTAGCTTCCATTTATAAAGATCATATTTTTCAGCCTTTCTTGCAGCTGGGTGTGGCCATGTGACTAATATGTGGCAAAATAGAAGACAGTGTGACTTGTAGGGGGCCCCAGGAGCCTGCCTCTTAGGGAGAAAGTGTACCCTTAGCTTTTTTATTCTTCAGTCCATCTTTCTTCTTGCTCTGGAATGCACAAACCATCTTAGTCCCCAAGGTCAAGGCCATGTGTGGCCAAGCAAGACCATGGAGAGAACATGGGTCTTTGAGGACTCATGGAGCAGAGCTATATTACCAGCCCTAACTGTATTTAGACATAAGAAAAATTAATTTTATAGTTTTTAAACCACTATTTTGTGGGGGTATTCTCATGCCCACAGCCACATCTACTACAAAACAATAAGACAAAGTATAGGCCCTGTAGATGGTAAAATACATAAAGGTCCATCCTTGCTTTCAATCTGCTAAGAGAAAAATATACATAAATGAATAATTAACTATAAAAGTCATAGGTTCTGAGCCTCATGGAGTGCAGAAGAAGAAAAAAATTCTTGGGGTAACAAAAGGAGAATTTTATGGACATGAAAATGTGAAATTTGGGGTCAGTAGGTGGTACTGGAAAGGGGAAAAAATTAACATTTTGGGAGTAGACTGAATTACCAAAGCTCTAGGATCAAGAGTGGTCTAGTTTGGCAGAAGAGACATAAGAAGCAAAAGAGACCCAGGTGAGTAGATTGAGGCTATTTGTAGAAAATAATGTCAGGCGGACAATAACATTGTTAGAGAATGGGATTCACTGAAGTCTTACATTAAGGAAACTAACTTCACCCAAGTGTGAGGGGATATCCGGACGGCAGGCAGCCAGAGAAAGGAAGGTGGTGCTCCTCTCTCCCTGCAATTAGTGTGATGCATTAAAGGGGGAAGAGAAGGGTGTGTGGGTAAAATGTGGAAAAGGATCAATCTTTCAGATTTGGAAACTGTTTATGAAATGTGAAATGTGGAGAAGTTAATTAAAGAAAGCCCAGATTTTAAGCCAGATGACAGCTCAAAGTGTCACCCACTAAAGGGAAGGCAGGTGGAAGCTGGGGGCTGTTTGGTGTAGTGCATATAAGTACTGCTGGAGGCCTGGCAAGTTCAAGGTGCTGGAAGCAGGCTATGCCCATGAAACCACTGAAAATATGGACCTGAGCCAGGAGAAAGTTTCAGGCTAAAGATACTGGTCCTATACTCAACTCCTAATGAGGTAAAAGTTAAATTTTATCAAATGGGTAAGATAAAATGAGAGAGGAGAAGAGGGAAACCATTGGCAGAAGCTTGGAGCATGCCTCATTCACACACAGAAAGGAAGAGGGAGCCCTCTCAGACATTAGGGATTCCAGAAAGGGTGAAGAGAGAAGAAACTTTTGAATCAACAGTGATGCTGACCTATGTAAAATGCTCCTGAGAGGCAAAGAGGTACGAATGCTAATAAAAGCCACTTGACTTTTTGGTGAGAAGCTCATTAATAAGTGGTAAGAAGATGTTCATGATTATGAGAAACAAAAGCCATGTTTCAGGGGTAGGTGATGAGTACAGGAGTGGGGCCACTGTGGCCCGCCTCGCTAGAATGGACGACAAGGTGTTCGGAGATGGCCCGCATGGATACAGTCTGATGAAAGGAAGAGAAAATGAACGTGGAAGGATGAGCTCTTGCTCAAATTCTTACTTCTCTATCAAAGAGAATTGGTTGTCTACATTCACTCTTTGGTGCGTTTCAGACATCTTTCACCAGGAGCATTCCGGGATTGTGCCTGGGAATTTCAAGCACTCAGAAGGGCATGTTTTCAGTGGTTGCAGCAGTGGAGGTGAGGGAGGAGGAGTTGAAATGATAAGTGTTCTAAAATCAGACAGTGCTGGAGGTTACAGAAAGGTGAATATACCAAAAACCACCATACTGTGTGCTTTAAAGGGTGACTGTGTTATGATATGTGAATATGATATTTCAATAAAGCTGTTTGAGATAAAAATATCTTGGCCTTCAAATAGCTCTAATGACACGACATGTATGTGTTCTTATTCTCAAATCCAGCACAACCGCGCTTATAACCCATTACACTTGCCTCTAAGCAACAGCCTAGGATTTCTCTTTGAAATTCTGCCCTGCTTCTCAGAGACTCGATTCAGTTCTTAGTAATTTACTTTTTTTTCCTCTCCCACCCCCACATACATGTTTTCCTTTTACAGGTTTACAGAATATTAAGTCAACTATTTCAACAACAATTTACTTAAAAGTTGATTCAATAGTTTGAATCCAAAAGCATCCTGGCTCTGGAAAGCATAGGGCAAGATTGCTGTTGACATGTCCCAGGGGGCAGACGCAGGCAGGCCTCCAGTGTCCTGGGGTCACCGCTCCGCTCCCTCCCCACCGCTGGTGAATAGCTGTAGTAGTTCGGCATGCAGCCCTGAGGCTGACTCCAAATTTAGAGCCCATGTGCTGGTGGAGGGGCAACAGGAAGGACTTCCAATCATGTGTTTTCTTTAGCCAGCTTTTCCGTTTCTACAGAATGAGGAAGTTGCTATTCAGAAAGACTCGTAATGAAGGAGGTAATAAAATTACTCCTACAGGCGATAGCAAATAAAGAGGGAGGAGAATCTGTCTGTTGTCTGCATCCACTGGAAAATTCTGGAATTGAGATTAGTTTGTTAAAACTGAAGTTGGTGAAGCCCTGACGGTCTGGTCAGGCCACACCAGCAGCCTTGAAGGGAACGTGGAACACATCTTTGGTTTTTGCTAAGACATTTCTGCACAATCGTTCTGGTCTGAGAACAAGAGCCAACTTAGGAAGGAAAAGAGCAGTGTGAGTGTGCCATTCCAGTGACTCAGAATGAGAGACACAGGTGTGTGTGTGCATTCACACGCTCATAAGGGCTAGCTCGGTGTCAGAAATGATCCGTGTTGTCTAGTATAACCCTACCTCTTGAGATTGCCTCTTCCCAAAATTAAAGTCAAGCAGAAGCTCTGAGTTCCCACCCATCTTAATGGAACAAAATTGTCTTGACGAACTCACTTACAGTTGCTTCTCTCCTTGAAGCCTACTTTCTGAGGTCAGAAATTTTCTTATTCTTCGTAATATACTCCTTGGCCCTCTTCTTATTCTCCTGCCTCTCCTTAGACAATCGCATCTACTCTCAGTGACTTCAGTCATCATGCAAGAACCAGCGACTTCAGGTTCCAAATGGTCCATCACTCCTCTGCGCTTGAAAAGGGTAGATGCGAATACTGCACAGCATCTCCACTTAGGTTTCTCAAAGACCCACCAACTCAGTATGTCCCAAACAACTGAACTCATGGATTTTCCTGTGCTGAACCTTTCTCCACTTTTCTCCACTTCAGCAAATGACCCCAGACTAGGATTCCTCCTTGTCCTTGATTCCCCAGTTCCTGTTGCTTCTGCCTCCAAAATCTCCCCCAGTCCCTCTATTCTCTCCATCTTCTTCCAGCAGCCCACCATTCTAGCCGCCATCATCTCTCACCAAGAATACTCAAAAGGCCTCTTAAATGGTTTTCCTGCACCCATTTTCTCCTTCTTCCAGTTCATTCTTCATAATGTAGCCAGAAAATTCATTTTAGAAAATAAATACCTTTTAGTGGTTTCCCATTCCTCCTAGGATAGAAAGACACCGTCCATAATCTGTAATATGTCCTTAGAGATTCTGCATGATCAGACTGCCTCCTATCTTTCCAGCTGAACATGCCCCTCTTTCTACACTCCAGCATTATTGGTCTTAAAAAAAAAACTCTGATGGGCCATTTTCTTTTTTGCCCCTGGACCAATATATATGCTGCCATATAATTTTTCTCTCTTTCTCACTTACTCTGCCCTTCCTTATCTAGTGCATCCTTTATGGTCAATACAAATTTCATTTCCTCAGGGAAGTGTTTCTGGACACTACAGTGTAATTTGCTCTCATATGCCTCCCCGAAACATTTCTCCTACACAGAACTCAATAAAATTGTTTGACGGCTCTCCTCCCCACCAGGCTACAATCTGTCTCACTCAGTGCTGTGTATCTAGCAACCAGCACATTTTCAGAAAATAAGAGTGGATGAAAGAATAATTGTTTTTAGGAACACCATCACAGTTAAAATTTCAAATTCATTTCTTTACTTCTGTCAGAATAGCAATTATCATCAAATAATAGCTCAGCTTGGATTTAACAGATCAGCAGAAAGCAAGCGTCAAGGAAGAGTAAAAACAGATGAGGGAGAGGTTTTTGTGTCAGAGAAGGTTAAGTGTTAAAAATATAAAACAGGATGCTGAAAGGAGGGTGGATGCCTGAAGCAGTGAGAGGAGCCAAATCAGATACTAAAAGGGGAAAGAAGAGTCCCAGAATCCACTCGATGACATCTTGGCAATAATTTGGGTTTTAGAGTCAAGAAAGACCTGGAGCTCAATCCCAGCTCTGCCATTTACAAGCCGATTAATAAATCTGTCTCAGTCTTTGTGTCTTTACTGCAATTTGGGGATAATAATACTGGATAGGAAGAGTGGGAAGATGACTTCTTTTTAAATGACAGAACAATTCTTGGCACACAGCAAAAACCTGAATTGTCAGTTTTCTCCATCTCTAACTCCAGGAGGACACACTTTCCAATTACATTTATTTTGCATTCACTTTATCAAGCAGTAAAATTTGTGGCATATAAATTTAATCTAAGTTGTATATAAACCAGGTTCTCATGAGAATACATAAATACTGCCATGTAATTCAAGAGAGTATTTTATCCATGAGACTAGTTACAATAGTGTTAAGAGAGCTGAAAAATGGGAACAGAGAAGGTGAGACAGCCAGAAGATTGGCAGGAATAGGAAACTGCTAGCATCCTTCAGGCTGGAGAATCAAAGAGAGGGGAACCTCAGGAACCTAGCTGCTGGGGCAGAAGAGTGACCCTGGACTATGGAGGGTAAGGTAGAAACACAGGAAAGAGGCCCTGCCCACCAAAGGGGCTACTCAAAGCAGAGGGTGGGGTGGTGGTGGGGACACCTGTGACTTCCCCCCTCCTGCCTCTTTCCAACCTCCTGCCAATGCCTCCCATTGGCCAAGCCCAAGAAAAGCCAGTGGCCTGGGGCTCTGGGGAATTTCCGTTGACAGAAGCAGACAGCTGAGATGGAAAGCAGAAAAGCGAAAAGCAGGGAATGGAGTGAATGGCAACAGGCCAATCATCAGCCCAAAGGGCAAGGAAGGGCCATTCCCAGTGATTTACTAGCACTTTTACCAAAATGAACTTCTTTGCAATGGAGAATCTCCATCAGATGACCGGAAAGATTACGCATAATAGTAATTCCACTCTTTGTGCTTTGCAAAGCCTTTTCAAAAGGTGTCATGGTGAAATGGAAGGAAAACACACTTGGAAAGAGAGAGCTTTGATGTTTAGACAACTCGAATGTGAAAAGGAAGGAAATAGAGGAAGCAGATCTGCTCCTCTCCTCTCCCCAGATAAATAACCACTTTTACCAAATTGGTGAAAACCTCCTATAAATTGTTGATATCTATGCCAAATAGATATGTACATAGAGACATGCACCTTATTAAAAAACAAAATGTTAGTATCGTTCACTCTTTTCTTCTTCAAAATATATATTTGATATCTTTTCATATCATGTGGATCAGTTTATTACCTTTAATAGATGCATAGTATCATCCTACTGTGTGCTCAGATCACAATGTATTTAACCAGTTCCATCCTAGGAATCATTTTCAGTGTTTCTAATTTCTTTTCTACTGAAAATAAGGTTGGAAAGAATACATTTGTACAAATACTTGCAGGGTAAAGTTCTAAAAGTGGAATCGCTGGGTAGAAGTATAAGATGTCATACATTTTAATATATGTTACTGGAAGGCATTCCAAAATTTGTTCAAATTTACATTCTTATCAAGACTGAAAGAGGAAAATTCTTATATACTTCATATAACACAGTATTGTTACTTTTAAAAAATTTTTGACCATATGAAACACACATACCGATTTCACTATCGTATAATAAGGAAATATTATTTGCACACCTTTAATTACTGGTTAGTTTAGCATCTAAGAGTACTTTGGGAATTTTTATTTTTCTGTTAACTGCTAACTTATATTCTATGCCAATTTCCCTATTAGATGATTTTTTAAAATCTACTTACTGCTTTGTACAGTGTAATAAATTTTATCCCAAGTTTTCAGGTCTTACAATTTCTTCCTCACTTGTCTTTAGTCTTTTGAACTCTTATGTTATTGTTGGCCATGCAGACATATGCTGCGTAGAAAATTTGAGCAAGTAAATTAAATTTTTTAATTGCCCTAATTAATTCATTTTCCTGAAAATGGGGAAAAACAATATGTTCCTCACATACTTGTTTTGAGGATTTTTGAGATGGTATGTTTAAATTTCATTTGTCTAGAACATAAATAGCCATTTTTTGTTAAACATGCCTCCATGTTACATCATTTTATTTGAAATACCTAATCATTTTCTGAAGTGCATATGGCACTTAATATCCTAATTTCACAGATTCAGACACTGAGGCTCAGAAAATTTTCTTGAATTCATTACAGTCAGACAACTATAAAGATTTAAAGATTCAATTCTTGGTCTGTGGTAAAAAGTAATGCAGTTACCAATTTACCATCCTGCTTTCCTGGGGTTGCATATTGAAGTCAAAAGGAGAGATCCTCTACTATCTATGGAAAGGAAATACTCTAGCAGACTATCTTAATAGATGTTTGAGATGCAAGCAAAACAGACTTTGTGGGGCCCCTTCAAATTTGTTTCAAATTAACATCATAACTAAGGGACAAAGACATCTTTGTGGCCCATGGTTATGAGTGTTTTTTAAGCACCTTTGATAGCATTATCTTGTGTTCAACATCTGGATATTGCCTAAAACAAAAGCCCAGTCCTCATATAAACAAAAAGCAGTCATTTATCGTGCATAAATCTATTCAACCAAACTTTATGTATACAAATAACTCTATGAAACAAGATGTTTGAATACAAAGGGGAAAAAAAAAGATATTTTCCAAAAAATATCCTGTTGGAATATGCAATAGTATCTTCACAGCTTTTCATCTGCTATTCAGGGAAAGTTACCTGAATAGCAGATGAAAGACAACTTAACAATGAAAGTTGATCATGTAGAAAGAACTAACATATAAATAAAAATGGAAATGCCCAGCATATAGGCCATTATCAGGAAGCCAGATGAAAATTTAAGCATTTTAAATATCCTAGGGACTTCAAATGCTCTAATAAAATGGAAATGCTTCCAGACACACATGCTTAGAGAGATTATTTCAAAGTTTACAGGTGCAAAGCATTTTAGTTTTAGAGGCAAGAATGAGAGCCTAAATGAGAAGAGACTAACAGCAAGTTCATCACTTCTGAAACCTCACACAGACACCAAAGATTTCTCACAATAATTTTAGAAAAAGGTCAGCCCTGTGGCTCTGCACTAGAAAAAAACACAGCTGTTGAACTATTTGGAAGGTGGGGCAACATATAAGCCATTAAAAGAGGAGCCACTGTCAGAAGGTGATACTATGGCTCTTGGACTATCTTTGGGGACAAGGGCACATGGACATTAGGGTCCCTCACACCAACTATTCCAGAGAGGTGTCGTTCTGGAAGAATATCCTACAGGGTAGGTTTTTACAGCTACAGCTAGATATTTTGAAAGTTCAAAATGTTATTGGAAGTAAAGTTCAAACAGTAAAAGGCTTGAGGTCCTGAAGTCAAGGAAGGTGTCCATATATTTTAGAAGTTTGTTTATTTTGCCAAACAACTGGCTGAGTTTGCCAAAAGGCAGGCATACCTGTAAGACAGGCTGCAGTGAGATGTTTCAGCACTGACCTGGCCTGGGAAGATCTTGTACCGCTTCTGTTTTGAGTGCACAGGGTGCAAGGACCTCAGATGCTTGCCCTCCTACACAACCAGACACCTCCTGTCTCTACAAACAGCATTAGAGCCCCAGGCTGCTGAAAGGAGGGCGGCTCATGTAGGTTCAGTCTGAGGGTGACGTCTCTGGGCACAGATGGGAATCACTCTCATCGGATGATAAGATATCAAAGATTTGGTAGAAGGGCCTCCATGAGTGCCGGTGGGTACTGTGCTTAACTTGCCATCTTGATCCAAGCAATGCACCCCGCTCCCTGGAATGGAAATGGAGTGGCCTGGGGGTCCTTTCTGGGATTTCAGGAACTGTTGAGAAAGAATGATTGTTCCGCTGGAGATGAGACAGGGCCTGGATGCTGCGCACTCAAGTCTGGTGCTGAAGGCCTGGTCCCGCTAATCTCTGCACTCACCGTGGTCTTTGCCTTCTTCCATTCTCCTCTGGACTCTTCATCTACACTATTGTCAAGAGAGCCAGGATCTTCAGCTATTCTTCAAGATCAATTCTTTATGTCCTGATCTAGGTGATACATCTAAAATACAAGAATTTGGTTGATTTTTTTTTTTTTTTACTTCACCTATGCTCTTTTTCCTAAGGCATGAAATTTATGGGATGGAATGGGTCCAGGAATGTCAAAAGAAACAGAAAAATATAAGGGCTGAAAAATAACATAATGGCTAATACATAAAAATGTTACCCTGCCCCATACCACTTTAAGAATTTGGTAGAATTTTTACAGTTAAAACTTCAAGAAACAGAAGACTGTAGACACTCCTGGTTTAGCTTTGTGTTTCTAACAGATTCTCCTTCAAAAGCAGCATGTATTAACAGCATATTGCTTCAGACCTAGAAGCATCCTCATGTGAACTGTCCAAGGGAGTTGGGCAGAACTACTTCTGCCACGTGGTTCTCGTCACAACAAAGCAGTAAGAGAAGAGAAAGTTCCAGGGCCTGGATGGCTGCGCCTTAGAAATGAAAAGGAAAGGTTGCCTGTTACAGGTCGTCACGACGCCCAGTTGGTTCTTGACTGTGTCTGACTTGGCTGATGAGTTCCTGTCTCATACTCACATATAAATATTAACTCGGGCTGCAGTGCGGCAGTTTCTCCTGTTGAGAGGGAGCTATTTTGATATGTGCATTTAATCATTAAAATGTTTCCTGAAAGCCTATTGGGCAGCATTTCCCAAATCACGTTCCACAGAATCCTGGTATCCAATGAGACATAAAAAGGTGCTGCACAGATAAAAGGAACGTGTAGTCAAACTGCTCGGTGAGATTCTGCAGACTTTACCTCTTATCGTAAAGATTCAGAATTCAATTAACATATAAAAGGTTCAGAGAAAACCTACATGAAAGAAATCTGTCTTTGATAAACCCAGTGTTTTCCAAACTTTGCAAATACAATCTTGGCTTTAGTAATCTGGAATCAATGAATATCACGAGGTGCACACTTTGAAAAAGGCTGCTGTATACACATGACATAATTTATTCAGATATTTGATTCTACACATTGCCTCCAATAAAGACAGAACTCACATTTTCCTTTAGAACAAACGCATACAATATTCAAAAGCATGGAAATATTTCTAGTGAGGGAGGCTTTTTACATACTAAACTCAGCACCTCAAGTGGGCCTTAAGCAACATGAAGAACTAAAGTGTGTAGATTGTGGCACCTTTACAATTAATTTGCATGGACAGCATTGCCATTATATAAGCCTCTTTAAGGAAGGGTACCATGATAGATAGATCCCCGCACGTGAGGAGCAGGTGAGCCACACAGAATCGGGTGCTCAGAGCAGTGCTGTGAAGGGCTGGCCACAAGGCCCGAGCGCATGGTAAGACAACGGACAAATGAGCCAGGCAGGAGCCAGGAGACCTCAGGGACTGGACAGTTGGGGGAAAAGAACAAATTCCAGGATCCTGGAAAAGCACAAATTCCAGAAAATTAGACCAAGCTGGGTGAAAGGCATGTAGAAGCAAGGGTGTGGAAACACAGGTAAACAGACTGGAGAGGGCACTAACAAGAACACCTGACAGCGAAGGTCTGCTGTACTAAATAACTCAGAGAAGGAAACCTTTCTGTGGGATGATGGTCGACAGGAGCTATTCCATAGCTGAAGGGTTAAAGCTGTTTTGTGGTCCCTCTGAGTAGAGAAGGAAAAATCAGAGACACGGCAACAGTCACAGGGTCAGGCAGAAATCATCCTCACAGCCACCTGAGTTTGGAGGAAGAAGGATTTGACTAATTGTCATGACTGAATCACCAATTTTTTAGAAATATCCTTAAGTAGTTTATCATCATAATTCCAATTTGGCCTTTTTTCATTTACAGAGTAATAATGGATTATATGATAGAAATGCCCACATCAATGAACTGACCAAGCCTATCTGTCATGTATGTGTCCTTTACAGGGATGACGAATTAAGTATTAACGTAATAAATGTCAAATGCCAGTAAACAAATTCCAATAAATATGAAGAGCCAAAACTTAAGTTGACATCATTTGTACAAGAGTTGAATATAAAATATTAAGAATTTGTTTTATATTTATAAATGGCCTGCAACTGATTTCAGTGAGTTGAGTGATACTTTATAGTTCTTTAAATTTTCTTTTTATTTTAGTAAAGTTTATTTTTACTTTAGTAAATCCTTTGATTCCAATCTACAGATCACTACTAATGAATTAAGAAAGTGAGGTTACTCTTTCCAGGGACTTGAAAACTAACACATGATAGGCCATCGTGATGGTTGTGCATTAGCCTGAGGGGTATTGAGCAGTATTAGCAGGGATTGATCTTAGGATATCTCCTAATCCATAACTTTATTGATGACTTGATCAAAAAGTTTATAGTGTGCAAATCAAATTACTGAAGAGCTTATGTTACATGGGTTACTAAGATTTTGGAATTAAGAAATAAAGCCCAATACGATTTTCATTAAAAGAGTATACTCCACTTGCAAAACCACTAGGAAATTCAGCAAAAACATATGCAGGCTGATGTAGTCAGAAGAAAGTCTGGAAATATAGGGTGCTGAAACAGTAATCTGATCCACATCAACATGACACTGGATGTATTGGGATGTTAGCTTATAAAATAATCTCAGAGCCTCTCATAAGGGGACTCTGGGAATTTGTTATGGACAGAATGTGTTCAAAGCTATGGATCCGTATAAAATGACAGCGTCCAAGGGGCGAGGACAAGGGCAGTCGGAAAGTGCCCCGCTGTCACTCAGCATGTCCTCAGCTGGTGTCTGCCGGCGTGATGTCTTTCAGCATTTGATCAGGAAGACAGAGGCCCCTCTGTGCATTCCAGGCTTAAAGGACCTTAATATAGGAAATGCAGGCTTAAACTATGGCTGGGATGGCTGAGAAAGCAAGGCCAGGGAAGCCACCCCTGGTGACCCCAGCCTGCATCCCTGAGCGCTGGCTGGGCAGATGCACTGAGTCGCTTGGCCTACAGCTGCCTTCAGAGACTAATAGCTACTCCTCCTCTTTTTCCTTCCAGAGCCGTGTGAGGAGAGGGGTCCTGGGGAAGAAATTCTCACTCTAGAAAAGTGGTGGTGTGATAGAGAACTGACAGCCACCTAGAGCACAATTGTATAAATGAAGATCCTATGAAGAAAGGATTAAATTATTGGAATATTATAAGTATATATTAATGTTTAAATCCTCAGTTCAATGTTTTCCTTTTAAAAATGCACCTTCTTTGTGAATAAATTGCAGAATGCAGCCACTGGAGTAATCAGTTACCTTGGGTGTGTCCTAGTCATGAAAACTTTTCTGGGCCAGATGGATATTGCTTTAGTCTTTCAAAGTGAAGCAGTGGAAAGAAGGCTGGACTAGCCCATTAAGCTTCTGGGGGAAATTTCAGGTTGTCAGTGAGCCATGGTGTGGGCAGCTTCCCAGGCCACAACGCCTGCGATGGGCCCCCTGACGTCAGCTGCAGAAGTGAATTGCCTCACACCCTGGTCTGCATCCCCTTGGTGTGTTTAAATTTCACCTGTGCCCCGTTAGTGCTCATTGTTTCCAACACTATAGGGCCACACGAATGACTGCTCTTGCCAGAAACAGGATTTGCTGAGATTAAGGGCTATGATGGATGCACAATAATTTCGTGATTACGCACATTAATAATGAATGATAAACAAATGATTGTCCATCCATCTCACACTCCCTCTCTGTAAACACACACACACACACACACACACACACACACACACCATGCATATATTTCCCCTCAAGACCTATCCAGTCATTTCTTTCCATTTCTGCTGGAATCCTGGCTCACCCTGTTGCCCCCTCCTCCTTGCACTGCTGCAACTCCTGTAAATCTCAACAGGCTCTCTCTGCAGCTTTACCAAAACCAAGCTTCAGGAGCTACACCGTTCAGGTAAATTTTAGGGAAGGTCAGGATCTAATGGGAAGCAACACCAGAGGTTCTTGCCTCATAGAGCACCCCAGCCTGGTGTATCAACACCCTTTGGCATCCCCGTCCCAGCCCAGTCTGGCAGGGCAGTGCGATGTGTGAATTAGGCTGACTGCCCAGTGCTGACCTGCTCCGTCCCACCCGGTGCTCACCTGTGGCCAGGCTGTTGGGCAGTTCTCAAGGAAAGCACAGTTCTCTCCCACAAAGATGCAGAAGACACTCCCCAATTGTATTTCATTGTAAAAGAAAATAAGATGGTTTAGAAGAGGTAACTGTGCTGATGAGAGGATTTCAGGCTTTAGTGAAGAAGGTGTTTTAAAAATCAAGTGTCCCCACATGGGAGCAAACAGACAGACACACCCATGGATGACCTCTCTTTGAACCCATTTTTAATGTGAAGCAGGATTAGCACCTCTTTGGGGGTTACTTTTCAGCCCAAGAATCTCAGGGGCAGGCATGAATATTGGGTGTATAGCACACTTCTTTGCATTCACCATAAATAATCCACTTACCAAGATGTTCCTAGACAATGTGCAGGAAATGGAGGAAGTGCTTTGCATTCCCTGCTGAGCAGCAGTTACTTCGAAAGTTCACAGCTGACATCTGTTCTGAATCCTCCACACACACACTTCAGTCCCTTCTGTAAACCTCCAAACTCACACCCCTGCACCATCTGCCCTGACAATCAAACATCCCAAATACCCAGGGTCTGCCCTACCCAGGAGACAAGGTGCGCTTTCTGTCACACATGAAATAGGCCAGCCCGTGAGATAAGACCTGGAACATTGGGCTTTGTCCTTTGTGTGTGTCAAAGTCATGGTTGTGTATGCATTTATGTGTGTATGTTACATCAAGAGAGATTCTTCATGGATATTTACCAGTTACAATAGCTTCCACTGATTGTCTTACAAAATGATTAAAAAGAAAGCTATAGGAACCAGCCTTACTTTATCATTTAATATTTTTTTGATTCAAAAAAACATTTTTAAAAAGTACATACAAAAGAGCTCTAGGTTACTATATTATTTAATTCCGGCAACCTCAAGATATGCAATCTGTGTACAGTAATAGGGTTCTTGTCAGCTAAAAGGTTAAATGGTAAGCAGCTTCCTGACTCTTCGAGTCTAGCTCAGTGGAGAATTTGTTGCATAGTCATGATCTCTTGAGCGTGCAAGGTAAATAGGCTGGTTAAGGATATAATGTGCCGGAGAACCACAGCTTTTCCAGCTGGATCAGAGAGGTCAGCTAAGGAGGGGGGGAGGCCAGTCCATGGAACTACACCTCTGACATGCTGTATTCTTGTCCAGTTTGCTGCCTGTAAACTTAGTTTAAGAAGTCAGTTATCAGTCAGGGAAGGAAAAGAGTCCCTGTTAGAAGGTTGGGACCCCCAAGTCCCTCCAGACATTTTTCCAGAGGTAGTGGGTGGGAACCTCCTCCACTGAGGAAGTCTGAAAGCCAAGAGGGAGAAAATGCAGCAGAGGGAGCGATCTCTTCAGTTAGCCACATCTCTTTAACCCTGAGCTGGCCCTCAGCACAGTTGGGTAGCAAGTGAAGGTTGTTTTCATTGGCCACATTTTCATTTCCTTACCTTGTATGAAATCTCTTCCTATACTCATGGTGCAATTAGCTTCTACTCGAAATGCCCCAAATCCAAACTTCCAGTACCGGAATCTTTAAGGAACTCCTCCAACGAGCTAGTGTCCATTTGGGCATGATTTTGACCTGTCCATCCCCCCATTGCAAGCTGCCTCTAGAGCGGTTGTGCCTTATCTTTTCTGACTCCCCTTCTAACTCCTCCTCCTGAAATTTACCTGGCCCACCTCTCCTCGCAGCTTTGCAAGCTTTGCCTGAAGGGTGACATTAAATAACCAGAGAGACTGACCTCTGCCAATGAACTAATGGAAGAAGCCTGAGGGGCCACTGGCCACTGGTCCTCCACCACAGCTCAGAGATGCATTTTAGCAGTGGTCTTCTGAAGGCAGTTTCCCTGGGGCATTTTCCCACAAAAGAATGATTTTAATGGACATTTCAGAGCATGTGAGGTGAGCTGCTTTTGGTCAGAGAACAGAAAGACAATACTTTGGGCACTAAGTAAAAACAGACAGAAAAACAATCCTTCTAGGCTTGAAACTATCTTCTTAAGGCATGGAGAAGTCATAGTTGTACAGGTCGAAAACACCAGTGAATATTAAAGATCATAATGCCTTCCCCATGCTCATACGTAGGGAAATTGACCTAATTTCCTTCAGGAAGGAGTCTCTAATGAGGTAGGAGGTAAATCCCTGATGTGTCAATATTGTGAAATGATATTCTGAACTTCACTGGACAATCACATAATATTGGTATTGCAGGATAGTGAGAAAACTTTCAGGGACTAGCTTATTTGCTCAACAATGCCTGTGACTCTGGTTGTAACAAATCTGCTCATTTTTAAAAGAAAAGAGGCGAGAATGATCTTACATTTACATAACATTAACTACTGGAAGGGTAAGAATGAATGCAGGGAGCCCACAGATTGCAGTTTCTGCTTTGCGGGCAGATGGAGGACCATAAAAATGTCACCACAGAGTAAAAAGGAGTGGGACTCAGTTCCAGCTCCTCTGGAGAAGCTTGTCATCTAATTTCAGTGTCCCAGCTTTTAAAAGAGTAAACTACTGGGGATTAAGATCTAATTCATTTTGCCACTTTTGGGTATTTACATATTTTAATTATTGCATTTGGATCATGCATCACTGGCTTCTCATTAGCAACATGTGTGATACACACAGAAAATGAGGCAAGTTGATCTTTACAAGGCAGCCGTTGGTCATTTTGAAGTCTGCGGAATCTACCAGTGATGAAAACCACTGTCTGGTTCCCATTGTCATGTGGTGCTTAGCAGATAATCCCTACCTTATTCTGTAGGGAGAAAAAAGAAAAAAACTGTCAGAGAAAGATTCATGTTAATAATATGGAGAAAGAGAAAAGCTATTTCCCAAATCTGGCACTAAACATCTACTGCCAGCTGTGAAGTTCATAGTCAGTGGCTAGTATAGCTTTTTCCTGTTACAGCAAATTTAACATCCCAAAGAAGATAGGACAGAACCTCTACCCCACTATCTTCCTCCCCCCAACCAGAGCCCTACCCTATTTGGGCAAGGTAGAAAACCTGGCAGGCTATAATGTCTTGTTACAAACAATGTATTTTGAAACAGTCCAAACAGTACCCAATCCTGTCAGATTCACCTTTTCCCGCCGTACACATCATTACTTCATTCTGCATCCACTCAGGCATCAGAACGCACAGGAACTGCAAGACAGGTAGGAGCACAGAACAGGAAGTCACACACATTCTTGACGAGTATATTTTGAAGATGCAAAATGCCACAGCTAGTGCTAGAAATTGTAAGACTTTTGGTAACAATGAATGTCAGAGATTATAAACATTTGTGTGCTTGGTTAATTTGGATTAGTAGGAAAACAATCTACAGGAGATTAAGAAAACCCCACCTCATTTTAGCCTGAGCTATACTACATGAAAACTTTTCATTCTCTTATGAAAATCATTCCTAAGCAGCATCTACTGTGACCTCATTTAATCTCAATTTCTAAAGTCCTGAAACATTTTTGAATCATTTCCTCCTGTCTGACTAAAATTACCATTCCAGGCAGAAACATGCGCCTTTGGATCAGTGGATTTATTATAATTAGTAGAATGTCGTGCTCTTAAGATATCATGGTGAAACTTCATTTCCAAAATTATCAATATGATCATTATAATATTTCCCACGTCGTTCAAAGTGAACTTGATCCATGCAATGAGGAAGAAAATGAAGTTTTGATTGTAACTGGGTTAATTAGGTAAAATACAAACCTAAGTTCCCCATTCTATAAAGTGGGGATAATAGTACACTCTTACACAGCCAGATGATCAGAGTTAAATGAGACCAAGCACTTAGGACATCACTTGACAGAGTAAATCTTAATACAGTAGCAATTATTTTCCTTAAAATAGACTGAAATAATTTGAGATAATACACATGTATAAATACTATTTTAAATTATTTATATTAAAATTGCGTATTTATATCAAGGGATAATATGTAGCTCTAACATATTTTAGTATTTAGCAAAACAGAATAAAAATAAATGAACTAAGAATTAAACTAAAGAAGTTAGAAAAAAAAGAATACAGTAAGCATAAAAATTCAGTAGAAAAGCAAATAGAAATCATCACATTAGAAAATAGAAAACCTGTAAAATTAATACAGTTTCCATAGGTAGGTCATGGGGAAGGCAGTACAGCACGGAGAAAACAAGTGATAACTCTATAGCATCTTATTAACTATGCTGATGGACAGTGACTGTCATGGGGTATGTGGGGGGGACTTGATAATATGAGTGAATGTTGAAACCACAATGTTGCTCATGTGAAGCCTTCATAAGATTGTGTATCAATGATACCTTAATAAAAAAATCATTTATTTTCCAAGCTATATTTTGAAACATGTCATTAAGTGGAGAATATATTATCCAGTCTCATCAATCAAACCCAGAAAATCTAAACATATATTAACAGATAAGAAGTCATATAAACAGACTCTGAGGAAAGAATTAGGACACTTGTAAGACAATAGAATAATACTTAGCATTAAAATACAAAATATCATTGCTAAAAATAATCTTCTAGAAAAAAACACAATATCATAACTGCTAGAAGCAGAAAACTTGATTAGTAAAAAATGACTATCACAAATCTACCTAATTCTGTCAATTTCTACCATTACTTCTCTAGTCCAGAGGTTGGCCAGTTTTTTGGAAAAGGGTCAGATGGTAAGTATTTGGGGCTCTACAGGCCATTACAGTCTCTGCTGTAGCTCCTCAGTTTTGTCATTGTAATGTGAAAGCAGTTATAGACACTGTAAATTAATGTGTTTGGCTGTGTTTCTACAAACTTTATTTACAAGAACAAGTGGGGGGTACATCTGGCCTGTGGTTTGCAAATTCTTAATATGGTCTGAGTTACTAGCATCACTCCCTAAAGTATGTCAGTAGTCTTACAACTGATATACTTGCATTTACTCTGTAAACCAAAATCCTTTTTCTGTTTGTTCTTCGCACAGCAAATAGGCAAATCTAATTAAATAACAAAGCCTTGATTTGGCTTTAACATCTTTTAATATATTTGCTCTTAGGTTAAAGGCAGAAATTCATCAGGTGGGCCACCAGGCCCTGGATTGTCTGGCCCCCATCTGCTCTTTCCATCGCCCTGCTTCTTTCCAGCTCAGCGTTTGGAGATGCTCCTTTCTTGTCCTGAATTCTCCTACTCCTTCTCTTCCCTAGTTAATATTGCATAATTTATACCCCAGCTCATGTTCCACTTTCTCAGCTAATCATTCTCTGCTTTTACCTGCCTATTACAACAGCCTGGATTTCCCTAGCGGTACATTGTTTGAACTGCAATCTCATACACACTTGGTGTATTTACATCACTGGACTAGACCATGTGCCATAGGTGGACAGAAGACATTTCTGCTCTGTTTTTCGTCCTCAGCATCATGTCTGCTATCTAACAGGTGCTCCAAAATTATTTGTTGAATGAGCTAACAAACTAAAGAATGCAAAACAAATGAATGAATCATGAAGCAAATTTAAAGTCATTAAACAAATCCTTTCATAAAAGGTTCTAAAGCCAGTAAAAGGTTCTAAAATGACTTGTTTCAGCTTTTCTCAGGTTTTATTAAAAAGTTTCAGAGTCTAACAAAATTGGGACTACTACCCTGTGTAGTTTATAAAACTCCCATCAACTTACATTAAAACACAAGAAAGAAGGAAGAGTAGGGGATTGGCTTTTCACAATAAATTTTTGACTACTAGGCCTGATCGTCAGGATGTTTTCAGCTTCCAGGTGACTTCACTGTTCACCCAAGACTGAGACCCATACATCTGTGCGGCCTCACCTGGGGTGGGACGGAAAGAAACAGATAGCTGATGAGTAGCACATCACTGATATCAGATTTAGATATTTCCAATTAAGCAAACCTCTGACCATGCATACTTTTATTATTAAACACCTCTTTTATAAGTGATACTGAGATTACAAGATTAGGGTGTATTTTTATCTCTCCAATTACTTTGAGAACCAGGACATGTTGATCCAAGAATAGCTAGACACAACAATAGAACAAAAGAGGCCTGAACTCTATTCTGGCCTGTGTAAGAATTTATTTTAAGATAAAAGTGATTTAACAAGTCAGTAGCAAAATAAATGATTATTCAATAAATGGTCCTGGAAAATTACTTAACTACTCAGAAGACAGTAATGATTTCTATCCTATAAAATAATCCTAGTAAATGACAGTTAAATGTGAAAGATGAACCTGAAGTTTAAAAATGATATTTAATTCATATCATCTAGGGTCTTTTTAAAAGTCTTTAAGTCCAAAAGTCTGACAGAAATAACAGAAAAGACTTTAAAAGTCTAAAAGTAGTGATGGAAATAGCAATACAAGTGTCAATGGCTTGTCTATATAAAAAAAAAAATCAATGTTCGTATATAAACACCTATGTTTATATATGTATGTATAGATAAAAAGAACAAAAAGTGAGACAAATTTTTAAAAATAAATATGGCAAGTAGTTACTTTCCTTCATAGGTAAAGAGATTGCAAAATCTGTTTTTAAAAATTATTAAAAATTTGGGTAAAAATAGGCAAAGATCACCATCATATAATTTAAAAATGAAAGGAGATGTTTAAAAATTGACACACATTAAAAACATATGTCTAATCTCACTAATGTTATAAAAACTGCCAATTTAAATAGTAATGAGATCATTTTTCAGGTATAAGATTTGTCTATTTTTTCTTTCCTTAATGATATTCTCAATGTTAATGACGGTGAAGTGCAATGTTTACTTTCCTATTTGATTGGCACAAATGTAAGTTGATAAACCTTGAAGAAAGCCAGAAGCTTTTAAAAATTATAATTTTGGCCAGTAATACCTCTTCTAGGCATTATCATGTACAGTGATATTTATAGCAGAATTATTTGTTGTAATGAAATATTGCAGCAACCTACATAATAATAATGTGAAAATGGTTAAATAAAATAATGTGTTCCTTATAACTTAATATTATGCATTCACTTAAATTCATGCTATTAAGGTCTACTTTAAGGTTATGGGAAAATGTCCACCTTTGAATTAGGATATAAGAATGCGTGAACTAATCGAATATAAAAATTCTGTGTATGCATGTGTGTGTGTGTTTGTGTGTGCACACACACATGTGCATGTGTGTGTAAGAACATGCCAACAATAGATCTCCCTCAATCAAAAAAAATAAAACTGATTTTTACTTTATTCATTATAGTTATCTTCATTCTCCAGATTTCACAAAGGAGTCATGTTTTTCAAACAGAAAAAAATGTATTTTAAATTAAAGGAAAATATAACTCTATACATACAGTCTCAGATACCATTCACCTTCCCTCTTTTTACTCTTTCCTCTACTTCTGTGAATTAGTCCAGAGAAGAGAGAGGAAATAATAGCTGGTGAATTCAGATAATGATCTATTTTTGATGTTTATACCATAGCCATCTCCCTTTTTTTAACATTGAGTTTATGCTTTACAGTTATGTTTAGGAAAGAGACTCTATCGTGAACCATGCATGGGGGATACTGGTCCTTGTCAGACCATAATAATCATTACCTTTCCAGACTGAACTGACAAAATGTCACAGCTCCACTAAATACTTATTTTGCTTAATACAGTAGAAAGCCAAGCCAAGGCCATCAGGAGGAAGCCGCATGTTGGGTGGGTAAATACCTCGGGGACGCTTCAGGACCCCCACCTTGAAGGGCAAGCTGACTCTCTCAGGTTTCTTTTCACGCTCAGCCTCGGCTTGCTCAGAATGCTCAGCTCATTTCAAAAGGGAGCATGTTTCAAAGCCTCATGTTTCCTGGAAAACTATAAATTCTACTATAGGCTCTGGAAAATCTCAAGAGGTGGAAAGAGGATGTGTCCCTTAACTGAATTCTCTCTGTATTTAAATTTTTCTAACATACACTGTCTTTGAGGCATTGTATTGGACTTCAGCCTTGCCACTGGCTTTTAAATTCTATTTCTATTTGTTAACTGTTAGCAGATTTGATTTTGGCTTAAATGTCAGACAGGACCTCCTCCCAGCTCCTATCCCCACAGCTTTCAGCAGCCTGAGAAGACATATTTAACAAGAAATGCCTTACAGACATCGTGCAGTACTGTTAATCTTGCTTGGTACAGTGACATTTACTCCTTGACGTCTATTATCCCTTCACAGGATCATTCAGCTTTCTGGGTCAGATGCATGTGGAGGGGAGGGGAACCCTTCTGCTTTGGAACCATCCTTTCAGTCCAGATCATACAGAGACACAGACAAACCAGGCAGGGACAGAGGGACCCCATTCTGGCTAAAGGCTGTGACTGTAACTACTCCTAGTCAAGAAAAGGCTCCTGCCTCGGTAAAGGTCTCTTCTCTCCAGGAGAGCTGATTGGAGGCCCCAGCTGACCTTAGTTCTTGAAAAAAAGAATATTTTCCTAGAAGCATTCATTCTGGAAGATGAAGAAAAGCAACAATGACCAACATTCATTGAACATTTACTCTAAGTGAGATGATGTTCTGGCAATAATTTACATGTAAGAACTCATTTAATCATCTTAACAACCCTCCAGGTTGGATACAATTATTGCATGCATTTCATGGATAGGAAAACTGAGGCATAGACATGCAAAGGTAGCGATGATAAAGGGATTCACTGAATTCTGAAAATTTGTAGTATTTTCATATAGCAGAAAATTGAAAATAAAATACCTTTTAAAGACCATTATAACACAAAAAAATAGGAATATGTTAACTAAAAATAGGTAAGATCTCAATAATGAAAGTATCCAATATAACACCCAAATTTAAAAAGATCTAAATAAATGGAGGTTTGTAGATCGAAACATCCCCAAATCGATCTAAGGATTGAAGTTTATTATTATTCCAGCAGGTGTTCTATAGAAATTAAAACCATGATTTTAAAACTTATATCAAAATACAGAAGAATTAGGATAGCCAAAATAATCTGACAACACACCCAAATTGGAGAACTAACACTCCCGGATTTTAAGGCTTCCTACAAACCTATGCCAACAGTGTTGTGTTAACATAAGGACAGACAAATGAATAGGCAATGAAACAATAGCGATTTCAGACAGAAACCCACACATACACACTCAATTCATTTTCTACAAGGCACCAAGGTAATTTAGTGGCAAAGATTGAATGTGGATGGAAGGTCCAATCTAGCAGGTGGCAGCTGTGATGAAGGCAGGACCCACTGTCTCAGCCTTTGAAGTGGAGAAGATACCAGCTACACCTGGGCATGGTGCTGGTATAGCTTGGGTTCAAACCCAGCTCTTCCTGATGCCATAGCTTATGATTTTGCTAGTATGGTTTACCACCTCCTAAGATTGCCTTGCACTATTGGGGTGTTATTTAATTAAAATTCCCTAGACTAGAAGAAAGTAATTTCTGTTTTAGATTTCATATACCAAAATTATTTAAAACTACTATCTTTATCAAAAGCAAAAGCCATACCACAAGAACAAGCCCATAGACCAATGGAACAGACTAGAGTGCCATGACATAAACCCAACCATATATGGTCAATTAATATATGATAAAGGAGCCATGGACATACAATGAGGAAATGACAGCCTCTTCAACAACTGGCATTGGCAAAAGTGGACAGCTACATGCAGGAGAATGAAACTGGATTATTGTTTAACCCCATACACAAAAGTAAACTCAAAATGGATTAAAGACTTGAATGTAAGTCATGAAACCATAAAACTCTTAGAAGACAACATAGGCAAACTTCTTCCTGAATGCATCTCCTCGAGCAAGGGAAACAAAAGTAAAAATGAACTCATGGGACTACATCAAACTAAAAAGTTCTGTACCACAAAGGACACCATCAACAGAATAAAAAGGCATCCTACAGTATGGGAGAATATATTTGTAAATGACATATCCAGCAAGGGGTTAACATCCAAAATATATAAAGAACTTACATGCCTCAACACCCAAAAAGCAAATAACCTGATTAACAAATGGGCAGAGGATATGAAGAGACAGTTCTCCAAAGAAGAAATTAAGATGGCCAACAGGCACATGAAAAGATGCTCCACATCACTAATCATCAGGGAAATGCAAATTAAAACCACAATGAGGTATCACTTCACACCAGCAAGGATGGCCAGCATCGGAAAGACTAAGAACAAAAAATGCTGGCAAGGATGCGGAGAAAGGCGAACCCTCCTACACTGCTGGTGGGAATGTAAGCTAGTCCAACCACTGTGGAAAGCAATGTGGAGGTTCCTCAAAAAACTCAAAATAGAAATACCATTTGACCTGGGAATCCCACTCCTTGGAATTTACCCAAAGAATACAACTTCTCAGATTCAAAAAGACATATGCACCCCTATGTTTCGCAGCACTTTTTACAATAGCCAAGATATGGAAGCAACCTAAGTGTCCATCAGTAGATGAATGAATAAAGAAGATGTGCTACATATACACAATGGAATATTATTCAGCCATAAGAAGAAAACAAATCCTACCATTTGCAACAACATGGATGGGGCTGGAGGACATTATGCTCAGTGAAATAAGACAGGCAGAGAAATACAAATGCCAAATGATTTCCCTCATTTGTGGAGTATAACAATGAAGCAAAACTGAAGGAACAAAATAGCAGCAAACTCAAAGACTCCAAGAAGGAACTAGTGGTTACCAAAGGGGAGGGGTGTGGGAGGTCGGGTGGGGAGGGAGGGAGAAGGGGACTGAGGGGTATTATGTTTAGTACATATGGTGTGGGGGATCACAGGGAAGGCAGTGTAGCACAGAGAAGGCACATAGTGGATCTGTGACATCTTGCTGCACTGATGGACAGTGATGCATTGGGGTATGGGTGGGGACTTGATAATATGGGTAAATGTAGTAACCACATTGTTTTTTCATGTGAAACCTTCATAAGAGTGTATATCAATCATACCTTAAGAAAAATAAATAAATAAATAAAAGCCATACTAGAAGCAGGAAAAAAATGCTGAAGTGCTATCTAGAATGTGACACACCTCAATCTCCTCTACATGTGACAATAACTGTGCACAGATGAGCATGCCTGCACTATCCTTGGAGCTTAATTCCGCACCACACATTCTTTGTGCTCTAGACAGGGTCTCAAATGTACCATTTTACCTCAGGAGCAGCACACAGAACAGTTTTCTGTATTTGTTCTTTTTTTGTTCTGTTTTGCTTTGTGCTTTGTTTATTGTAAGAACTATGAAAAGCTATAGCATGCCCAATCAATAACATTTATAAGAACTACAACATGTACATAGATGCCAACTTTATCCTTTGTCTGCAAACAGACTTCCCCACTGGCAGTATTATCACCTATTGGTAATCTGGAACATGCCACCTCCTGACATGTAACCTATTTAAGTATCAATATTTTTTGTGCCACTCTTTTTGTTTGTATGCTTGTTTTAAATAGAAATTTTATTTTTGAGAGAATTATAGATTCACATGCAGTTGTAAGAAATTATACAAAGAGATCCTATGTACCCTTTACTCAGTTTCCTCTAATAATACTATCTTACAGCACTAGAGCACAACATCGCAGCTAGGATATCAACACTGATACAGGCAAAATACAAAATATTTCCAGCACTCACAAGGATCCCTCATTTACCTTTCATTGACACACCATATATCCACTTCCCTCCCAGCCTCATCCTCTCCAAACTCAAGGCAAACCCTAAGCTTTTGTCCATTTCTGTAATTTTGTCATTTCAAGAATGCTATATAAAGTAATCTGTCTGTAACCTACCGAGATTTCCTTTTTTTCACTAAGCATTAATGCTCTGGAGATTATCCCGGTTGTTGGATGTATCAGTATTTTGTCCCTGAGTAATATTCCATGGTATAGATAGGCTACAGTTATTTTAACCATTCATCCACTGAAGGACATCTGGGTTGTTCCCAGTTTTTGATTATTGTGAATAATCCTGCTGTTAAGATTAGTTCACAGGTTTTGCAAAAACATAAATTTTATTTCTCTGTGGTAAATGCCCGAGAGTGCAATTACTAGGTTGTATGGTTAGCATCTATTATTTTCGTAAGAAACAGCCGAAGTCTTTTCCAGAGTGGCTATACTATTTCACATACCCCTTAGAAGTATATGGATGATCCAGTTTCTCCTCATCTTCACCAGTTTGGGGAGTAATCAAAGTCATTCTGATATATATGTAATGATACCTCATTGTGTGCATCCACAATCTTGTACACAAAGTAGCCTGCATTTCCCTGATGGCGACTATTGTTGATATCTTTCCATGTGCTTATTAGTCATCTTTATGTCCCCTTCAGTGTAATGTATCTTCATGTATTTTGCCCATTTTCTGGTTGGATTGTTATGATTTTTACTGTTTAATTTTTAGAGTTCTTTATACATTCTGGATCCTAGGCCTTTGCCACATATGTGCTTTGCAGTTACTTTTCTCTCAGTCTGTAGCTTGTGTTTTCATCCACTTAACAGAGTATTTTTTACAGAAAAAATTTTAATTTTGATAAGTTCTAATTTATCATTTTCTCAGGATTATGCTTTTGGTGTCAAGCTTAAGAACTCTTTGCCTACTCCTAACTACCAAAGGTTTTCTCCTATTTTTTTCCCAAAAGTTTTATAGCTTTACATTGCACTTTTAAGTCTGTGATTCATTTTGAGTTAATTTTTGCATAAGGATGTTCAGTGGCTCTGCATCATTAGCTGGGAAGGTTGTCCTTACTCTATTGAATTGCTTTGGCATCTCTAAAAAATTAGAAGAATTTTTGTGTGGGTCTATTTCTGGGCTCTCTATTCTGTTCCACTGATCTATATGTCTATCCCTTCATCAATATCACACTGCCTTGATTATATATGTCTTAAAATAGAGTAGATTGATTCCTCCTCCTTTATTCTTGATTTTCAAGTTTATTATAGTCCTTCTGGCCCTATGACTTTTCACTATAGATTTTAGAATAAGCTTGTCTATGCCTATAAAAGGGCTTCCTGGGATTTTTTTAGGAATTGCATTCAACTTATAGATCAGTTGGTGTTAACTGACGTCTTTATATATTGAGTTTTCTAGTCCATGAACATACTATGTCTTCCCATTTATTTAGGTCTTTTATATTTTTATCAACATCTTGTCATTTCAAGATACAGTATTTGTATCTTGAATATTGTATTCAAGATAAGATATTGTACAAAATACAATATATGTGTTTTGTCAGACATATGCTTATGTGTTTCACTTTCTTTGGAACAATTATAAATGATACTGTGCTTTGAATTTCAGGTTCTACACGTTCCTTGTTAATATATAGAAATATTGATTCGTGCTTGTGTGTGTTGATATATTCTGTGACATTTTGAACTAACTAGGAAGAGTCATGTAGATTAATTGGAATTTTCCACATAGACTATCTTGACATTTCCAAATAAAAACAGTGGTATATATTTATTTCCCATCTTATTTCCTTTTGTACCTATTGTTCTGGCTATAGTTTATAGTACTATAGTGATTAAGAGTGATGAGAGTGGACAACTTTGCCTTGTTCCCAATCTTGGAGAAAGCATTCAAGTCTTCATCAATGAGTATAATGTTAGCTGTAGTATTTTAGTGATCTTATCAAGTTGAAAGGTCTCCTTTTTCTTAGTTTGCAGAGAACTTTTCTTTCATGAAAGCCTGTTAAATTTTGTTAAAGGCTTTTTCTTTGTCAACTGTTATGATTATATGCTTTTTCTTCTTTAGCTTGTTAATATGCTGAATTATATTAATTATTTTTCAAATACTGAACCAGCCCTGGAAGGACCCCCACTTGGTCATAGTATGGAGTTCATTTTTTTATATTGCTGAATTCTGTTTGTGGCCTTCAGGTTTTTAAATTCATTCATTGTTCATTTATTCATTCATTCATCCATTTATGGTACTACTTTACCTGGTCTTGATGTCAGGTTAATACTAGCTTCACAGGATGAATTGAACAGTAACTCCCTTCTTGATTTTTATAGGAAAGATGGTATAGAATTTTAATTCTTCTTTAAATGTTTGGTAGAACCCTCCAGTGAAACCATCTAATTCTAAAGATTTTAGGAAGTTTTTAAATAGTGAATTCAGTTTCCTTAATAGTATAGAACTATTAAATCATCAGTTTCCTATTGGATGAGTTGTGGTAGTTGGTGTTTCTGAGGAATTGGTCCATTTTGTCTACACTGTGAAATGTATGCATGTGCTGCTCCCTATAGAACCTCTCAATATTTTTTTATATCTGCAGGGTCTCAAATGATATCTCCTATTTCATTCTCAGTATTGGTAATTTTGTCTTCTCTCTTTTCTCTTTGTCAGTCCTGCCTGAGGTTTGCCAATTTTATGAATCTTTTCAAAAAATCAGCTCTTAGCTTCATTGCTTTTCTCTTTCTATGTGTGTGCTTTTAATTTAATCGATTTCTACTCTTATCTTTATTATTGTTTCCTCTCTGATGGTTTTGAGTTTAATTTGCTCTGATTTTTCTAGGTTCTTATGGTAGAAGCTTGGAATTTTTATTTGAGGCTTTTTCTTTTCTCATGTATATATATTTAGTGCTTGAAATTTCCTTCTCAGTACCACTTTTGCTTTGTTCCACAAATTTTGATAGGCTTTACTTTTATTGTCATTCAGTCTAATGTATTTTTTACCTGCCTTGAGACTTCCTCTTTGCCTCATGGATTATCTGTGTGCTGTGTAGTTTTCAATGTTTGCAGATATTCCTTTTATCATTCTATTATTGATTTCTATTATGATTGCAGAAAACATTACATGATTTCAATTATTTTGAATGTGTTCCAGTTTATTAATGGCTCAGGATGGGAGTCTGCATTGGTATATATTTTCTGGACAATCAAAAAGAATGTGTAGTCTGCTATTGTTGAGTGGAATGTTCTCAAAATGCCAATTAGATCCTTCAAGTTGATTAATTCTTTTATGTTCCTGCTGATTCTCTAGTTATTCTATCAAAACTGAAAGAAAGACAACAGGCACATTAAAAGATGCTCCACATCACTAGTCATCAGAGAAATGCAAATTAAAATCACAATGAGATATCACCTCGCACCACTTAAGATGGCCAACATCCAAAAGTCAAACAACAACAAATGTTGGCGAGGATGTGGAGAAAGGGGAACCCTCCTACACTGCTGGTGGGAATGTAAACTAGTTCAACCATTGTGGAAAACAGTATGGAGGTTCCTCAAAAAACTCAAAATAGAAATACCATTTGACCCAGGAATTCCATTTCTAGGAATTTACCCTAAGAATGCAGCCGCCCAGTTTGAAAAAGACATATGCACTCCTGTGTTTATTGTAGCACTATATACAATAGCCAAGAAATGGAAGCAACCTAAGTGTCCAACAGTAGATGAATGGATAAAGAAGATGTGGTACATATACACAATGGAATATTATTCAGCCATAAGAAGAAAACAAATCCTACCATTTGCAACAACATGGATGGAGTTAGAGGGTATTATGCTCAGTGAAATAAGCCAGGCAGAGAAAGACAAGTACCAAAAGATTTCACTCATCTGTGGAGTATAAAAACAAAGAGAACACTGAAGGAGCAAAACAGCAGCAGAATCACAGAACCCAAGAATGGACTAACAGTTACCAAAGGGAAAGGGACTGGAGAGAGTGGGTGGGAAGGAGGGAAAAGGGGAATAAGGAGCATTATGATTAGCACACACATGGTTAAGGCAGTACAACACAGAGAAAACATGTAGTGACTCTTTAGCATCTCACTGCACTGATGGACAGTGACTTTAATGGGGTATGTGGGGGGGACTTGATAATGGGGGGGAGTCTAGTAACCATAATGTTGTTTAAGTAATTGTACATTAACAATATCAAAATTTAAAAAAAAACTGAAAGAAAGAGACTGAAGTCTCCAACTATAATTGTGGATTTGTATGTAGCTCCTTTCAGTTCTATCAGGCTTGGCTTCATGCATTTTGTGTCTTTTGTTCAGTGCATATGCATTTAGGGCTGCATGTCTTCTTGATGGATTGCTCCTTTTATCATTTTATAATGTCTTTTTGTTTCTCTGGTAATTATCTTTCCTTTGAAGTGTACTTTTTGATTATTAATATAACAATATTATTATAGAAGTAGAAAGCCACTTCCATTTTCTTTTGATTAATTTTTGCATGATATATCTTACTTCATTTTTTCACTTTCATTCTGCCAAAGTAATTATATTTGAAATGAGTTTCTTATAGACAGTGTATAGTTGGATCACATTTTCTCTTTCTCAGTTTTATTTAGATATAATTCACAAATCAAATTGAATATATTTAAAGTATAAAATATGGTGATTTGATGTATATATACTTTATGAAAGGATTTCCACAATCTAGTTAATTAAACATCCATCACTTCATATATTTACCTTTTTTCTTTTTTGATGACATGTTGTACTCTCTTAGCAAATTTCAATTATAAAATATAATATTGTCAACTATAGTCACCATGTTATAGAGTAGATTCTGAGACTTGATTCGTCTTATAACTTAAAGTGTGTTACCTTTGACCCACATCTTGCAATTTCCCCCACCCCCACCAGCCTCTGGAAAGCAGCCTTCTACTTTCTCTAAGTTCAACTTCTTTTTTAATTCCACATATAAATAATACTGTACAGTACTTGTCTTTCCCTACCTGACTAGTTTACTCAGTGTATCCAGGTTTATCCATGCTGTCTAAAATGACAGGATTTCCTACTATTTAAAGATGAATAATATTCTCTTATGGATAAGTCCACATTTGCTTTATCCTCTCACTCACTGATAGGCCCTTAAGTTGTTTCCACACTTTGCTGTATATAGTGCTGCAAAAATAATAATGAACTTATCCTGTTTGGTATTTGCTAAGATTCTTGAATCTGTACATTTATGTATTTTGCCAGATTTGGGGAATTTTCACCATTCTTTCTGTGAGTACTTTTTCAGCTCCACTTTCTGTTTGTATTTTTGGGACTCTGATGAAGAATTGTTAGACCTTGCGTTGTAGTCCCATGGTTCCTTATTGTTGGTTCTTCTCAATTCATTTTCTCTTTTGTTCAAATCATGTAATTTCTATTGTTCTATCTTCAATTTCATTAATTCTAACTTCTTTCCACTCCCCTCTGTTACTGAGCCCATTCATTGAGTGTTTTATTTTGGTTATTGTATTTTCAGATCTAAAAATCTTCATTTTTTTATATCTTATATTTCTTTGCTGAGGCTTTCTATTTTTTCACTTGTTTAAGAATGCAGTTGCTTATGGAAGTATTTTTATGATGGCTGCTTTGTCAGATAATCAAATTTCTCTGTCATCTCAGTGTTATCTATTGTCTTACTTCATTCATCTTTGATATCTTCCTAGTTTGACATGTGAAAAGTGATATTCAACTGAAACTTGAACATTCTGGATATTATATAATGATCTCTGGCTCTTATTTAAATCTTCTGTTTTAAGTTGCTTCTTTTGACACTGCTTCAGCCCAGAAAGGGTTGGGGAGGTCCTGTCTCATTACTGCCAGGTTGAAAGTGCAGCCAAGGCTCCCCACTTTGCATCCATTGGCACCTGAGATGGGTGATCCTTGTTACTGCCTGTGGAAGTAGAAGTTCCAGCTGCTGACCTGGCCTCTACTGATCGTTCTCTGACTGGGAGAAGCAGCAATGTTTTGTTACTGATGCCTATACCTCCTGGCAGAATGCACCCAAATTACTGAATCCCTTATTTTTTCAAACCACACATCAAACACCATCCAGTTGAGTTACAATCTACACACCCCACATCACCTACACTGAACACTGAAACCACCAGGGAGTGCTGGCTTCATTAGGCTGGGCAATGGAAAAGCCCTAACTCTCCTCTAGGCCAACTTTGTCCCTCCCCCAGTGGTGGGAGGGAGAGTTGCATCATTACAGCCAAATAGAGAAAGAAATGCAGGCTTGCATGTGGGCTCCAGGGACCCCATGGTGGGGGGCTCTCCTTGCTGCCCAGTGGATGTCAAAGTCTCGGCAATCGCTTGGCTTTCT
The DNA here is from genome assembly GCF_040802235.1 of Manis javanica. Classification (NCBI taxonomy): domain Eukaryota; kingdom Metazoa; phylum Chordata; class Mammalia; order Pholidota; family Manidae; genus Manis; species Manis javanica. The sequence goes on along the minus strand of NC_133164.1, from coordinate 63,770,764 downwards.
CTGATACCACTCCCCGGTATCTGGGATCAGGGTGCTTCATTACAGCTGTCTGAGGGTTGGTGTTTGGGCTCTCCATGCAGCTTTTGTTGGCATGGTTTCGGGAGGATCGTGATTTCTTCTGCGGTGTCTGGTTTGAACAGATGTATTATTTTCTAAACACATTCTGTCTCGCCAGGCTTCCCCTTTCCTGGTCCTTTGGCCAGAGAGGGCAACTTTGTTGGGAGATTTTTTGTCTGTGCTGGTTGACATTGCCAAGTGCCAGCTTCTTTAGCTCCAAGTGTGGGCTATATGAGACAAAAAGAAACCCAGGGAACTCAGCCCCACATCATTTCTTGGGTCTTAGGGTTCCCAGCCTGTTTAGCTTCTCCCTCTCTTCTGAGTCCTCCTATGTTAGTTTTAGACATAGTGTCCAGGGTTTTTAGTTGTTCCTAGGAGATGGAATCTACTCCATCTTTCCAGAAGGAGAAATTCTGGTGTCACTTTAAAAAAGTCAGGCATATACGTTTAAAAAGATTAAATGTGAATCAAATGTGGAATGCTGGAATCATTACTTGGAAGTCCTAAAGGCCTAAAAACAAGTTTAAAATCACTGTGTGAGCCATAGAGAAATTTTGAAAGGTTTTTAAGACCATGGATAGGAAGGTGAGTCTTCAATCAGATTGAGATTACTGGAGCACGTAGAGTATGTCCTCAAGCGGGGAGAGAGAGGTGCTGGGAAGGGCATTGTTGTCATGGGACAGGTACAAAACATGGAAAGTCTGAATGAAAGTGACAGCATTTGGTAAAAGAAGAGATCAATTGGGGAAAAGATAGTGGACTTAGTAAGACATAAGTTAATGATCAGATAAAAGCAGAAATGGAGTGAGTATTGGGGTCCAGTGGTGAGGAAAAATCTACTTACCCTTTTATTCCACAAGTATTTATTCATTGTTTCTTTTGTACTCTGAGCTGGATTCTGGAGTCACAATTATGAATTCAATGCATTCTTACCCTTTGAATATGATTGTGTCACAGATATATAAGCAGATAATGACAGTGTGAGTAGTGTGACTTGTTGTGGCCTTGTGTAAGCTTTTGTTAGTGCTGTTATTGTTTTAAAGTTCACATGTAGAAGTTTAAAAGGTATAACATCTACCCTCTGAGATGTGCAGCCATTGATTCACCTCTAAGCCAAACTGCTCCATTGTTTGGAGAAAAGATGAGAGCAAGACATAACCCTACACATAAAAGCCTGTGTTCACTTCTGAAACAAGTATCTGGGGACACTGTGATTCATGAGAGCTGACTGATATGACAGATCACATACAACTTGGTTCCTACTGTAGGCAAACTTACATTCTTGTGAAGTTTCCAGGAGAAAAAAAAAATGAGTTATACCTAACAATAGATTTAGATAATAAGGAAACTACAAGTTCTTTCTTGTTAATGTGAAGACAGGTGTGTTCGTGTCCAAGCAGGTGTGCATTGACATCAGTGACAAGACCTGAAACATGACGGGAAATTCTGACTTTGATGTCTTGCTACCAGAAGGATAAGAAAGTAGAACCCCACAGGACTTTGTCAGACTCAATGCGGACTGTTCCGCTGATGCTCCACATGCGTGTTGAAAAAGCCTGTCAGGAAGCACTGATGTAGAAGAATGGCATCCTTCCCTCCTTGTCCTAGAAAGGGCCATAGGGAAAGCTGCACCTCCACAGTTGAAACTTGCCATTTCCCTGAACGGACTTAATAATAGAGTTGTCAGGCATCAGGGGAGGTGCTAAACATGCACAGGAAGTGAGGGAGAGGGGGAGAATTGCCAGGAGCTGGACCTGAAATCCAAGCCAGAGGCATACACTGTAGTTGCCCCTTTGTGGAGGTGGCCTGCCTGCAGCCCCAGGGGGATGTGAGGAGCCGGGCAGAGGGGAGCACTCAGAGCAGCCTGGATATGGGTGCGCATGAGAATCTGACTAGAGCCACATCTACAGCAGGTGCAAGTTGCACTCATTTTCCGTTATACCCAGTATGTGCATTGGGAAATCTCAACAGTGGCTAGGATTTTAAAATATTGTAGACAACTAGAGCATGTCTGACCAAAATTTGGGCAGAATAAAAAGGTGCAAACCCTAGTTGCCCAAGGTCAGAATGTCGTTCACTTCTGGGATATGTTTGGGGCAGAAGAAACCTAAAGGAAAAGATCTAAGAATGAACTAGTTATAACGTACCTCCAACTGTGGGAAGGGAGGCAGTTATTAAAAAGTTACCGTGGAGGGTGTTATCTGGAGATAAACCAGCTGGGCCAGAGGGAATAGAAGACACTGCTCTGCTTGGGTGGCAAAGGTCTTGTAAAAAACAAAATCATCAAGTACCTTTCATATTTCATGTGATGGGGGGAAGAATTTTTTCTCTCTTTAAGATGAAAGCCACTTCATTGATTTACCAATTTCATACTTTAAATAGATCATGAGAATCCACAGAAAAATTGAAGAGTCCCAGGAGGTTCAAAAGTATAAGGCTAAACAAGCCAGGGGAGGAAACCAGAGTATAAATAGCTCAGAAGCTACAACAAAGAAGAGATAGCAACCATTAAGCTCTCCAAATGATGAGCCTTCTCCCCTTTCACCGTACATAATTCTTCTAACCAGCAGTTTTAGTAACTGTTTTCATTGTGGAGAATGGCACATAATTTGGTCTCAAGTTTTGCATTTGATAATCTATGGTAGAACTAATTCTTGTCCACCTAACTCTAAAAAGTAAAGCTAAAGAAAACCTGATGAACATCTGATGGCTCTTTCAGAAATTGACAGTTGAGCTAGCTTTGTGTAAACTAAATAACTCCTGTGTGGGTAGGGGAGTAGGGAGTTTTATGCATTCAAATGATTGACAGTATTGTTAGAATCTAAGCATGTCTACCATGTGTGGAGGGGATAAAAATAGAATGCAGAAGTCCATGGCAGTAGTCTCAATCTAAGAATTAAGGAAGATGGGGAAAGTTGGGTGCTTTACACTAATAAAAAACAGAACTGGTTAAATTTTTATACTGAATATGCTATGTGATGTCACAAACCACACCATTTATATAGTGGGTAGAATTTATAATCCTTCAAGATATAAGACAGCATTCTCTACTTTTGCATATGCTGTACCATATGCCTGGAATACTCTTTCCCTGTATGTGCAGCTGGCTGAGGTCTGTGTCCAGATTTTATGTCCAGAGAATTTCCAGCGTCTTCTTCCCAGAGTGGCATCTGAGAGATTGAATATTGAATATACACACAGGCAATGGCTAGAAAATATCTGGTAGTAGAACTCCAACCCACAATCTTTGCGGTAACCAGCCCAGGAAGCCACACAACAGTCTCTCAGCAGTGGACCCCAAACAGTCAGGACATGGGCAATGACTGCCAACTTCCTATCTTTTGCCATTGCTTCCTACTCAGGACCAACAAGAGAAAGCCCACTATGCTCCCCAAACCAACCCCATAGGATGCCTGTTCCTAGCTAGCCCACCTTCAGCTTCCCCCTGCCAATTTGCCCCATGCCAATGCACCTGTCACAACATACAAGAAACCTTCCCTTTTCTGGACTCTCCAACTTCCCCAACACACCCTCTCTGCCTTTGAGTCTCTGCCAAGCACAGGTGACGGTGGCCAACTTTCTTGCTATAGCGAGTATAGAATAAACAGATTTTTAAAATTCTCATTATGTAGTTCATTTATGTCCACATGTCCCTGCCTTTCCTTTTCCTAGCACCAGTGTCAAAGGACTTAATTTTAGCAAATAGGGCTGGCTGATGTAATAGACCTGTAATGTAATTTAATGTGGGGAGGATTCAGTAAAAGTTCAACAGATTGCAGAACTGGTCTCTATCCTCACCAGAGTTTTTTAATTTTCAGCCTAATATTCTGCGTATCTTTTGTTAGATATATATTTAAGCATTTTAATTTTTAGTATTATAAGTGTACTACCAAAAGTTAGTACCGTCTGTTAAATTTGAATTCCCAATTGTTCATCTATATAGGAATATGATTGGCTTCGTATAATTACTTTTGTCCTGTGACGTCTCTAAATTCAGTTATTTCAAGTTTTTATAGATTTCTTAGCTGTATGTTGATTATCATAAAATACTAGACTTATTCAGGCTTTTTGATGATATCCTTACTGTTTGCCAAATCAGATGTGAAAGAAGATATTCTAGTCAATCAATTTCAAATACTTGTAGAACAATAAATGTTTAATGAAAAGTTCCATATCCCTATGTTCTTTTAATTTCTCAAATGTGTTTTTAACCTAGAGTTTCAAAGATACAGCTTTTGTTCATGGAATGGACAATTCAGTATCAGTATTAATATCAATGTCAATTCTCTCCAAATAATCTACAAAATTATCTCAATTCCAAACAAAAGCCCTGAAGATCATTTTGAAGGTATTAGCAAGCTTATTCTAAAACATGTGTGGAATGGCAAATGCATTAGAATAGCCAAACAATGTTTTAGAAGAGGAACAAAGTTATAGGACTCATACATTACTGATGGTAATTAAAATGGTACAACTTTGGAAAGGAATTTGTCAGTTTCTAACAGTTAGGTGTATAATTGCCATGTGACCCAGCACCCCACCCCATGCATAGTCAACTCAAGAGAAATGAAAGCTATGTTCACACAAAACCTGTATATGAATATTTCAGCAACTTTATTCATAATTGCCAAAACCTAGAAGTAACCCAATTGTTCTTCATCTGGTGAAAAGATACAAAATTATGATATGTCCATACAATGTAACACTACATGCAGTAAAAAGTAACAGGCATTCAGCAATGTAGATGACTCCCACTGGTATTATGTTAAGTTAAAGAAAGTAGACTCAAAAAGCTACAAAAACATGATTGCATTTATCTGACACTCTAGAAAAGGCAGAATTGTAGGGAGAGGACAGATCAGTGGTGGGATAGTGGTTGGGAAGCTACTGGCTGCAAAGGAGTAACAGGAGGACATGTTTTGGAGTTGATGAAACCATCCTGTGTCATGATTGTGATGGTGGTTATGTGTGCATTGTCAATTCTCATAGAATTTTACAATAAAAAAGTGAATTTTACTGCATTTAAAAATTAATTTTAAATATATTTTTTCTTAAGCTGTTAATAGAAATATAGGACAAAGAAAGAGGGAGGTGATATTATGACACTGGATTCTGGTCTTGAGCCACTTAAAATAAATAACTTGTCCTGGATGCTATGTTTAAAGTCATAGACAAAAATGAGATGTTTCAGGGTACAATGTTCAGAATGTTGAAAATGGCCCCCCATTCTGTACTTCTTAAGGAGCATGTTTCTAATAATCAAAGTTGGGGCAGAAGGAAGACTCTGTCCTGGGAGATACAGTTCTGTTTGTCACTAAATATGATCAAATAACCCAATCTCAATGACCACTCTGTGAGAATTCTGGAGAGACGGGACTTGATCACCTTTAAATTCCTCCAAACCTGAGATTCCATCATATCAAACTGAGATCTGTGGACTATAATCAGTACAATTATAGATGTGAATGGCTGATAAAGGCAATATTGAAAAAGAGGGTGTTGGACTTATCTAAACCATTGAAAATTGGATTTATTCAAGTTTTTAAAATTTATTTTATATATGAAACATTTATATAAAAGTATTTAAAATATGACATTAAATCACTGAAGTTTTTTGATATTTTTAAACTCATACCATACATCTGCTCCATATATTGTTATATGAATAATTCTATTCAGTGTTAGCATTCCACTTATAATTAAATATGGGTATTACTGAATTTAGTTTTAATTTTTTTAAATATATTCAAATAGTTTTATATTTGTAGAAAAATATCCACTCCATTTTAAAGAAAAAACTTCAAGCCTTAGTGCCTAATTCATCTCTAAAGTTCAAAATAGTCAGCTGCCCATCAATATTGGATTATTATATCTTCCCCTTGTGATATATAGAGATGAATAGGTAAATAAAACCTGTGTTCCTCATTATTCTTTACTTCTTTTTATGGGAAAATGGGACTATATGGATCTCTAAGATAAAACTGAATGGACAGTCATCAGTATTTTAGGGCCATGGACATAAACTGACTTCTAGATAAAATGTTCTTTTAACAGATAGGCAGAAATATCCATAATTCTGAAGAGCTTCCCACTACATTTTATCTTATGTGTAAGCACTGGATTTAGCACAGGGAAATTGGTAGAAGTTATCCAGAATATTCTTTTAAGTAAAAAGCAATATGTTGATTAGATTTAAGTCTTGTCATGTCTCTTTGCATGTATTTCTGTTAGCAAACAAGTGCAAATACCCTCTTAGAGGTACTTATTACCACTTTATGTTTGTCTGTAGATATCATATATGAGAAATCATATGATTTTTATGCAGTATATGCTTTTAGCTACATTATCACATTGAAGATGTCAATTTAAAATACATATAAAATATTTCTTAGTTTTATAGACTTACTGATTTATACAACATAGCTTTATGAGTTATGGTATTTTGTATGTTAGACATGCCTTGAAGGTACTACCAGCAAAACAGCCCTCCAAAATAAAAGTAGTTTCTTTCAGATTTTTACCCCTAAAAAAATTAGAAACTTCTTCCTAGAGGAAGTAAATTTAGTGCCTAATTCCTAAATCTTTTGAGTTTCTTATCTTTTGAGTTTTTTTTGAAAAGCATTGAAATGCCTTAGCTTTGCTGAAACAAAGCAGAAAGCAGAAAGGTCATGAGTAGTAAGACAATCAGCCAGTGGAGCAGCACAGGTAATAACTCATGCCAGCAAAACCAACCTTTGTGCAACAGTGAAGTTGAGCCTTTATCAACAAAAATCTCAAGGCAGTTTATGCTATAGACTTAACATCCAGCTGGAGTTATGCAAGCTTATATATCACCACTCAGAGGAAGACGGATTTCCTCCTTTCCAATTGTCCTACTAGTTCGCTCAGAAAAGGGCATAGATTCATGAATAATTGAAATACCATTGTGGTAGGTTGAATAATGTCCCCCACAGATTCATGTCCACCCAGGACCTCAGAATGCGACTTTGTTTAAAAATAGGGTCTTTGCAGGTATGATTAAATTATGTATGAAGATGTGAACATACTGGCTTACAGTGGGCCCTAAATCCAATGAGAATGTCATAGGAGATGAAAAGGAACATACACTGAAAAGAAGTCACTGAAGCCAGAGGCAGGTAGGCACTGCCACAACCAAAGAATGCCTGGGTCTGTCAGGAGGTGGGAGAGTCAAAGCATAGATTCTTCACTAGAGCCCTCAGAACAGTCCTCCTGAGACCTTTATCTCAGACTTCTAGTCTCCAGAATTGTGAGAGAATACATTTTTGTGGTTTTAGGGTGCCACATTTAAGCTAAATTGTTACGAAAGCCCTAGGAATATAATACAACCAAGCAAAAAAAAAGTGGAAAAGTATTTGGGTTCACTTTAATCACTGTATAATTATCTTTTAAATTTTTTAAACACTTTCATCATTCTAAAGATAACTTTTTTCTACTGATAATCCAGATGCCAAACTTCAGAAGCAGCTTTAGCATTATTCCCATTACTATTTCACTGAAAGGTTAGTTTCCCTCAACAAACTGCTCCAGTTTTTAATAAGCCAAAATGGCCAGGCCTACTTCTCAGGTAGAAAAATCAAGATAAGTAGATAAACCAATATTACAGAATGAGAAAAATGCTCTCTACAATAGCAAGGTTACTATTTCCAGTTTCCACTCCTAGGCTGGGTTGAAAGTTTTAATTTACTTAGCAAAAAATATATTAATATAACTGCTTTGTTATTCTCTAAATGCCTTCTCCTTCCCAGTTAGTTTTTCTTTACCTTGCTAATGCCATCAATTTGATTCAGTAAATTATAATGATACACTTGATTGATTAATTAAATCCTGACTCAGCAATTTGCCTATCTTTTTTCAAGTATATTTTTACTTGAAGAACTCTCTCTCTTAATAATAGAAAAGCTCCCAATGTGGGAAAACTCTCCAAGTATTTAAGTGGTGCAAAAACCTTAGAAAATGGATGATAATGGTGTTTTGCGTAGAGAAACTAAGGCCTATTCAATATTGTGCCTTATTGTTCTAGACCTGCAGAGCAGAAAGATGCACAATCCATTCACAGAGCTTGCAGTCACCTTAAAGCTCTAGGGAAAGAACTTCTTTCCCTAAAGGAAGTAGTGTAATGGGCCCTTTGATTTGACATTTGTGGCTTTACACATACGGATTAGAAACCTAATAGCCCTGTATCATTTCTCCCTCATCTGGGCTGATAGTAAGGATACCCACAAAGACACTGAATCACTCTGGTATTTTCTGGTAATAAATAGAAAGACAGCTGGTTTTAAAGGCTTTTAAAAAGCAGAAACTTTGAGGACAGTCATTTCAAATGAAGATGCTTTTTGTCTGGGTGAGATGTAATGGCTGTGTTAGGTCCATGGTGGCCAAGTATTTAGAACAAATTCTTTCTACTTAATCATTTCCCTGATTGCTTGATTGTTGGTATTGTTTGCACTGCTGTTTCTTTACTCCACCAAGTAAGATGTCATTTCCCCTCTTCCTTTGGGTTGGCATGGACCTTCTAGAGTGGGATGTCATCCTGGCAGCAGTCTCTGCTGCATTCCAGAGCTGTGTGGCATTTACAAAGCATTTCTCATACACAGGGTTACATACCCAAATTGTACACCATCTGTGCTAATACAGTTAAAGTTGTAATAAATCATTCATCACATTGTGAAATTTTATATAAATTCTATGAATTATTATTTTTTTTTTACTGACCATGTGGCTGTTTCCCAACAGTTCTATGGCTCTATAAATCTAAGCAAGTTTATTTGCTAATAATCCCATTACTATAGCTTCGTTTGTTAGTTGTTTTATGCCCCATGTAAAAATGTCATTTTTTTATGGCTGACAAGAGAGACCTGATTCAAGACCATTTACTACCTTGCCTTTCGCACAGATGGGTTGTGTCTATCCACTGTGTTTCATCATGTCTAGGTTCCAGGGCAATAGCATTTTAATGATTTGCCTAATGATAAAAAACATAAAATGGTAGATTTTAATTGAGTTTCACCTTTATGTAAATCTATACACATTCTTCCTCTTGCAGTAAAAGAAATGTCCCCTAAGTTCAAAAACCTTGAAAGGAAAGGACTTATGTTTAACTTTCCCAAATATCTCGAAAGAGTGAACCAATGGCCATACTTCAGACACATAAGGAGTAACAAAGGACGATGGGGGAAGGGGCAGAAGTCACCCCCAACTCTGCCGGATTAGAGAGGAACTAAAATTTATTTAGTGCCCTTCCCTTCCAGCCACTTGGACTTCACAGAGGGTCTCTCCTCGCACAGTTCAGAATCCCTATTGAACACTGACTTGAATGGATCTGGAAGGTAATTATGCTAAATAACAAAAGAGTAATAGCCCCTTCACATTGTGTATTTCTGGGTGGTTCCTCAACTCTATTCGGACTTAGATAGGAGTGGAATGATTTGCTTGATGTCTGTCTTCCCTACTGGACCTTAAACTTGGTGTTTCTGAAACAGGGTACATTGATTACATGAAACAACAAAAGCTATTTAACCAAAATGAAAAGGGGGAATGTATTATGAAAGGAATGGCAGGAAGCTCGGAAAATGGAACCGCAAGCCATGCCTCGCAGGATCTCGCATTTGTCGCTCATGCACACGTTTGTTCCTCTCTCCCCGCCCACTAGCGTCTCATCTTCGTTTCCTGTTTCTGTGTAGGCTTCATTCTCTCAACCTGCCAGAGAAGTAAGGCAAATACTGTCACACAAGTTTACAAATGTCTGAGGTCAGACACCTGCTGGAATTAGAACCTAGATTTCTGAATATCAGCTCTGTGCCTGCCCCTGTTTTGATCCTCCAGCACTGTTCCAAATGTGATGGGCAATGTAGCAACTGCTATTAGCCAAGAGTACCTGTGGCAAAGGAAAGCACAGTGGATGTGAATGCTCACGACCTCGGTTGGAATCTCACTTCTGCTCTGTACTATCTGGCTGGCGGAGGGTGAATCTCTCAACTTCAACAAGCTTCAGTTTTCTCATCTGTGAAATTGTGGGAAATAATTCCTGCCTTTCACACCAGAATTTGGCATTATAAAATAAGAGAATATGTGACAACATTCTAAATTAAAGTGTGTAGACAAATGTAAAATATTAGCCACCTACACTCTTTTATAAAACAGGTAATATTTTACAATCCTTTGCTATTATGTTTTTCAACAGCTTTTTGAACTCCTGCACCTTCCTTCATCCACCTTTTCATGTCCTGATCTCAAATCTGGGGAAGAAAAAGTAAAGCTTTTCTATGTTTAATTTCTACTTCACATGTGGTTGTGACTTAACAGCAGTCCTATATGTTAATATTCATTAAGAATAGATGATATGTGAGCTGTGTTTCAGTGAATTCCTGTCCACTTAAAGTAGATGGAAAATTTAACTGCTATTTTCAGAAATCTGCAATCTTTATCATTAATCCTTAGGACAGTAATTCATACGTTGGAAGGCAACAGGTATAGTTATAATGTCTTGTTGATTTTCTCTAGAAATTCAAAATGCCTAAGTCAAGTCATGCACGTATCCATGAATGTATGGCAAATCTACACAGGCTAAGTGTCAAATTTCCTTGTTAGTAAGGAATTATATTAAATGATCACAGATTAATTTCATGAAAAATCCTATCAATTGCTTAATAATTACAGTTTATTTTATAGGTGTGTTTTTTTAAACATGGAACCCATGATGGGGGAAAAAATGAAAGCATCTCTTAATAGTACAAAGTTGGAGAAATTCTGCACTCAGATTTCTAAAATAAATTTGTTCTTCACTACAGCAGAAGTGTCCTAAAAGGAGGGAACTTGTACTCAGAACCATGTCATTGCAGAGGTTCATAAGGTGGGAGCGATTTCAAAGGAAAGTTACCCACAAAATGCTTCCTGAAAAGTGCTCCTTGTGTAAGGGGGAGAATTGTGAAGATAGGTGTGAATGTGGCTCAAAAACGGGATGGGAGCATCCTGGTTGTATAGTGACCCCCCAAATTCTGGGTAGAACCTCAGAATGTGACCATATTTGGAAATAAGGACTTTGCAAATGTAATCAGTTAAGATGGGGTCAGTCTGGACGAGGGTGGACTCTAAATCCAATGACTGGTGTTCTCCTAGAGATTTGGAGACATACAGACACACAAGGAGGAGGAGGCCATGTGAGGCCTGGAGGAATGGGTCCATAGCCAAGGAAAGCAAAGTTTACTGACAACCACCAGAAGCTACAATACGGCAATGAAGGCTTCTTCTCTACAGCCTTCGGGGAGAGTGTGGCCCTGCCAACACCTTCAGGTCACACTTCACGCCCTCAGAGCTGGGAAACAGAAAATTTCCATTGCTTAAAGCTCCCCAGTTTGTGGTATTTATTATAGAAGTCATAGAAAATTAATGCAGGAAATGGAAGGACTTTGAAAATTATTATGTTTACTGATTAAAAAGATCTACTCCTCCATATGGACCCACAAGGGGAGGGTACATATATTTTCCTGGAGTTCCTGCTTCCTGTCAGGCTTTAATTTTCCAAAGTCAAGCAGTGACTCCCTAATTCAGCACACACATTAAAGTTCATTGCCCAAACATTATCCTGCCCATTTCCAAAGTATTTAATTTACTGAGTTCCTTGATTTGTTTGTATTCATAGCATCTGAGTCATTTACTTGTGAAAGTGACATATTTATACTACTGTCTGTGTATATTCATATATTTATTCATATTATACACAGAAACACAACTTTTTTCCAAATTCAGCACTTTTCTCATGTATTAGAGCCTCCAATAAGACAGTTGCCATTGGCTAAACAGCCATTAAATTGAGAAGGATTAACTTAAGCAAAAATTTACTAATGTGCTCTGCTGATGAACATTATCTGTTGCACATGTGATAAAATTGCAAAGAACTAAATATACATGTATACACACACAAATGAGTACATCAGAGGCAGTGGATGGGATATCTTTAAAAAACTAAAAATAAAAATATCATTTTCCCAACCATGTATCCACTGGCTTCAAACATTTATTTGCAACAGAAACCTAGGTGGTGCCTATAGATACCTCAGCCCCACCTCCGTAGTGTGCAGTGGATCTGAAGTGGGACGCAGGAAGCAGGACAGTTGCCTGATGACTACAAATCCATGCATTTCCTTCTGTCCCTGAGGACTTGCCCACTGGACACTCCATAGGTTACTGTACTCTGAGACTTTGCCTCTTCCTATCATCTTAAATGTCTTAAACATCTTCTCTACTCAAAGTGCAGGAGATAGGACTACCCAGATAGAAAGCTAGAGGCTTGTGATTCAGAATGTAAACTTCTGAACTAACTGGCCTGGGTTCAAATTCTGCCACTTAACCAAAATCTCACGCTGTCACTTAACCTTTTTGAGCTCTAGACATGCAAGTTCTTTTTAGTTTCTCTATCGGCAAAGCTGAACCAAGTACCTCTGCTTGTGTACTTATAAGGATACAATCAGTTAGGATCAAAAGCCCTTACTTCATGGCTGTACTTGATAAATGATCTCTCCGACTATTTTAAAGAAAGTTTCAGGAAAAAAACTTCTTTATATTGTACTTACATTTTCTGTAAATTTGTGATTATTAAAAAAAACTTCATTTTTTTCTGAGAATATAAATAATGACAAGAAAGAAATTTTTGCATAGATGCCAAAAATACCTTGGTCTCAGGGGTCTGGGCCTGAGTTCTATAGACCAAGAAAATTCATTTGTATGCATATTCAAAAGTGTACATATATACAAGTGGTCCCTGTGTTGGAGGAGCCAACTCACATTAATTAAATTCACAAGAGGAGGCCATACAAACCACCATGCAAAATTCTTTGGTTACAGTTTTAAAAATATACAATGTTTAAGGGGAACGACCATTCAAAATAATTCGTGGAATATTCTCCTCCCTGAAGGAAAATATTGAATGAATTTCTAAGTAAATCAAAAGATGTTGGATAAACACGGACTAGAGTTAAAGGATGGCTCATGTCATCAAGCTATTATATACTCAGATGTATTTTTCCATTATGTATGGAAGTCATGTTCTTGGAAATCAAAAGACCTGGATTCAAATTCTGACTCAGACTTTATTTATGTGATCTTGAGCAAATTATTTAACCTTGTTGAGTCTCCGTTTCCTCACTCAAAAAGTGAGGATGGTAACTTTGCAAGACTACTTTAAGGATTAAATAACCTAATGCATGTGAAACATTTAGCACACAGTTTATACTAAGTAAATGTTAACTTGTGGTTACTGTCATCGTTTTACCAGTTAAGTGGACTAACTGCACTGAAAGGCAGAGGCCCCTTCTTTTCTGATCGGGCTTGGAAATGTAGTGGTAAATTCTTACTCGTCTTACTATTTGCAGCCTGCTTGGTAACTTTCCACATGGGGTTTCTCAGTATTTCTGCAGATTGGGGGAAATGCAATTCTATGCTAGATCTTTAGAAAATTCAGGCAGACCATTCTTTTATAAAGTGCCTAACCAAATGCCTGGAAGAGATCAGGCAGTTAATGTACATCTGATGAATGAAAAACTGCAGGGATAAATAATAGCCAGGTATAGAATCTGGATGTCTTCAAAAATCTTCAGAAATCACTTATAGATTCTCAGCTAGGATAGATTATTTATATAGTGCTTTAACCATAGTTACTATACAGAAGGTTTTTTCTTTCTTAATCTCATCCTCACATTATAACCTTAATTTAAAGTTTTAGAGTTACTTTGATGGTGTGAGATACTTTTTGGAGCTACAGTGGTAAAATTCAGCCAAAAATATTCCAGTTTGGGCATCCCCTTCTCTGGTGGCTCCAAAGCACAGATGTTGCCCTCTTAAAATGCAAACCCATGGTATCAAACCACATCAGTGAGGCCAAATAATGTAACGCCATTCCCAATAAGGCCCAAATCATTCCCTAGATTGTTCACCACATACACACCATATTGTAAATTCTCTTTGGGGTAAAGCATTGTGTGTAATTGGAGTTTATAGGCCCTACTGTGACTAACATTTATCCATAATAACAAAGGAGGAAGAAAGTATTATGATTAAGAAATAGCTCATATACAAATGTCTAGGTATTTAGGAAGAAATAACTCATACACAAAAGTTTAGGTATTTAGGAAGAATTAAACTATCTTCCGCCCAAATGCCTTAAAGTCTGATATCTATAACAAATATGGTTCTGAACTACTGTACTTTTTTTCTGATAAAAACACCCCTTTTTTCCTTTTGAGAAATTGGTGTCAGATCGCCAAGCTGTCTTTCTTTGTCTCAATCCTCTTTTACTTTCTGAATTAAAAGGAAAGAGAGCAGGAGAGGTAATGTCAGAGAGCCTGACAGTGGTGATGGTTTTCCTGAGTGACTGGGTGCAGTGCACCTGCGCATCACTGTTCTTCAGGCTGCACGTGAACAATGCAGCCTTTTGGAGTCACCCCGACGCCACCTCATCCGCAAGCTGAGCAGTGTAACGAGCACCAATCCCACACCTGGGAGGCTTCAGGTGGTCTCACCTGAGACGGCTTTTCATTCCCTCAGAAATCCTAATGAGGGTCCTGGGTTTAAAAGTAATCCATCATTTGCTTTCTGAAGGGCTAAAGCTCTTGGGGTCTCCTACCAAACAGATGTTAACAGGCAAGAAAAAAATCCCACTTTTACTTCATACAAATAGGAACTTCTGGGAATAGATGCTGTGTGTCTGACAAGGGAAATGATATCACAGCAATACTGTTCTTTGGACCCATTTTCAGCCAGTTGGCATCGTGTATAGCACTTATTTATCCTCTCCTGGATACTCTTAGATGAAGCTTTATGACATTAGTTAATATCATAACCAGTAACCCCTAAACTCTGTGCTGTGCAGTTGGTGTTGGCAAGGGGCAGGAAAGCAAAATCTGCCAGGGAATATTTATTTATTCAATAGATTTTTCTAGATGCCATCATGATAATCCCTTCCCACAAAACTGAAAACCTCCAATAACATAATTCATTCAAAGGTGGTGACACTAAATGGAACACACTAATTTGAACAATTTCTCCAACTCCCAGAATAACAGTTGCTGTATTTTTGGAATGGGCTTAAAATGAAAAAGCAAAACATAACTCCCAGTTCACCTGCTCCTGATGCTTACCTCCTGGCAGAATGCACCCAAACCATTTAATCCCTTATTGTTTCAAGCCATGTATCAAACAACATCCAGTTGTGCTGCAATCTACAAGCCCCACATCTGTCACTGGCTCAAAAGGAATAGGATTTTTAAATTTTTTAATTAATTATGTAAATAAGTAAAGGAAATACCATAAGATGATTCATTTTTCTTAAGTTGTTAGGTACTTTCTCCCTTTTTGCAATCCACTTTAATAATTTCCAGCTATGAATATTACATGTCATTTTCCAGTGAATTATTTATGTTGGTGAAACATGGGCATTTCCTATGCTTTCTAGGAGTCCAAGTTGGACATAATTTCTAACTATACACAGAGAGGAATTAGAGCTCATAGACAATTTTGGTTTGTGAAAAATATTTAGGGTTTTTTTTTTAATTCAACATCACCAATCCATTTTTTTCCTTCAAAAAAATTCAGCCTATCACTACCATTCCAGTTCTCTGAATGCCACTTCACATACTTTTTTAAAATCTCTTGCAACCTCTCACAATAAGGACCACCAGTCAAATTTCAGAAGTCTTACCTGTGCTATAGCTACTTAGCTGATTTATAATGAATGACTCAGAACTACAGAGACTCAGGTTTAAGAATTTGTTTGTTGTTAGTGTAACACTCTTTTTAATCAGCATGTCTGGCTATCAGAAATACTTTCTAAAATCCTGGACCGACTTCAGAGAAAAGGAATCCTCGTTCTTTACTTATTGAGAGGGGAAATTTGGAGGGAACATGTTTGGAAGACTATTGTCTTCATAATTTCTTTTCTTAACACATCTATTAACTAACAGCTAGATTGATTATTGGAGCATTTGAAGTCTAGTTTTCCAACAGAACACAGAAAAGAGTAAAATGGCTAAAGGTGAGCTCCATAAGAGGACAAAAGAATCTAGAAGCATGGATATTCGACTAATTGTAATTGTAAACCAAATTTCTAAATACTCTAAGAATTACTGACAGCAGATGATTTGGATGCCCTTTTTAAGAAAAAAGATAGAAAGCCAGAAGATAACTGTGTAAAGGCATCTTTATATGCTTATAAGATCATGAAGAGCAATATTTATAGCTTTACAAGATATAAGGAAAATGGGCATTGAATAGGTAAGCAAAAAAGGAATTAATTGCCCTTAACCTACTGAAGCAATTAAGATATTCTTAATTTTTTAATTTTGCTTTCATTATGTAGATTTTTTTCTAAATTAAAAAGTTAACATTCATTAAAAAAATGAAAATACAAAATTAGAAACAAAGTGAATAATATTTAGAGGAAGAAAAAAATCACAGCAAAATATATTTTTAAAAGCTGACAAAAAATTACCAAAAAAATAGCACATTTTATTAATTAATGACCTGGTACACCTCTATAGTATTTTTATTCCTTACATTTTTTGGACTACAGGTTCCTTGATCATCTCTGCATATGACAATGATATTTTTTTTTGAGAGGGCATCTCTCATATTTATTGATCAAATGGTTGTTAACAACAATAAAATTCTGTATAGGGGGGCCAATGCTCAATGCACAATCATTAATCCATCTCAAGCCTAATTCTCGTCAGTCTCCAATCTTCTGAAGCATAACAAACAAGTTCTTACATGGTGAACGAATTCTTACATAGTGAATAAGTTCTTACATGGTGAACGAATTCTTACATAGTGAATAAGTTCTTACATGGTGAACAGTACAAGAGCATTCATCACATAAACTTTCAGTTTTGATCATTCATTATGAACTATAAACAATCAGGTCAAATATGAATATTCGTTTGATTTTTATACTTGATTTATATGTGGATCCCACATTTCTCCCTTTATTATTATTATTATTTTTATTTTTAATAAAATGCTGAAGTGGTAGGTAGATGCAAGATAAAGGTAGAAAACATAGTTTAGTGCTGTAAGAGAGCAATTATAGATGATCAGGTGTGTGCCTGTAGACTATGTGCTAATCCGAGCTAGACAAGGGCAATAAAACATCCACAGATGTGGAAGCTTTCTCTCAAAACAGGGGGGGTGAGGTTCTAAGCTTCACCATTGTTGTTCCCCAATTTCTCACCTGATGGCCCCCCTGCGACTGTGCCTGTCTTAGGTTGTTCCTCCCTTGAGGAATCTTACCCGTCTCTGGCTAAGACAATGATGTTTTTTAATAGATAATTTAGTCTTCCTCTAGCATGAGTAATAGACATTTATTTTCATTATTGATAATTTAGCAATGTGTCTTTCTGCTTCATACTTGATTTTGGTAATTTCAATACTGCAAGATGTCAGTATATTGGGTGGTAGGAATACAAGTTATTCCTACATTAGCATACTAATATTAGCTCAATTACAAACAAATGAGACTGTGAACCAACTAAATACATCCCACTACACCCAATCAAAATGTATTCTCAGCTTTTATTTAGCAAGACTATAAATGTCCATGGCCACCTCAGTGACACTCCATGAGAGTGAAAGAAGATCCTGAAGCTCAATTTCATTAGCTTCATGATAAATGACAATCTCTGATAATTGTCCTAGAAAGGAAGGGAAAAGGAATATCAATATCAACAAGTGTACTTTATGCACATGGCCTTCTGGATAACCATATGCCAAGATGCTGTATATAATGGTAAGTATTTGAAATCTAGCTAATGCTACATTAACAAAGGGTGGTAAAGAAGATATTTAATATATTGTGTTAAACACTGATTAAGAAACTGATGTCACATTTATTATTTCAATATTTTAGGTGACCTTTAGAATTTCTTTTATGCATCTAAGGAGTTGCCTGAATTGTCTCAGTGTTATGTCTAATTAGGTTGATAAATCTGAGAAACAGAATAAGTTTGCAGGCAATTTCTAAGAATTTCTTAAGAAATAAGCAATTTTAAGAATTCTAATGGATTCTAATTCTAGAATTCTCATTCAATCAACAAGAGGCCATTTCTAAGTTTGTAACAGCGAATACAGTGTTTCCTCTGTGTTCCATTCGTTCTCATATGAAGAGTATTTCTGAGAAAGCCTTTTTCTGCAGGATTCCTCCAGTAAACTTGACTCCTTTGTACTCTAGATGAAGCACTTAGCCATCCGCTTTCACTTTCTGTTTCATCAAGACTGAATTAGTCATGGAGGATTCAGGAAAAGGCCCTGTTTAGAAGGCTTTATTGGTGGTCTTCAAAAAAAAATTAAGGGATTTCAGCTCTTCCATGCAGAATGGCTTCTTCTATCCAAATAGCTGTGTGTGTGTGTGTGTGTGTGTGTGTGTGTGTGTGTGTGTGTGTGTGTGTGTATGTGTGTGTGACCTTTAATGGTCACCTTCCAAAGCAAATTTGGTCTCCTGATTTCTGGTTCGTAAATACGGCATGAGTGTGTGGCTTGGTTCTTCACTGTTTTAAGTGGTCCAAGAACAGTCCTGCAAACAGATTAAGGAGAAAAAGAAAAAAGACAACCAACAACCAAGAGTGACACTGGCAAGCCTTGGCATCACCCTAGGCAGTGGCTGTGCGCTTGTGCCCACGGCAACATGCACATAGGTCCTGAACTGAATGTCCTGGCTGAATGCTCTGGGAGCAGTGATATTCAGTGATTTTGCCATGTGTCTGTTGGTTCTTTCTTTTAAATCCAATTTATTACTGATTCACTGATACATTAAGTATCTTGTAAATTCCAGTGATAAAGTAATAAGACTTTTTGTTTCCACCGGCATTTGAACGAAAGAAAAATCAGGGCCCAGGAATTGACGTTTAATACTCATAAGCAAACATTATAAAAACACACAGCTTTCCAAATCCAAAACTATAAAGACTCTATGTAACTAATGACCCATTTACTAGATACAAATAAGAGTTTAAAAAAAGATTTCTATGGCCACACTATACCTACGATTTATAGGACTTAAAATACTTATTAATGCTTAGACTAGCTTTTACAGTTTGCATGTGTTTTGTACAGGAAAAAAAAAAACTTCTAAAATCTAACAGTGGAATGGAAACTTAACCCTCTTGCATTTCTTTTGTGATCAAGGGGACAAGCCAGCTTCACATGCAGTAAATTACAGCGATAAGTACTGGGATTTATTCTATTCAACTCAGCCGTATAAAATACCCAACGTCCTTTTTCCAAACAGGACTGAAAGGCACAAAATAGCCATAATCAGTGTGTTCTGCTCCCTAAAGTAAAATAGCCATGAGATTGAAAAAGAAGTTTCTCTCTTCCTCCTTGAAAGAAGACAGGTTTTCCCTGATTCCTATAAAGCTGTAAATGTATTTATCCAAAGTAACTTTTGGCTGAGGTCAACTAAAAAACAATGCCTTTTAAAGAAATTGATCATTGCTAGAAACGCCTAATGTTGGGGCAGCGTTGTGTGTTTTCGTCAGTCCTTGTCCCGTGGCAGCAAAGAACTGAAGGGCAGAGACACCGTAGTGAAGCACAGTAAAAGTTTTATTTAAAGGTACTTAAAGAGAGCAAAAGTGCTGCAGGCAACCTCCGGGAGGAGAGGCACTTTGCAAGGTTTAAGTTTTGTTGAAAGAGAGAAAGTCTATGCACTTAGAAAGTTGGGGCAACTTTAGAGGAAGGAGCGCTGAAAAGATGGGGAAAAGCTAAAGTAACACATTTAGTGCGGGCGACCTCAGAGAGGGGGCACACTAGAAGGTTTAGAGTCTGGGGTTTTACAGGTGGTTGAGGATTTTCAGGAAAGCCACAGAGGGCCAGGTGTGGACCGGCAAATTGTCCCAGAATGTTCATCTTTGATAAGACATTAAGTTTCTTTTTTTGTTGTTGTTTAACTCAACACAAGAAATATACTGCTTTGATTCCTTTCCAGGATATCAGCTTCTGTCTGGAAACATATTAAGACTGTCTGCCTTGCCTCCAATGTGGACTTAGTCACTGTCCATTTGATTAAAATACAATCTTAGCTTTAAGACAGAATTCTTCCTGAATAAGCAGGGCCTTTGAGCAGGTGCTGAAGTAAATCTTATAATGGTATGTTCTAATTGACACAGTGAAAACAGGCTATGCTGAGAAACTTTTCTTTATTTGGGGAGTATTCAAACTTTTAGGCCAAGTTGCTCTGGGTCTTCGAGCTTTTTATTTTTAACTGGTTAAGTCTTTGAGTCCCTTCTTAGTGGGTTTACTGGACTTATTTTCTTTCCACCCTGCTCATATCTGTTTTCCTGACTAACACTGAATGTCTTCCCTGACCTTCACAGTATTGACACTCACCCTCTGTGCTGCCTGTACCACCTCAAGCTTAGTCTTTTCATAATACTTAACACTCAGCATTATAATTGCCTGCGTACCTTTCTATGTCTCCCATCAGAGAATGGGAGATCATCAAAGGCAGATAATGTGCCTTATCACCTTTATTTCAACAGTGGAAGCATTAGTCAAGTTGGATGGATGGAAGGATAAAGGATAGATGGATGAATAAAAATAAAATCATCCAGAGATATTCTAGGTCTTGGAACCAAGTAATATTCATATCTTTTTGTACACATAGCTGCATATACATTTAAACAATGATAAATAACTCCCAAAGTGCTTACAAGACTACATTTAAAACAAACAAGAAATTTTTAAAATTTCTACTGCCAAAAAAGGTCACATTGAGGAAAGGTGATATAAAACAATAGTTCTAAATTCTACTACTACTAACAATAGTAATAATCCACACTGTTGAGGGTTTCCCATGCACTGGTAGAGTATTAATTGCTTATCATGCATTTATTTCTCACAACTTTAATCTACATACTTACCAATGGGAAAACTGAGGCAACAGAGAGGTTCCATAATCTTCCTAAGTCACAGAGGAAGTGGAAGACCTAGGACTTGGATTCAAACACTCTGAATACAGGGTTTGTGTGCTTAATCACTGGGACACAGTCTTCTTTTCAGGCAGTGAGACTAAAAGGGAAATACTACCAAATATGACCAAATTTGACCTACAGCATATTTTCTGGGTGTGAACCTATATTACTGATAATAAGAAGATAGTTATTTCTGGAAAAGAAAAGACACAAAGTTCAAGTATTTACATTAACTGAGTAAAGGAACTTGTTGAAATACCATGAAGTCATATGCTACTACTTTGTAGCAACACAGAGAACAGATTTGTCCAAGAACATGGATTATAATTGCTGTGCAAAGAAAGAGAGCAGTTTAGGTCAGGATGGCAAATAGCTTCAACCTTTGTGCCAAAATGGTAACTTCTTAGAGACAAGCGCTGAGGCTGACACCAAGTGCCCTGCAGTCAAGTAGCGCTTTCTGCTGCAAGTGCCCAGGAGCCCTGGCTCTGGGTTTGTGCCACCCACACGCTGTCCTTCTTGTCAGAGCATGGTTGGGACACATTTCTAGGGCAGCAGCGGTTCTTTAACAGGTTGTCCATCAGAGTAACTGTGGAGCCTTTACAAAACACACATACCGGAGAAAGACAACCCTTGATTTCCATAAGCTGGGAGTTGAAGTCATGCAAGCACATTGTAGTGTGCAACTGACAACACAACATATCCTCCCACGTCTTCATGAATTAGGCAACTACCTAGAGAGTAAAGACTTGAAAATATACTTCTGGTTGATTTCACATCTGTCTATGCAATTAAATATTTTACCTACTTCAGATAGTAATGCAGTGTCTACTTAAATAGTACTGTTGGGAGTATGCATGTGTTGTACATAAGATGTTAAGTTTTAAGAGGTATTCTTTTAAATGTATAATTATTAGCAAATAAAAAATAAAAGCAAGATGGTAAACAGAGAAAACCAGGAATTGTAGTCCTATACGGTTGCTGTGCCCATTCAGTAATATCCTCACATTTTTTCCGGAATCTAGTTCATCAGCTGCAGTTGAAGAGATTAAAATCAATGTAGTTAAAGGAGTAAACTCTCTATTTTGTATTTTCATTTCAAATGGTAAAAACCCAATTTTTTCCCTTGTGAAACATTGTAAATAAAAGCTTTTTCAATAACTGTAGAGGCACTAAAGGAATTTTAGTTACGCAAAAGATGCTTTTGAGAATAAGGACAGAGAAGAACACTGAAGAATCTTGAAAGTTACTTTTCTTTTTTACCACCACGCCAAAATAATACAGGTCTGAAATATTAACATGGGAAGGGTAATCTCTGAGACCTCTTGCCACCTCCTAAAATGAAGAAAGGTTGCATACATTTTTGCCTCACTGCTATGAATAATAAGAAGCCATGGGATTCCTTGTAGCAGTTCTGGAATAAATATGAAATAGCTGATTAAATTCAAAGTTAGTATGGAAATCTGTTCTCTTAAATATCTTTCATAAGCTATCTCTGAAGAGAGATAATTCTATCAAATTAGAATTAATCCATATATAATGGCAGGACTACTGCCCACCATGGTGTGTCTGTACAAAAGATACTAATATTGCATGCATTCTCAGATTTCACATAAAAATAAATCAGGGCCAGATTAAGATAGGATTCATTGTAAACAGTCAGAGTTATGACAACCATGCCCAGAAAGGGATTCATCAACTTCAAACACATAAGTGGCCTCACAGTAACAGCCCAGCCATAGAGAATTCTTCAGAGAGTGGACTTTCTAAATGCAGGTCACACAGTGATCCCTTCACAGATCCAATAAAACATTTGAGAAATTACCCTATCTGGTATCATTATAAAGTATAATCAGGTCCCAGTATTATCATCACTACTGAAGCCTAAGTAGAATTAATTGTATTTCACTTCAAGCCAAAAATAGGCTTTTTATCAGGAAACCTAAATTAAAGTATTCCGAAAGTTCCCACTTTGAATAGTTAAGCACATGATTAGTAGTTGGGATATAAGCACTTATTCATTTTACCCTTTGTTCGTGCCTGTTTTCTACTCTGTCAGCTTTGAATCTATGTATCTACCATATGTACAGCCAAAACTGCACAACATAAAGGGGATTTTCTGCATATTGGGATCCATTTGTTCAAAAGCCATATGGAAAAATGATAATAAAATAGGTTTGTACTTTATGTAAGAGTACCTGAATTAAGGGTTTAATTTTTTTACATGATAAAAACACATTTAAAAATTTACCATCTTAACTATTTTTAAGTGTACACTTCGATACCGTTAAGTACATTCACATCAGTGTGCTGCCAATCTCCAGAACTCTCCTCATCTCAGAAAACAAACTGTATTCATTCAACAACTGCACCTCATCCTCCCCTCTCTCCAGCCCTTGGCAATCAATAGCCCTTCTATTTTCTGTGAATTTGACTTTTCTAGGCACCTCGTGCCAGTCTTTGCCCTTTTGTGACTGGCTTATTTCACTTAGCGTAATGTTGTCACGGTTCATCCATGGTGTAGCATGTGTTAGAATTTTCATTCTTCTTAAGGCTGAATAATGTTCTGTGGTATATGTATCACACTTTCTTTATCCATTCAGTCATTGATGGACTCTTGGGTTACTTCCACCCTTTGGCTGTCGTGAGCGACACTGCTGTGAAAATGGGTGGACAGCTATTTCTTTGGTACCCTGCTCTCAATTCTTTTGGGTAAATACCCAGAACTGGGGTTGGCTGCTGGATCATGTAGTAATTCTTTAAATTTTTGAGGGACCACTATTCTGTTTTCATAGTGACCGCACCATTTTAAATTCTCACTAGTAATATACAAGGTTCTAATTTTTCTACATTCTCACCAACACTGGTTTTTTTTAGTTTTTTTAAAATATGAATTAGGCTCTAACTAGCAACCTTAAACCTAATGTTTCTAAATTAGGAAATGCCCAACTATGATTTTTCATACCTGGCATACCTTCTGGAGACAAAATGTGAGCTTTTTCTTTCCTATAGAATATTTTCTTTAGAATCTTTTCTATAGAATATTAAGAATTTTCTATAATATTAAGGAAAATAAAACTTTTCTAACAATTGTTGGTAACAAACAAGCCCTACCACCCTCCCCCCAAACTATGTGACATGTTGCTTTATAAAAAGTCCGTCCTGAGGGAGCCAAGATGGCAGCGTGAGTAGAGCAGCAGAAATCTCCTCCCAAAACCACATTTATCTATGAAAATATAACAAAGACAACTCTTCCTAAAATAGAGACAAGAGGACACAGGACAACATCCAGGCCACATCCACACCTCAGAGAACCCAGCACCTCCCAAAGGGGGTAAGATATAAGCCCCGGCCCGGCGGGACCCGAGCGCCCCTCCCCCCGGCTCCTGGCGGGTGGAGAGGAGTCAGCAAGGAGGGCTAGGGAGCCCGGGACTGCTGAACACCCAGCCCCAGGATTTCAGACTAGAGCTCAGACACAGTGCATGCGCGGGGTCCTGGATACTAGGGAAACAGGGCGGCAGGACTGGTGAGCGGGTGCCTGAGGCCGACGCCGAAGAAGAAAGAAACGGGAGTGGCTTTTTTTTTTTTTTTTTTTGGAGAGTGCTTTTTGGAAACCTTAAAGGGACGGGGACCCCAATACTAGGGAAACACGGCAGCAAGACTGGTCAGGGGGTGCCTGAGACTGGTGCCTGAGGACAAAGAAAATTGCATGTTTTTCTTTTTTTTTATTTTAATTATTTATTTAATTTATTTTTCTTTTCTTTTCTTTGTTTTCTTTCATGGTTGCTGTTGTTGTTTTGGTTTGGAGATTGCTTTTTGGAAGTCTTAAAGGGGCAGGACAGGACACTTAGCACAGAGGCAGGGAATCTGGGGATCTCTGGGCACTCTAACCCCCTGGGCAGCAGGGAGCACGGAGGCCCCTCACGGAGATAAATAGCCTCCTGGCCTCTCCCCCTCCAACGGGGCTCCATCATTTTGGAGGAGCAGCCCGAGCCAGGCCACGCCCACAGCGACAGAGGAGATAAACTCCAAACCAACCAGGCAGGAAGCAGAAGCCCTGTATGCGCACAGCTGACAAGCATAAGCCACTAGATGTTGCTATTCTCCCAGGAGAGGAAGGCAACAAACCAACAAGAAGGAAAGCTCTTCCAGCCGTCACTCATATCAGCTCTGCAAACTATCTCTATCACCATGAAAAGGCAAAACTACAGGCAGACAAAGATCACAGAGACAACACCTGAAAAGGAGACAGACCTAACCAGTCTTCCTGAAAAAGAATTCAAAATAAAATCATGAACATGCTGACAGAGATGAAGAGAAATACGCAAGAGAAATGGGATAAAGTCTGGAGGGAGATCACAGATGTCAGGAAGGAGATCACAGAAGTGAAACAAACCCTGGAAGGATTTATAAGCAGAGTGGATAAGATGCAAGAGGCCATTGAAGGAATAGAAACCAGAGAACAGGAACGTATAGAAGCTGACATAGAGAGAGATAAAAGGATCTCCAGGAATGAAACAATACTAAGAGAACTATGTGACCAATCCAAAAGGAATAATATCCGTGTTATAGAGGTACCAGAAGAAGAAGACAGAGGAAAAGGGATAGAAAGTCTCTTTGAAGAAATAATTCCTGAAAACTTCCCCAAACTGGGGGAGGAAATAATCGAACCGACCAAGGAAATACACAGAACCCCCAACAGAAAGGATACAAGGAGGACAACACCAAGACACAAATTATAATTAAAATGGCAAGGATCAAGGACAAGGAAAGAGTTTTAAAGGCAGCTAGAGAGAAAAAGGTCACCTATAAAGGAAAACCCATCAGGCTAACATTAGACTTCTCGACAGAAACCCTGCAGGCCAGAAGAGAATGGCATGAAATATTTAATGCAATGAAACAGAAGGGCCTTGAACCAAGGATACTGTATCCAGCATGACTATCATTTAAATATGATGGCAGGATTAAACAATTCCCAGACAAGCAAAAGCTGAGGGAATTTGCTTCCCACAAACCACCTCTACAGGGCATCTTACAGGGACTGCTCTAGATGGGAGCACTCCTAAAAAGAGCACAGAACAAAACACACAACATATGAAGAATGGAGGAGGAGGAATAAGAAGGGACAGAAGGAAAGAATCTCCAGACAGTGTATATAACAGCTTAATAAGCAAGCTAAGTTAGGCAGTAAGATACTAAAGAAGCTAACCTTGAACCTTTGGTAACCATGAATCTAAAGCCTGCAATGGCAATAAGTCTCTCAATAGTCACCCTAAATGTAAATGGACTTAATGCACCAATCAAAAGACATAGAGTAATAGAATGGATAAAAAAGCAAGACCCATCTATATGCTGCTTACAAGAAACTCACCTTAAACCCAAAGACAAGCATAGATTAAAAGTCAAGGGATGGAAAAACATATTTCAGGCAAAAAACAGTGAGAAGAAAGCAGGGGTTGCAGTACTAATATCAGACAAAATAGACTTCAAAACAAAGAAAGTAACAAGAGATAAGGAAGGATACTACATAATGATAAAGGGCTCAGTTCAACAAGAGGATATAACCAATCTAAATATATATGCACCCAATACAGGAGCACCAGCATATGTGAAGCAAATACTAACAGAACTAAAGAGGGAAATAGACTGCAATGCATTCATTGTAGGATACTTCAACACACCACTCACCCTAAAGGATAGATCCACTGGGCAGAAAATAAGTAAGGACACAAAGGCACTGAACAACACACTAGAACAGATGGACCAAATAGACATCTATAGAACTCTACATCCAAAAGCAACAGGATATACATTCTTCTCAAGTGCACATGGAACATTCTCCAGAATAGACCACATACTAGCTCACAAAAAGAGCCTCAGTAAACTCCAAAATATGAAATACTACCAACCAATTTTTCAGACCACAAAGGTATAAAACTAGAAATAAATTCTACAAAGAAAAAAAAAAGGCTCACAAACACATGGAGGCTTAACAACATGCTACTAAATAATCAATGGATCAATGAACAAATCAAAATAGAGATCAAGGAATATATAGAAACAAATGACAACAACAACACTAAGCCCCAACTTCTGTGGGACGCAGCGAAAGCAGTCTTAAGAGGAAAGTATATAGCAATCCAGGCACACTTGAAGAAGGAAGAACAATCCCAAATGAATAGTCTAACATCACAATTATCAAAACTGGAAAAAGAAGAACAAATGAGGCCTAAAGTCAGCAGAAGGAGGGACATAATAAAGATCAGAGAAGAAATAAACAAAATTGAGAAGAATAAAACAATAGCAAAAATCAACGAAACCAAGAGCTGGTTCTTTGAGAAAATAAACAAAATAGATAAGCCTCTAGCCAAACTTATTAAGAGAAAAAGAGAATCAACACAAATCAACATAATCGGAAATGAGAATGGAAAAATCACGACAGACTCCACAGAAATACAAAGAATTATTAAAGACTACTATGAAAACCTATATGCCAACAAGCTGGAAAATCTAGAAGAAATGGACAACTTCCTAGAAAAATACAACCTCACAAGACTGACCAAGGAAGAAACACAAAAGTTAAACAAACCAATTACGAGCAAAGAAATTGAAACGGTAATCAAAACACTACCCAAGAACAAAACCCGGGGCCGGACGGATTTACCTCGAAATTTTATCAGACACACAGAGAAGACATAATACCCATTCTCCATAAAATAGAAGAGGAGGGAATACTCCCAAACTCATTCTATGAAGCCAATATCACCCTAACACCAAAACCAGGCAAAGACCCCACCAAAAAAGAAAATTACATACCAATATCCCTGATGAATGTAGATGCAAAAATACTCAATAAAATATTAGGAATCAGAATTCAACAGTGTATCAAAAGGATCACACACCATGACCAAGTGGGATTCATCCCAGGGATGCAAGAATGGTACAACATTCGAAAATCCATCAACATCATCCACCACATCAACAAAAAGAAAGACAAAAACCACATGATCATCTCCATAGATTCTGAAAAAGCATTTGACAAAATTCAACATCCATTCATGATAAAAACTCTCAGCAAAATGGGAATAGAGGGCAAGTACCTCCACATAATAAAGGCCATATATGATAAACCCACAGCCAACATTATACTGAACAGCGATAAGCTGAAAGCTTTTCTTCTGAGATCGGGAACTAGACAGGGATGCCCACTCTCCCCACTGTTATTTAACATAGTACTGGAGGTCCTAGCCACGGCAATCAGACAAAACAAAGAAATACAAGGAATCCAGATTCGTAAAGAAGAAGTTAAACTGTCACTATTTGCAGATGACATGATATTGTACATAAAATACCCTAAAGACTCCACCCCAAAACTTCTAGAACTGATATCGGAATACAACAAAGTTGCAGAATACAAAATTAACACACAGAAATCTGTAGCTTTCCTATACACTAACAATGAACCAATAGAAAGAGAAATCAGGAAAACAATTCCATTCACATTTGCATCAAAAAGAATAAAACCCCTAGGAATAAACCTAACCGAAGAAGTGAATGAACTATACTCTGAAAACTACAAGTCACTCTTAAGAGAAATTATAGGGGACACTAACAAATGGAAACTCATTCCATGCTCCTGGCTAGGAATGAGTCAAAATATCGTTAATATCGTTAATAAAAAAATGAGTTAATATCGTCAAAATAGCCTTCCTGCCCAGAGCAATATACAGATTTGATGCAATCCCTCTCAAATTACCAACAACATTCTTCAATGAACTGGAACAAATAATTCAAAAATTCATATGGAAACACCAAAGACCCCAAATAGCCAAAGCAATCCTGAAAAAGAAGAATAAAGTAGGAGGGATCTCACTCCCCAACTTCAAGCTCTACTACAAAGCCATAGTAATCAAGACAATTTGGTACTGGCACAAGAACAGAGCCACAGGAACAGATTAGAGACTCTAGACATTAACCCAAACATATATGGTCAATTAATATTTGATAAAGGAGCCATGGACATACAATGGCAAAATGACAGTCTCTTCAACAGATGGTGCTGGCAAAACTGGACAGCTACATGTAGGAGAATGAAACTGGACCATTGTCCAACCCCATATACAAAAGTAAACTCAAAATGGACCAAAGACCTGAATGTAAGTCATGAAACCATTAAACTCTTGGAAAAAAACATAGGCAAAAACCTCTTAGACATAAACATGAGTGACCTCTTCTTGAACATATCCCCCCACGCAAGGAAAACAACTGCAATAATGAGCAAGTGGGAGTATATTAAGCTGAAACGCTTCTGTACAGCAAAAGACACCATCAATAGAACAAAAAGGAACCCTACAGTATGGGAGAATATATTTGAAAATGACAGATCCGACAAAGGCTTGACTTCCAGAATATATAAAGAGCTCACACGCCTGAACAAACAAAAAACAAATAACCCAATTAAAAAATGGGGAGAGGAACTGAACAGTTCTCTAAAAAAAAAAAAATTCTGTCCTTAAGAAAAAAACATTTATAAATGCAATAAAGTGGTTTAGCTTCCTACAGACTTTTAGAACTCAAGGTGAATTTCAAGATTCCTCAGGGCTGAAGGACCTTCACCTTTACATTACTGATCTACCTTCATCTGTCTAGTGAATGCCACCTCACTTGGTGCCCATTCTAAATTTAGTGTTTGTTGTGATCATTTTTCTAAGTATCTGAATATTGTAAAAAGCAATAGATAATCAAGTATCTTTAAATGTTTAAATGCTTTAATATCCTTAGCAGTATATTAGGCACAATGTCAAACACTGTCAATATAAAAATAATTACTCCTGCCTTTATAATGTAGGAATATGGTTTAATTTGAAAGGAAAGAGAGAGAAACACACAAAAAAGTGAAGTATGATGCAATGCAGGACTAAAATATCTCCTTTTGGAACTCCCTTGAACATTATGGCTTAGTATAATTACTGTTCTCTTAGTGCATATCCCCAATTTCCTTTTCCTCCCGCTTATAGAATTTTGACCTCGATCTTCTCCCTTATCTGCAGAACAAAACCTATGAACCTTAGTCTGTGATTAAAAACCATTCACAATATGGCTTAAAATTAGTTTTGGAGCTCTATCTTCCCTACCTACGTGCTACAGTAACAAAACCAAGCTACATGTCATTGTCCTTAAAGAGCTTACAATTTTCTTCTTTCTGCCTTGTGAATTTAGTACCCTCGTCTCTGAATTGCCCTTTTCTTCATCTCTACCTGTTGAAATCCTGTTCAGACACCAATATCTGGCTCAGACTCTGCTTCCTGCACCCAACTAAGAGAAATGTCTTTCCCTCCGGACCTCACAGTTCTCTGTACATAATCCACACCTGTTCTAAAGTATTTCATTTCCAGATGTATGTGAGTAGGCACTAGATTGCCAGGCTCTGCCCGTGACTTCATTGCCTTTGAGTCTCCAAAATGAAAGAATAAATGAATGGATGAGTGAATGAATGAATAAATGATAAAAGTCAATGTAGATTTTTAAAGAAAAATGAGCTTTGTAATTATATAAAATGTAGAAGAGTCCAGATTCATGGAGTCACCCCTGAAGACTGTTGCATCAGTACAAATATAAAATCCAAGCTGCAACTTTCTCAGCAGACTGGATAATTAAGTGATTTAAACTACTAAAAATATATTAATTCTTTTATTGGAAAATGTATGTCTCACATGGTACTTTTACTCTACTTAGCTATCTTTGCACATTTCGTTTTAGAAACTAGCAACTATACTGTTGGTATCATGGTCAGCTCAGGTGCCATAACAAAACACTACAGACTGGATGGTTTAAACAACAGAATTTTTTTTTCTTGCAGTTCTAGAGGCTGGAAAATCCAAGGTCAAGGTCCTGCAGAGATCAATTCCTGTGAGAGATCTCCTCCTGGCTCATAGATGGCCACTTCCTCACTATATCTTCGCACGATGGAGAGCAAGTTCTCTGGTCTCTTTTTATAAGAGCATGAATGCCATCATAAGGCCACCCACATGAGTTCATTGATTCCTAATTACCTCCCAAAGGCCCCATCTCCAAGTACAGGCACACCTGGGAGATAGGGCGGGTTTGGTCCCAGACCTCCGCACTAAAGTGGATATGACAATAAAGCCAGTCAAATGAATGTTTTGGTTTTGCAGTGAATACAAAGGTTATGTTTACACTGCACTGTTGTCTGTTAAGTATGCAGCAGCATATATGTAAAAAAATAATAATGGGCACACTGTAATTTAAAAACAATTTATTGCTAAAAAATGCTAACCATCACCTGAGCTTTCGGTGAGTTGTAATCACTGATCAGAGATCACCATAACAAATATAATAATAATGAGAAGTTTGAAATATTCTGAGCATTACCAAAGCGTGACACAGAGACATGAAGGGAGCCCCTGCTGTTGGAAAAACGAGGCCGATACACCTGCTCAGCACAGGATTGCCACAAACCTTCAATTGGTAAAAATTACAGTATCTGTGAAGCTCAGTCAAGGAACGCATAATAAAATGAGGTGTGCCAGGGCCATCCCATTGCAAGTTAGCACTTCAATATATGCATTTAGGAGGACATAATTCAGTCCATAACAGTGGGGAAGGTGAGGAGATGTTTCGCCTTTCAAACATATCTTTTCAGCACTATGTCAGGCATAGAAGCATTTGGCAAATTTCCATAAAAATCCATGAGACCATCAGAACAAGTCACCTGATTTTCCTATTTAAATTTGCCTGGCTTTACTATTACAGGGAAAGAGAAAAAAAGAAATAGTTGACACTTGAACAACATGGGTTTGAATTGTGCACTTCCACTTAGATACAGTTTTTTTAAATCAATACAGTGCAGTACTGCAAATGTGTTTTCTCTTCCTTGTGATTTCCTTAATAGCATTTTCTTCTGTCCTGCATCTATTGTGAAAATACAGTATATAATACATGTAACATGCAAGATATATATTAATCAACTGTTTATGTTATCAGTAAGGCTTCTGGTCAACAGTAGGCTATTCGTAGTTAAGTTTCAGGAGTCAAAAGTTCTACATGGATATTTGTGTGGGGGTCAGTGCCCCCAAGCCCATGTTGTTTCATACATATATATATATATATATATCATAACTTTCTTACTCATATCACTTGAGGTCCATAATGTTCTGACCAATGTGTGAAATTCAGTTAATACTTTGGCTGCTACCTCTTGAACCATCCTTTTAATTTAAATACTTACCCAAAGTCAGAAGCAATTGTTATCATGAAGCTAAAGACACTTTAGCTAAGTGGCCCCATCCTTGCATGGGTTACTGGGAGGGGCTCTAGTGTTAACATGGTCTTATTTCTGTGAAATTTACAAAAATGAGATTTTAAAAAATTGTGTTTCTTAAAGATACCCTCTAGAAGTATATACGCTCCAAGCCTCACAACACTTAGAGGAGCCCCTGTGTGGAGGTGTAAAATAACCACAGGACTGGATCAGATTAACCGGACACCAAAAGGAGTCCTGAGACGGTGCCCAACTTGTGAGGCTGGCAGGGCCCCAGCCCTCTCGTCTGAGCCCCAGCCCTCCACAGACTCAGGGCAGCATTTTATCACGGTGTCTTCTCTTACACTCACTTGGGTCTGCTTCCTGATCAGTGCCCAGACTCTAATTCTGGGTTTCCTCTCTTATTAGGTAAGGAAGGAGATAAGACCTAATTCACAGTGCTATTGGAAACATAAAATTGTATAATATACACTGAAATTCTTTGTAAGCTACTCATTGTCTGCCTGTTGGATACCCTCCATAAGCCAGTCCTGTCAGGTAGCTAGGCAGACATGAGCAGGTGACACCTTGTCCTGGACAGTGCTCCCCCTCTCCACCTACCCCCTTGTCACCAGATGGCAGAACACGCCCCAAAGCCCTCCTGTTTGTGGTTCAGTCTCCTGCCTTATCAGGGCCAAAAAGATGTTAAAAGCCTAACAGGGCTTCCAGGCCACCCACACAGGTTGGCCACAGGTGCACTAAGACCCAGAAGGTGACCAGAGCTACCTGGGAGTTCATTATGCCATAATTACAATAAATTTACATTGCTGTTTTGGCCCCCTGGGGATTTCCACTTGGGTAGTTATGGGTAAGAGCCTGCACACTAGGAAAAAGGTTATATAACCTGAAACTGTCAATCAACATGTCAATTAAATGGCATGTCAATTAAATGACATAAGATGTGGGGAGGCATTTTGCACCATTTAAAAAACCAATCCTAACCCTAATAGTGCTGAAGATTGCTCCAAGTCTGTCTCTGGATAGAATTCTTTCCTTTGAGAAGATAAGGACCAAAAAAACCTAAGGCACTCAACCATTAACAGTTCCATGTGAATTTTCCAGTCCTGTATTCCACAGAAGCCCTTTGTGTATATGTTCTGGCCTAGCTAGTCTACTCTTTCATCTCTGAAAGCAATTTGCAAGTTTTGTTAAGTCAATAACCATAGCAATGACTAAAAAAGTAGACTCCCTAAGAATTTCTCAAATTGATAAAGAAGACCTTGGGGTCAGATAATTCTACCAATTAATTCCTTTAAACTCCTAAGTTACAAAACTCTCATGCTTTATGAACAGTTAACAATATTAAAAAAAAATCTTTAAAAAGACCCCAATTTATTTAATGAGGTTAGCAAAACCAAAGAATAAAAATATGTTGAAGACTTCATAAAATAAAAAAACAAATGGAAAAATTAATTAGGTTAATTTCAGTTTTATATTACTGCCACAATAACAAAAATACTAATAAGTATAACTCAATGGTTCATTTGAAGTATGTTCCTCAAAATTTTGTCTGTGTATCACATGTGTTAGAATCATCATGGTGGGAAGGGTACAGATTCTCAGCCGCACCTCATACCTACTGAATCAGAACCTCCACGAGTGTTGCCACAGAGTCTGCATGTTAGTGTTTGTTCCAGGTTATTTTTATGCAAACCAATGTAAAAAAACTACATTGACATCATCTGTCACAATCATATAGCATTTGTGTCAAGTAAGAATGCAAGAAATTAACATCAAGATATCTAGTGATGTAAAGATTTACTTCAATAAAAAAAATATCTACAGGATAGATGTTAAAAAGTCAGTTTGCAAAGTTCAACACCTATTCCTGTTTAAAAGAATCATAAAACCAAGAGAAGGATGCAGTCTCAAAATGATAAAGAATAGCCACTTTAAAGCAGCATTTTTAAACAGAAAAACTAACATAAAACATTAGCAGCCTTTTCAACAGAAAAACATTCACAGCATTCTTATTAATGGGCTAAACAAGGATATGAGAAGTCTCCTGTATCACTTCACACAGTTCTGAAGGTCTGGTGCAGACATTAGAACATGGGATATGAGCAGGAAGCTTCACTGTTGGAAAGAAGGAAACACAATTATAATTATTTTCAGAAACTATTATTCCATCCAATGAAAATCCTAGAGAATACACTGAAAAACTGATAATTAAAGGGAGAATGTAATGTAGCATTGGATTACGCACACAAAAAGTCTACATACAGAAAAATAATCAGAATGTTCATTAATTATTCAGTAAACACTCTTAATAGGATACCAAGAAAATCACTGAACAATTTGAAGAATCATTGAACAATATAGTAAATACAAAAACAAAACAAAATTTATTGAAATAATAAAGGAAACAAGCTTTAAAAAAGAATGAAGTAGATTAATCCCAGGGAAATCTAAAGAAGAAAAAGGAATGATGGCTAGAGCATGCTTTGGAGCAGAGAGATGTCAGCTCACAGCCTGGCTGGGTGACCTTGAGCTGATGCTCAGCCAAAGACCTCCTGTCTCATCAAATTCCCACCTACACAGCACATGTACTTAGATTGTTTCAGCCTGTCCTCTATCTTAGAACATTTGGGTTGTTTATGATGTTTTTGACAAATAAAGCTTTTAAATTTTTAATTAGCCGGATCTCTAAATCTCTTTTACGTGTTTGCCTCTTGGCATTACTTTCCATCTCTCTCCTTGGAATCTCGGCTCCCTTCCTAGGGTATTTTTTTTTTTTTCTGGGATGAGAAACCTTTATTTGTCCATTCACGTTTTCTCAGGAGAGATTTCTCACCACTTTTTTTCTAGTAGAGATATAAGTTTGCGTTTGTCACATTGAAAGACTGACTTTTCTTCTTTGTGATGCCCTACAGAGGGAAGGCTTACATTGAATCAGAAGCTAAAAGACAAGAAATTCCTGTTTTTAAAAGTATTTGTCAATCTCAGAATTTCTCTCATTCTCTTTCTCTTACACACATACACACTTTACCCATAAGTTTATTTTCCTGGACTGATTTCCTCATCTATTTATTTTATGGCAGTATAGATTATGAATTTTGTAAGATAGCTCAAGTCATTTTCAGAACACCAAATAAATAAATAATAGTATCAGCGTCCTCTGCCTGGATTCTCAAGGGAATAACCTTGAAAAGTTTCATTGCCGTATCACCGTTTATCAAGAGTTAAGAAGAACTTAACGGAAGATGCCTCCTCCAGCCATGAGGAGGATAAGAGCAGCCCTCTGCCTGTGCTGCGGCTTCTGGCACCTCCCTGCCCCAGCCCCTCCCCACCTGCTCTTGTCTTCCAGTTTTCCAAATGAGACGTTTCTGCATCGAGTCACTTGAATTGAAATCCTTTTTAAGGCTGATTTTCTGTAGTCTTTTAACATTCACATTTTTTCTTTTCTTATGCAAAGCTGTCATTTATCCACAGTTATCTAAGGCTAACTCCTTACAGTTGACTTTCTGGTAGAAGAATATTAATTCCTCAGTCAGATGCCATGATATTTGGTAGCATCCCTAGCCACTATTTTTCATTTTTTTAAATTGAAGAATCATTGATATATTGGTTTCAAATATACAACACAGTGGTTCAACAGTTACCCGTATTACTAAATCCTCACATCCATTAATATAGCTACTATCTGTCAACATAGGAAGATGTTACACAACCATTGGCTATATTCTCCATGCTATATACTATTATCCCCCGTGACCAACCTACATTATTATTGAGAATTTTTGTGTCCCTTTATCCCCCTCAACCTTCCAACTCACCCGCCCCTATGGTAACCACTAGTCACTTTTCAGTGTCTATGAGCCTACTGCTATTTTGTTAATTCTTTCTTGCTTTGTTTTTATATTCCAAATAAGTGAAATCACATGATATTTGTCTTTCTCTGCCTGACTTATTTCACTGAGCGTAATACCTCTAGATCCATCCATGTTGTTGCAAATGGCAGGATTTCTTTTTTATGGCTAAATAATATCAATTTTGTATATTACTACATCTTCTTTAGTCATTTGTCTATTATTGGACATTTAGGTGGCTTCCATTTCTTGGTTATTGTAAATAATATGGTGATAAACATAAGACTGTATATATCTTTTTGAATCAGGATTTTCTTTTCTTGGGGCAAATTTTTATAAGTGGAATTACTGGGTCAAATGGTATTTCTATTTTAGTTTTCTGAGGAACCTCCACACTGCTTTCCACAGTGGCTGCACCAATTTACATTCCCACCAACAGTGTGGGAGGGTTCCCCTTTCTCCACATCCTCACCAACATTTGTTATTTGTTGTCTTTTGGATAGTAGCCATTCTAACTGGTGTGAGGTGGTTTCTCACTGTGGTTTTGATTTGCATTTCCCTGATGATTAGTGATGTGGGTCATCTTTTCACATGCCATTTGACCATCTGTATATATTCTTTGGAGAAATGTCTCTTCAGGTCCTCTGCCCATTTTTTACTTTGGTTATTTGTGTTTTTGGTGTTGAGGCATATGAGTTCTTTAAATATTTTGGATGTTAACCCCTTCTTGGGTAAGTCATTTATGAATATATTCAACCATACTGTAGGAGCCTTTTTGCTTTGCTGATAGTGTCCTTTGCTGTACAGAAGCTTTTTAGTTTGATATAGTCCCACATGTTCATTTTCGATATTGTTTCCCTTGCCTGAGAAGATGTATCCAGGAAAACATTGTTCATGCTTATGTTCAAGAGATTTTTGTCCATGTTTTCTCCTAAGTTTTATGGTTTCATGTCTTCCATTCAGGTCTTTGATCCATTTCAAGTTTACTTTTGTGTGCAGAGTTAGTGATCCAGCTTAATTCTCTTGCATATATCTGTCCAGTTTTCCCAAAACCAGTTATTAAAGAGGCTGTGTTTTCCCCATTGTATATTCATGGCTCCTTTATCACATATCAATTAGCCATATATGTGTGAGTTTATAACTGGGTTCTCTGTTCTGTGCCATTGATATGTTCATGTGCCAGTACCATACTGTTTTGATTACCATAGCTTTGTAGTATAGCTTGAAGTCAGGGAGCATAATACTCCTAGCTTTGTTCTTCTTTCTCAGGATGGCTTTGGCTATTCAGGGTTTTTTGTGGCTCCATAGGAATTTTAGAACTATTTGTTCTAGTTCATTGAGAAATGCCATTGGTATTTTGATAGGCATTGCATTGAATCTGTATATTGCTTTGGGCAGGATGGCCATTTTGACAACATTAATTCTTTATATAAGATTGGGATAGATCTTCATTTATTTGTGTCTTATTTAATTTCTTTCATGAGTGTCATAGTTTTTAGTGAACAGGCCTTTCACCTCCTTGATTAAGTTTATTCCTAGGTATTTTATTCTTTTTAATGAAGTTGTAAATAGAGTTGTTTTCCTGATTTCTCTTTCTGCTAGTTCATCATTAGTATATAGGAATACAACAAAATTCTGCCTATTAATTTTGTATCCTGCAGCTTTGCTAAATCCAGTTATTAGTTCTAAGAGTTTTTTGGTGGACTCTTTAGGGTTTTCTGTGTAAAATGTTATGTCATCTGAAAATAGTGACACTTTAACTTCTTCCTTAACAATTCAGATGTCTTTTATTTCTTTGTGTTGTCTGATTGCTGTGACTAGAACCTCCAGTACTATGTTGAATAAAATTGGGGAGAGTGGACTACCTTGTCAGGTTTCTGATCTTAGAGGAAAAGCTTTCAGCTTCTCACCATTAAGTATGATGCTAGCTATGGATTTGTCATATATTGCCTTTATTATGTTGAGGTACATACACTCTATACCCACTTTGCTGAAAGGTTTTTGCATAAATGCTTTGAATTTTGTCAAATGCTTTCTCAGCATCTATTGAGATGATCATTTGTTTTTTAACTTTCTTTTTGTTAATGTGGTATATGATATTGATTGATTTATGAATATTATACCATCCTTGCATCCCTGGATTAAACCTCACTTGGTCATGATGGATGATCCTTTTGATATATATTTTAATTCAATTTCCTTAGCCACTGTTTTTCTGTGTCCTTGTCACAGTAGTTCACCTGGGGGAAAACCTGGACCACCACCAACCTGGTAACGCAGTCATCCTATGCATAAGTAAATTGGAAATGACCACTGGACTTGTGTATTGTCAGTGTCCATGGTCATCCTGGTATCTGAAGGGTCTTACTATAGCCCAAGCCTTGCATACCAGCAGAGCATAGGTGACAGCATTTGGTAATGGGACATAGTCACAGCTTTGGGCCTGCTCAGACCTGCTTGGGCTCCTCAGACTAGCTGTGATAACCAGTGTGTCTCTGAAACAGGGTAGCAAGGAGAGCTCAGCCATGAACCCTTGTCTGTTCTGGCCCAGTATATTATCCCTGGGTTAAACCAACTCTTAAACTAGGCTAAATATGACCCTCAGTTCTAAGTAAACTGTGAATGTGAGGCACTGGGGCATTTGCATGCAATCCAGTGAATCAGTACATCCTCTAAATGACCAACCCCTTTGTACCCACAGCTCATACTCCAAATTCTCACCTTTGCTCAAGGCTGCTGCTTCCCTGATCACAGCCAGTGACTTCTAGAGAGACCAGCAAGGGTCTTGGGTTCCCATGCCTCTGGAAGGACTGAGAGAGCTCTGGTGTCAAATTCCTGCCCTGCTATTTACTAAGCCTCACCTCTCTATTTACGTCACTCACCTCTCTGGGCTGGGGTCCTTCCTCCTGGAGTGTGATGAGACTTAGACCTGATAGCACAGAACCAAAGCTTAGCACAGGGTCTTGCTCATGAGCATTACTATCTGCAAGCCTATCTATTCAGTAGCAGCAGCATCTGTCCTTATGAGCTGCCCATCTGACAGATAATGCAATGCCTCTGGTGACAGCCTTTCCCTCCATCTGTGCCGGAAGCCCACCCTCTCCAATGCACTTGAGGACCTCCAGTAGCTGGTGAGCCCCCATATCTCACGACCTTGTCACATCCCTCTCTCTGTGACCCTCCGCCTGAGGCTTAGAAACTTGTACTACACTTCTCATTATAAAACAAATGCACAAAATATAACAACAAAAACCTTCCTGGACTCACTCTCCAGTCACTGTTACCCTTCTTGGCCTTCACAGCCAAGCCATCTTAACCCACCAGGAAAGTATGCAATCAGGGAAGCAGCAGCCTGTCTCCATTTTCTTAGCTTTTATTCCCTTCAGCCTGACCTGGCTTCCACTGCCCGCATTGCCTGAAATTGTCCTTTCCTTAGTCATGATTAGCTGATAAGTTCCCAAAGTCATACTTCTCAGTCCTTCTTTGACTGGTGTCTCCCTCTGAAATGATCTCTTCCTCACTGTCTTTTCTGCCTGGCTTTCCTCCTCTCTCTCAGATCCCTTTATTTGGGCAATTGTTTGGTAGCACCTTCTCCACACAGCCCCTAAAAGTTATGCTGCTCTAGCCCTTAGGGCTCATCTGTTCTGCTAGCCATGCCCTCCCTGGCCATCCGCCTACTCGCGCATCATCAAGCCCACCCGACCAGAGCTGGAATGTCCTCGGGTTTTATCCCGGTGGCTTTTCTCAACAGCTCCATAAACACTTGCACACAGATGCCCTCAGCATCTTGCCTGTGTGTGCTCCTCTCCAGGCCTCTCTTGCTGCACGATACTGACAACACGCCCCACTCTACTTAACTCCTACGCACGAGATGTCAGCCCCAACACTGCTTCCTTAATGACGCCTTCTCAAAACCTTTGCCTAGCTCGAAGACCTTATATTCTCATGCAAACACACACACACACACACACACACACACACACACACACACACACACGCATACGTGTTCCTTCTTTTCAATAGCAATTTACATTGAACATGGTGATTATTTAATTAGTAAAAATTATAGAATTGAGGGCAAAAATCATGTCTGTTTTAACTAAACATTATAGCCCAATCTCTCAACACGGTGTCTGGAATAAAGTATCTGTTCAGATATATAAAGGATAAATAATTCAACACAGGAATCAAATAATAATCCTAGACTCATTCATCACACTCAGTTCTGATACCCTATTAGCTACCAAATCCTGCTGATTTTATTCCCTAAGTATTACTCAAACTCTCTCTTATCTTGCCTAGTCCCTTTTCAAATGCTTATACTAAGTGTTCACATTACTTCTCATTGTAATATAATATTGTGTCTAATTGCACAGACTGTGCATCCAGATGCCTGTGTTTACATCTTGTTTCTGCCATTTTCACACTGTGTGACGTAGGGCAAGTCATTTGACTACTCAGTGCCTACATTTCCCCGTCTGTGAGACAGAATCAATAATAAAAGTAACCTCACATGATTGTTGGGAGAATTAAATAAGTACTATATGGTAAGTGCTTCAAATAGTGTCTTACTC
Organism: Manis javanica; assembly: GCF_040802235.1. Lineage (NCBI taxonomy): Eukaryota > Metazoa > Chordata > Mammalia > Pholidota > Manidae > Manis > Manis javanica. The sequence goes on along the minus strand of NC_133164.1, from coordinate 63,730,035 downwards.
ATAGTAAACAATACATTCCAGCTCTTATTTTCATTGCTGTTTCTTCTCCTGGTGTCATTTTCAAAATTACCTCAACAAGTGACTAGAAATTCTAAAATGGAAATCCCAAGATATGACAATATATGACCATCTTTTAAATGCTTCTCATTGCCTAAGGATGAGTTTCTGTGCAGAAGGCAATGCAGAAGCTAATATTTAGATGCTTTTGCTCACAATATTACCTCTACCTGGAATTATTCTCTCATTTTTATCTATCTGATAAAGTCCTATTTAGGTTTAAAAATTAGCTCAGGCAACTCCTCCTCCAGGAAGCCTACCTCTATCCCAGGCAAAATTCGATGTCTTTCCTCCCTCCCTACTCAAAGAGCACCTTGGTCTCCTTCCACATCGCATTAAGCACAGTCGTTCTGCAGTGCCGTGCTGATGTTTCCAAGGCACATCTTTCTCTAGCTGTGAACACCCTGAGGTCAGAAATTGTGCGTATTCAGATGCATGCATCCACGTGGTAAATATACCTGCTCCATAAACAGCTCTTAATAAATATTGTGAACTCAATGAATAGCTATTCACTGCCAGCATCAAGTCTATTTTGTTGGAGGGATTTTCCACATTACATACCTGCCACTTCCTTCACTGGTCACCGAAATAATAGATGACACTTCAGGGCAGGGACCAGAGATGCACTCCAAGCAGGGTACTGAGCAGATCCAGACCATCTAAAGATGCTTTTTGTCCCCTTTGCATTACCATCTTTCTTTTATTAAAAATAATGATAAAATAAATAAGCAACATGTCTCCCTCTAACTAAATAACTCTATTTAAATTTTCGCTTACTTTGGCTCTTCTTCCTGGTCTCTTATAAGTTCTTCCTGTGCTGAGGATGATAAAGTAGCCTTCAGCCCTCCATTCTTCCCCAGGGACCACCCGAAGCCATTCACTCTCTTGGTCAAGAGACTGGGGGTGGGGTAACAAAGACGGTCTCTTTAGATCTTCTCCAAGTGACTGCTTAGTGCTGGAGTCTAAGAACTGTCATCATAAGCTTTTATCCCATGCCACAAGTACATTTGTTCCACACAAATCATATTCAATATATCATAAAATTTCCTTCAGCTGATATCATTGGAGTGTGATGCTGCTTAAGTCTTTTGGGTAATGATGACATTTTATTTATAATAAGAGTACAACATTTTATAACACTTATGCATGCATATAAATAAATGTATTATTTTATTTATATTTACAATAAATGTGTGACATTTTATAACAAATTTATAACATAGCTAACTGTCCTAAGTATTTTAGCACCTCTCCTAAGCATCAACAACATCAGATTAGATAAATGGCACAGAAGCTAAGGTGAAATAACTTTAACCCTCTGCTTTAAATCTTCAATGAGATCTTTTTAAGTATTGTTTTAAAGCTTAGCTTGTACTAAGGAATACAGTTTCAAATTTGACAATTTCAGATATTGCAGTGTTGCTAAAAAATGATATCATTTTTGTAACAATAGCAACATAAAGATTCCCAGAGTTCAGGAGATATTTAATTTATCATAAGGAAAAAAGTGGGTGGAAGGATACAGAGTCAGTCACATGGAATATTTACTCTGACTCAAAAAGATCATCACTAGTTTCTCCTTGGACCCCAGGAGGAATGATTTTCATGCTTAGTGAGAGAAATATTACTGAAAATTAGTGAGAGAGATACTACATTATGCCACATTTATATATGTGTATTTACTGGGAGCTACTTAGTTTTATCAGTTTAAATAGAGGCCTACTGTAAAAAATAATTTAATAAAAAGCAATATTCTGATTTAACCAGTGGGATGAAACACAACTTTCCATTCCATCATGTGACAATAGCTACACAACAAAACACAACCTCCCCTCTCTGTATGAGAGCTCACCTGAGTGAAAACAAAGTAATAACAGAGAAATAAGAAGGCCCTTGAGTGTGAACTTGGAAACCTAATCTATGAAGTGTTAACACTCAGAATTATTTATGTTGCTTTCATCAATTTTTCCTTCTTTTTCTCTCTCACTTGCTTTTAAACAGTGCTTTGCATTTTGAAGCAGTACATTAATGATTTCATTCACAGCCTCTATTGTCACCAGTCCTTTTGATCCATTTTCTTCTGTTCTGAGCTCTCAATGCATTGTTTTCATCCCTTTATCATTTCATAATTTATCCACATGCTGTGTTAGAATTTTCCCTAAGTGTTGCTTTCTATTTTTATCTTAGTCATTTGGAATTGTAGTTTTTTACATTTAGGATATTTTTACAGATTATAAAGCTCTCACTTGTCCACAATCCACAAATAGGAATCCTTTAAGGAAATCTGGTGAAATAGTAAATATGTGGTCTATGGGATGAGGAAGACATAGATTGGAGTCCTCTCTGTATCTTTTACTAGCAGGAGGACAGCAGATACTTAGCCAGCCTGAGCTTCAATTTCCTTATCTTTAAAACACAGATAGTAATACCTACACTGCAGTATTATTTTGAGGGTTAAAATTCCATAATGTCAACTACCTAGCACACAACAAATGACAACTACACTTATGATTAGCATCATGTCTGTTTCACTGAGGTCGTGAGGGCAAGAGTCTATGTGGATCCAAATGTGAAAGGTGAAATTGTAAGGCATCTAGAGGAACACAAAAAAGAATATTCTCATGGCCTGGGGTAGGAAAAGACACTTAAAGGAAATGTTGTCTTATAAATTAAATGTTAAAATTGAAATTAAAAAATTCTACTCACAAGAAAATTGAGAGAGTGAAAAAGTAGGGTTTATACCCATAACGTAGTAGAAACTTTAAGCATTATTTAATAAAAAGACATACAAGCTAATAGAAAAATTGGCCAAAGACTTGACAGAAGAGGACATCCAAATGGTCGATAAGCATGGGACAACTTGGTCACCCTCTTTAGTCCCTAGGGAAAGGCACAGTGAAGCCACAGTGAGTTACCACTGCCCAACCATCAGAATGACTCAAAGGATTGAAGAAACCCGTGCTAATGAACAGCGGGAATTCTCCAACAAGGCTGGTCGGAATGTGAATTAGTGCAGTCACCTTGGGAACAGGCAGTATCTTTCAAAATTGAACATCTACATCTCCAATGATCCAGCCATCTCTCTCCTACTTAGGCACTAAAAGACTTGTACAAGGTTGTGTTATTTGCAATAGCTCCAAACTAGAAAACCCCACCTGTTCACTCTTACTTAAATTGGGTAAAATAAAGGGTAGTAAACTTTTACAGTAGAATACTATTCAGAAATAAAAATTAATAAATCAGTGCTGTACACCACAGCATGAGCTTGGGTATGACAATCACAAATATAATATTGGGCAAAAGAAGCCAGATAAGAAAGAATATAAGCAGTATGATTCCTTTTACAAAAGTTCAGAAGCAGACAAAACAGCTATGGTATTTAAAGTCAGAATGGTGGTTATCTTTGAGTAAGGAGGAAATGGTGACTTGTAAGGACAATGAAGGGGTTTCTAGGGTGCTAGAATGTTCTATTGCTTGATTGGGTCATGGTTACCATGTACGTTCCTTTTGTGTGATTCTAATGTGTGCACTTTTCTATGAGTCAGCTCTTTTTCACGTTTATTATAAAAAAAATCACTGCCTTATTTAAGAAAAACTGTTTCTTCAGGGTGTTTTGTTTGTCTAGTGGGCTGATCCATCAAAATTTCTTTCCAAAGATGAGCTCTTCTTTTGAGAGGACTGAGAACAAATGCAATTTTGGAACTGAAAATTGAAATAATCTCAACCTCCCTTTTAAAAAAAATAAACACTTCATTTTTTCATTTAACCAAATCCCTCAGGTCTCTGCAAAGAGGCAGAGCCTCCTAGATGACAAAGCCCCAGGCATGGGCAAGACATGCATTTTTATCAACTCTCCACCTTTCTAAGCAGCATCTCACTTTTTAAAAAACATCAGTGAACAGTTTGATCCATTTCATGGCACTGGGTCTTTCACTGGTGCAGTTAACTGACTCACATTTTAGTGTTATAAAGTCTGATCAGTTAAAGGATATATAAGGAAAACATAAGAAAAAAACCCTTTAAAGCTCTACAGGGTGGGCTGAGGCTTGTTCAGAATATTGCTCATTACTTTGCTCAGGGTCTTCATAACTCGCTTTTGTGATAAGAATTTATTTTAAAGATTAGCACCAGAAACTGATTTTTCCCCCTAAAAAGCTGATGTGTTTTTTTTCAGTGTACATCAGGTGAATGCCTGCACTTCCCTTTCCTTTGACCATCAGGATAAATTGAGCCAGATGTACTTCTTTCTTCTGTATCCTACTTTCTGGACTGTTTACTATTTTCTATTCTAATTTTTATTCTTCTTCCCCTGATTTTATTTACTTTTTTATTAGATGTTCTGTAAGCTGCATCCTAACTGGAAATGAGAGGATAAAAAATATATTTTCAGAGAAATAAATATATAAACAGTTCCGTTATTCACATTTGGTGCAAAAGAGAAAAACATGTATTGTCTTCAATATAAGATTCTCTGTAATGAATACCCATATACAAGATAATAACACAGTAAATGTTGAATAAGTGAAACAGACTGTAAAAGCTATCAGTTCAGAAACTGAAGTGCTCACAAGCACACTGCATTTGATGAAGAAGAGGAGAAATTTGACCTGGGATCTTGAGGGTTTCTATGATGCATATAAACAAGAAGGATTTAGTGATGCTCAATTGATTACTTTTGCAAGAAATACTTGCACTTTAAACTTTGTATCTAATTATTGGGTGAAAGACATGAAATTTTTTTCCACATTAACAAAACAAATCGAAAAAAATAAACATTTAGGAAACAGCTTAGCATGCATTAAAAATTAAATAAATGTTAGCTACTACTAAAACTATGAAAATTGTTAACTATTATTATAATCATAATCCAATGGGAGAAGTATTTTTTGTTAGGATAACCATCTGAATGCATGGACAGCTGCCCGCCCCTCCACTGGGCAAACCCAGGCTGAGGTGTGTTTTGTCTTTGTCTTTCCCGACTGTGGTAGATCAGAGCAGGTGGTCGGAATACTGGTCAAGACAATGGAGCTTAAAGAGTAAAAACAGTAAGTAAGCTTGAGTCAAATCTGTGCCACTTGTCACCTACTGATCCTGAATAACTGAATCATCTAAAATGAAACCATTAATTGCTATCTATTGGCTTAATAGGATATTTACATATGATCCCATGCAAGACAGATTTTTCACATATATTTAAGGTGCCTGTGCAAGGATGGGAATTTCACTGACCAGAGTATCATAGTTAGATACCAAACAGTGCTTTACAAATGCCAAGTCCCAGGAAACAGAACTGCTGAACACATGGAGAGGCTAATAAAACAGTGCCAGGCGAGGCAGAACATTTTCTGCAGAGTTTAATCATCCAAAACTTGAGGGTGGCACTCATGCTGCTTGAACCTTAGGGATCCCTCACTTGACTCTGTCTTCTTTGACCCGTTAATGGTCCTTGTTACCCACCCTTACTTTTACCTCTAAGATTATGGGGAGCTTTACCTGTAGACTGATTATGGAGGGCTGACATAAGCCCTTTGGGTTTATATTTGTTGAGTGCCTAGTATGCATCTGGCTATATTCCAGATTCTGGGTATATAGCCAAGAACAAAACAAAATCCTGTTCATGTAGTGTGTTCACTCCAAGGGATAGGATTTAATAATGAAAATATTTCACCCACACAATGCAAAGGCTCATTGCACTAATTAAGCAATTTAAGGTATGTGAATAGATAGCACAATAGTATCTAAACACAATTAAATCAAACAAGTAGATTCATTATACCTGGATGTGGAAGAACCACTGACACCTATTTCAGGAAATGTGAAAATGTAATGGCATCACAATAAAGCAGGGCCGACTGTATATTCCAGAGATGACTTGCATTAATATATATCTCACCCCTCATGCATTTCTTATAGTGACATTGGTCCTTATATCTGGATTGACCTGTGTAACTGTCTTAATCCACAGAACGTGACGGAAAAATTGCTGTGAGACTTCCCATCATCTCGGGGAACAGAGGACAGGTCACAAAGCCACCCACATGCCCAGCAGAGAGTCAGTCTGTGGTCCACTCTCCCCGCACACAAGCTGTGAGCTTTAGCGTCATTATTCCGTCACTCCGGTTCAGCTTCTCTGGTAGGCTTGATTCGGATCACCATCACCCGAGTTTATTAAAGCACAAAGGCAGCGCCACTGGCTAGCCGCACAGTTGATTGGCACACAGGGCACACCCTGAGGCCACCCAGGCATCAGGAGGAGCTCTGATCAGTGAGACTGGAACAAGGTCATGTTTGCACGTCTTCATGTTTAGGGACGGCCAGTGATGGTGCTGGCCTGAATGTGTTCGTTTTCACAGCTCAGCCTCAGGTCAGCTTGTCAGGCAGCAGCACTGCATCCGGAGGACAATGAGGATTCATCCCCCTCGACTCTTCGTAATTTCTGGGCTCTGCATTCCCTCTCAGCGTTCTAGAGGGTTTGCTCTCCCACTACCACCACATAATTAGTGCATCTAATCCCAGTATCTATAACTTTATGTCTTTTCTAATCACCTATTCACACCTGGAATATTTTTGCTGCTCATCACCCATGCAGCAGGCAAGATGAGATGATCATTTTCTGGGGACAGACTCATCCAGGTTCCTACTGAGGCCTGAGGACCAGGAGGAGGTGTGGGTGGTGGACCCTAAAGTCCTCCCAATGCTCAACAAATCTGCAGTCTGCAGAGAGTAGGGGGCATGGAAAATCTTGCACATACTTGGCCACAGGCCCACCAGCGGTGTGACACAAGGAACATCATTGTCATATTGTATGAAGTCCAGAAAACAAGAAGCATGACACAGGTTAGTTTCACGGCCCAAATGGTATGGCTTGACCACAACACCATAATCTTAAAGTCTGCAAAACAACTGTGGCATTATTGGTAGCCCCTAGTGGATAAGGGAGATCAAAGCCCAATATGAGCAGACTGTCAGGAGCAGGGAGCACACACCACTTCAGCAGTGCATCCTCCTTTATCATGAGACCAGTGAGTCATCTATTGAAAGTGGCCAGAAATCTGGAAAGCAGTGGGAGCTCCTGCCTCAGACACACGACCCCAGCGCCTGATGAGAGGCCGTATCCAGCGTGAAGGCGGAGCCAGTGTGTAAGGCGGTGCAGGAATGACCAGCAGCTTAGTTTCTGTCCAAGAATGGACACCTATGGTGGGTATCTACTGAGCAGCCCAGATACCAATTCAGTGATAAATGTTTAACAACGTTCTGGGGATAGGGCTGTTCATGAACCACTGCTTTATATCTGAAACTAATGTAATATTACCTATCAACTATACTTCAGTAAAAATAAATAGATGACAGCAAAATATGTTCTCTGATCCCAATGAAGCTAGAAATCAATAACAAAAGAAAATTTCTGAAATTCGCAGATATGTAGAAATAAATAACATGCTCCTAAGTTATCAATGTGTCAAAGTGAAAATTATAAGGGAACTTGATGAAAAACTTTAAGATAAATGAAAATGAATACTAAATGTTAAGAGACACATACACAAACTCATGTAGTGCTGTGAAAGCAATACTTAAAAAGAAATTTATGCCTATAAATGCCAATATTTAAAAAGAAGTAATATCTCAAAAATAATATACTCACCTTCCATTAAGAAACAAGAAACAGAAGAGTAAACATAACCCAAATCCAGCAGAGGAAGGAAATAAATGAAGTAGAGAATAGAAAAGACAATAAAGAAAATCAACAGAACAAAATGTTGGTTCTCTGGAAAAAATTCACCAAACAGGACATTTCTCTGGACTGATCACTACAAAGAAGAATCCTGGAGAAGCTGTGCCTGGATGGAGGAACTTGGTGTGAGCAGCAAGCACACCCGAGTGAAGCGAGGCATAAGTCCGCAGGGTGCTGCAGTGCCATGCAGACCCCTGTGCCGCAGAGGCACCCCTCCCCTGCGGCTGGTGCTGCACCAACAGCTCAGAGATGCACTTCCCTCTGCCTGATGGGCGCTCCCATGCAGAGAGGCCACACCTCCACACCCCTCTAGGCCAGACTGACCGATGGGAGCTGAGCTGCTGAGTCTCCTTGAGGAATCAGACGGAAGCCAGTCCTAGCTGAGACCACACAATGCCGGCTTGTACCTGCTGTCCCCTCCCGATTTTCTCCCTGTCATGAGAGCACTTAACCAATAAACCTCTTAATCAAGAATCTTCCAACTCGGTCTCTGCTTCCCCGGACAAAAACAATAATTCATTTAGTGCCTATTATGTGCAAGCGTTTAACTTAGGTGTTTTCATTCTTAACATCATTTAATCCTCAGGGTAAGGGCTAAATATTATTAATCCAATTTTACAAATGAAGAAAGGGATCCAGGAAACCTAAGTTGTCCAAAGTTATACCATAAAAATGGCAGAGCCTCTCCTCAAAAAACTAAAAATAGAAATACCATTTGACCCAGGAATTCCACTTCCAAGAATTTACCCTAAGAATGCAGCAGCCCAGTTTGAAAAAGACAGATGCACCCCTGTTTATCGCAGTACTATTTACAATAACCAAGAAACAGAAGCAACCTAAGTGTCTATGAGTAGGTGAATGGATAAAGAAGATGTGGTACATATACACAATGGAATATTATTCAGCCATAAGAAGAAAATAAATCCTACCATTTGCAACAACATGGATGGATCTAGAGGGTATTATGCTCAGTGAAATAAGCCAGGTAGAGAAAGACAAGTACCAAATGATTTCACTGAAGGAGCAAAACAGCAGCAGACTCACAGAACCCACGAATGGACTAACAGTTACCAAAGGAAAAGAGACTGGGGAGGATGGGTGGAAAGGGAGAGAAAAGGGGGAAAAAAGGGGTATTACTATTAGCAGACATAATGTAGCAGTGGGTGGGGACACAGGAAAGGCAGTATATACAGAGAAGACAAGTAATGATTCTATAGCATCTTACTATGCTGATGGACAGTGACTGTAATGGGGTATGTGTGGGGGGGACTTGATAACAGGGGGAGTCTAGTAACCATAATGTTCAAGTAATTGTACATTAACGATATCAAAAAAAAACTTAAAAAAATATGGCAGTGCCTCCATTTGAATCCAGATTCATGACCTCTAAGACTATGTTCTTAACCAATATACTAGTCTGTCTCTCTTTGGAGTTAAAATGTACAAAAGATATTTATAGTCTTCCTCTTAAAACTGCTCCCTTCCTTGCTAGAGGTATGAAAAGACTATAGCTTCCATTTTAAGAGTCAGTTCACATGAGGTTAGTGCTGGAGACATTCCAGTGCTGAGAGCCCCCTTCTTCAGAATTAGAATATGTCCTCAGGCGAGAGGGGGTTCCTGAATTCCTACAGAGAGCTCAGATACTGTCTGGTTCTCTAGGGAGAAAAGGGAGTTTGACATTAAGTATTAGCTTCTGTTTTAAGGAGTAGGGGGAGGATAACATGGGAAATTGCTTTCAAAGGCTTCTTGCCACGGAAAACAACAGTAAACAAGTGGCAGTAAATTGTGTTTACATCTGACTTTACAATCTATTTCATTTAATTATTTTAATAAGAACTTGAAAGCAAGATACATTGTACATAAATCCACTGACAGTTGAGTGAGCACCAAGAGAAATAAGTCCTATAGGAATTAGCTCTAGGCTATATAGGTGTTTTGGTGTTGATGAATATATTAATTTTATCTAAAGACAACTGGAATACACTTTTGCTTTAGTAAGAATTTGTGTTTTATCTATGCATTTAAAACAAAGGCCAGTAAACATCATGCTACCTTGGGTAGCTTTTGTTTTAATTAAAATACCACCAAGAGATATAATGTCATTAGTTAAGAGAGTATTTTGTTGGTGGTGGTGTTCTGTTCTGTTCTGTTTAGCATTTATGATTTGGTGAATATTTTTAGCATAGTATGTAGTAGATTTGGTGAGGTATTGTGGAAGAGAATATAACAGTCAAGGGCCATACAGAGTTCCCCATTTCTAAGGCAAATTTATTTTGAGGAAGGTATTTTTAACAGTAGCGATTTTCCAGATTTTTCTAGATTTTCCCAGCTTTTCTTGTTAGATGACATATACTTTTCCTACAGGCCACAACATGGGTCTATGAAACCAAATGCTGTTGTAGTATAGTTAAGCATGACAGTGAAGCAATTTCAAAAAAAGCCAATTTATGTGTGGCCGCAGATTTCACAATTTCTGGCTCATCTTCTCCTCCTCCCAGTCCTACCCCCTACTCAGACTCACGGCTGCTGAATGCCACGGCTCCCACCGTTAATGTCTTCCTTTCTCTATAGGATTTTCCAAACTACCGTCAATGAAAAAGAAAAACCCATCAGATAATGAGACATGAAAATATCAAGTATTACCTCTTTTCCACTCAGAAATCCTGATAATTTGAATGGAAAGGCAAAGAATCAAGTCAGATCTGTAAACAATTTGGAACTTTCAGATTAATGCATTGCGAAGTATAGTTGTGCATGGAAAGTGAGGGGCATATAGAATGGGAAAGAAAATATATAAAACTGCTTAACTTGGGGAAGTTGGTCTAGGAGAATAGATACCTAAGTAGAGCCACTTGCCCCTCATAATTTCTGACTTTTCTAAAAACGAGAAATAGGCTTCTCCTAATGCCTGAACCTGAAAACTGTATTAATTAATTAATTGGCACCAGCAAGTATCTTCAAAAAAAATTTTTGGTATCATGAATCATGGATCTATAATTTACTGGCTATGTTCTTTGAGCAAGTACTTTAAATGACATGATCTCCTGTGTCCTTTTTGACAAATTTTTGCAAATATGTGAGATAATAGAGCTAACATGACTAACACAGTTCCACACAAACTTGCGTTTCATTAAGTTTTCTCTGTCTACCGGAAGTGCATGTTGATACCTGGAGGGGGGAGGAGAGGAGCCCTCAGCAGTAGGTAGGTAGCAGAATGGAGTTACAGAATGCAGAAGATAATTAATTTATTTTTTACTTTTTTGAAGCTAGAAAGGGAGAAGAAGTGCATCCTTTCTATTCCTCACCTGCACCAGAATCTAATATCTGGGTTCTTCATTAGTATCGTTCCTCAGTTACCCTTGGATTTTACAAGTTTCTCTGAGCAGTCTGGAAATAAGTCATCATTTGAAATGCACTTCTGATGGGAGAAAAGATGCTTCTTTACAAATATCTGTTTTCCTAATAAAGTTTAGATGCATAAACCTGTTCATAATTGAAGACTGGCTGTAATTAAGATAGCACCTGATTAAAGTCTGTAACTCTGGTGCTGACACCATTAAATGATATTTTCTACATTTCACATGTGTTTTAGAAGAATTGTACTGTAGAAGAGCATATAGCTTCCATTGATCACTTTTGAGATTATGTATTATTTAAAACATTTTTACTGAAGAATAATTGGCATATAAGATTGTATTAGTTTCAGGTGTACAACATAGTGACCCGATATTTATATACATTTCAAAATGGTCAACACAGTAAGTCTAGATACTGTCACCATAAAAGTTGTTACATTATGGACTATATTTCCTATGCTGTACATTTCATTCCATATCTTATTTGTTTTATAAATTAATTTTAAATAACAGAAGATTGTACCTCTTAACTCCCGCCACCTATTTTATCTATGGTCCACTCCCCTCCTCTCCCACAACCAGAAGTTTTTTTTCAGTGTTTGAGTCTATTTCTGTTTTGTTTGTTCATTTGCTTTGTTTTGTAGGTTCCACATATAAGTGAAATTATATGGTATTTGTCTCTTTCTGTCTTATTTCACTTAGCATAACACCCTCTAGTTCCTTCCATGTTGTTGCAAAAAGCAAGATGTCATTCTTTTAATGGCTGAATAACATTCCATTATATGTATGTACCACATCTTTGTATCTATTCATCTATCAATGGACACTTAGGTTGTTTCCATATCTCGGCTATTATAAATAATGCTGCAGTAAACATAGGGTTACAGCATGCCTTCTCAAATTATGCATTTTCTTCAGGTAAATTACTGAAAGTAGAATTACTAGGCCATATGGTATTTCTAGTTTTAATTTTTTGAGGAACCTCCGTACTGCTTTCCACAGTGGCTGCATCAATTTACATTCCCACCAACAGTACATGAGGGTTCCCTTTTCTCCACACTTCACGACACTTGTTATTTCTGGTCTTTTTTGATAGTAGCCATTCTTACAGATGTGAGGTGATACCTCATTGTGGTTTTGAAATGCTTTTCCCTAATGGTTAGTGATGTTGAGAATCTTTTCATGTGTCAGTTGGTCATCTGTATGTCTTCTTTGGACAAATATCTATTCAGGTTTTCTACCCACTTTTTAAAATCAGATTTTCTTTGATGTTGAATTTTATGGGTCTTTAAACCCATTACCATATATACCATTTGCAAATATGTTCTCCCATTTAATAGGCTGCATTTTCATTTTGTTGATGTTTTCCTTCACTGTCCAGAAGCTTTTTAGTTTGATGTAGTCCCACTTGTTTTTTTCTGCTTTTGCTGTCCTAAGAGACAAATACAAAAAAATAATCTCTAAGATAGATATCAAAGAGTATACTGCCTTTGTTTTCTTCTAGGATTTTTGTGGTTTCAGGTCTTATATTTAAGTTTTTAATCCATTTTGAGCTTATTTTTGAGTACAGTATAAGACAGTGGTCCAGTTTCATTCTTTTGCATGTAGCTATCCAATTTTCCCAACACCAGTTGCTGAAGAGACTGTCTTTTACCCATTGTATATTCTTGCTTCTTTTGTCATAGATTATTTAATCATATAAATTTGGGTTTATTTCTAGGCTCTCTATTCTGTTTTATTGATGTATTTTGGTTTTTGTGCCAGCACCATATTGTTCTGATTACTATAGTTTTATAGTATAGTTTTTTGATTTGGATGCTCTAGGACTCATTTCTAGCCATGGATATATCTGATCACACTGAATGGCTTCCATACTGTTTTTGAAATAATTACCTTCAGAATCTGAGTGAAGAAGTATCTCACATTATATGTCAAGTATGACCACCAATGTGGCTTCAGAACCATTACAGAAAATTAGAATAAGTAATTCTACCCCTATCCTCATTCCAAGGCCAAAATTGAATAAATAATAGTAAGTGGGCCCCATATCCTTATCACTATTCTAATTCTAGGGAGAATATTTACTCCTTATAGCATCTTCCAAGATACTGAGTACAATATTTCTGGTCCACTGCCCATCTTCTCTATCATAATCTCTTGGGAAGTAGAAAACTTCTCATATAATAAGGTGTTATATAAATTAATCAGCATTCGACAACTCATTTCAATTTATAAATATCTTCTTTGAATTTCCTACCCTTTATAACATTTTCTCCTTTGCTGCTTTTGTGTTGTTGTAGGAACCTGCTTTTATAAGAATCTTTGACAGTATCCATGTAATGGTGCAATTGCTTAGTAATGGTACAAATTTCAGGGAGGACATGCAGCAGAACAAGCAAAGGGCCCTCACTTAATGCCATTACAGTTATAAGGTCCATGGAGTATAAGGGGGGCAAATCATGGAACCAAGTCCAGTAGCATTCTGAGAGTCTTCAAGCCTGCAAAGTGCACAGCAATGGGTCACAGTCAGACTCAACTGAAACATTCTTTGCCCTTGGGAACAACTGCACATGACATAAATTGAACACTATTTTTTCTTCTCAGCTGTTAAACAAACTTGAAGAAACCCTGGCTATTTTCATTGTTTTCTTACACCACTAAGAACTATGTAAGGAATATGGAAAATAAGAACATTGAAAGGTAATAAACAATTTTGATTTTTTTAAGGTTTTAAAAATGTTACTCCTTGCCCTATACTAAATAAAAAATGATTCTGATGGTGTGGATTTATTTTTATTGTCAACAGGATCCTATTTTTAAAAAGGTGCCTAGTGGCTTGGCACACTGCCAATATTTGACAAAGTGGCAAACCAGATGGCACAACTAGGTGGAAATGTCCCTCAAACTTGGGGAAAACAGCTCTCAAAAAAATAAGGCCCTTAGGTACAAAAGGGGAACATGGCAGAAAAAGAAAGAATTCCTTGGGAAAAATAAAAGTACTGAAAAATATGGGTATAAATCTTGCCTTAGCCCTAGGTAGATAGAATCAGTTTAGAACTTTAGGGTAGCATCTCTAGGAAGCAGTCGTTGAGGTGCAGATTATTAATGCTCCGATTCTATGGTGTTGCCTCCTGGTTCTGCTTCAGGGACCAAAAAAACAGCTGTTTGTTCACTCATTCATTCGTTCAATCATCATAGACTTGGGTGTTGGACTTCATGCTAGGCACCAAGAATATAGTAGTGAACAAACGAACAATGTAACAATGAAAGAAACAGAAATAGGGAGATACAAAACTAGTTGGTATGTCCCATTGTGGGTAAGTGTAGGGTGCTATAGGAAACCACAGAAGGAGTATGAACTCTAGGTTTGAAAGGTCAGAAGAGTTTTCTCAAAAGAAAATCAGTGAAGAATACTGCAAGCATAGAGAAATACATGTATAAAGGTCCAAGAGACAGAGAGAGAGAGACATGAAAGAAGTGTACTATGGCCAGAACTTTTGAGTTTGATGAGAGAGAACAGCAGAGACAAGAGAGGTATGTAGTGGCAGAGTAGCTTGGACTTCTTTCTTTGCAAGTCTCAGAAACCAAATTCAAAAAATATTTAAGCAAGAAAAAAAGAAAGGAATCTATTGAAGTCATGTTGGGATAGCTCATGCAGAGGTGAACATACTATGAGAAGGAAAGAGTACATCTGGGGCTGCGACAGCTGGAGAACGTGTTGAATGCCATGACAGCTATCTTCAGCTCTCATCTCTCTTTTTCCTTCCTCCTGGCTTTGTTATTCTCATTGCTCTGGTCCAGTAGCCAAAGACATGGACACCGATGTCTCTCCAGTTTCATAACTGGGATCCAGCCTTTAGGAATTGAAATTGACTCTCTTTCTTAGTGTCAGCTTCAAAAATTTGGGGAAAGCACATTGAAAAAACATTCCTTCTTCTTGCCCTTTAACGCACTCATCTACATGTCTGCTGTGTGCCAGGCAGACTTTGATGTGCTGGGTTCATGAGATGAGCAAGACAGATAATCTATGTACCCTTGGAGCTCACAGTCGAGTGAGAGAATAGGGGCAGTAAACAAGCAAACTGATACATCGACAGTGTGATTTTAGGTAGTCTTGGGTGTCTGGAAAGAAAAAAAGCAAAAAAGTGATCAAGATTGTGTGAATCAGGAAGGGGAAAACTGGTATCATCAAGAGGTGGGGTTTGAACTGAGATGAGTTGAAAAAGAGTCAGCTCTTGATAACATCAAGAATCAGTTTTAGGCAAATGAAACAACAAATGCTAAGCCGGCAAAAGGGAGACATGTGGCATGTGCAATGAGCAAAACAAAGCCAGCAAGGCCAGGGTAGTGAATGGAGAGAAGAGTGGTGAGTGACTGGTCACCATCACAATCAGGAGCCAGGAAATGTACAGGCTTATGAAGCCGGCCTTACAAAATCAGTTTTACTCTAAGTGAACTAGAAAAAGTAAAAGCAGGAACACTAATTATAAGCTCTTGCAGTAATTCAGATGAAAGACGGTGGTAGCTTGGACTATGGTGATATTAGTGGAAATGGAAAGAAGTGGATGGCTTTGGAAAACACTTTTGAGAAAGGGCCAAGAGAGCATGATGATGGGTCAGAGGTGAAAGGACAAGGGGGAGAGAAACTCCCTGGTGGAGCTTAAGTAAGGAACTGGGTTGGTGGTAACACCATTTACTAAAATGGAAAATTCTAGAAGATGAGCACAGTAATTTTTAGGGGGCTGGCGGGTGGTCTGCATTGGAGCAGTGGGCAGGAGCTATATTTTGGCTATATGAGGCTAGGCTGTAAGTCCTATTACACATTCAAGAAAGTTATTAGAAATTCAGGTGGCTGTACCCCTGGAACCTAAAATCTGTGAATGGAAGTTCACATTTTCCTGTACTTGCTAAATCTAAAATGATAGTAACTATAACCTTTGGGGTATGAGGGCAACAGTTTCAAAAAGAATAGTAAGGAAATCATATGCCAAACACAAATGTGTACACATACACACACGTACATCCATATTCATGAATGTACACTAATATAGATTTATGTCTGTACTCCATAGGTACATACACTTATATTAGTTATCTGTCTATGCTCTGTATGTGTATCTGAATTCTGTTTGGACTATGGCACAGGCATGACTCATGTTAGATACAAGAAGGGGAGGAGGCACAGACCAGTCATTCAGTGACTGAACAAAGTCACGTGTCCCGTCTGGTAGCCATTAGGGTCAGCATTCACCCATAACTCAGAAGCTGTCAGGTGATAGGGAAGGGCTGTTAAATGTGATAAATATCTACTGAACACCTACCAAGTTCTAACTTGTGTGCATACCCTTTCCTATATGATTATAGGTAACTGAATTGAAAAATCACGTGCTTCACCATTTTTAAAACATCTTCCCTCAGCAAAAAAAAAAACTAGCCATACAGATGGTTACCATTTCAAATCCTGAGGACTTGTCAGGAATGTCCTACACAGTCAACCGTCTCAGCCTCATCTACCAAGGACATTTATAATTCTGACAAGATGTCTCTGTTTTTGAGAACATCCCTGCAGGAGGCTATCAACTTTAAAAAATTGAACCCTACATAGAAGGGAAAAGAGTAGTTAATGTGTTTGCTTTCATGGATTAAAGTTCATAGAAAACCTCTGGACTCCTCCCCAAACACCACTGACAACCGGTGTGACATTAATTCAGTCTTGCTTCTGTTATTTTCAAGAACATTTCTCTTCCTCAGAAATCTCTTTAGTGAACGCCCTCTGGATTGGTTATTCTCTCCCCTGGCAATCCTTTTTGCATTTGTGTAATTCAATTAGATGACATATGTTAAGTATCTATGTTTGTGCTTAATACATAACAGATTTTTTTTGACGGTAGCAAATTGTTAAACTTGTGCTGTTACAATCACTTGCTTAGATTTAAAATATTCAGTTTTAGAAAAGCTGATACCCGGGTTACATATTTTATGCTCAATGCTATGTAATAAATGTTGGAAATTTATAATTTCTGCCCATGTCTAGTGTGTAGATGCTGACCATCTTTCCAAACCTTTCCCCAAACAGCCCATGCTGGTAACCTACGCATATCTAGTTTGAAATCATTGATCCCCAATCCCAGTTGAATGTCATACCAAAGATAGAGTTTAAATTATTTCCATACCTGGAAGGAGCCAGGAAAGAATTAGTCTTTTCTACATAATTTTGTAAACAGTCCTTTGTTTCTTTCTTATAATAAAACTATCATTTTGTTAAGTTCATCTGATCTAATGTGTTGTGCAGTGCTTCTCTTTCCTTATTTATTTCCTGTCTGGTTGATCTATTGATGTGAGTGGTATGTTAAAGTCTCCTAAAATCAAGGTGTTGCAACCTATTTCCCCCTATAATTCTGTTAGCATTTGTTTTACATATGTAGGTGCTCCTGTGTTGGGGGCATAGATATTTATAATGGTTATATCCTCTTGTTGAACTGACCCCTTTATCCCTATGTAATGTCCTTCTTTGTTTCTTGTGACTTTCTTTGTTTTGACATCTATTTTGTCTGACACAGTACTGCAACTCCTGCTTTTTCCTCTCTATTGTTTGTATGAAATATCTTTTTTCATCCCTTTACTTTTAGTTTGTTTATGTCTTTGGGTTTGATTTGGATCATATTTTTAGAACAGAATCTTTTTGCTTCCATTGAAAGAAGTTTTATTATTATAAACATAACAATCACCATAGGAAACACAGAGAACATAAAACATTAAAATCTGCAAGTACCATTTTCACTGCACCTCTGTTTTTTGAGGCTTTAGTAAGGTTCCTGGCCCCTATACTTAGAAACAAACACAGTCGAGTGCCAGAGGATATAATGCATCCTGTCTTTTGACAGATGGATGCCTGAGAAACTTGTAGTTTTAACTGTATTTACATTACAAAGTCATAACTGCTGTTTTGACAGCCAGGTTTTGTGGCAGTTCACTTCAGTTGTTATATTGGGAGTTCGTTTTTGGCCTGACAGTCTGTGCCAGTATTTGTTTTTTTCAAGTTTGGTGTGCCTAGGTGGAAATGATATCAAAACTGTAATACAAGTGACAGCAGTTAACTTGACTGAGGGAATGGTTCCAGTTCATGGTACGTTTTGTTTACATAAAAATGTAAACAGCATCCTTTTTAAAAAATAGACTTTATAATACTAGTGACTATAGTTAATAGCATTGCGTTGCATATTTGAAATATGCTAAGTGAGTAGATCATAAAGTTTCTCAACACAAGAAAAAAATACTTTGTAACTATGTGTGATGATGGATTATTGTGGGAATCATTTTCCAACATATACAAATATTGAATCATTATGTTGTGCACCTAAAACAAATATAATGTTATATGTTAATTGTATCCAAAAATAAAATGAGATTTGTATCAGCAAGTTTCAGACATAGAAAGGATTAAGAGAGAGTACATGATATACACAGCTCCAAAATAACAAATCTTTGCAGATATCAAATGGCTAGATGATTGAAGCATACTTTAAAGTTTTCTACCTGGACTTGCATTTAATTTGTGTGAACTCCATGCATCAAGATTTGTGGCAATCCTACATTAAAAATTTTCATTCCACCAATAAAAAACAAACAACTGAGGATTCTCCAGTCCTAAGTATAGAATTATTGTATCAAGGAAGCAGTAACAACATATTTAACTTTTTACTTTAATACATATTACTATTTTGTGACCCACTATGAATGTGTCAGCCTTTAAACTGCATCTTCATTCTGCAGCATTTGAATGAGCTGCTTCACCTGAAAATTGTCTTCTCTTACACACAATGACAATGAAACAGCCTGGAATCACAACCCTTCTGATGGATAACAGTGACAACAGCGAAAATACTTTTCTGATTAGGTTACTCGGTAAAATGGTGTTCGGGGATTAAGACTGGAAGGTCATTGAAGCAGGGGCAGGTCTCCTTCTCTTCTAGAGTGGATTGCATATTTGCCAGGTACATGAATGCTGTAGAGATGCTGTATGGACAAAAGTGATTTCCTTCATTATGCTTTGGCCCATGATTGCTGAACAGCATCAAAGACACAAAGTAGAAAATCAGCTTAAAGAGTATTCATTGCATTTCGTCACTGAGACGTCATGCACTCTAAACAGACTACCAACATGCCCAAACCGGGAATGGGATCACAAATTACCAGACTGAAACCATTTAGAATTGATAAAACTGTAAGAAAAGCTAAGTATCAGCAGAAGCAGCTATTCAAGTGCTACAGAATGAAATCTTCCTGTAAGCTGACACATTCAGCCTATAGGTTTCCCAGTAGTAATGGGAAGACTAAAGTTAAAAGTTAACATATTATTACTGATCCCTTAAAATGACAATTTTACAACTCTAGCTATGTAGTTCCAGAGCTTGGATCTAGAAAAGGAAGAGAATGGAGAACGCATTTTATGTATTTCAGTAGGTAAGATTAGTAAAATAACTAAAATTTTAAAAAAGATGAAAAATGGTGTGGAAGAACATCATCATTGTAGAATTCTATTCAATTATATATAATTTTATCCTACTATACAGAATATGAACATTCTATTGTACACATTCTATTATACCATTATATATAATTGGGTCTCAAAACATGTCATAAAGTTCTATTTTATATAATTGTGTTTTGAAATGTTCTTTTTTACATCATGGACCTAATCTACCTTTTCTAACTCTGTCTGGGATATACATTATCCCAGCACAAAATCTCTTAGATGCTGGGTAACTAGTATTGCCCCTCGATATGTTGGCTTGAAATTATAGTTTGGGTCCAAATCCTGCTTCTGCCACTTAATTCTGTATGACTTTGGACAATTTCCTTAAAATCTTTGTCTTGAGTTCCCTCATCTGTAAAATGGGAATCATAATACTCCATATATCACAAAATTGTTGGGAAGATTGAATGATTAACCAACACATCAAAGGGCTTAGAACCACTTGAGCAGACATTATATGCTCAATGATTGTCATTATCTTACAAAAATAATTGGGTACTGTTTTCATAGAATAAAGGAATGATTAACATTTTTAATTTATATGTAAAGCCTAGAAACACAGTTTATGTTCCAGTACTTCTGGTAATATTTGGTCAGTGTTTCCTCATAGTTTTACACTCTAGCTCCCTAATTGCAGAACAGGGGCTATTGGCGGATTTCCTTGTACCTGTGGTTTTAGAATTCTAAGATTAAAAGGGTCCTGCAGAAATTCCTCCTTTGCTTAATAGAGGTATTAGTGAAGGAAAAAGTCCCTGTGTCAGAACACAATTAGTAATCCTTTAAGAAGCACATAGTTCATACTGGTCACCACATAATTTTAGTGTCAGATTCAGAGATCAAATACAATCCCTTAATTTTAAAATGAGAAAACAGAATCAGAGAGATTAAACAGTTCACCCAATGCACTCAGCTGATTACTAAGAGGCAGTGTGGCACAGTTTATTT
Organism: Manis javanica; assembly: GCF_040802235.1. Lineage (NCBI taxonomy): Eukaryota > Metazoa > Chordata > Mammalia > Pholidota > Manidae > Manis > Manis javanica. Next base: position 63,709,409 of record NC_133164.1, on the reverse strand, counting down.
TATTAAGAACATTTTTATCACTAACTGGGTGATCTCCACCAAATTATTCAGGCTTTCTGAGCCCCCTTGTCCTTATTGATAAAATAAGTAAAACCTACCAATATGGTTGTTGGAAAGATTAAAATAATACATCATATGGGTAACATAGCCACAGCTTTAATGTGGCCCCATGCCCCCCTTGGACTCAGAGAGAAAGCACTCCTCCACAAATAGAGAAATAAAGGAGTACAGGTCACCATCAAGGGGAAAGGAAGGTTGCGGGCTGTCAACAGAGAACAGGGGCATGTGGGGGGGGTTCTAGCTGTTTGCATCCCCAAGAAACCGGACCCTTTAGCATTCTTTCAATAGACATTTACTGGGCACTTACTCTAGGTGTGGGTACTGGTCTAGCTGCTGGCAAATCAGCAGTAAACACATAAAAAAAATCCCTCCCTCTTGTGGCCACATTCTAGTGAGGGGAAGAGGGAACTTTAGCAAATCAATTAGAAAATTAGATAACCTGTTAAATTGTGGTAAGTACTTGGGGAAGGTAAGGCAGAGAGAGGTAATGAGTTCCTATTACCTCTGGGAAGGAAGATAGGATGGAATTTAAATTAGATGGTCAAGGAACAGAAAGTTCCTTTAGAAGCCATTTTTTTACAAAGGAGGGAAAATACATCTTTCAGAAAGAGGTAAAAATGCCTGGCTTCCAATGTATTTAAAATTTTGTCTATAAGACCATTCATCACAGCTTTATTTATTTTTAATTTTTTGATATTGTTAATGTACAATTACTTGAACATTATGGTTACTAGACTCCCCCCATTATCTAGTCCCCCCCACATACCCCACTACAGTCGCTGTCCATCAGTGCAGTAAGATGCTATAGAACCATTACTTGTCTTCTCTGTATGTACTGCCTTTCCCGTGTCACCCCCCTGCCCTGCTATACTATGTGTACTAATCATAATGCCCCATTTTCCCCTTCTCCCTCCCTTCCCACCCACCCTCCCCAGTCCCTTTCCCTTTGGTAACTGCTAGTCCATTCTTGGGTTCTGTGAGTCTGCTGCTGTTTTGTTCCTTCAGTTTTTTCTTTGTTCTTATACTCCACAGATGAGTGATATCATTTATCACAGCTTTATTTTATAATAGCAAGAAAACAGAAATATATTAAGTCCCAACTGAAGAGTTTGTTAAATAAAAATGGGGTGGAAAAAACTTACACAACCTTTTAAAATTGTGTTGTGGGGAAAATTTTATGACATGGGAGGCTGTGTGCTCCATAGCTCAAAAACACATATGCTATATGCTCCTGATGTCTGCAGTATTAAAAAAGAGTTCAGCGGTATTCCATTAATTCTTGTTAGTATTAATATCATGGAGGTATAATAGACATTTTTAATTTTAAAAAACTTTTCTTTTTTTCCTACATTTTGTACTAGAAACAAGGGTTGCTTTGATGTACAAAAATTAGTAAGTATATAAAATTTTAAAAATTAAACTGAGAAGATCTAGAAACTGGGACTCTTTACAAGACATAGAAGGGATAGTTAATCAAATTTAAAGATGACATAATCTGTAAAGAAAAGATAACATGGTTTATGAAGAACCAAAATTAGAAATTATTTTTGACAGATCCAAACAAGGGCCAAAGACATCAAAAAGAACTTTATTAAAAATAAATTTGAAATCTCCATTTGGTTTTCTAAAAAAAATCAGTTAAGAAGGTGCAGAGCTGGGACATCCATCTGACAGTAGCTCATGCAAAGGAGGACCTGAGGGTGTCCTGACCACAAGCTCAACAGGAGCTCATAGTTTGACACAAATGCATACAAGCTGACAAATTTTTATGTTAATTAATATGCTTCTGGAGTCAGCACAGGAGATGGAATTGTCCCTCTGCAGTCTACATTGGTCAGATATTGGTCCCAAAGACAAGATGAAAGTAGCTTGCTTTTCTCCTTCACAGCACTCACTAAACACACAACTCATTAATTTGTACAACTGCTTGCTTAACATCTGCTGTCCTGCCGGCCCATAAGTTCCCTGAGGGCAGGGCTTGTACTTTTACTGCTTACTGCTTTATCTCCAGTGCCTAACACAAGCACTCACAAAAAATGGTATTTTGCCATTTGGAGTATTGTCAGTTCCAGTAGCCACCCTTATTTATTCTATTTAACAACACTTACCTTGTGTCTGCACGTGTCAGGAGTAAGTCTCAGTAGTTTAGAGATGGATCAACTCATAGATCTTCATTATAGCCACGTGAGGCAGTGAGATGAGAAAGCTCGGATACAGAGAAGTCAAGGCATGTGCCCAAGCTGAAATCTGAACCCAGACACCGTCCACTCTGCTGACTTTCAAAAACAAACCTTTTAAGTACCCCATCTGTATGAAATCGGCCATAAAAAGGAGTGTAAGAAACACTGAAATGTTCAAACTGTTTGAAAGAAATGGACCAATTCAGGCTAAAAAACAAAGAAGACATGATCACTTGACTTCAAACTTAGAGAAGCCTCCATGTGAACAGGAAGTAATGATGAGCATTCATGAAGTCCCCTATGTATAAACCTGCATCCCGATCTCCTAGGGCAGTCCCGCCTTGATGTCTACCTAGCAACACAGTTCAACCACCCTCTGTTTCACTCTCAAAATGTTCCAATTGGGACAATCAATTATTATCTGGTCACCAAGGTAATGGCTTAAAAGAAGATTTTGCACCATTAGCTCATTTGATCTTTACAAAAGCCCTGTGTAGTTGGCTGGTATTAATGTGTTTATACTATTCCACATACTATAGCCTGAAAAACCCTGGAGTTTTTCCAAAATACACCACCAGCTAGTGGCAGGGCTGTGAAATGAACCCAGGTCATCTGATTCAAGCTCTATGTGCCCTTCCGAGTCTGCTCTGCTGAGTAATTCAGCTTGTTCTGCCTGACTACAGAGGGCAGAGCTAGGACAAGGGGGTAAAAGCCCCTAAGAAACGATTCACCCCCAAATGAAGCACCGCATGTCATGGGCTTATACATTTAAAAAACTGACTGATGAATGAGCTGCCTAGTCAATCAGATTTCTGACTGCCTGAAACTTCCCAAGCCCTGGACTGAATGGGAGCAGGGCAAGGGCTTTACCAGGGGCCTTCCTGCACCAACATGGGCTTGAACCACTGAGTGTCTCAGAATGTGGGACACAGACTTCCTGTGGGCAGTGAACCATGAGTGGGTACCGCAGTGATTTCCGCCCTGCGTGGATGCAGCATTCAGTCCCTGATGCAGCTGGAGAGGCTCTCCAGTTCCCTGTTATAGTCACAGTTTCAGTCCTCCTCTTCCCACCCAGAGGAAAGCCTCGGGTGCCAGCACACCTTCAGCACAACTCAAACATGCTGCCCCACTTGCAGCCTAGTCAACAACAGGTTCTGAGCCTTCGGAGGCAAGAATATCCATTTCACTAGCTCTGATATCATTTTCCTACCTTCACTGCAATGATTCTGATTTTGGATTTTCTTTCATAGTAACGATATGCATTTTTCCTTTAAAAATTAATGGGAGAAAATAAGTGAGTCAAGTTAAAAACATTAACTGATTTATGTGAAAATATCTGGTAGGCAGAAAAGTGGTCCCCCAAAGATACCTCCATCCCAGTCCCCAGAACCTAAGTATGGTACCTTTCCTGGTGAAGGGGATCTTGCACATGAGATTAAGGTTAAGGACCCTGAGATGAGGTGATTACCCTGGATTATCTGTGTATGTCCAAGGTAGTCATGAAGCCTTAACAGCAGAAAACTTTTCTCAGCTGTGGCCAGGAGACACAAGGACAGATGAAGGGCAAAGAGATACAATGCAGCTGCTTTGTAGGTGGAAGAAGGTCCACCACAAGCCGAGAAATGTGGGTGGTCTCTAGAAGAGGGAAAATGCTAGGAAATGAATTGTTCCCTAGGGTGTCCAGAAAATAATGCAGCCTTGCCAAACCTTGAATTTAGCCCATGAGCTCATGCTCAACTCTGGGCCTACAGAATTAAGGAACAGCACATTATGCTTAAGCCACCATTTATACACTCATTTTTTACAGCAGCAATAGGGAACTAAAAATGAAGGGTTTGGGGACAGGCAAAAATTGTGAAATGGTTAAATAATTAAAGTTTAGAAAGCAATTACTCCTTTCTGAAGTTTAATGAAAACACTGTGAAGTTTATAAAAACAACGTCCCTTCCAGTTCTGAAGTGCTGGGAGAACATTCCATCACCTGACAGATTTCTATACTTCCCCATGGCTAACTTGGCATTTCCTGTGTTTTCAGAGACAATCCAAACAGTAATTTAAAAGCAGTGAGAATTTTCATGTGAAACTTATTCTTGTTTGGGAAAAGTAGTTTGTGTTTCAGGGATGCAGTTTTGGAGATACACATATGATACTTAAATTCCTACCATTGATATGTGGGTCACCTTGATGTTGAGAGTTATCCATGTCTCACATTAGTGAATTTTACTCTGTACACCACAATATTGTTCTTAAAGAATATTGGGTGTCCTCAATTTATAGATTAACCAAGGAATTTTCTACTTCCCTTGAAAAGCCATCAAAGTGTCCCAATAAAACAGAAGTTGACTTTGATGGCATATGGTTAGTTAGTGTTACATTGTAGCAGAAAACAGTTAGGGTTAACCAAGTCTATCTGCTCTAAGTTGTTTTGTTGTGCCATTTTGAAAATGCACAGCCTAAAAATTAATGCCTGACACATCTGGTTTATGCAATGTGTTAACAATCACTCACCGTTCATCATATTCTCCTTTGGCTTGATTATGTGTGTGTAGATATATGAAAATGTCTTCAGGAGAGAAATAAGGGTTAATCAAGGACAGAGGGAAATGTGTGCACTCCATATTGTGTGACTGATTGTACATGACACATGTAATCTATAGCCCAATAAAGCAGGATATGCATATAGCCAGTGAATACAAAATCAGAATCATTACAAGAAAGCTTGTTAGTCAAAAGCTGTTTGATGAATTTGCTTCCAGCAACTAATAGGGCAAATTGATAGTTAATCTTAAATCTAAAAGGGGGAATATTCCAGAACTGGAGGGTTTTTAAAATAATTTTTTATCTTTCTTATGTTGAATTCATTTATCTTGAAGAAATGTATAGTAATGCTAATGCCACTGAAATAATACCCATGAGCAGATTTGAAAACAGCAAGATGGAATTTATTGTGGCTGTGGAGGAGTGAAATGGCCACAAGATCTCCAAAAACGCCTGTTGTCAAATGGTCAGAAAAGTCTGCTCTGATGCACTGTCTTTAGGGCACCGAAGCACAGCACCTCATTCACATGCCACAAATTGGAATGAGAATGGAAAATTGATCTTTTCCCTTAAAAAAAAATCATCTTAATTTAATCAATTTCCATCTTAGTGTTTAGAAGAAAATGTAATACTCCTTTAGTCAAGAGTGATTTGACTATGTATTAACCTTGATCCATATTATTAGGAAATACATATTAGGGCTCTTTAACAACTGAACTTTTCACATGATACAAAGCTAATTTTGAATTACTGTGCTTTCAGCACTGAGCAGAATGTAAAATATTCTCTTCTCTTTCTTTTTATACATCAGTCCTGACTTAAGTGGGAATTCCTCTGAAGCCATTTGGTATTTGTTTTAGAGGAGAGCTGATAGAATCAGAATCTTGGATCCTAACAAGTCATTGATTAATTGATAATTAATATGGTTTCATTGCAGGAATCTTATAGACTAATTACTTCTGAATCTTTTAAATAAGTTGAACTTTTCAAAGCTATGTCTTCATACCCATTGCCTCTTCCTAACTTCTCTCTCTTTAGTTTCAGATAAAATCATATAACACTGTCCCATCTTTACCCAGCTTATGTGGTATTTCAATTCTAGACTTTTGTTCCCTGGGAGCAAGAGCTTACTATTTAGAGTTATAAGACTGTTTCTTATTTTACTGAAGTGTCTTCAATGGAGAGTGATAAAGAAACTATATGTAGACAGCTCTATTTACATACTTTAATAACACCAGAGAATAGTGTTTATTTCATATTTAAAGAAAAAGCATTGAGTTGACTATAAAGTGAATATGTAAATATCTTCTCAAGCTTTATAACAAGTACAGCTGACCTTTGAACAATGTGGGTTTGAACTGCACAAGTCCACTTATATGTGGATTTTTTTCAGTAAATGTTGGAAAATTTCTTGGATATTTGTGACAATATAAAAATACGTTTCTTCTTACCTTATGCTTTTTACTTTACTTTTTCATTTTCCAGCTTCATGCATTATATGATTTGCTGTTTCTATTTATGTCATTTTGAAGCTTTGAAAGCCTTTTCCAGAAAAAAAATCTCCAGGTTCTCAGTAACCTCTTTGTTATCAGTATACAATTCCTATAAACCTTAGAGATATGCACTTATTTTATGCTTTTTTTTTTAGTAGAAATCAGTAATTCTGTTTTCAGTGAGGATAAGATCATAGACACATAACTTTCTAAGACTCATTCCATAAAACTTTACACCGGATTCTTTTTAACCCCCAAACCTCTAAAAGCAGCTCAACTTAGAATCCTTGGATGGTTGACATTTGGATCAGCCTCTGCTCCCGTTGTTATGCCTGGCATCCCTCAGGAACGGCAGTGAGCCCTGCTGTTCTTCCTGAGGACAAAGAGCATTACTAGGGTGAAGTGGAAACCATACCTGCCATGTGACTCATGAACTTGACTTCTTGAATTCCCCGCTTTGGTTTGTTCTGAGTTTTGTCACACAGACCCTTTGGTATTTACCACATTACACCATCCTTACCAGCACTGGTCAGGTCCGTAGGCCATAATCTAAAAGGTGTGACTCTAGGGACCCCAAGACACCTGCCGTCTCATCCCAAAATATCATCCCCTCTACCCCTTACAGTCCAGTCTCTCCACAAGTACTTAGAATCCCTTTTAATAAAGGATATTTTTTTTCAATGCACAATAAGCACTAAGTTGAAACTTCAAACACTCTTACAAAGAATTACAAATACCATAAAAATTTGATGCCCTCTGGTATGTGGATTTTGATGGGATATAAGATGTGAGGTCATAAAACACATGTTATTTCAGGTGGGAGTTGCTGGCATTCGATGGACAAAAAGGGGAGGCTGAGGATAGATCCCAGCCTGCTACCTGTCTTTGCTCACAATGCCTTCCCTTGATTTCTATTCCCCGTCAAGAACAATACTTGCCAGAGAGCTTTCCATACTACTTACAGTAAACCCTATATTCACCTCTTTGGTAGCTAGTTTTTGAGGGCACATAGAAATATTTTAACATTAGAATGTCTGTTATAATTTAGAGCCCTTCTTGCTTTCTAGAGTATCACAGTCTTACTAGTATCATGTCTGAGTGGGACACACATCCTGAAACAATCTAGATGTCAAAGGGAACCTTTGCTTTCCACTGGATTCTAATAGAACTGTACCCCAAAGAACTACATTTTGTAAATCATAAGACATTAATTATTGCTATTACTATTAGTGAGTTATACAGTGTAGACTCATTAATATTTATTGATCAGCAGTGTCCTAGTAAAACTTAATGTGTCCCTCTAATTTTCTGAGCACATACCTTGTTCATTTTGAGTCTAACATTAAGAAAAGATATTGACTGCATGTGAAACTTCTTAATATTTCATTTTTCTATTTAACAATTAACATAAAAAATTGAGTTATTTTTGCACTGATGGATGTAATATTTTATATGATAGTATTTTATATTCTCACACATCTAACTTAGGACCCACTTCTGCAGGTATTTGTGAAGCAGGCGGTAGGAAACTATGATCTGTGAGGCAAAGTCAGCCCCTGCCTATTTTTGTAAGCAGTTTTGCTGGCACACAGTCCCCTCCATGCATGTGTAGTGTTGTGGTCGCACTACTACAGAAGAGCTGAGCGATTGTGACAGGGAGACTGTAAGGTCCTCAAAGCTGCAAATATTTATCACCCAGCCCTTTACAGGAGAAGTTAGCCGACTCCTGCTGTAGACTACCAAAACTTCAGCAGTTTGAAAAGTCTATATTACCTCAGTAAATTATTTTCCTGTTATCAAGGAAACAATAAAAATTTTACCTCCATAAAAAAGCAACTCAAATTCAAATGTTTGCCTAATCCAACATGAGGCTATAAAAATCAATAGCCTGTGGTGAACATGTAGGAATTAGGACATCTGTTAGACTTGGGTTTTCTAGAAGGCACTTTTTAGTATCTCAGGAGGATTGTTTGATGACTGTGATTTTTCTCTTCTTTAAAATGTGGTCATGGAACTACTGAACAGAAGAGAAATTTCACATGTAGACAGTCCTGTCTGACCGAAACATATAGCATATATATATATAATGCACAGAAAAAGTCAAATATACATAATCAGGATCAAAAAGATCGTAACATTGTTAAGAATTAGATCACTTTTTGGCCTTGAGGCTAAGATCAAGAGCATTCTTAATGACCAGAAACAAACATGCAAGACTCATTCATAATAAAAATGATCAAAATAATATAAAGGAAAACGTATTTAATAAAATAATGTTTAAACTTTAAGAGTACTCTGGTAAGTGAAGAAGACAAAGATTTTGCTTATATTCATTTCTATTATACATTGTAATAGATTTCTGATACAAAAAAAGGGATAAAAAATAAATATAATGTTGGAAAAAGAGATATAGTTTGCTTTTCAAAATACAATTTTTTACAAAGAAAACTCATAGGAACTAGAAAAAACAGATGCAAATGAAACCAAAATTCTTAGAAACAAGAATAGCACATAAAAGTCAATAACATTCCTATACTGCATTAGAATATCAGAATAAGCAGTTACAGCAACAGAACCATAAAGAGCTTAGAAATAAATCTAACTAAAAGCGACACAAGAACTTTTTGGAAAAAGCCATATTATATGATCAAACAACATAAAAGAAGATTTGGAAAGATATTACACACTTTAGGATAAGATGATTCAAATTTTAAATAGGAGATTTCACCCAAATTAATCTCTAATTTCACAGCAATTTCGACCAAAATTTCCACATAGTCTTTTGTAAACTGGGCACACTATCATAAAATTAACAGGGAAGAGTATAAGACCAAAAACGTAAATTTGAAAATTTTAAATGTTTGAAGAGAAAGAAGAGAGCATAACTGTGTGGTATGAGAAGAGGGGCAAGAGTTTGTCTTGGAAGATGGGCAAGATATACTATAAGCTACAGTAAAATAGATTGTGGGATACTGCAGAAGGACAGACAAATAAACCAATGGGACAGCATGGACAGCCCCAGAATAGACCCATGCATGTAAGGAAACTTGAAATATGGCAAAGATGCCATTACAAATCAGTGAGGGAAAGGATACTATTCAATAAACATCACTGGCACAATTGTTTTTTAAGGAAACAGTAAAATTAGAATTCTACCTCACATCATATGCCAAATATATGTTTTTCAACTTTATTAAAACCCTAAATATAAAAGGCAAACTTTCAGACTTTGTTTTTAAATATAAAGGAGAATATTTTATGACCTCAGAGTAAGAAAGACTCTTAAATAATCAGCCAAAAATATCATAACCATAAGGAGAAAGATTGATTAATTCAACTAAATTATAGGAAGACTATTTTTTAAAAGCAATATATAGGAAATGAAAAAAAAAAGTCACAGACCTAAAAAGGATATTTCCAAGACACATAATAAACAAAGGATTTATATCCAAAATATATTAATCAAACAAAAGATAACTACACACCAAGCATAAAAAGACCAACACCCTACTGAAAGAGTGAGCATAGAATATGAACAGAAAATTGACAGAAACAAAAATAGAAATGCCCAATAACCTTTTGAAAAGAGACTTTACCTAATTGGAAACTAGAAATAAGCAAATCAGAACAAGAGATTGTTCAGAACAAGAGAATGTCATACCAATCAGACTGGGAAAATAAAAAAGTGTGTTAAGCAAGTTTTGGTAAGGCTGAACACACGGGAAGATATTACCACACCTGGGACAACTGCTTTGGAGAGCAATTTGGCAACACCCAGCAAAAGAGAAAAGATCCATTTCCTTTCATCCAGCCACTCAACTCTAGATGTAGAGCACAGAGAAACTCAAATGTAAGTATACAAGGATTTTTGTACAATAAATTTCACTGAGTCATTGTTCCTAAGAGCAAAAGAATTGGATACAGTCCAAATACCCCATCAACTAAAGAATGAATAGTGATCTGCTCACACAATGAAGCACTTACTAAATAAATTAATAAAAAGACATCTAAACCTTGATAATGAGGGAAAAAAATGTTACATAACAATCTGAACAGTATAATAGCATGAATATAAAGTTTGAGAAGTACACAGGAACACAAATAGTACAATGTGGACACTTATTTTTATAGGCGTAGTAGTAATGACACAAAAGCAGGCCTGGAAAAACAAGTTCAAAATGACAGTTATTATGGAGAAAGAGGGAGTCAAGCAGGTGTCCTCAGTAGCTTTCACCTGTATCTCCAAATTTTATCATTCTTAATCTTAAGAAAATTATTATAAGGAACAGGTATTGAGTAATTTTTGTATGCCAGGCTCTTCTGTAAGATTTTTACACTTTTCACATTTGAGAAACTGAAGCTCAGAGAGGTTAAGTAACTTACCCAAAGCCAGACAGCAAGGAACTTACTGAAGTCCTAGAACAGGCACTGTATGCATCGAGGATCACTTCGAAGTCTGGACCTTTCACTACCATACAGCCTCACTAGCCTGTGACTATGGGAAAATGCCAATATTTAATAGAGCTGGAGCACCTGGGGTTCTTTAAAATGATATTATGCTGCAATAATGTTATTAAACTATAAACATGTTAGTTAGGAAAAGAACACAAATAATTTAAAAGAATCATATTTATAAGAATGAGGCTGTCTGATCATTCAATCCAACCATTTTTATCTAATAGTAAGGACAAAAAATAATAATCACAATTAATGATTTTTTCAACCTTCTTTTACTTTAGAAGCATTCATTTTTCTTTTGTCTTCAAATTATTCCTAAGCAGAATTTCTTAAAAATAGGACTAAATAATACCACTACGTGGAAGCCAAATTTGACTTTTGTTTCTTCATGAAGGGAGACCATTATGCTATTTATGTATTTATGTGATCTTAATCACTACCATGGCATTTGGAATTCTCTGCAGGAATGTACAAGAGCAGCTGTGAGGGGACTTTTGTGCTTGGGGAATTATAAATATACTCAATAATGGAGAGAGCAAAAGAAGGAAATTGCCCAGATACCTTTAGTTTGCAATAAAGTTTGCTTTCCTTATACCAAAAGCTATTTCATGGATGCTTTTAAAAACAGCTAAGATGTAAATTCTTTCCTGTTTGCATGAGATCTTTGCTTGAGATAAACAGAAAATTCTGGCTTTGTTGATAAGAGTCTGAGTCTTAAAGTGTGGGAATGAGCTGGCCCGGAAAGGCATTTTTGGTGACCTGCAGGCCCCTAATAGCATGAAGACAGCAACTAGGATGAAAATCAGACAGCTGCTGGAACTGACAAAAATGAATCAGCCACCTTAGTTTCCATGTCTACCATTGCTCTTTCTCCCAGAATCAAGGTACTCTTCTATTCTTAAAGAGCCTTTTTCTAGATTAACCATCAGTGGATGTGCATTTAAGGAACCCGGCTTTATTCTTGATCCAACAAATGAACTCTGTAGTCCTAAATCCTGGCTTCAAAACCCAAAGAAGAAAGGGCTGGTGTTAAGAAATGTGAGAAAGCCAGGATTGGGGTGTCTGCAGGAAAATTCGGTTCTTGGAGTGGCCTCTACCCTCTCCAGCTCTACCCATGCCCAGCTCCCCATGACAGCAAGCAGCTGGGAGACTTGTGACTGTGAATTCTGCCACATCTGACTGAATAAAGGCTTGATAGGGACAAGGAGTAACTTGATCGGGAAAAATCAGTAACAGGACTCTGTCCCTAACTCCAAGGAAGGCAAAGGGAAGGCGGGATGTGCAGGGAAGCTCTGGCTTCCGTCCCTGCAGAAGAGAACCATGTCCCTACCTTTTCAGTTACTTGAGCCTTCTTGGTTTGTTTTGAGAGTAGAATAAATGTGACACGATTTTGATGAATGTCATTAAACTAATGCCAAGTTGAATATCATTATTATGACGACTTAGATGCAAATGCTGTTTCATGTTGTTTTTTGACATTAAAAAATAATCACTTCTCATTCCTATCAAGGGTGAGTAAAAGCAACTTTAGAATGTACCCTTATTCCTATTGATGTGTTAAATATGAGCTATTTGAAAATATGAAAACTGCTCTGCAAATCCTGCTCAAGGCTATACCCTTAGCCCCATCTGCTCACCAGGCTGCCACCCAAAATCCATCCCAGTGACCTCTTTTTATTTTTTACTGTGCTTTACATGACACCTAAAGCAGGTCATATTTTAATACTCTTTCCACTAAACAAAAAAGTTATACTCAGTAATAATCATGACATCACACAAATACATTTCTCATATGAACCAAAATTTGTACTTACTGAACTAAGATAGGACTTTACAGTTTAAATTCATTCTTTCTGTTTTATATGTTAAACGTGAATGGCTGCAGAGAGTTACAGAATGGAAATAACTCTAGTTTTATTCTTTAAAATCACTGTTATCACGTTTATTTCAAATCAACTTTTCTAAGTGCAGGAATACATGAAGTACCACAAGGTGGGGGACAGGGTGCTGAAATGAGTGCATGCAGCTGAGTCCCGAGGTATGGGGAACAGGAGAAACTGTCCAGCAAATTAATGAGAATGCAATGTTCATTAAAGAACAAGCAATAAAAACATCAAGAGTACCCACAGTAATTATTTAGGAGTCCAATAAAAGATTTTTTCAGAGAGGAGTTCCTAACACCAACACCATTTAGAATTGCTGCCATGTGGTGATTAAAAACAAAGCCGGCCAACTTTCAGTCAGTTTTATTATAGTTTTAAATTCTCTACAGCTAATTTGCCTCATTATTATCAGCAGGTGGGTGCCCTGTTTCCACTGCTCTTGCCTTGGTAAGCCACTGGCCCAACCCATTGAGAAATTCAGGAGCCGGGGCCACATCCCTGAGATTCGGAGCATTGGCTGGATGGTTATTGCTGCCTGGGGACATTAGTGATATCAGGTGTGTCTTCACTCTGGCTTCACACCTACTCACTTTTCTCGCTGCTATCTTCCTAAGAGAATTGCATGAAAATGGAATTGCCTGCTTTGTGGGGAAGTAACCCCCCAAACTGACCCTTTTTGGATAAAGGAATAGAAACTGTGCTTATCTCCTCAAGCCAGGTGATGAGAGGAATTTATAATGGAGAAGGATTGTACGTGAGGAGCACTGCTCTGCAAAATAGATGTCCAGAAGTGAGGTCTGATTAAAGGATATGTTTTTCTTTCCAGTAAGGACTAGATAACACTGTTGTCCGAAAGTCTGACAATTTAAAGCAGATAAAAATTGTGCTTATGTGGGAAAGGGACTGACATTTATTGAACACTTACTGTGTACAGCACTCTACTTACTTTATCTCCTTTAGTCATCATAAATATCACTTCTATATTATGTGTTTCGAAGGTTTGAAGAAGAAGTTTACACACAAAGCTAGGGTGAACAGTATGGGTAAATAGCTTTTGTTAAGGATTCATTATGTGCTAGACACTGAACAAAGGGCTTTAAATATGTTTGCAAAAATCTTTACAAAACACTCATTATTATTCTCAGAGTACAGAGGATGTAACTTAGCTCAGAGTTTATGATACTCAAACTCAGCTCACCCCCCATAAACATAAAGTCAGCTAGCAAGATTCAAACTCAAGACTATATCCTCCTGTAAAACCTGCCTAATTTACTACAGTATGTTTTTTTCCCATGGAGGTAAGCAGTGGCTCAAGGCATTAAAAATAAATCAGGCCAGACCTAATGAAAGTCAAGTTCAGAGTCTGAAATAAATTGAATAAATTCCATGTACTGATTATAAGAATTGGTGTCAGCGGGAAAATCTGATGCATGCTGGCTGCAGACAAATGCTTCTGCTATCCTAGCCCAGTGAATGGAGTGGAATAAAGCAGGCCTGTTGAGAAGGGAAAGCATGATATTGACAGACTGACAAGAACCATGTGGTTATCACAACCCCGTGGTTTGTCCCCAACCCTCACCCCCAGAACAAGTGCAGATGAAGATTCAAGTGTGAGTAGTTTCTCGGGGAAGGTGATCCAGGACATTCTGGCAGGGAAGTGGGCACGTGGCGGAGGGAAGGGGAGGTGGCACTTCAAGAGGCTGTTCCGATTTTCTCTCTGGCTGAGAGTTTGTGACTGAGGTGGCTGACGTGATAGAAAGGATTGGTGAGTCCCTTAGTTAAGGGCTCCTTGTTGCATCTCCTTCTCATGAAGTGGGTCCACTCAAGTAAGGCAGTTCCATGGTAATGCACCAGCATTCTGTGAGCTTCCAGAACATCGGGGGTTGGAGAGAGGCATTGTGGACAGGGAGGAGCAACTTATGCCCAAAATATGTCTCAGGGAGACGAGGGCACACTGTAATCAACTTGTCACCAAGTGCAATGTGTGCCATCTCCAAAATCAAACACAGGCTTTTTCTCAGTGGTAGCACGTACAAGGTGTTGCCCCTGTCCTTAGACCCCAGACAACGGGACCTCTAAAAACACCCATCACCTGCCTCTCATCTCTGCAGGGTTTATCTTCTAACTTCACATGTGAATGTTTTTACCAGGGCATCCTGGTAAGTGTTAGCTCCTTCTCGCTCCCCAGACTGAACACTGCCTCATCGATCTTGCGGATCAGCGTGATGCCTGGGGAAATGTCCCAGTGATCAAGTACTGTACTGTAAAGAGAGGAGAGGAGTTAAGGAACTCCAGGACAAGACCTCTACCGTGCACCGGCGTCAGGTCCAAGGGAGCGCGAGCTGCTGGTTCTCCTTCCTGATGGGGATTCAGAGAGCTCAGGTACCGGAGCAGTGGAGCCAGAGTTGCTTTATAAAGATAACATATCCGGCATTGGAGCTGGAATGGAAGTCAACACGTGGTGAGTTCACAGTAGGTGTTTGTCACCCACCGTGATGCTCTGGTGTTTATCAAGAGTGAGACGGAGGAATTAAAGAGGGATACAGTGAGGGTCCTTTCAATCTCTGTAGAGGGTTTTAGTCTGCCATTTCTCCCAGGGCACAGCTTTCCAGCCTTCTTCCCGCCTCAAGGGAAGTGGAAGTTTTAGGGGCTTCCTGTTGGCCTTTCCTATCGTTATAGCTCTTAACTCACAGATAGAGGATTCTTCCAGCTGCTAAGCATATCAAATCTGATTATACACTCAGGGTCTAGGGAAGTGAACCACCTGGGTCTGTGGACACATTAGACCCGCTGTGAGACTGAATCAGGCCAGGAACTCATTTATTACCTGGCTTCCGTACAGCTTCCCCGTGCATCTCGCCCACAGCTGGGGTCTTAGTATCAGTGATGCTATGGCACGCCAGAGGCTGTCGCTTCACCACCCAACTTCTAGTACCAGCTGTCTTTACTTGGATTCCTCCAGAAGCCAATCCTGCCATGAGGATCAGAGTGCCAGTTTGTTTAGGAAGTGACATCAGGAAACTGGAAAAGGCATGAGGAAGTGAGAGACAAAAAGGAAGGTAGCCGACAAAGGATGTGTTAGCAAACAAGCTCCCATCGTGAGTGAGACAGATTCACCCCAGTGTAGAATTCAGGCCTCTGTGTTATCTATCCCCTGAGGGGCTAGGAGCTGGATATTGATGAGGCCACTCCGTTTAGTGGTAGGCTGAAGACTGCTCTGGATATGGGGGCATGTTAATTCTCCAGCACTTCTGCCCACCCCTGCTGATGTGGACAGGCGATGCCACCGTGCTGGCAGGGGGAAGCCGGTGGCTCACACCGGGGCATTTAAGCCCGAGGAGAGAGAAAGGAGCAGCAATGTCATCGTCTACACAATGTGCCAGAATTTTCAAAGAGCTGACTTATCTCACAGACCCTAGTCTCCTTGGAGACCGATGTGTAGTTTTTACTTTTTATTTTAAATATTTACTTATGTACTTTTTAAATACTAAGTCTATTCACATGGTTCAAATACAAACATTAAAAAATTTAAATGAGGACATAGAGAAATGTCTCCTCCTATTTCTCTCTTCAGACACTTATTTTACGCCGCATCTAATCACTGTTACTGGTTTCATAGTTTCAATATTCTTTTGAAGATTATATTAAATATAAATATATATTCCATTTCCTTCCCCTCTTTGTACATAAATGGTAAAAAATACATGTACATTATTCTGTTATTTTTTTTTAACCTTACAATATGATGGTTATCTTCCCATATCAGGACATTAGTATATCAGTTGGATAGTAACCCAACATATAGTTAGAACATAATGCGTTTAAGGAATTCATTAAAAATGAACATTTAGATAGTTTTCCATCATTTGCTATTACAAATATTCTTCTGTGAGTAACTTTAAAGACAAGTCTTCTCAAGGTACATCTATGTGTTAAGTGTAACTATAAATGAATTTCTAGAAGTGGAATTGGTATATCAAAAGCTGGATGCATTTTTAATTTGATACTATTGCCAAATTTTGCCTCCAAGAATTTTAATGAACTCAGGCTCTCTAAAAACTTGGATTAATTTTCTATTATCTTTCTGCAGGGAAATCTTAACTTCTTTAAATTGGTAGGACAGGTGAGTTAACACTTCCAGAAAACATCCTTAGTCTATAAAATGTCCAACGATGTTTTGAAATGGCCAGTGGCATTTTTATGCTGGAGAACTGTCCAAAGTGGAGATTAAAATAATTTAGTAGATACTGTGCATAAATAATTGATCAGATCCTTGGAAAAAAACAGTTCTATTTTTAGAGGATGAAATAGGAAAAATTCGAGAGTTTTTTCTTAAACACAAAGGAAGCCCATTTGGGCATGTTTGTTCTGACAGATCATGTAACGGTTTTGTGGGATAAAATCATCTGTCTGAAACTCACGTTTTGAACAACACCATTAATAAATACTACAGTTCGTAACTGTCCTGCACAGACTGATTTCTCTATCAATATTTGAGTCTAACAACAACAAAAAGTTGCTTGCTATTTTGTTGTTGCCAAAGAATTATTTTCCATAAACTCACACATTCCAGAATCTTTTCTTTATGACACTGTGAGCATCACTGTCCAAATCTATCAAAAAGCGTGTGGCGAAAAGAAACGTTTTGCAATTTTTTTGATTTAGACAAGTCACCTTCACAATCCACTTCTGTTGGTAAAAGGAAATTAATTGCTTACACTTTCCCCAGGCTGAAAAGATAGTCTGTAGCGCGCACACCAAAATCTTTATCTTTGCACCTGCAAGATTGATTAATCTATAGCATAAGAAAATGTAAATCTTTGGGGATCTTGTCACTTTCATGGTCTATGGAAGATGAATTCAAGCAGAATTTCAATATTGCTTGGGCCTCTGGTCCCAAAATAATATAGCCATGTTACTAGGGGAAAGTCTATGGGAATATGCTGTGCTGTAATTGCTTACAGATTCATAAAAAGCATTGATCAAGCTTCGTCTCCTGTAGTTCTAAATAGAGTACTAAAGAATTTTATCTTCTAGACTATAGCAGCCCAATAATGCCAAGCATGGCAATGAGCAAACGCATGAAAATCAAACACGAGCAAATGCACAAGCATCTGGCTTTTGTTTAACTCAACTATCATCAAGATAATGGTGCCGTCACATCAAGTGCCCCCGTTCAATTAAACAATTAGCCCTTTTCTGATGGGCAGTTTTATGCTTGGCCACATCGGCTGTTGGTGAAAGCAGAGCCAGAAGGCGTACCATAGCAGAATAATTTATACAGTGTCAGAACGACTGCAGAAAGCATCCACCCACTTCCTTCCTGGAATCTCCCGATTCCATGTCTTATCATCTCCTGTCCATTTCTTAAAATTTTTGTTGGTCCATTGGATATTAAAATACTGACAATGTCAATGTGACAATGGTGCTGACCTTTTAACTTGGTTCTCATTCTTAAGTTCAAAGATTAGACAATTCTGGATTCTTTTTTTCTGAAATGGGCTCTCAACAAATCACAGGAAGGTTTAATTTTTATTTATTTTTCTGAAATTGTAACTGTGGATTTCTTTTCCATAACTAATACAATATAATTTTTACCATTGACCCCAAAGTTCACTTAATTGCTAAGATGTTATTTCTTTTTGGCCAACTGCCCTTTTAGTTTTAGCTGTTTCTTAAATTTTTTCTTGAGATATAATTGACACATATTAGTTCCAGGTGTACAACATAAAGATTCGATATTTGTATGTATTGTGAAATGACCACCATTATAAGTCTAGTTAACATCTGTCACCATACATAGTTACAAAATATTTTTCCTTGTGCAAAGAACTTTTAATATCTACTTTTTAGCAACTTTCAAATATGCTATACAGTATTATAACCTGTAATCCCCGAGTTGCAAACATTATTAGATGTTCTGTAGATTTTTTGGGGTAGTAAGAGTTGCAAATTGTGGAGGTAGTAAGAGAACACTAATATTCCATCATTCTATAATAAAACAACTTCAGTTATATGGACGAGATATTTCAGATAGAAAAGTATTTGTACTACTGACAATGGACATAAATTAGGTAAATAAATTTACAATGTGTGTTATTTTAAAAACCCAGAAGTCTCTGATCCTTTTGATATGGAAGAAGATATGATGAGATCAGTCTACTTGCATGCATAACTCCTAACATCTATTTACAAAGTTGTGTCTCCTGTCTGTCTTGAAAATAGTCACAAAGAAGAGGGAATCATGTACATCATTTTCCTTTAGGAGGGATTGGTGAGTAGGGGAGGTCTGAGGTACTGGGAATTCTCTAGAAAAGGCTCATCTCCTTCATTGTTTTATCAGTCAGAGACCTAAAGCTTAATTGCTCAAAATGTTATTTGCCTTTTTGTAACACTTACTATTCAATAGTGGTTAATGGGTATTTAAATGTTTCTCTAATTATATTAGGAAAACAACTAATCTTCATTATTAATGAATTTCTTAAAGAAGTTTTCAACAGAGCTATGAGGTGGTCAGTGGCAACTTGTTTACCTCCATAGCTGAGACAGATGTTATTTTTCTAAATAGTCATTTTATGGTAGTTTCAGGTTACAATTCTTAATTTATTATCAGTGAAACCAGGCTTGTTCCTAGGTCCACATGAAGAAATAATTTCCAACTACATTGAGCTCAGAGAGTATCTTTTACCTTGACGAAATAAATTCTCCATCTAATAATGCATGTCACATATTTTAATGGAAAATCAGTATGACTTCAAGAAATAATCTTTCATTCTCAAAGACACACTCTAATATAAATAATTATTATAAACATGCTTAAACTGTTCAGTAACATGGTAATCAAACCCAGTAGGAAAATTTTGCTGTTTTCAACCATGTCTGTCAGTAGCTACACGAATATTCCTCAAAAGATAGTTCATGAGTTGTGGCTTACACAGACACTCTGTAAGATGGCACAACTTGGACTGGTTCCTTTTTCTGTAAAATGAGGAAGCTATGGTACAGGCTTTCTAAGATTCCTCTAATTTCTTTTTTGTTTTCAGGGACTCTGTATATTTATTCAGAGTGAATTTTTTTCCTTTCAGTTTTATTAAGATATAACTGATATACAGTATTGTGTACATTTAAGGTATATAGCATATGACTTGATTCCTGACTTGCATATATTGTAAAATTATTACCACAAGAAGTTTAGTCAACGTTCATCATCTCATATAGATATGAAAGAAAAAAAATGCTTTTCCTAGTAAGGAGAACTTAGGATCTACTCTCTCAACAATTATCAAATATACCGTAAACACAGTTATCAAATATACCGTATGGCAGAGTTAACTGTAGCCATCAGGCTGTACACTGCATCCCCAGGACTTATTTATTTTACAACCGGTAGTTTGCACCTTTTGACCACCTTCCTCCAATTCCTCCTCCCTCATCCCCCTCTATTAGGATTCCTCTAATTTTATAAGTACCTTGATCACAAGAACCTTCACTATTACTGCTTTATGGCCCAGTAGGTTGTCATTTGGATATCCCAGAGGAAGCAATGTAACTCTGTTCTTACTCCCCATTTCAGGCAAATTTAATCAAGTGTAAGTCTGACTGACAGTTCCATAGGGGAATCTGTGGTTCCACTAGAAATCTGCCTTTAGAAGGTTTTGTGCTGCTCCATAACTCAAGAAGACATCTGTTCCAAGTAGAAACATATATAAATCCAGGACCCTTGAGACACATTCTCAAAACAGGCTTCTGACTTTCTAGAATTCTCCCTCGACTGGTAATGGACATTCCTGGAGAGGAAGTTGCAGAGTTAGGCACTCAGTTCTTTGACTCTCTGTGGCTTCTTCTAAAATGCGATTACTAGCAGTACTCAGATAAAATGCCCATCAGTGGACTTCCAGGGCTCCTAGAACATGTCCAAAATGGAAAGAAATGTGACCCATACCTCCAAGAAGTGCTATGAAGTGACAGCAGAAACTGCTAATGGATTAGCAGATACCAACAATTTTCAGTTTGCTGATCATTTTGCTATTTTGATTTATTCTTCCTGCTAGGTTAAAATTTCCCTGGCTCAATAATTAGTAGTTTCCTTCCATGTTTAGTTGTTGATTGTACTGTTCAAGTTTCTGTGAGGCATAGAGTTGGATTTTTCTGGAACTTTTGGATGGAGAGTGTCTTTAGTCTCGTCCATCATGTGACTTAATGACCAGCACAGGCTGAGCCACTCGTGAGAAATGCATACGCCCTGTCATCGCCCTCAGGGACGCCCTGAGGGAAAAAGGAAAGAAGGGAAGTATTTGATATATCATTCATGTGTCTTTTTGGAGATTACTGTGATTTAATAGGAATTTTAATGGAAGGATTAACTGAACATTTTTTCTGGTTATGTTTTCTTTTTATAATTGACAAAATCCACCTGCTTCAGATAACCTTTACCTGACCTGTAGCTCCTTTTTTATACATCTGAAAGGCAAACTCTTTTATTGCTTAGATAGGAAAATAGAGAATTATACACTACAATTTTTCCTTTAAATTGTTTTCTTTGCATCAGAGATCAGTATGTAGTAGACTCAGCAAATAAACAAGAACAAAACTAGAAACAATACATATATGTTAAAATCAAACCTTAAACATCTAAATAAAATTATAAAAATTAGAATATGAAACCAAAATACTAATTTTAACAGAATTTTATAATTGTTCTCCCTAGTAATCATTACAAAATAACAATATAAGATAAATAAATTTAACTAGAATGGCAGAATATACCACCAATGAGAACAGTTTGTCTTTCAATACATAAAATACCTTATTCTCTTCCAAATGTGGGAAAGAATTCTAACTTAGAAGAGTTGCATTTTATTCGATGCAACTCTTCTAAGTTAGTGGTTAAAATATACTTGACTTATCAATTCAGAGGGAAACAATCTGTGAAAGGCTGAAGAATGATCAAAACTATTCAATGGATTATCAGAATCCTCAGGCATTTGTTCTGACACTTTATATACATGCCAGCCTTTGTCAGTGGAGAAACTTTTGTCAATAAATAGATTATAATGAAAAACAAAGAGCAAGTGAGCAAAGGAAAATCAAAGCTTGGTTTACTTTATTTGTTCTATCTTCTGGCTTTACTCAAATTTTACTTTAATCATTTCATAAGCAAATTTCTTTCCTTATCCTTCACACACCTGACCTGTTTAATCTGTGTATGGCACATGGCACTCTTATGACTTGTCTTAAAATCCTGCAATCCTGCAATCCTGCTGTGAAGTTAAAAATAGCAAGAGAGAGAGAGAGAGAGAGATTTTCCAAGATATTACATGGGGATTATATAAACTAGTTGTAAGTATTTGCTAAAGGGATAAATCTTTCAAACTATATGTAAAATATTGGGCTAGGTATTTAATGCTTTGTTTTTGCTTACATATCTTCTTCCTTTAAAATGTTTTCCCTTCACTTTCTAAAACAGAGCTTAATTGAACTGAGGAGGCCTTGAAGAGAAATAGGGGAAATAAGTTTTTTCTTGGAAATGGGCTCCTGACTCCCATTAAATATTAATAGCATAAAAGAATTTAACTTCTTAAAGATACAAAGCATGCTTGCCTATACTTTTAGAATGGGTGTAGGATTTCTTACCATTCAGAGAAACATACTTCACTTCTTTTAAAATGTAAAGGTGTTTTTGGACTATGTCTGGGCTCTAATAATACCCAAAGAATTCAGCAGAATGTGAGGCAGTGGGTAGCTGACTAACTACTTCAGATATTTCTTGAATGCCTGCTCCATGCCATGCTAATTTCTGTAACAGCTTTCTCTGAGATAGTCAGCAAAGTTCTAGTTTTGAGTGTAAAGCTCAAGTTTTATCTCATTTCATTCTTTCCATTAAACCATGCTGCTTTTCTGAAAAAAGGAAGGCCTCAGCATAGGCAGAAGGATAGATACAGCATGTGGCAGCAGATGCTTCCTTTGATTGTCATTTGCCAGGAGGGCACTTAGATATCTGTCCTCTTTGATGACCTGCGCCTTTAGTGCACATGGTGATTGGGCTCCCTGAGGTCAAACAGCATTATCTTGCAAGAGATACTTGCTAGAAATTGTATAAATATGTTAAAAGAAATGGCTGTTAGAAATGCAGCTTGTACTATGGACCATATCGTTTACTCTACAGGTAAACTAAACGCAATATCAGAGCCAGAACCTGGAAGGCAAGAGCAAGATGCCAGCAGAACATGGGAATAGGTTGTAAATGTGTAGTTGAGACATGGGAAACAACTTACCTGGTATCCGTAGTGTATCTATCATTCATGACCAGGATTAATTGGTAAAAGAGGTTGCTGGAGTGTAATCAATGATATTAACCTGTCTAGAAAGCAGAATGAGTCAGTGAAAGAAGGTGATATGACTAGAATTCAGTGGGAAATTATAGGGAGGATGGATGAGGGGAGGGAAAAAGAGAAAGTCATAAAATTTGCATATGAGTATTTTATAATGGCCCAGGAATGGGGGCATCCTAATAACCTGAGCACATGGCTCAGACTGTTGGCCAGGTGTCTGCCAGTGGACGTGTCCATCCTCACACGGTACCAGGCCGGTCACAGGGAGAGCTAGTATCTGAGTAAACAACTTTGCATCTTTCCATACTATCAGCCCTCTGAAATCATGTGAATTACCTTGTATACTCTCCTAGCTTTCTGTCTCTTTCTGGGTAGCAATACTTTTGTTGAAAATAAATACTTACATTTGAGTGTTTACAAGTGCCCTGTCTTATCAACTCTGGATGTACTAAAGAAAATAACATTTCTGTCTGCAAGCTCCAGACTAATGCAACTCTTTCAAATAATGTCATTCTGAAAGGTACAGTTGGGATTTTATATATTCGGTATAGAAAGTAGGTATTGTGTGTGTGTGTGTGTGTGTGTGTGTGTGTGTGTGTGTGTGTGTGTGTGTGTGTAGAAGAACATCTCTCTACATTGGTTTATAAAACTGTATTTTCAGACCAACACTGTTCTTCCTCACATATTCCTGTGTGTTTTTGAAGCTGAGCCATCAGTCTATACCACATACCAACAGTCTACACGTCTTTCTATCCCATCTCATTACCGCCTCCTACTGATCTTCCAGACACCTGGTGTTTGGCTCAGCCTTATTTCAACCATGTGTTCCCACACAGACTGCCAAAGTGCTCTTTGGATAAAAACAGGAAAACTGATGATTCGGGCTCAGTGTTAAGGTCCTGAGAACTTTGCTAAAAAATTTAACCAAGCACTACAAAACTTGGAGGTCCAAGACAGGCGAGAGGACCCAGCTACCTGATGCAAAGGGAGGAGACGGCCAGGCCAGAGAAGCCACAGCCTTGGGTTGGCTGGTTGTGGGGCTGCTGGGCTGGAGAGAACAACAAGCCAGCTCTTCTCTGCATCAGCAAAAGACACACAGACTGAAATATTCTAGTTCCCAGAATGGCAACAGAATGACAGTGGGATGGATGGCTTGCCACTATGTTCCATGCAAAGGCCACTTCCTTTATGAATTGGAAAAAAAAAAAGTACAGCCTGAGAATCTCTCCTGTTGTCCATGTTTTATTCTCTGTCTCAGCCAGAGAGCCTCCCTCCAGATGCCTGCACATAGATGAGGCCCCTCTTTGCACACTGCAGTCTGAGTTAGGAAGAGCGGGTTCTGTCGGCACCTCCCAACAGGTTGAATTAGCAGCACTAAGATCCCATGTGTCCCAATTCTCCAATTTTTCAAAGATTAATAAAGTACACAAGAACATTGACACACCAACTAAACTAAATACCCTGAATATTGGGAATCAAATACAAATTCCCATATCCAAAGCTGGAAAACTGTGTAATACCCACACTATTATTGTTGGTCATGCTGCCTGAAAAAAAATGAGCTCGTATAAGTGGTAAAACACACAAATAAAGAACCATAAAACCTTCTGTGATTCACCTTATTAAAATGAAAGTAAATCTGTGCCAATTGTTCAAAATCCCTTACCACGTGAGGTACTAATAATTTGGAATCCCTGCTCATTCTGTAGGTATTATCCTAACCTGGTTCATGTTTTCACTTTCACTGAATAACAGGGATCTAACCGTATTTTATGTGGGTCATTGGCCAACATCCCTGATGCTCTATGTCAGTCCAAATTGGTTTGTTTTTTGCTCATTATCAAGCATAACATGATAGTACACTCTCAGTCTCTGAAGTGCTAACGTTTGGACTGTAAAGTTCTACATCTTAGTCATTTGATTCCTATAGGCTCTCTTTCTGTTTGCATTTCTTATTTCAAAAGCTGGAACTCCAGGCTGTGCAGCTCTGCTCCAAAGCATATTCTGCAAAAATGCCCATAGCATTTCCAAAGACTGCCTGTAGCACTTCCAGGCCACCCTGAGCTCCCCAAATTCAGGCAGAGAAAACTCTGCAGGCTTCATGCTCTCCTTCCTAGGGTTGCTTATGACTTTGCTGTTCTGGATTCTTTGACACTCTTTTGATAATGTCACAACTGTCAAAAATACAATCAGTTTGAAGCAATTGGGATGAAAAGCACAACCAGTCACATCTGCCGTTCGACTGTTTCATGTCTGGCCATGTGCTGTGCAACTTTCCAGTGCATTTGCTCCTTCTGGCCAGCAGAGTTCTAGGGGAACTCAGAAGATTCCCAGGCCCTGGTGTGCACATGACATTGGTATTCTATGGTTTGGGTGCACTGACTGAGGTGCTGCTGAGGAAGGGATCTGGCAGATGTGGTTAGCCGCACACCACTGGCCTTCAGAGAGAGCGATTATCTGAGTGGGTCTTACCTGACCACAGGAGCCCTTTCCCTGTGAATCCAGCAGTGGAACGGAGCCTCAGAGAGATCTCAAGTGGGACAAAGAATCACATGGAGATACTGCCTTTGGAGATGGAGGGGACACACAAGGAATGTGTGTGGCTTCTATGAACCTAGTATGGCTCCCAGTTGACACCCTGTGAGGAAATAAGCACACAGCAATGAGCTACGTTCTGCCTAAGGAAGTAGACCCTGAGCTCCAATTGAGAACTCATCCTGGCCAACACCTGTGCATCAGCCTGTATGTGAAGCTGTGAGCAGAGAAGCCGTGATGTGCTCAGACTTCTGACCTACAGAACTCCTGGCCAGTCAGTGGTTGTTCCACTAAGCTGCTAAACCTGCAGGAGTTTGTCATGCAGCCAAGGGAATAACGCTCTTCTCCCCTCTCCCTCTTGCCCTCTGACCTCCTGCACCTGTATCCCATTAGCAGAACCTAGCTGGAAGCCAAAAGACAAGGAATCCTGGGGAGGCAGCCCACACAGGCCTGTGCTCTGGAAGGGTTACACAAAGAGGACGGCACTTGGATGCACTGGGGCACAAAGAAGACATCTGCCACAGTGATAATATTTTGAGAGTTGGCACATAGTAATAACCTCTAAACAATGCTCCAAGACAGTGACCTGTTATGCCAGTGAAATTCTGAGTAAATGAAGAGGAAAAACTTTGCCTCATAGACTCCTTTTCTACCATGTTTCTCATCTTCTCACTCCTGATCTAAACACCAAAGAGTAATGTAATGCCATCACTCTTGAAATCACCTTTCTTGAAACCATTGCTGGGCCCTTACATCACAGAAGAAAGGTGTGTCTCTGGTATTGCAGACTTGAAATTAGGACAGGAAACCAGGGATGTTGAAAAGGGGACTTCAAAGAATGTAGACATTGGATTCTGCAAGTCTAGGGTGCATGAGAACTGTGAGGTTCAAGGTGGGGTGAGGATCAGTAAGGTTCAATATGCATAAATAAAATATATCTTTCCTTTTAATTTTCAGATTTCTTACCCTCTGCTTTATGCTCAACTGTGTCTTCCCAAGTTCATATGTTGATGCCCCTAACTCCCAGGACTGCACAGTGAGACTGTACCTGGAGATGAGGTCTTCAAAGAGGTAACTAAATTAAAATGAGGTCATTAGGGTGGGCCCTCAGCCAGGATGCCCGGTGTCTTTGTGACAGGGGCCATTAGGACACAGAACCACACAAGGGGAAGACCAGCATCTGCAGGCCAATGAGAGAGGCCGCAGAGGACACCAGCCCTGCTGACACCTGTAGACTTTCAGCCTCCAGAGACTTAAGAGTATAAATAGCCATTATTTAACCCATCCAGTCTGTGGGCAGTTCTAACTAACATACCCCTATCATATCTCTTGCAATTTTAAGCTGACAGACTTCCTACATATCTCTAGGATGTATTTTCTCCCATGAATTATGTCATCTCTAAGGGTTTTGGACAGCCCACAATTTTATAACTTGATTAAAACAACTGCAAAATAATGAAAAAGGATCCTAAACAGCAGGAACACAGTGAGCATTCTCTGGACAACAAGCTAGGGGCTGCTGTTGCCTGTCTTCAGAGCCTGTGGGGTCCACGTCACAGGTATGCACCTCCAGCTGGCTACTTTCCTTTAACAAATAGTAACCAAGCAGGTCCCTGAGACCACTGCTGGTTCAGGCATGAAAGGCCAAAGAGGCCCATAAGTTTAGGAGGAATGTTAGTCATAAAAATTGAAAGAGACCTTGAGAAATCTTTCCTCTGCAGATCACTTTAGCCAAATGAAAGATCCACTCATAACCATCTGCAAACCTCACCAGAGTTAACCTTAAGACTGATCCTCAAGGTCATCATACACCCATAGGGTGATTTATAATTTCTGTTAAAGACATAAGCTAGAAACAGAAATAACTGACTTGCTCTGTTTGAGTATATAATGCAGACATACGGGTTCTCACATGATTAGTAAGCTAATTATTTCCACACACCTAGAGATACGTCCACATAGAGAACATTCTTCAAAGAGAAATTATATATATATTGAGAGGGCATCTCTCATATTTATTGATCAAATGGTTGTTAACAACAATAAAATTCTGTATAGGGGGGTCAATGCTCAATGCACAATCGTTAATCCATCTCAAGCCTAATTCTTGTCAGTCTCCAATCTTCTGAAGCATAACGAACAAGTTCTTACATGGTGAACCAATTCTTACAAAGTGAGTAAGTTCTTACATGGTGAACAGTACAAGGGCAGTCATCACAGAAACTTTTGGTTTTGATCACGCATTATGAATTATAAACAATCAGGTCAAATATGAATATTTGTTTGATTTTTATACTTGATTTATATGTGGATCTCACATTTCTCCCTTTATTATTATTATTATTATTATTATTTTTAATAAAATGCTGAAGTGGTAGGTAGATGCAAGATAAAGGTAGAAAACATAGTTTAATGTTGTAAGAGAGCAATTGTAGATGATCAAGTGTGTGCCTGTAGACTATGTGTTAATCCAAGCTAGACAAGGGCCTTAAAACATCCACGGATGCAGAAGATTTCTCTCAAAACAGGGGGGTGAGGTTCTAAGCCTCACCACTGTTGATCCCCAATTTCTCACCTGATGACCCCCCTGTGACTGTGCCTGTCTTAGGTTGTTCCTCCCTTGAGGAATCTTACCCGTCTCTGGCTAACCAGTCATCTTCCGGGACCATACAGGGAGACGTAAAGTTGGTAAGTGAGAGAGAAGCCATATTGTTTGAAAATGTTAGCTTTTTACTTCTTTGCAGACTTATGCCCTGTGGCTTCTATGCCCAGCACTTGTCTCGAGGTATCTTTACCACCTGGAGGAATTATGATGCTCGGTAAATTCGATATGAGGCACGAATTCTATTTAAAGGTTGTAATTAGGAAGGAAGAAGAAAAGCTATAGAGGTAGCATATGGAAGAAAACATGGGAGGATTGATTATTTCTTTGACATATCTTCTTGTAGAGTACCTTAAGGATGTATAGGTTTTAAACTACTAACTAACTTGTGCACACATATTAACATAATAGGAATACGGTGACATAAAATAAGCAAATCTATAATTACCAGCCATCTCCAGTGAAGCCAAAAAAGCCAGTTAGGCACCCTAGGCATTTGTGAGAATTTGTCTATGATACGATGGATATTGCCCAACTGTACTTGAACAGTCTGAGAGAAATCAGACAAATTAAAGCAACCCATTTCTGGGATCTGTTCACATCCCATATGTTCTTTTAACTGTAGATAGTCTATAGTCGTAAGATTTTGGAGCGCTACAACTTGCACCCCTCCCAACTCCTGGTTGAGTTCCAACAGTACAGATCCGGTCAAATTCGTTGTCTCACTGTATGCACATGCCAGCCTAGACATCTCCCTCCTCATTCCTATGGCAAGTCCAGGAAACTGTGGGATGGACGCAGCCACAACCGCAGCATCACCCAGATCCCTGTGGAGGCTTTTTGATGATCATCTGCCGGCACGAGTCCTCCAGAGAGTGCTGAAGCTGGAAGCTCCTCCTCATATCGTATCTTACTTCATTTTCTGGGTAGCCAAGCTAGGCCTTGATCTTCTACATAAAAACAAACAGACCCTTTGCCCACAGTTTGACATGCCCTCTATACCACTGTGTAGAACTCATTGGAGGTCAGCACACAGGAACTGCTTTTTTTTTTCTTTATTTTTATTTTTTTTTTATTTTTATTAAGAGAAAGGAATATTATCAGAAAAGAGTAACTCCATAGCCGATCATCTAAAACCCTTTAAGTGATCAAAATTAAGGATATTTAAAGCATGCATTAATCTTTGATTTACCAATAGTTTTATCCTATCAAGGAGTAATCCCCCTTTTCTTTCTTTCTTTCTTTTTTTTTTAATCTTTAATCTATACTTACAAGAAGAATACTATGTTTACTATGCTCTCCCCTATGCCAAGTCCCCCCTAAAAACCACATTACAGTCACTGTCCATCAGTATAGCAAAATGTTGTAGAATCACTACTTGTACTCTCTGTGTTGTACAGCCCTCCCTCACTCCCCACCATGCATGCTAATCTTAATACCCCCTTTCTTCTTCCCCCCCCTTATCCCTCCCTGCCCACCCATCCTCCCCAGTTCCTTTCCCTTTGGTACCTGTTAGTCCATTTTTGGGTTCTGTAATTCCGCTGCTGTTTTGTTCCTTCAGTTTTTCATTTGTTCTTATACTCCTCAGATGAGTGAAGTCATTTGGTATTTCTCTTTCTCCACTTGGCTTATTTCACTGAGCATAATACTCTCTAGCTCCATTCATGTTGCTGCAAATGGTAGGATTTTCCCTCTTCTTATGGCTGAGTAGTATTCCATAGTGTTTATGTACCACATCTTCTTTATCCATTCATCTACAGATGGACATTTAGGTTGCTTCCAAGTTTTGGCTATTGTAAATAGTGCTGCGATAAACATAGGGGTGCATATGTCTTTCTCAAACTTGATTGCTGCGTTCTTAGGGTAAATTCCTAGGAGTGGAATTCCTGGGTCAAATGGTAGGTCTGTTTTGAGCATTTTGATGAACCTCCATACTGCTTTCCACAATGGTTGAAGTAATTTACATTCCCACCAGCAGTGTAGGAGGGTTCCCCTTTCTCCACAGCCTCGCCAACATTTGTTGTTGTTTGTCTTTTGGATGGCAGCCATCCTTACTGGTGTGAGGTGATACCTCATTGTAGTTTTAATTTGCTTTCTCTGATAATTAGCGATGTGGAGCATCTTTTCATGTGTCTGTTGGCCATCTGTATTTCTTTCTTAGAGAACTGTCTGTTCAGTTCCTCTGCCCATTTTTTAATTGGGTTATTTGTTTTTTGTTTGTTGAGGCGTGTGAGCTCTTTATATATTCTGGACGTCAAGCCTTTATCGGATCTGTCATTTTCAAATATATTCTCCCATACTGTAGGGTTCCTTTTTGTTCTATTGATGGTATCTTTCACTGTACAGAAGCTTTCAGATTAATGTAGTCCCTCTTGCTCATTTTTGCTGTTGTTTTCCTTGCGTGGGGAGATATGTTCAAGAAGTAGTCACTCATGTTTATGTCTAAGAGGTTTTTGCCTATGTTTTTTTCCAAGAGTTTAATGGTTTCATGACTTACATTCAGGTCTTTGATCCATTTTGAGTTTACCTTTGTATGTGGGGTTAGACAATGGTCCAGTTTCATTCTCCTACATGTAGCTGTCCAGTTTTGCCAGCACCATCTGTTGAAGAGACTGTCATTTTGCCATTGTATGGCCATGGCTCCTTTATCAAATATTAATTGACCATATATGTTTGGGTTAATGTCTGGAGTCTCTAATCTGTTCCACTGGTCTGTGGCTCTGTTCTTGTGCCAGTACCAACTTGTGTTGATTACTATGGCTTTGTAGTAGAGCCTGAAGTTGGGGAATGAGATCCCCCCTACTTTATTGTTCTTTTTCAGGATTGCTTTGGCTATTCGGGGTCTTTGCTGTTTCCATATGAATTTTTGAATTATTTGTTCCAGTTCATTGAAGAATGTTGCTGGTAATTTGATAGGGATTGCATCAAATCTGTATATTGCTTTGGGCAAGATGGCCGTTTTGGCGATATTAATTCTTCCTAGCCATAGGCATGGGATGAGTTTCCATTTGTTAGTGTCCCCTTTAATTTCTCTTAAGAGTGACTTGTAGTTTTCAGGGTATAGGTCTTTCACTTCTTTAGTTAGGTTTATTCCTAGGTATTTTATTCTTTTTGATGCAATGGTAAATGGAATTGTTTTCCTGATTTCTCTTTCTATTGGTTCATTGTTAGTGTATAGGAAAGCTATAGATTTCTGTGTGTTAATTTTGTATCCTGCAACTTTGCTGTATTCCGATATCAGTTCTAGTAGTTTTGGAGTGGAGTCTTTAGGGTTTTTTATGTACAGTATCATATCATCTGCAAATAGTGACAGTTTAACTTCTTCTTTACCAATCTGGATTCCTTGTATTTCTTTGTTTTGTCTGATTGCCGTGGCTAGGACCTCCAGTACTATGTTAAATAACAGTGGGGAGTGTGGGCATCCCTGTCTGGTTCCCGATATCAGAGGAAATGCTTTCAGCTTCTTGCTGTTCAGTATAATGTTGGCTATGAGTGTATCATATATGGCCTTTATTATGTTGAGGTACTTGCCCTCTATTCCCATTTTGCTGAGAATTTTTATCATAAATGGATGTTGAATTTTGTCAAATGCTTTTTCAGCATCTATGGAGATGATCATGTGGTTTTTGTCTTTCTCTTTGTTGATGTGGTGGATGATGTTGATGGATTTTCAAATGTTGTACCATCCTTGTGTCCCTGGGATGAATCCCACTTGGTCATGGTGTATGATCCTTTTGATATACTATTGAATTCTGTTTGCTAATATTTTATTGAGTATTTTTGCATCACATTCATCAGGAATATTGGTCTGTAATTTTCTTTTTTGGTGGGGTCTTTGCCTGGTTTTGGTATTAGGGTGATATTGGCTTCATAGAATGAGTTTGGGAGTATTCCCTCCTCTTCTATTTTTTGGAACACTTTAAGGAGAAGGGGTATTATATCTTCTCTGTGTGTCTGATAAAATTCCGAGGTAAATCCGTCTGGCCCTGGGGTTTTGTTCTTGGGTAGTTTTTTTATTACCATTTCAATTTCTTTGCTCGTAATTGGTTTGTTTAACTTTTGTGTTTCTTCCTTGGTCAGTCTTGGGAGGTTGTATTTTTCTAGGATGTTGTCCATTTCTTCTATGTTTTCCAGCTTGTTGGCATATAGGTTTTCATAGTAGTCTTTAATAATTCTTTGTATTTCTGTGGAGTCTGTCATGATTTTTCCATTCTCATTTCTGATTCTTTTGATTTGTGTTGATTCTCTTTTTCTCTTAATAAGTTTGGCTAGAGGCTTATCTATTTTGTTTATTTTCTCAAAGAACCAGCTCTTGGTTTCATTGATTTTTGCTATTGTTTTATTCTTCTCAATTTTGTTTATTTCTTCTCTGATCTTTATTATGTCCCTCCTTCTGCTGACTTTAGGCCTCATTTGTTCTTCTTTTTCCAGTTTTGATAATTGTGATGTTAGACTATTCATTTGGGATTGTTCTTCCTTCTTCAAGTGTGCCTGGATCGCTATATACTTTCCTCTTAAGACTGCTTTCGCTGCATCCCACAGAAGTTGGGGCTTTGTGTTGTTGTTGTCATTTGTTTCTATATATTCCTTGATCTCTATTTTGATTTGTTCATTGATCCATTGATTATTTAGAAGCATGTTGTTAAGCCTCCATGTGTTTGTGAGCCTTTTTGTTTTCTTTGTAGAATTTATTTCTAGTTTTATACCTTTGTGGTCTGAAAAATTGGTTGGTAGAATTTCAATATTTTGGATTTTGCTGAGGCTCTTTTTGTGGGCTAATATGTGGTCTATTCTGTGAGAATGTTCCATGTGCACTTGAGAAGAATGTATATCCTGTTGCTTTTGGATGTGGAGTTCTATAGATGTCGATTAGGTCCATCTGTTCTAGTGTTTTGTTCAGTGCCTGTGTGTCCTTACTTACTTTCTGCCCAGTGGATCTATCCTTTGGGGTGAGTGGTGTGTTGAAGTCTCCTAAAATGAATGCATTGCAGTCTATTTCCCTGTTTAGTTCTGTTAGTATTTGTTTCACAAATGCTGGTGCTCCTGTGTTGGTTGCATATATATTTAGAATGGTTATATCCTCTTGTTGGACTGAGCCCTTTATCATTATGTAGTGTCCTTCTTTATCTCTTGTTACTTTCTTTGTTTTGAAGTCTATTTTGTCTGATATTAGTACTGCAACCCCTGCTTTCTTTTCACTGTTGTTTGCCTGAAATATGTTTTTCCATCCCTTGACTTTTAGTCTGTGCCTGTTTTTGGGCTTGAGGTGATTTTCTTGTAAGCAGCATATAGATGGGCCTTGCTTTTTTATCCATTCTATTACTCTGTGTCTTTTGATTGGTGCATTAAGTCCATTTACATTTAGGGTGACTATTGAGAGATATGTACTTATTGCCATTGCAGACTTTAGATTCGTGGTTACAAAGTTTCAAAGTTAGCTTCTTTAGTATCTTACTGCCTACTTAGCTCACTTATTGAGCTGTTATATACACTGTCTGGAGATTCTTTTCTTCTGTCCCTTCTTATTCCTCCTCCTCCGTTCTTCATATTTTGGGTATTTTGTTCTGTGCTCTTTTTAGGAGTGCTCCCATCTAGAGCAGTCCCTGTAAGATGCCCTGTAGAGGTGGTTTGTGGGAAGCAAATTCCCTCAGCTTTTGCTTGTCTGGGAATTGTTTAATCCTGCCATCATATTTAAATGATAGTCATGCTGGATACAGTATCCTTGGTTCAAGGCCCTTCTGTTTCATTGCATTAAATATATCATGCCATTCTCTTCTGGCCTGTAGGGTTTCTGTTGAGAAGTCTGATGTTAGCCTGATGGGTTTTCCTTTATAGGTGACCTTTTTCTCTCTAGCTGCCTTTAAAACTCTTTCCTTGTCCTTGATCCTTGCCATTTTAATTATTATGTGTCTTGGTGTTGTCCTCCTTGTATCCTTTCTGTTGGGGGTTCTGTGTATTTCCGTGGTCTGTTCGATTATTTCCTCCCCCAGTTTGGGGAAGTTTTCAGCAATTATTTCTTCAAAGACACTTTCTATCCCTTTTCCTCTGTCTTCTTCTTCTGGTAACCCTATAATACGAATATTATTCCTTTTGGATTGGTCACATAATTCTCTTAGTGTCGTTTCATTCCTGGAGATCCTTTTATCTCTCTCTATG
Source organism: Manis javanica (assembly GCF_040802235.1). Classification (NCBI taxonomy): domain Eukaryota; kingdom Metazoa; phylum Chordata; class Mammalia; order Pholidota; family Manidae; genus Manis; species Manis javanica. Next base: position 63,675,173 of record NC_133164.1, on the reverse strand, counting down.
TCAGCTTCTATATGTTCCTGTTCTCTGGTTTCTTTTCCTTCAAGGGCCTCTTGCATCTTATCCATTCTTCTTATAAATCCTTCCAGGGTTTGTTTCACTTCTGTGTTCTCCTTCCTGACATCTGTGATCTCCCTCCAGACTTCATCCCATTGCTCTTGCATTTTTCTCTGCATCTCATCCCATTGCTCTTGCATTTTTCTCTGCATCTCTGTCAGCATGTTCATGATTTTTATTTTGAATTCTTTTTCAGGAGGACTGGTTAGGTCTGTCTCCTTCTCAGGTGTTGTCTCTGTGATCTTTGTCTGCCTGTAGTTTTGCCTTTTCATGGTGATAGAGATAGTTTGCAGAGCTGGTATGAGTGACAGCTGGAAGAGCTTTCCTTCTTGTTGGTTTGTGGTCTTCCTCTCCTGGGAGAATAGCGACCTATAGTGGCTTATGCTTGGCAGCTGTGCACAGACAGGGCTTCAGCTACCTGCCCGGTTGGTTTGGAGTTTATCTCCACTGTTGCTGTGGGTGTGGCCTGGCTGGGGCTACTCCTCCAGAATGGTAGAGCCCCATTGGAAGGGGAGCGGCCTGGAGGCTATTTATCTCCGTAAGGGGCCTCTGTGCTCCCTGTTTCCCAGGGTGTTAGAGTGCCCAGAGATCCCCAGATTCCCTGCCTCTGGGATAAGTGTCCTGTCCTGCCCCTTTAGGACTTCCAATAAGCACTCTCCAAACCAAAACAACAACAGCAACAATGAAAGATAAAAAAATAAAGGGAGAAACACGCGATTTTCTTTGTCCTCAGGCGCCAGTCTCAGGCACCCGCTCACTGGTCTTGCTGCCCTGTTTCCCTCGTATTGGGGTCCCTGTCCCTTTAAGGCTTCCAAAAATCACTCGCCAAAAAAAAAGGGAAAAATGCGCGATTTTTTTTTTCCTCAGGCGCCGGTCTCATGCACCCACTCACCGGTCTTGCTGCTCTGTTTCCCTAGTATTGGGGTCCCTGTCCGTTTAAGGCTTCCAAAAACCACTCACCAAAAAAAAAATCGCTCCCATTTCTTTGTTCTCCAGCCTCAGCCTCAGGCACCCGCTCACCGGTCCTGCCGCCCTGTTTCCCTAGTATCCAGGACACCATGCATGCACTGTCTGCGCTCTGGTCCGGAATCCTGGGGCTGGGTGTTCAGCAGTCCTGGGCTCTCTTTCCCTCCCTGCTGACTCCTCTCCACCCTCCAGGGGCCAGACGGAGTGGTGCTTGGGTCCCGCCGGGCTGGGGCTTGTATCTTACCTCCTTCGTGAGGCGCTGGGTTCTCGCAGGTGTGGATGTGGTTTGGATGTTGTCCTGTGTCATCTGGTCTCTATTTTAGGAAGAGTTGTCTTTGTTATATTTTCATAGATATATGTGGTTTTGGGAGGAAATTTCCGCTGCTCTACTCATGCCATCATCCTGGTTCCGCCCTGAAATTTATTATATTTTAAAAGATGTTCCAATCCATGAAATGATAATATAATGTCTATATTAATTCAAACTATTGTTTATTTACATCTTCTATTAATAAACATAAATCTGACTATCTATGCTTAAAATCCCTCAATGACTTTCCACTGCATGTAGAAGTAAGTGTCCCACATGCTTGCCATGCTCACAAGCCCCCCGTGAACCAGGCCTCCTATTTCTTTAGGTTCAGGTCATGATGTTTCATTCTGCCACAGCCCACTTAGCTTCCTTTCTATTCTTTAAATACACCAAACTTGTTTTAACATCAGAACTTTTGCATATGCTGATCCTTCTGCTTGAAACACTGTTCCCTAGGCTTTTGGCTTAGTTTACACCTCATCTGTAAAGACTCATGTCAGATATCAGCTACTTTCCTGTACTTCAACCTCATTTTCCCTTTTTTCCTTTTCTCTAAAATATAATCCTGGTTATTTCTATCATAGAAACTTTTGGTCTTTATTTACCATGCTTACTTGTTTTATATACTTGTGTAGCATCTTTTTCCCACTTGAGTGTAAATAGCATGCAGGCAGAGATTATGTTTTTCTTGTTTGTACACCAATCCTCAGAGGCAGCTATGGACATGGGAGATGTTCAATAAATATTTGATAAATAAATGAACAAAAGATGCAGCTTCCATTCATACATGTATATTAAGGTAACCTTTGATGCTGTCAATTTTAGCCCATTTTCTTTAAAATATTTTTCACCTGTTTAAATCTTGAAGACAGCTCAGGTAATGCTAGATTATTTGGTCTTTTCCATGGAGCCTATTTTAAATTTGATTCTGTGAATTAATAAATCCTGCTTGCCTACTATGCCAGGCACTGGACTAGGCAGTTGATCGGACTGTGTAGGTTTCTTCCCAATTTTCTTCCCATTTTCCATAATTCTCCGAGATTATGCAGCTCAGAACTGGGCAGTACCCTGGTACAAATCTTCCTAGAATTTGCCTACCTTCAACACTTTTATCTATATATTGGTGACAATAATACCAAACCTCCATACCCCTAATTCTGTTGATGTTGTAGTTCTGTTTTCGTGAACTTCTATTCCTAGCAACTCTTTATACTTATACAGTGACTAAAAGGTCATAAATGAATATGCCATGTCCTGTTTAGTCCTCTGCTTTGCTTTCTCACAGACAAAGGCATAGATGGCAGGGAAGGGACAGTTTGAGGAAAATCATTTTTCTCGTGCAGGTATAATTTAAATTTTAAAACAAATGCTTAAAAAAAGACCAGTTTAATCTGCTAAAGTGACAGGCTACCTAATGTAAGCAATAATATCTGTAAATAATTACTCGTTCTTTCCATCAACAGTCATCCTTTCTAAATATTCAAGAAAAGTAAGAAAGAATAACAATCATGGGGCTTCTCCTTTCCTTCCTCATTTGATGCTCGTTTATTGCGTGTAAAGATCATTTCTGCACTGCTCTCTGCCAATAAGCTGTAGTCATTCATGCGTTCACCACCTATGATAATTCATTATGGTTAAAAGTAAAACTGTTATTGCATTTGATCCAAAGGGTGACTTAAAAGTTTATTCATAGCTAGGGAGTGTCTATTGCACATGCCATTTGTACACTTTAATTCCTGGTATTTAGCACATTTACAATAAAGTCGTCACACTGGAACACATTTGTTACTATATTCCTTACATAAAGCCTTTGCCCTTCTTCCTGCTTCTTCATCACATTGGAACACATTTCATTTTTCTCTCCCATGAAAGTCTCCAGTCAGCTTGACAACAGACAGGAAGCTCCTATGCTGGGAAAGATACTTGTACATCTAACTAGAAGTAGAGACAGTGTTCAAAAGATAATGCACTGGTATTTTTTACTCCTTTGCTTTTAGTGGTGGTTGAAAAAAAAAACAAGAGTTTTATAATTCCAGAACATTTGCATAATGTCTAAGTGATTTAGTAAATCATGAAGTGCAGTCAAATGTGTCTGAAAAAAATGCAGACTGAACATCTTATGTGCAGATTTGTTAAATAGTCCCTTTGATCAAAATGAAAAATAGAAGATGTATCAGCAATGATGTTGTGAAAGCTTCTAAAATGGTCACTCAACATTGAAAAATTACACTGAAGCAATAATATACTACAGATGTAGTTCCTTTTCTTTTACATCCAGCAAATCTTCCTTTTGTTTCCTGTAGGCTTAGAGGAGTTTTCAAAATAATATTGGTGTTTTGAAATTAAAGTGCTCAGCACAGTGGCTAGAATGTAAAATGGGAACCAAGAGAAGATGAAGCAGGTAAGAGATCCTGAGGAAGTAGTGATTTCATATTATTGAGGTATTTTTACTATTCTAACAATTAACTTGTAACTGCTTAAATCTATGAGGCTCCAGGAACTTGAATATTACAAATTTTTGAAGGAGTTGCATAAAGATACATTTCTTCTTGGAAAGGCTATTCTTGGATGTCACCAGGTGTTATAAAATGTATGAAGAATGGACTTTAGCAAGAGATTGTATCCCGAACTTGTTTACTTTTACCTTAATACCTAAGGTTCAAGTTGCTTTCACAATAATAAGCCAGAAACAGTGTCTTCTTTTCTAAGTAAGACAATCTTTCGAGTTTTAAATCCCACTGTGGTTAACTTTCACAAACACAAAAGCAAGAAGGTAAACATCTAGTAGATATTAACTTCTTCCTTTTCCTTTTTGCTAAGCACTAGGAGAGAATTTTCTTAAATGCCTCTTTTTTTTTTAACGTAAGGGGGAAAAGGACTTTAAAATAGACTAACTGTACAGACAGTGTTTAGTGTAACATAGATGCAAATGTAAATGAGTAAATATATCCCATGGGCCTAAGGGTCCCTGCAGGAATTCTGTTTTCAGCAATTTTGATGGTCAACTTTAGAAAGTAACATTTGTAATACATTGCTGACATCATATACTAAATTTTATGAGGCTACCAAGTATAAGATTTCTTGAGCTTAAAACTAATTTTTTCATTTTATATATTCAAAAATCATGATTTACCTTCATTAAAAAAAAATCTTCCTGTTAACAATACACACTTTGAATGAACAGTTGACAGAAAGTCCTCAAAGAGTCTAGGCTGTCGCCATGGTCTGTGCCTCTCAGGGCTGAGCTGATATTCAATTTGGGGAGGTGAACCGTATATCACTACTCCCAGGGCTGGACAGGGAAATATTTCATTACACGGGAGAGGTGGATTTAGAATGACTCTCTGCCCTCAGATACTGTATTTTATCTCAGGATATGTCACTGACATACTCTTTTGATTTCATCAAATCTCTTCCAAGCTTGCCTGCTTTCTCTCTTCCTTTCAAACACTTACACACATCACTGAGTAGAAATCATATGAAGCTATTTTGATTTTTCCTTTTCTTTTACATCCAGCAAATCTTCCTTTTGTTTCCTTTAGGCTTAGTATTTCCAAATTAATGATATGTGATTTGAATTCATTAGTTACCAACTTATGAAAGGGGATCCCACCCTATTAGTTTTTGTATGCCAGCACAGTGCCCCCACAGACTACACATCCACGCTTGGGGAATTCATTGGTAAAATATTTGTCGAGGAAGGCTCCATTGCTACTTCTTCCCTAGAACCCCTTGAAACCTGCAGGACAGAAGACCCCTCATTAATTCAGGACATAGCTTATTATCTTTTATTTTGACTTATGGTCTTGAGGTCATCTGTCAATATCTTGACAGCCTGTATCAAAAACTGAACCCACTGTAGAAAACAAAAATATATGTGTCCAAGTATTGGTGTAGAGGAGACTACTGCATTTTTTTCATACTTTGTTCATAGAATTTTCCCTATTCTAATCACTATCAGAAAGCATCAAAGATATAAAATACAATTTTTTTATACAGAGGCACATTTATAGTTTCACATTTTGTTTCTAATTTAGGTTTTTCTGTATATAAACACTATATTATAAACTTTTCATAAAACTTAGTTGCTCAGGACTTAAAAGGGACTATTTGGAAAGAGGTTTTTTTTTAAAATTATTTTTGAAGAAAATTCATAGTTGCTTAGTTTAAGAAATTACATACATAATTCCCCAAGAACTTTGATTTTCCTAAAGTAACTGTGAGTAGTTCTTATTCAGTCAACCAATCAATATATATTTATTGACCTGTTCTATTTATCAAGACTGTTAGGTGCTGACTATTCTAATTTATTTGACCTTGAATCATTCATTATTTGGGCAGCAGATACATAATAATGGTAACACATATTGTTTCATTTTTATTTACCTATAATTATCTTTTAGTTTTTCTCTTTGACCAATATTGTTTTTTCATATAAAGTTTCATCCTCTACAGGCTGTAGTTCCTCCCCATTTACTATTAATCTTATGTTTTCCCAACAGTGTATTTTTCCCTTTGAATTCCCCTTTCTTTTAATACTCCCCTGAATACTTAATTTGCGCTTATATTTGGTCCTTGATATTTTTCTTAATTTTTATGAAAATACTCTCTTCCCTAAAAGAGTGTTAAAGACAGAACTCATGGAGACAAATCTTTATTTCCCCATCACACAGTAATTTTGGCCTACCTCTTACTGCAAGATTTGCTATACCGAGCAGGATGTACCAGCAGGTACATGATTATACTTGACTCTTCCTGGACTGTGAAGTTTTAATGCTTGGCCTTTGCCCTATTTATTCCTAAGATTAATGTGATGCTTTCTTTTTAAATTTTAGAGAGGAAGTTCACCGCCGTATGACGATACCACTGCGGGCAGCCTGTGGGTCAACTTCGGATGCTCAGCACCACATTCCCCTAGGGTGCTCTCATTTCTCTGGAGAATTCCTTCCGCTGAGGAAAAGCCTACACCAGCTTTTTATTTTCTGATTAGAATTCTCTTTGGAAGTCACCATGCAGATGAATTGATATGTGAGACTGAATAATCATCTGAATAGCCTGATCAAAACATGTGATCTTGACCAGACATCATGGAAGTTTTGAAGCTGGAAGGGTCTCTAGGGCCTCTCCAGTTCAATGGCCTCAGAACTGCATCCAGTTCTCCAGCACTCTTTCCATTCTATCTCACTAGCTTATACTTTTTAAAAACCAATTAAACCTCTTTTTCCCTAAGAGGTTTTGTTTTAATTTTCCCCTAGAAAAGTTTGGATAAAGTGGCTTTTATGGTCTATTACAAGAGTCCTGCCATCCTCCCCTTCTGGTTCAGCGGGGCAGTTCTTATGCTCAAGAATCAACCTAAATCACATTCTTTTGTTAGTTTTCTTGTTTTACTCCTACTGTACAGAGTAAGAGCAAAGAGGTTCCTATAGAATGAGAACAGAACAAGCACAAGAGTATTGCCTGTAGCTACTGGGCTGCCCTCTACTGAGTCGTGTAAAAATAACTTCTTTCCAGGTAAATCTGTTTTCCCTCAACAAAACAGTGGGAACCACAAATAAGATGGTTTACTGGTATTTGCAACCCCCATATGGCCTTGGACATTGTGTTTAATACATTTCTGTTGAATTATTATTTTGGCCACTCATTAAGCTAAGTCATCATTAAGAACTTCGTGGTTTAAAGAAAAGCACAAATTCAAAAATAGCACAAGCTACCCAGTAATGGTGCTGTATTCATACCTTAAATTAGCTTTTTGTACATACAGATACCAGAAAAATACGCTTCCTTACTCTTTTCCTACCTTTATGCCTCTTTACACAAGTCTTTCGTAAAATGTAAGCTGCTTGCTAGGCTCATTCTTTATACCATTCATTACATATTCAAGTTCAATGTAACTGCATTTTTTGTGCTCAGCCCCATGGTATATGCACTGTGATGCTCAAGTCCTCTTTCCACTAAAGGAACTCTTGCCATTAACTGTACCTTCAGATTTGATGCAGAAATTTCTCTTATGACTATAATTGTTACTAACCCAAAGGATCAATGATCCATAAGCTTCATGCTTGCCCAGAAACAGTCAATACTTAAACATTTCAAGAAATTCAAAACTAAACAAAAGTAATAAACTAGGGTGTTTAGAAACATGCTGTGAACCAGTATTTTAGAAATCATTCACTGTGGAAAATTTAAATTGGTTTAATTACAAAAATTTAAAAGGTCAAAAATCTTCACTGAATTATAGAATTCCCAATCAAATGACAGAAGATGTATCTTATGCTAAAACTTGGTTTGCATTTTTAGGTGATCCTTTGATCGTTTATTCATCAACCCTGGATATGAACAAAACACAATTTCCTTAGTCACTAAAACTATTTTTAATTGCTTTGAACAAAGGTTTAACAATGGAAGATAGTTCACCACTCTAAGCATTTGATTTTCTCTGATAGGTGAAAGGAATAGATTCTAAACACTGGGAAATCTCACGGTGGGCTGGTAATGCCAGGCGCCACAGCAATCAGGCAGGTTCAGTAAGAAGGCAACCTGACCGTGCCCAGTCTTCCCCTTTAGCTACAAAACCTTGAAGAAGTTAGAATTAACAGAGTTGTAATGCTACTCTTTTATTTTACAAATGAGAAGGCACGGGCCACAAAAGTTGTAAGGCTTCCAACAGCCAAGAAATAGAGTCCAGGGCTTCTAAAAGCAGCTGGAATTCCTTCACTGCGCTGGTGGAATGGATGGTTACAACTCCAAGAGTTCATACCCCTAAGGGAAAGGAATTAAGTTAAATTAGTTAATTCATTCGACCAGCATGCATCCACTGCATACCCATTAAATACAGCTCAGGGATACTGTCTTGTTGCTTTACAAGTCCCACTGCAGGAAAAGTGGTCCATTCTAGTGGTAAATAAGGATGTTCACTGCACAAAGGGCAGATACTGAGTTAAACGTTAATAACACACCAGCAAACATACAAATTAAAAATAAAACAACAGAAACATCAATCAGGCTCTGTTTCAAAGAAACAAGAATAAGGCAAGCAAGCCGTTTTAGTAGCATATCTTCAATGAACCAAAGGTCACTACACAAGATGTGTTATGCCTAAACTACTACTAGCATGGATCAGACCTACTGAACATGCAGAAAATATGATTAGCATCTCAGTTTGAAATATATATATAAGTCTAATGTAGTAATAAAGTAGGTTTAACCACCTACTGCTTTTTTTAAAAATGGGTTTTCTTTGTTAATTCATGGAAACTGCCTGAATCGATTTCCAATTAAGGGTTAGGCTAATTCTATTTGCCCTGTTGGGTCAATTTGTTGCTTTCATCTGTTGAGGAACTCATTTTTAAATCTTTTAAATTTGAAGATTTAATCTTTTAAAATTTCAATGGACTGTTTTCTTTAATGATAACAAATGTATCCTCGTCTTGGTCTTTGCGAAGCCATTTACAAGCTGCCAGCTTAGACTTGGATATGAAATCCGCGGCCTGCAAGACCTGCGATGTCCCCAATAGTGCCCAGGGCCCCTGCGCTCTTCAGGAAGTCTCTGCCTCCCTCTACCTGCTACCCATTTCACCCATGGCCCAGATTCCTGTGGCACCTTGCTGCCTTATTAGAATCTATAAAATCTGCCTGTAAAGAAAAAGAAAGTCTAATACTTTCTAGTCAGTTTGTGACAACCTACTAATTTATTGATTCGTCTTTCGGGTGTTTCTAGAATACCTTGGAAGGAATGAGGATGGGGCAGAGGCGAGGAGGAACAGAGAAGGTAATTATTTCTCAAGCAGGTGTGGACGCCACAGGAGCCAATGAGGGACCCGGGCCAGAGAAAGGGACCCCGGGGGGAGGGGGAGAGGGAGGGACCCGGGACAGAGGGGGATCCTGGACGAAGAGGGGGACCCCGGGCAGAGGGGGGTGGGACCCAGGGCAGAAGAGGGACCCCTGGCGGAGGGGGGCCTCCGGGTGGAGGGAGGGGACCCCAGGCGGAGGGGAAGGGACCCCGGGCGGAGAGAAGACCCCGGGCGGAGGGGCCCCGGGGCGCGGGCGGCGAGTCGCCCGCGGAGACACGGCCGTGCAGTGGGCAGTGCGGGCGGCGCTCGGCGGGAGCGCACCCGCGGGGCGGGGGCGGAGCCGCGGGGCTGCCGGGCGGGCGGGGGCGCGGCGGCGGCGGCGGCGGCGGCGGGAGCGGCGGGAGCCCGGCCGACGCCGCAGTCCAGCCCCGCGGACGCCCGGGGCCCGGAGCAGGCCCGCTCGCCGCTGCTCCCCGCGCGCCCGCTCGCCGCTGCCCCCGCTGTGGCGGGGCGGGGCCACCGAGAGTTTGCCGCGGAGCCGGGGAAGTTTCCCGCGGGCTGCGCACGCCTCCCGGAAAGGCTGCACCTGCCGCCCGCGCCTCCACCGCCCCGGCCGCTCGCCAGGTAACCGCGCGGGGCAGGCCCCGAGGGGCCGCGTCTGGGGGGCGCCGCCGAGCGCCCAGGCTGGGAGGGGGCTGGGAGGGGGCTGGGAGGGCCTCGGGGGGCGGGCAGGTGCAGCCCGCTCTTCCGGGCGCTTCACCTCCGTGGAAAGCGGAGGCCCCTTTCCTTTCCTTGCTGGCGCGTCTCTCCCGCAGTATTCGAACCCTCTTCGCTCACTTCATCGGACGTGCTCGGGGCGGGTGGGGCGCCGTGCGGGAGCTGCAGGGGAGGGTCGGGAGGCGCCGGGACCTGTCAGCGCCTGTGCTGGGGGTCCTGGGCCCCGGCGGGCCCCGTGGCTCCCGACTCCAGGGCCAGCCCCCCCTTGGTGCGGGCAGAGGTTGGAAAGAGGACCCCAGAGGGAACGGTCTGGAGTTTCTGACGTCGGTTCCTCCGCTCCCCCGGCATGTGTGGCGGACAGATGAGCATCTCTGCTGCGGTGCGGCTTTTGCATGGGTCCCAAACTCCACGATCTTGCTGAGTCCTGCTCGGGCTGCGGGCAGTAGGGCAGGGAAGTTAGAAGAGTCAGAGCCCAGGCTTGGTGGGGCGGCAGCGGAGGGGTCCGGAGAGGCGCTGTGCGGAGACCGCTGGCGGTGGGCTGTGGGGGCGGGGGGTGGGTGGCGGCAGGACGGGCGCGGGGGTTCATGCAGCTGATGTCACTTTCACGCGGTTGCCCCGCGCCCTTCTGCCCCATGTGAACATCCTGCCTGCCGGCATGTTTCTGTTGCAAGGCTAAAAGGTGCTATGTTTGATGCCTGTCAGGAGTTATTTCCAACTAAGTTCACAGGCGCGAGGTTGGAGCAGCTTGCTCCTCTCCCCGCCCCTGCAGGTCCACCCGCAACTCCTTCTCACAAGCAAACTGTTCCTGAACAGTCGCAGGGTTTTGCAAGGGATGGCAAGTAAACAATATAGTGTGATTTTTTTCCCCATTATGTTACCAGGACCAATTAAGAGTATTTACAGGGCTTTATTTTTGTTTGACCCCCAAACATTGCAGTAATCCATACATATAATTTTATCTGTACTGTCACTATTCCATAGGGAAAGGATATAGGCTTCTTTAGGCTTACATACACACACCGGAAGACAGTGTGACCGTATTTAATATTAATCTGCCTTCTTGATTCAGTGGCCCCACACCTGCCAATTGCAGTACATAATCATAGAAACATAGCCTGGCTACCAAGTGAGGAGAAAGAGGATATTACTGTTTTCCATGGGCAACAGTACCCTGAACTACCAGATGTTATTATTGCTCTAAGGGTTTTTAAGGACTTCAAAGTGAATCAAACATACAGAACAAAATTAAAATTCTACCTGATGCCTTCAAAAAGAATACAATACCTGGGCACTTACAGTTGACTACTTATTGAGGAAAAATTAGAATCCTCTCATCACACCAAAAACATTTTGATTGAATATAGTCAGTAAGGAAGAGCACACACTGAATGCCTTAAGAAAACAAGAAGAATGTTCCTGGTGTCTCATTTGGCTTTTATCTCCTTTATTACAGAAGCATCCTGCAGCAAATGAGCACCTTGCAGATAGATGTTGGAAACCACTGACAAAACACCATATTTTTTAATACAGAGGCTTGGTGACAGTCCAAAAACATAAATGTTTTAAATCATTATCAACCATCTGTTCTCTCCCACTCACTTAAAACACAGTGTTTTATTTCCACAGGTATCAAAACATACATCCTCATTTCAGAGGTTTCCATGAATATCGCCAAAGCTGCAATGCTATTTGACATTGACTCAAGTTTGGCCACTCTTTTGTTTGGCTTATGACGCGAGGAACTCCTCTCCTATTTTCAATGAAAGAAAAAATAAAAAAGTTTTAAAGCCTTTGGCCAAGGCTGGTGTATATGCCAGTGAAATCTGATTGTTGTTGGTTTTTTTCCCGCCTTTTTGTTACCAGAGAGAAGCTGAAAATTAGTACAGCTGCAGGCTCCTCCTGATGACATTCTTTTCCTTTCTTCCTGGTCACAAGGGTGGTGCTTTGAAGCCATATGTTAAATGGCCCCATGACTCTAGAAAATTAGTGTGGCTTCCAAAAGAATGTAACCTCTTCCCAGGAAGAATTTACAAAATGGGAGACTAACTTAATATTCCAAACCCCAAATTAAGTAGACCTAAGACATACAGATTGTTTCCCACACAAACATTGGGTCTGAATAATACAGTAGGATATTATATAGGTTGTGAATAAAATGTCTATATATTACTCGTTAGATTTGTGTTTGGGAATCTGGGTGAGTTTGTATATAATCAGCAGATAAAATCATACCCTTTATTTTGTTTGTGTCATTGTTAGAACAGATCTGAGGTTTTGAGACACCCACCCCATCCAAGAATGCTTTCCTATTTAGGGATGTTTGCTAGAGCTAGAACTGCAATTTTAAGGTATTTTATCATTCAAACTAAGTTGTATAATAAAGTGTTGTTCCTTCAGTATGGCCTGAACATGGGGAAATTCTTTTTACTCAAATCTGGGTGTAATGTCCCAAAGCACTTTCATATATTTTAGGAAAAAGTTATCGGCAGTCTTGCCCACACCTTGCAAATTCCATGTACATGAAGAATATCAAGAACCAAAGGAAGGTGGGTTTGCTGCCTTCGTAGCTGTTACACTCCTCTGTCTTGCCCTTGCCTTAAAAACGTAAGATTCTCCTTACTTATTTCCTGATTAGCATTGAAGGGAATGAACCCAAACTATAGATAATTTAGAATTAAAGTTGCCTTTAAAATATGGCCTAATTTAAACCTTTGGAAATTCATAAGGAAGTGTTACGTCTTACTTTTCAGTACTAGAAATGAATTATTGAGGGGAAGCAATTTCACCATGTATAGTAAGCACTCTGAATTATTCATGCTAATGAGAGGAATAGAGACAATCCAAAATCATGGTTATTTAAAAAGTCATTTGTAATTGTCTTTGGAATGTATTACATAGTTGGTTTAAAAAAAGATTTTTATTGTTACTGTAGGCAAGTTGCCTTTCTAATTATTTTGGTGTGTTTAGGTTAATTTTTCAATGGGTTTGCCTACCTCAAATACCAAAGCCGATTTATGGGGAGGTGAGGCAGATGGGGGACCAACCAGAAAGAGGTGGGTGACAGAAATAAGCAAATCTGCTGCGACAACTTTGCAGTAGATCATGTATAATTTCCATAAAGATAATCAAGACTTGATTGTATACCTATTTCATGAATATGTGTTAAGAATCAGACATGTTCCTGGAAAAAAAATAGAGATACCTCCGTCAAAAGTTGAGCAATTCAACCCCACTTTACATGTAAGAGATGTGATGTATATTAAAAAATAAAAACAAAAACAATAGTGGGGGTGCTCCTGAAAATTAAATAGGAATAATCTAAATTAAAAGTCTTAATAAAATGAATTTATAAGCCTGAGGTTTTCGTAAAGCCTGCACATGTGTATGTGTTAAGGTGATACTCCTAAAGCCTCATGCATGCACCTTACAAAACAAGAAACAGCAAGACGCCGTCAGAATAAGGTTTGGTCCAGTTTGATCTCTCAGCCTATGCTCCAAATCAAAGCATGTTTCATCAAAGAGAAGCTCTCAAGTTACCATGGACCTGGTTAGATAAGATAGGTAACGTTCAGCATTACTGCCAGTCTAACAGATTTCTATTGTGTTTTTCAAAAGCTCTAGGGCTAAATTGGTTGTGGATGAAAGAGTTTCTTGAACAAGAAGTTGATTCACACCCCAGCACTTGCTGTTAAATACCTTGTTTATCAGCAGTGTTCAAGTTGTATATAGAGTTTGTTGAATTGTTAGCTCTGTGGTCCATTAGGGTCTAGAAAACCTCTGTGGAAAAGGTCAGAGCTGCTAAAAATATATGATAAGAAAAGTAGATAAGATCATTTGTATTTCAAGAATTCAAAACAGAAACTGTAACTTTTAAAGCAGTACTCAGAAAGGTAATTGAAAAGTAGATGTCCCCTTCAGAAGGTGACTATGTTCTCGTAATAAATGTACTCATTAATTTCAGTGGAGGAGTACTTCTTTTTTGAGGAAACATTTTTATTTTTTATAGGACATGGCCTATTTGAGTCTCTCGACTGAGTGTTTTAAAAGAAATTATGTGGTTAAAAATGTAATTGAGAACCACGGGATGTATTTTTCTACATTTAGTAAAGGAATCAGTTTCTTCAGAGCGATGCGTAGGTATTAGAATCAAAATTATGCATTTTGTTATAGAGCTGGAAAAGACCTTAAGAATAATTTATTCAATGCCCTCATTTTACAGTTAAGGAAATGGGGCCCACAGTGATCACCAGGAGTTGGTAAAGGTCACACTGCTGGTTGGAAGCAGAGCAGAAACTAGAAACCTCATCTCCTTACTCCTGATTCAGCTCCCTAGTAGTAAATTGGGTGGTTAGATAGGGGAGTTAACTCTTTCCGGCCATCACTATATCAGCTGTAAACAACAGTCACGAAATGCAATGGTGCAGAGGTAAATGCAGGAGGCTTGTGATTTTTCTGTCTTCTGTCATTGACTGAATACTGACTGTGGACCAAACCACAGTCCTCAACCTTCTTAGACTCTGTCCTCTTCTTTAATAACAAATGTTTTGTGTCACACCCTTAGTATCCTGAAGTGTAATTCATCAATAATACACTTACTGAATATATCTCTAGTGAAAAGGAGCAGCAACAAAAAAAAGTAACTTGTAATAAAACATGCATTTCACTATACCAGTGTTTGGGGAAGGCTTTACTGGAGCACGTAGTAAAGAAGTCAGGAGCTCACGTGTATACGTGATGAATAAATTTGGATCGAAGACAAATAACATCAAAAGACATTCCATACGAGAAGTACAGGAAAATGAAATAATGAGGAGAGGCTAAAAGTAGTTTTAAGATCATTACAACCCAGCTTTATTTGTATATGATAACAGAAAGAAGGAAATGATGGTTATCATCATAGGGAAAAATGCCAACTCAAATTACAGACTGGAGAAGATGAAGAACATGATATTTTTGGAAACAAGAGAGTAAATACTATTAATATACTTCCACCAAAATTCCAAAATTACTTTTATGGAGCATTTTCATGTTGTTACTAGTGTGAACTATATTTCAAGGGACTCTGCCGGTTACCCACCTTGTCATCAATAAGAGAAAATATTTGTCAAATGAATATTATTGAGTTAGTGCTGATACTGCCTTTTAAAGTTTATTTTCTGTTAATATTGTAGTCCATCAATTCTACAGTCAGGAGTCAGATTACACAAAGTGACTAAATCACTCACTACAACAACCTTACTGTAAAACACTAGGTTTTCAGTGGAAATTTTTATAAAATGCTTAATTATGATCATGTACCAGATTCTGCAGCTTGATAGTCATAGACTTAGTTCAGTGAGACATTGGGCATGTTATGTGGGGTATTTGGGAAAATTCTTCATTATGTAGGACTCGTCTCCCCTACCCACAACTGACAGCCAACAGCACACCCCACCCACTGTGTCCACAAACCCCAGAGCACCCAACCCTTCCCAGGTTCTCTAGGGGCCATTTGGCCCTGCTGAGACACAGAAACAGCTAAGCAGGAGTGTTATGTTGGCACGGATTATTCTCTCTGCCCCTACCCATCTATCCTTACTTTCTTAAGTGTGACTATCTCCTCCCTGCCTTCAGTGGGCCAGAATGACAAACATCACTAACCACCAAGCTCAAGGACATGGTCTCATTTTTTTCATTTTTTTGGTCCTTATTTACTTCTTTTGTTCCTTGTTTCTCTTAGGAATGTATTTCCCAAGGGTCATCTGAGTGTTGACAAACTAATATGCAAACTAGCTAATATTTTACTTCTCCCAGGTCTTAATCTTGTTCGGATGCATGTCTTCAGAAAGTACTGAAAAGCTTCATGGAGACATTATATACATTCACATCTACATAAGTGCATACATGTATATGCATGTATGTGTATATGTGTACATGTTGTGTGTATGTACATATATGTGTACACACACATAATTTCAGGCCCTGAAAAACCAGGACAGGAGATGATATTTGCAATTGTAATTCTAGTGCTCCTGGCACATGCTTATGCAAACAAGAACTGTACTTGTCCAATATTGATGTTGCATCATAAAACGTAGAGCTGGGAAGTATGCTCGCAGGAAGGGCCAAATCTGTTACCAACCCATAAAACTGTTGTGTCAGAATTTATTTATTTTTGTACTGCTTGAAATAAATGAGCCCTGTGCTAGCATGTTTGTGTTGGGATGGCGAGAGGAGACACCTGTGTTATCTGTCTTAGATGTAGTTAGTCTGTGTACTCTTGACACATTAAAAGCACACTAACATCCCTTTTTGCAAAATATATAGTACATGCAGAGAGATTAGTTTGTACAGTTTTGAATATTACCCACCATGTACATAACACACAGTAGAGCATAGACGAAAGCAAGGAGGGAATTGAGATTGAGACTCAAATTTTCTTGCTTCCAATGTTCTGTCTGCTAGACCATAAAGTAAGACCTGCTCCTAAGGATTAAGAGTTAATATGAGCTGTCATTTCAACACTAGCTACCACAGTATCTTGAATCCACCAAGTTGTAAGTCAAAATTTTCTTAAATTATTTACCACTCGAGCTCCATCTTAGATGTCTTTGTAACATTGTGTATTTAATTCTTTTGAATGAAAGATGCTTTTAATGTGAGCTCTTAACAATTAAGATGGAAGCGAGACAATGTCTCTGTCCCACATGGGGGTGAATTACCAATTGACATAATCACAAGATTCTCTACATAGAAGGGCATGTATTACCCAATCAAGAGAGGCAGCTTTTCCTACAAAGGGGATGTAGCAACTGTGCAGAACGCAATTTGGTCGATGATTGTTTTGCTCTATATTGTTCATTTTTACTGGAAGCTTCTTGGTCAATTGAATGGCCCAACACTCAACCTCAGACTGACCCCGAACTTTATTTGGTCTGTTTTGTTACAATTTCTAATAAGAGTATAGTGGTGCAGTGGGACTTGAGAGAAGATGAAATTGAGGGTGTTGGATTGTGGAGGTGATAAGGAATAAGGAGTTTCTTTCATTTTAGCTGCATCAAGATCTCTATAGGCAGGCAGTGACATTTTATTGGAACTCAGGCCTTTTCTTATTTGCTTTTCATTCCTGTGTGGAATAGGGGCAAAACTGTGAGAATAAAGCCCTCCTTCCACTGTGTGCTGTTAGCTCCACTATGCATGAGAAAACCTTTTTTGTCAGAATAAACAGACATGACACCTTCCAGTCACCAGGTTTATGGTACCTCCTTGTACTATAGTACTTCAATACTACCCTAAACTGAAATCTAAAACACTAAACTACTAGTAAGAAGAGGAAAAATACACCCAGTTAATGTAATGAAAAAATTTTCGAACTATCTATTGCATATATGTGAAAATGGGAAAACCAAATAAGACAGCTTGGTCAATTCAAATGAAGAATGCATTGCTTACTTGTCCATTAGTTTCAGAAGCAAGAAGCTCAAAGCTGACTTAGCTTTATAGTCATTTCTGTTTTCTTTTTTTATCACAAAGGGAATTAGAGCTGTGACGTACAGTTGCAATTTCCTTAGGCAATGCCATCTATAAAGATTTAGATAAAATGATGACATTGATGGTCAACTTTAAAAAAGAAATTTTAAAATTGAAATGTAGACAAAATGTTTTAGAAACATATCTCTATATATATTTGATTTTCCTACAGCATTCTTTGAACAGTAGATCAGGACAAGGGTAATTTATTTCCCATGCCTCACACACACACAAAATCAATTTTCTCAATGTATTTTAAAAAAGCGTTGGGTATTAGTGACATTATTGGACTAAAAGCAGTAACTATATAAACCCTCCTAATATTTGCATTCTATTTTCTTTTTCTTTTTTTTAGTGAAGTATAGGTAATATACAGTATCATATTGGTTTCCAGTACACAACACAGTGATTCATCAGTTACACTCATTATTACATCCTCACCCCACTACTGTAGTTACTGTCAACATAGGAACATGTTCCAGAACCATTGGTAATATTCTCCATGATACACTTCCATTCCTATGACCAACTTATATTATGATTGAGATTTTGTGCCTATTTATCCCTCTCACCCTCCCCACCAACCCAGACCCCTCCCCATGGTAACCACTAGTCACTTCTCAGTATCTATGAGTGCTTCTGTTTGTTTGTTTTTTTTTGTTTGATTTTTGGAGTCCACATATAAATGAAATCATTATGGTATTTTTTTATTAGTTTTATTTTGGTATCATTAATCTACAATTACATGAAGGACATTATGTTTACTAGGCTCCCCCTTCACCAAGTCCCCCCCACATACCTGTTCACAGTCACTGTCCATCAACATAGTAAGATGCTGTAAAATCACTACTTGTCTTCTCTCTGTTGCACAGCCCTCCCTGTGCCCCCACACTATACATGTTAATCGTAATGCCCCCTTTCTTTTTCCTGCCCTTATCCCTCGCTTCCCACCCGTCCTCCCTAGTCCCTTCCCCTTTGGTAACTGTTAGTCCATTCTTGGGTTCTGTGCTTCTGCTGCTGTTTTGTTCCTTCAGTTTTCTTTTGTTCTTATACTCCACATATGAGTGAAATCATTTGGTACTTGTCTTTCTCTGCCTGGCTTATTTCACTGAGCATAATACCCTCTAGCTCCATCCATGTTGTTGCAAATGGTAGGATCTGTTTTTTTTTTATAGCTGAATAATATTCCATTGTTCCATTGTGTACATGTACCACATCTTCTTTATCCATTCATCTACTGATGGACATTTAGGTTGCTTCCATATCTTGGCTATTGTAAATAGTGCAGTGATAAACATAGGGTGCATCTGTCTTTTTCAAACTGGAGTGCTGCCTTCTTGGGGTAAATTCCTAGAAGTGGAATTCCTGGGTCAAATGGTATTTCTATTTTGAGCATTTTGAGGAACCTCCATACTGCTTTCCACAATGGTTGAACTAATTTACATTCCCACCAGCAGTGTAGGAGGGTTCCCCTTTCTCCACAGCCTCACCAACATTTGTTCTTGTTTGTCTTTTGGATGGTAGCCATCCTTCCTGGTGTGAGGTGATATCTCATTGTGGTTTTAATTTGCATTTCTCTGATGACAAGCGATGTGGAGCATCTTTTCATGTGTCTGTTGACCATCTGAATTTCTTCTTTAGAGAACTGTCTATTCAGCTCCTCTGCCCATTTTTTAATTAGGTTATTTGCTTTTTGTTTGTTGAGGTGTGTGAGCTCTTCATATATTTTGGATGTCAACCCTTTATTGGATCTGTCATTTATGAATATATTCTCCCATACTGTAGGATACCTTTTTGTTCTATTGATGGTGTCCTTTGCTGTACAGAAGCTTTTCAGCTTGATATAGTCCCATTTGTTCATTTTTGCATTTGTTTCCCTTGCCCAGGGAGATATGTTCAAGAAGAGGTCACTCATGTTTATGTCTAAGAGATTTTTGCCTATGTTTTTTCCTAAGAGTTTTATGGTTTCATGACTTATATTCAGGTCTTTGATCCATTTTGAATTTACTTTTGTGTATGGGGTTAGACAGTGATCCAGTTTCATTCTCTTACATGTAGCTGTCTAGTTTTGCCAGAACCATCTATTGAAGAGACTATCATTTCCCCATTGTATGTCCATGGCCCCTTTACTGAATATTAGTTGACCATGTATGTTTGGGTTAATGTTTGGAGTCTCTATTCTATTCCATTGGTCTGTGGCTCTGTTCTTGTGCCAGTACCAAATTGTCTTGATTACTGTGGCTTTGTAGTAGAGCTTGAAGTTGGGGAGTGAGATCCCCCCCCACTTTATTCTTCCTTCTTATGATTGCTTTAGCTATTCGGGGTCTTTGGTGTTTCCATATGAATTTTTGAACTATTTTTTCCAGTTCATTAAAGAATGCTGTTGGTAGTTTGATAGGGATTGCATTGAATCTGTATATTGCTTTGGGCAGTATGGCCATTTTGACGATATTAATTCTTCCTAGCCAGGAGCATGGGATGATTTTCCATTTGTTAGTGACCTCTTTAATTTCTCTTAAGAGTGTCTTATAGTTTTCAGGGTATAGGTCTTTCACTTCCTTGGTTAGATTTATTCCTAGGTATTTTATTCTTTTTGATGCTGTTGTGAATGGAATTCTCTTCCTGATTTCTCTTTCTATTAGTTCATTGTTAGTGTATAGGAAAGCTATAGATTTCTGTGTGTTAATTTTGTATCCTGCAACTTTGCTGAATTCCGATATTAGCTCTAGTAGTTTCAAAGTGGAGTCTTTAGGGTTTTTTATGAACAATATCATGTCATCTGCAAATAGTGACAGTTTAACTTCTTCTTTACCAATCTGGATTCCTTGTATTTCTTTGTTTTGTCTAATTGCCATGGCTAGGACCTCCAGTACTATGTTGAATAACAGTGGGGAGAGTGGGCATCCCTGTCTTGTTCCCGATCGCAGAGGAAAAGCTTTCAGCTTCTTGCCGGAGGAAAAGCTTTCAGCTTCTCGCTGTTCAGTATGATGTTGGCTGTGGGTTTATCATATATGACCTTTATTATGTTGAGGTACTTGCCCTCTATACCCATTTTGTTGAGAGTTTTTATCATGAATGGATGTTGAATTTTGTTGAATGCTTTTTCAGCATCTATGGAGATGATCATGTGGTTTTTGTCTTTCTTTTTGTTGATGTGGTGGATGATGTTGATGGATTTTCGAATGTTGTGCCATCCTTGCATCCCTGGGATGAATCCCACTTAGTCATGGTGTATGATCCTTTTGATGTATTTTTGAATTCGGTTTGCTAATATTTTGTTGAGTATTTTTGCATCTACGTTCATCAGGGATATTGGTCTGTAGTTTTCTTTTTTGGTGGGGTCTTTGCCTGGTTTTGGGATTAGGGTGATGTTGGCTTCATAGAAAGAGTTTGGGAGTATTCCCTCCTCTTCTATTTTTTGGAAAACTTTAAGGAGAATGGGTATTATGTCTTCTCTGTATGTCTGATAAAATTCCAAGGTAAATCCATCTGGCCCGGGGGTTTTGTTCTTGGGTAGTTTTTTGATTACCACTTCAATTTCGTTGTTGGTATTTAGTCTGTTTAGATTTTGTTTCTTTCTGTATCAGTCTTGGAGGGTTGTATTTTTCTAGGAAGTTGTCCATTTCTCCTAGGTTTCCCAGCTTGTTAGCATATAGTTTTTCATAGTACTCTCTGATAATTCTTTGTATTTCTGTGGGGTCCGTCGTGATTTTTCCTTTCTCGTTTCTGATTCTGTTGATGTGTGTTGACTCTCTTTTCCTTTTAATAAGTCTGGCTAGAGGTTTATCTATTTTGTTTATTTTCTCGAAGAACTAGCTCTTGGTTTCATTGATTTTTGCTATTGTTTTATTCTTCTCAATTTTGTTTATTTCTTCTCTGATCTTTAGTATGTCCCTCCTTCTGCTGACCTTAGGCCTCATTTGTTGTTCTTTTTCCATTTTCGATAATTGTGACATTAGACCATTCATTTGGGATTGTTCTTCCTTCTTTAAATATGCCTGAATTGCTATATACTTTCCTCTTAAGACTGCTTTTGCTGTATTCCACAGTAGTTGGGGCTTTGTGTTATTGTTGTCATTTGTTTCCATATATTGCTGGATCTCCATTTTGATTTGGGATTTCCATGGGATGGAAAATCATCCCATGCTCCTGGCTAGGAAGAATTAATATCGTCAAAATGGCCATACTGCCCAAAGCAATATACAGATTCAATGCAATGGATTGATTATTTAGGAGTGTGTTGTTAAGCCTCCATGTGTTTGTGAGCCTTTTTGCTTTCTTTGTACAATTTATTTCTTGTTTTATGCCTTTGTGGTCTGAAAAGTTGGTTGGTAGGATATCAATCTTTTGGAATTTACTGAGGCTCTTTCTGTGGCCTAGTATGTGGTCTATTCTGGAGAATGTTCCATGTGCACTTGAGAAGAATGTGTATCCTGTTGCTTTTGGATGTAGAGTTCTGTAGATGTCTATTAGGTCCATCCGTTCTTGTGTGTTGTTCAGTGCCTCTGTGTCCTTATTTATTTTCTGTCTGGTGGATATGTCCTTTGGAGTGAGTGGTGTGTTGAAGTCTCCCAAAATGAAAAATGAATGCCTTGCATTCTATTTCCTCCTTTAATTCTGTTAGTATTTGTTTCACATATGTTGGTGCTCCTGTATTGGGTGCATATATATTTATAATGGTTATATCCTATTGTTGGACTGAGCCCTTTATCATTATGTAATGTCCTTCTTTATCTTTTGTTACTTTCTTTATTTTGAAGTCTATTTTGTCTGATACTAGTATTGCAACACCTGCTTTTTTCTCTCTGTTGTTTGCATGAAATATCTTTTTCCATCCCTTGTCTTTAAGTCTGTGCATGTCTTTGGGTTGGAGGTGAGTCTCTTGTAAGCAGCATATGGATGGGTCTTGCTTTTTTATCCATTCTATTACTCTGTGTCTTTTGATTGGTGCAGTCAGTCCATTTACATTTAGGGTGATTATTGAAAGGTATGTACTTATTGCCATTGCAGGCTTTAAGTTTGTGGTTGCCAAAGGTTCAAGGTTCGCTTCTTTACTAACTTACTGTCTAACTTAACTCGCTATTGACCTATTATAAACATGGTCTGATGATTCTTTTTTTCTTTCCCTTCTTATTCCTCCTCCTCCCTTCTTCATATGTTGGGTGTTTTGTTCTGTGCTCTTTTTAGGAGTGCTCCCATCTAGAGCAGTCCCTGTAAGATGCCCTGTAGAGATGGTTTGTGGGAGGCAAATTCCCTCAACTTTTGCTTGTCTGGAAATTGTTTAATCCCTCCTTCATATTTAAATGATATTCGTGCTGGATACAGTAGTCTTGGTTCGAGGCCCTTCTGTTTCATTGCATTAAGTATATCATGCCATTCTCTTCTGGCCTGTAGGGTTTCTGTTGAGAAGTCTGATGATAGCCTGATGGGTTTTCCTTTGTAGGTGACCTTATTTTTCTCTCTGGATGCCTTTAATACTTTGTTCTTGTCTTTGATCTTTGCCATTTTAATTATTATGTGTCTTGGTGTGGCCCTCCTTGGATCCCTTGTCATGGGAGTTCTGTGTACCTCTGTGGTCTGAGAGGCCATTTCCTCCCCTAGTTTGGGGAAGTTCTCAGCAATTATTTCTTCAAAGACACTTTCTATCCCTTTTACTCTCTCTTCTTCTTCTGGTACCCCTATAATGCGGATATTGTTCCATTTTGATTGGTCACACAGTTCTCTTAAAATTCTTTCATTCCTGGAGATCCTTTTATCTTCTCTGCATCAGCTTCTCTGCGTTCCTGTTCTCTGTTTCCTAGTCCATTAATGGTCTCTTGCATCTCGTCCATTCTGTTTTGAAGTCCTTCCAGAGATTGTTTTATTTCTGTATTCTCCCTCCTTAGTTCTTGCATATTTCTCTGCATGTCCATCAGGATGGTTATGACTTTTGTTTTGAATTCTTTTTCAGGAAGACTGGATAAATCTATCTCCCCAGGTTCCTTCTCAGGGGAAGATGTAGAAGATATCGAAGCTGTCTGGGTTAGTCTTGTCTAGATCAAATTTTTTTGCCTTTTCATGTTGTTAGGTGCAGTGGAGTGCTATTGACTTGTCTGTCAGCTGGGAGAGTCAAGACGCTTTCCACTTGGCTCCTGGCCTTTCTTTACTGGGACAAATGCGACCCCTAGTGGCTTGTGTTGGGCAATTGCGTGTAGACTGGGTCTCTGTATCTTGCCTGGCCAGTATGGAGGAAGCTCCCTTGCTGTGGGCATGGCCAGCCTGCTGCTCTGCTGTGGCCGGGCCCCGGAGGGGTAATGGACGGGGGCTTGTTTGGCTGTTTAACTCCATGAGGGGTCTCAGAGCTTGCCCAGAGGGTTAGTGCACCCAGAGTTTCCTGGAATTTCCAGCTGCTGGACTGTAACCCAGGATGCTTCCATCCAGCTGTGGGGTCCCTGTCCCTTTAAGACTTTCAGAAAGCACCTGCTTTTCTTTGTCCCAGGAGCACCAGCTTTGGGGCCCACTCACAGGTCTTACTGTCCTGCTTCCCTAGTTTCCAGCACCCCACGCATGCACTGTGTCTGTGCTCTGGTGCGGATGGCTAGGGCTGGGTGTTCAGCAGTCCTGGGCTCCATCTCCCTCCCTGCTCTGACTCCTCTCCTCCCACCGGGAGCTGGGGTGAGGGGCCTCGGGTCCCGCTGGTCTGTGGCTTGTATCTTACCCCTTTCACCAGGCGCTGGGTTTTCGCACTTGTGGATGTAGTCTGGCTGTTGTCCTGTGTCTTCTGGTCTCTCTTTTAGGGATAGTTGTATTTGTTGTATTTTCAAAGTATATATGTTTTTGGGAGGAGATTCCCACTGTCCTACTCAGGCTGCCTTCTTGGCTCCACCTCTGAAATCATTATGATATTTGTCTTTCTCACTTGGCCTATTTCACTTAGCATAATACCCTCTAGGTCTACCTATGTTGTTGCAAATGGTAGGATTTCTTTCTTTTTATGGCTGAATAATATTCCACTGTGTATATGTACCGTATCTTCTTTAGTCATTCATTTATTGATGGGCACTTTGGTTGCTTCCATATCTTGGCTTTCATAAATAATGTGATGATTAACATAGGGGTGCATGTATCTTTTAGAATCAGGGATTTTGTTTTCTTGGAGTAAATTCCTAGAAGTGAAATTCCTGGGTTGAATGCTATTTTTAGCTTTTTGAAGAACCTCCATACTGCTTTCCACAGTACCTGCACCAATTTACATTACGACCAACAGTGTAGGAAGGTCCCCATTTCTCCACATCCTGGTCAACACTTGTTGTTTCTTATCTTTTGAGTAGTGGCCATTCTAACTGGTGTGAGGTGATATCTCATTGTGGTTTTGATTTGCATTTCCTTAGTGATTATTGATATGGAACATCTTTTCATGTGCCACTTGGCCATTGGTATTCTTTTTTAAAAAAATGTTCAGGTCCTCTGACCATTTTTTAATTGGGGTATTTGTATTTTTTATGTTGAGGTGTATGAGTTCTTTATATATTTTGGATTTTAGCCTCTTGTCAGATAAATCATTTAAGAATATGTTCTCCCCACCTGGTATGTTGCCTTTTTGATTTGTTGATGGTGTCTGTTGCTGTACAGAAGCTTTTTAGTTTGATGTAATCCTACTTATTTTACTTTTGTTTCCCTTGCCCAAGGACTTGTGTCCAGAAAAAAATTGTTCATGCTTATGTTCAAGAGATTTTTGCCTATGTTTTCTTCTAAGAGTTTTATGGTTTCATGTCTTAAGTTCAGGTCTTTAATCCATTTTGAGTTTACTTTTGTGTATGGGGTTAGACAGTAATCAAGTTTCATTCTGTTGCATGTAGCTGTCCCATTTTCCCAACACCATTTATTGAAGAGGCTGTGTCTTCCCCTTTGTATATTCATGGCTTCTTTATTATATATAAATTTATCATATATGTGTGGGATTATATCTGGGTTCTCTGTTCTCTTCCATTTATCTATGGGTCTCTTCTTGTGCCAGTATCATACTGTTTTGATTACTGTAGCTTTCTAGTATGGCTTGAAGTCAAGGAATGTAATCCCCGAGCTTTGTTCTTTCTCAGGATGACTTTGGCTGTTCAGGGTCTTTAGGGGTGCCATATGAATTTTAGTTAGGATTATTTGCTCCAGTTCATTGAAAAAAATGCCACTGATATTTTGATAAGGAGTGCATAGAAGCTGTATATTGCTTTGCACAGGATGGCCATTTTGACAATATTAATTATTCCTATCCATGAGCATGGAATAGATCTCCATTTACTTGTGTCTTCTTTACTTTCTCTCATAAATGTCTTATAGTTTTCAGAGTACAGGTCTTTCACCTCCATGGTTAGGTTTATTCCTAAGTAATTTAATTCTTTGTGATGCAATTGTAAATGGAGTTGTTTTCCTGATTTCTCTCCCGCTAATTTGTTGTTAGTATATAGGAATGCAACATATTTCTGTGTATTAATTTTGTATCCTGCAACTTTGCTGAATCTAGTTATTAGTGCTAATAGTTTTTTGGTGAAGTCTTTAATATCTTCTATATATATAGTATCATTTCATCTGCAAATAATAACAGTTTAATTCCTTCCTTAACAATTTGGAGGCCTTTTATTCCTTTATCTTATCTTTTCCATGGCTAGGATCTCCAGTACTATGTTAAATAAAAGTGGAGAGAGTGAATATCCTTGTCTTGATTCTTTATTTCCGATCTTAGAGGAAAAGTTTTCAGCTTTTCCTGAGTGTGATGTTAGCTGTGGATTTGTTGTATATGGCCTTTATTATGTTGAGGTACATACCCTTTTGTACCCATTATGTTGAAAGTTTTTGTCATGATGGATGTTGAATTTGTCAAATGCTTTTTCAGTATCTATAGAGATGATCGTGTGGTTTTCATCCTTCCTTTTGTTAATGTGGTGTATCATGTTGATTGATCTATAAATATTGTACCACCCTTGCATCCCTGGAATAAATCCTACTTGGTCATGATGGATGATCCTTTGGATGTATTTTTGCATTTGGTTTGCTAATATTTTGTGTTTTCTGTAGCTGCTTCCTTGGTGTATATACGGGAGGAGGTTTCTGCCTTGCTTTCCTTCTTCATCATCTTTTCCACCCCCCTGCATTATATTTTCAGTTAGGAACTTCTGCCATCAGAGAATGAGATTCTATTACTGTGACAAGGTTGGCCTCAGCTGGGTGTACTGGTGCGGTCTTACTGGTTATTTGTGGCTGGACCCCAGGTTGTACAGATTGCTAAATCTTCTAAATACTAATACTATACTTACATTAGCACTTTTGTGATTTCACCATATATATATATACACACACACATAACTTGCTAAAAAGTCCAGCAAAGCCATACTTTCAAATTTTTCAGATCAGGGAATTATAATAGTACTTAAAGGGGGAAGAAGAAGGGGGGTATTAAGATTAGCATGCATGGGGGGGATGGGAGAAAGGGGAGGGCTGTACAACAGAGAGGACAAGCAGTGATTCTATAACATTTTGCTATGCTGATGGAAAGTGACTGTAAAGGGGTTTATAGGGGGGACCTGGTTATACAGAGGATCAACGCCTAAGTTGGCTACCCCGAATATGAACTAAGATACGATATGAAAAAGAACTTCCAACGTCAGCACTCTCTGGAAGACTCATGCCAGAAGATGATCATCAAAAAACCCCAACAAAGATCCACGCACTGCTACAGGTGTAGATGTACTCATCCCACTGGTCCCTGGACTTGCCATGGGAATGAAGAAGGAGATATCTAAGCTGGCCTGTGCATACAGTAAAACAACAAATTTGACTGGATCTGTACTGTTGGAACTCAACCAAGAATTAGGAGAAGTGCAAATTGTAGCACTCCAAAATCTTACAACTACAGACTATTTACTGTTAAAAGAACATATGGGATGCGAACAGTCCCCAGGAATGGGCTGTTTTAATTTGTCTGATTTCTCTCAGACTGTTCAAGTTCAGTTGGACAATATCCACCATATCATAGATAAGTTTTCACAAATGCCTAAGGTGCCTAACTGGTTTTCTTGGTTTCACTGGAGATGGCTGGTAATTATAGGTATGCTTTGGTTATGTAACTGTACTCCTAATATGTTAATGTGTGTGCACAATTTAATTAGTAGTTTAAAACCTATACATGCTTATGTTACTCTACAAGAAGATATGTCAAAGAAATAACCAATCTTCCCATGTTTTCTTCCACCTGCTACTTCTATAGCTTTTCTTCTTCCCTCCTAATTACAACCCTTAAATAGAATTCGTGCCTCATATCGAATTTACCGTGTATCATAATTCTTCCAAGTGATAAAGATACCTCAAGACAAATGCTGGGCATAGAAGCCACAGGGCATAAATATGCAAAGAAGTAAAAAACTAACCTTTACAAACAATAAGGCTTCTCTCTCACTTGCCAACTTTACATTTCCCTGTATGGCCCCGGAAGATGACTGATTAGCCAGAGACGGGTAAGATTCTTCAAGGGAGGAACAACCTAAGACAGGCACAGTTGCAGGGGGGCCATCAGGTGAGAAATTGGGGATCAACAGAGGTGAGGCTTAGAACCTCTCCCCCCCTGTTCTGAGAGAAATCTGCTGCATCCGTGGATGTTTTATTGCCCTTGTCTAGCTTGGATTAACACATAGTCTACAGGCACACACCTGATCATCTACATTTGCTCTCTTACAACACTAAACTATGTTTTCTACCTTTATCTTGCATCTACCTACCACTTCAGCATTTTATTAAAAATAATAATAATAAAGAGAGAAATGTGGGATCCACATATAAATCAAGTATAAAAATCAAACGAATATTCATATTTGGACTGATTGTTTATAGTTCATAATGCATGATCAAAACCAAAAGTTTCTGTGATGACTGCCCTTGTACTGTTCACCATGTAACTTATTCACTATGTAAGAATTTGTTCTCCATGTAAGAACTTGTTCGTTATGCTTCAGAAGATTGGAGACTGATGAAAATTAGGCTTGTGGTGGATTAATGATTATGCATTGAGCATTGACTCCCCTATACAGAATTTTATTGTTGTTAACAACCATTTGAACAATAAGTAGGAGAGATGCCCTCACAAAAAAAAAAGTACACACTTCCAATTGTAAAATAAATAAGTAACCGGGATGTAATATATAACATAAGAAATGTAGTCAAAATATTGTAACAACTTGGTATGATGATAGCTGGTACCTACAATTATCATGTATATAAATGTTGAATCACTGTGTTGTACACCTGAAACTAATGTAATACTGTGTGTCAACTACCCTTCAATAAAAAATAATTATCTACAAAAAAAATAAATAAAAATAATAGTACTTAAAGTAGAAGTGGATTTGCAAATTGTCAAACTCCTAAGTAGCAGAGATGGTTTATCTAGTACCTTAGAACTTTGGTTCACCTTGAATTTTACCAACATGTACACACAAGATACTATCCAATAAGAATCCCTTGAAATTATTGGCATGTTTTATGCAGAGCACTCTACAAAACATAATTATGGCTTAGAAAGTCCTTCTAAGCACCCCACTTGTAGATCCAGCTGTACTAGGCATTTCTTCTTCATTTTAAGGAAACATCAAATGAAACATGTCAAAATCAAATTTGCCATCCCTGCTCATTGCACCCAAACCTCCAGGATTCCCCAGCTCCCAGTTTGGATTTTATCCTCATTGTTCCCTCTCCCTCCACCCCTTATTGAAGCCAGCCATTGACTGTTACTTCCAAAGTGTGTTACAAATCTGCCTTCAGCCATCACCCAAGTCTAAGCTTTCCCCATCTATTGAGTAGAGAAGCACAGTGGCTTTATCACTGGTCTCCTGGCATCTGACACTGCTCCCCCTCCAAATACATCCTCCAGATAAAGTGCCAGAGGACCCTTTCAAAATGAACATATGATAACTGTTACCTGTTCAGCTTTGCACACCACTTAAATGGGTTGTCATTGCTTTATTTAAAGTAAAGCTCAAAACTATTCACTTGATTTTTCAAAACCCCACAGGATCAGGCTCCCCCAGTCTTGCCTCATTTAGTGTCCTCACTTCCCTCTGCCTCCGTGGCTGGCTTTCTTCCACTTTCTCTGACCTGCCATGCTCTGTCCCATCCCCATTGCCATGAACACTCATACCCAAACGTTGCCTAGTCAACTTAGTCAACACTTCAAGCATCAAACCAAACATCACTTCCATGAATGAGCCATCTCTTCCCCACCAGCCTGAGACAAATCCCATTGTAATATACATATACACAAATATGTTTGTATGCATCAATGTATCTCTATTTGTGTATCTCTATCCCTCATTTTGAATAGTTGCAAAGAATTGGAAATTCACATCTATTTGTATAATTATTTAATTAACCTCTTAGGTAGGGACCTCTCTAGTTTTGATGGTCTGTATTGTCCTAGAATATAATGCAGAGCCTGCTTGGAGTGGAGGGTAGTATTTGTTGAATGAATATTGACTGAACATCCCTATATTTAACTCCACATCTGTACATCTGTACACATACACACAAGCACATATACCTAGCCTCGCATTCTAATGAAGATAAACTTAAATAAGTAAATACATACATACAGACATACTTGACAGCTATGAGGCCCTACATTTTTCTTTCTATGTGCCCTCCCCAAATATCACCCTCCTCTTCCTGTGATGTCTCTTTCCTATCCATGATTCACTCAGAGGTGACTTGAATCGTGCTACATTCGCTTAGAAAGTGAGGCCAGTCTACTGAACTTTTTACCAAAAAAAACCCCAGAAAAACAGGCATTCCTTTCTGTTATTTCCACTGACATGTGTATGTAATCCCTGGATAATTTCAGGAATTTTGAAAGACTTTATTTATGGAGGTTTTGTGTTGTGCTGTTTGTGCATATTTTGACATTAGACAGTAATGTAAGATTTTACCATGTTGGAGAAAAGAAAAAGAAAATCCTTTGGGAGTTACTTATCTTATGGTCAGCATATGCAGTTTGAGGAAGAACAAAAATTTAAACATTTATTCTTATTTTATGTTAAACAGTTAAGTTAAATATTATGTTAAATAGTAACATGACAGTATGTTACAAGTTAAAAGTTCATATTTTTAAGAATTGCACAAAGGCTTCAAACTACTGTCCAGATAGGTAAGAAAGAGACCTACCATACTGACTGACACTGTGTTGCCGGTCCTAGTCCAATACTTGTGTGTAAATTCCAGTTACTACATTAGAATTGAGTTGAATTGGTTCCTGTTTATTAAAAGCCTCTTGCTTCAACTAGTTGAGGGGAGAATCTGCTAAACCTTTGGCTGACACTTTGTACCAGAAAACAAGGAACTCCTCAAATGACACATCAGAAGGACATAATAGCCAGATTTAAGGGACTCTCACTGGCCCAACTTGGGATCATTTGAACATCAAAGGTAGCAATGTATGTAGTGAACTAGGGCACGCTGAATAAGAAGAGAAGCCAAGGGCTCACGGTGTGTGCAGTGCTTGGGCGGTGGGTGAAAGGTAAAGCTCTGTTTACTAAGAATGCAAGCTAATAATTTTAAAAATTTATAAAGTCAACTTTTGGCAACTATTATTACAAGAATAATCAAAGGATAATCCATCATTAGATGAGTGGTTGTTGGGGACAGGATATTCCCACTATCTCTACATGTCTTTAATCAATTAATTGCTTATTCATTACAAGGAGGGAAAGTACCTTTACAGGAAGAAATGTGGCAGACAACCGTTTAACCAGGTGCTCACACTTGACATCACCAATAGCAGGACAAACTGACATCGTGAGTCTTTTGATATGAGTGTGAAGTAGGACATACCACCACCTCTGAAATTACTTTGCCAAAAAGGTTTCATCCAAATCTGATGAGAAGGAAACAATCAGACAAATCCAAGTTGGTAGATATTCTTCAGTTTAACCAACCTACCTGGACACTTCAAAAATGCCAGTGTCATTAAAAAAAAAAATCCTGGAAAATTGCTCAGGATTAAAGGAGACTGGGAGAAATGGCACCTAATTATGAGGCATCCTTCCTGATTAGATTCTAGATGGGAGAAAAAGAATCTATAATATTGGAACAATGGGAGGAATCTGAATTTGGACTGTAGTTCTTATAATAGTATAACATGCATGTTAAATTTCCTGAGTGTGGTCATCATATTAAGGTTGTATAGGAGAATGTCTTTTGGGGGAGAGAGTGTATTTGGAAGCATTTAGAGGTGATATCTCATTATCTCTGCAACTTCCTGTGAAATTGTTCACAAAAAAAGTTTTTTTTAATGTGGGAAAAGATAAGCAAATGTGGCATGTTAACAATTGTTTAATTTAGGGAAAGATTGTATAGTATTCATTGTATCATTGCTAATTTTCTGTAGGTTAGATGTTTTCAAAATAAAAATTGGGTATAATATTCTATGATTTTAAGCCAGCTCTGCAGATGAAATCATTCATTGTACTGAAGTATGCTTCATGCTTGAAAGTTCAGTCAATTAGAAAAGTGTCCTCTTCAAAGTATTTAAGTATCCTCATTCCATAGTATTCTGTAATTTATATTTTAACACGTACAAGAAAGCTATCCTTAAAAGACTATGTTTTAGGCAGTAGAGGAGATAAT
Source organism: Manis javanica (assembly GCF_040802235.1). Taxonomy (NCBI): domain Eukaryota; kingdom Metazoa; phylum Chordata; class Mammalia; order Pholidota; family Manidae; genus Manis; species Manis javanica. Next base: position 63,643,184 of record NC_133164.1, on the reverse strand, counting down.
ACTATCCTATGGTGTTTGTCTATAGAACAAAGTCTAAGACTAGTGATGATTTTCCATAAAAGATCCACAGCATAGCAGAAAGCAGTTTGCAGTGTAGGAGGAATAGATCTGGCCAGGGTGCCAGTAAGATTTAGGAGCCAGTGTGATTCTCAACTGTACATCATCTGGAGGGGTGGGTAAGAACTGTTAGTGTTTATGTATCAGAAACAGGTGCCTAAAGCCCCATACCATAGATTTACAAATACCAAAAAAACAAAGCTCTCCATTTAGTCAATAAAACAAGGGCCGATTCTAGATGAAGCACCAAGTTAAAGAAGTTAAATAAAAAATATTTACAAAATTGGTACTAAAAAATTATCTCTTCAGAAACATTTCAACTTTGAATAAGTATTTAAAATATTCCTCCTACCATTAAGATGCGTGATGTAGTATTTGGACTCAGGTCCCTGCAAGAATCCTTTACCTGGTCCTAAGGTAACATTCAGGGCTGCTTAGGATGTGTACCTCTGAGATAGCCAGACCAAGTAGAATGGTGCTTCTTGATACATGATGAAAAAAGAACTTTTAGACCCATCTATGCCTTTCCCCTTATATTTTATATGATAGTTCATACGTTATTATCAATTATAGCTAGAAGAAGAGATTGAAGCGCTGGGAAAAAGCCTGGAAGAACCAGTCTCCTGACAGTGCCAACATACACTGCCTTGAGGCTAAATTGCACTGTGGTCAGAACTCCTTGCTCTAAAAATTTTACCTCCAGCTTATATTAAGGCAAGTATGAATAATCAGTTTGACCTTGGTATTGTTTTAATAAGGGAAAAATAGTAACAGATTATTATGGGGAGGGAGTTGGCTCTATGAATGTCCTGCCTGTCTTCACATAAAGGAAATAATAGCTCTAGCTCTCATCCCCACTGCCCCTCTCCTCCACCACCCTGAGCTACTCATATTCACATCAGCAGTAAGCCAATGGATATCCTACTACTGAGAGAAGTTTAAGACCTAAGAGAACTGGGTGAAACTGAATTTAGTGATCTCATTAAACTGTTGATGTATTTTTATTTCATATTTTTGAAAAAAGTTCTAAGATTGCAAATAGCCTGTTAAAAGTTGTTAAAATTTATAGCAATAGGAAAAGCAGACTTCCATATAGAATTTGGCATTAAAAGAGAATGCTATGCGAACAATTTGTGTAGGCAATTATTAGCCAGAAGCTATTTGTACTCGAAATTTATTGAATGTACACATATGATAATAAGAGTTTGCACAAATAGAACCTTTTGATAATAAATCCATGTAAAAGATTGTGCCTTAAGAAATAATCCTAGATGTTGTAAGTATATTTGAATTCCCTGCACACCCAATGCATAACTCTAGACTAAGTAACTATTTTTCATTCATGATGTTTAATAGGTCATTTTACCTTAACTCTCAGAAAGGATAAATTAAACAAACAATGGAAATTAATGTTCTATTTGTACATATGCTTAAAACATTGCAGTCATAGAAGAAATAGCAAAACTGTGAAACCTGCCTCCACACGTGAACTAAACGATACCCAAAATCATAGCTATCAGAAATGAATACCTAATCATTAACCTGAGAAGACTTCCTTTCATTGCATTTTGGAAACACTGATTAACTGATTTTTGCTACTCATTTGCTTAGAAAAAGCAAATGATGTCTACTCATTTGCTTAGAAAAAGCACTTTTGTAGTAAAACAAAATACAGAAGAGAGCTTCATTCTCTTTATGAACCCTGTATATTTATAACACTTCATGCAACCATATATTTTCCCTTGACCAAGTCAATTTTTACAGTTAGCAAAATAAAAATAAAATGAAGGATCCTTCCAATTCACTTTCCTCACTTTAGATTTTGTTACTTTTTTATTATTATGTCATATCTCATATTTTCATATTTAAATGAAATCTGTGCTCGAAACCAGTCCTTTCACTACTGTTTCCTTTCTGAGTTACTTGGATTTTTTGGATAGCTGGATTTCATTATCAAAGAATTTATTTGAGAAGGGCTCATGTGGACTATACTTCCTGAATTTCTGCCTGCCTGATTCTCATTACAGCATACCCATGACCCATCACCCTTTCCCCTTGCCTGGTACCTGTGTCTCTAGTCCATAAGTCATTTTCTGATTTTTTACTCCATTCTCAAAGGGGACAGTGATGTGCTAGGGCAGGAGCCGCTGTAATGAGGCAGTTGGGAGTTCCAGTATGGGTCTTGCCTAGAATATACTCCCACCCAGTTTGTTCTACTCATCAAGTTTTAACATTTAACCCTCAGCCGTATGTTGTGATTTAGTAGTCATGTCTTTCCTTCTGTTTCCTCCCACAGAACCCTCAACTAGGAGACCACTCCATAGCTGATTAAAACAGTAGGTGGGGATGTTATTTTCTCCAGCCCAACCTTCCCAGTCATTGGGTTTCCACAGCGAAGCATCCACAGTCTCCATAGCATACTTAAGCCTAAAATCTGCTTATGTTCCAATCTAAGATTTACGGCACAGCCTTTTGAGACTGTGATAATTTCAGGAAAATCTACATCCAGCTCAAGGTTTCAGAGTGTATGTGTCAATCGTTTCCATCCTTCTCTCTTGTTCTAGATTCCACACAGTTTGGCAGGTATGCTTTACAGGTAGTGGTTTGAAGTGGCAGCGGTTCTTTCTTGTTTGATTGAAAATGGAGATCTTTTCCTATTTTTAATAGACTTTATTTTTTGGAGCATTTGTAAGTTCACAGAAATATTGAGCAGAAGGTACAGAAGTTTTCCATATACCCTACTCCTTAACACACACACACACACACACACACACACACACACACACACACACACAGAGCCTCCCGCATTACCAACTTCACCCACTAGTGAAACTACATGACAATTGATGAACCTACACTGACAAATAATTATCCTCTAAAGTCCATACTTTATATTATGGTTCCCTCTTGGTTTGGACAGATTTATAATGACATGTGCCCACCATTATAGTGCCATACAGTCCCACAGAGTGATTTCAGTGCACCTGAAATCCTGCGTGCTTCCCCTCTTCATACCTCCTCCTCACTAACCCCTGGTCACCATCAATCTTTCTACTTGTGTCTATACTTTGCTTTTTCAAGAATGTCATACAATTGAAATTACACTGTTATAACCTTTTCAGATGGCTTCTTTCACCAAGTAATAAGCTGCTTCCAACTTCGACAATTATGAATAAAAATACTTTACACATCTATTTTATGTAGACATGGGTTTCAATCTCTTGAGGTAAATACCAAGAAGCATGATTGCTGGATTGTATGAGAAGGGTATGTTTAGTTTTCTAAGAAACTGCCAGACTGCAGTCAGAGTGATGGGTCCATCCTGCACCCCCACCAGTGATGAAAGAGAGCTCCTGCTGCCACATCCTAACTGACATTAGGTGGCATATTTTGGCCATTCTGATAGGTGTGTATTGATACTTCATGGTTGTTTTAATTTGTGGTGCATCTTTTCATATGCTTATTTGCCATTGTATATATTCTTTGGTGAGGTATCTGTTAAGGTCTTTGGCCGTTTTTTAATTGAGTTGTTTGCTTCCTTACTGTTGAGTTTTAAAGGTACTTTGTATATTTTGGATAGCAGTCTTTAAAGGATGTATCTTTTGCAAATATTTTATCCCTGTCTGACTTATCTTTTTATTCTCATGATAATGTCTTTCACAGAGCAAAAAAAAAAGTTGATTTTAATGAAGTCCTGCCTATCAATCCTTTCTTTGATGAATCGTGCCTTTGACATTAGATCTAAAAAGTCATCAACCAAACCAAAGGTCACCTAGATTTTCACAAGTTGTCTTCTAGGAGTTTAATAGTTTTATGTTTTACATTTGAGTCTATAATCAATTTTGAGTTAGTTTTTGTGAGGAGTGTAAAATTCTATGTCTGGACTAGTTTGTTTTTTCATGTGGATGTCCAGTTATACCAACACCATTTGTTGAAAATCCTATCTTTGCTCTGTTTTCTTTCCTTTGCTCTTTTGTTAAGTTATCAATTGGGGTATATTTCAGGGCTGTCTATTCTGTTCCATTGACTTATTTTCTATTCTTTTACCAATACCTCATGCTTAATTACTGTAGCTTTATGGTAAGTCTTAAAGTTCAGTAATAGTACAGTTCTTCCATCTTTTTTCTTTTCCTTCAATATTGTGTTGACAAATTGGGCTTTTTGCTTCTCCATATAAACTTTAGAATCAGTTTGTGGATATCCAGAAAATAACTCTGTGGGATATTGTTTGGGATTGCTTGATTTCATAGATCAAGTTGGGAAGAACTGATATCTTGAGAATGTTGAGTCTTCATATTCATGAACATGGAATATCTCTCCATTTGCTTAGTTCTCTGATTTCTTTTATCAATATGTTACAGTTTTCTTCATATAGATGTTTCATTTATTTGTAAGATTTATACCTAAGTATTTAATATGGATGGTGGGGTTCTGATGTAAATGGCATTGTATTTTTAATTTTGAATACCACCTGTTCATTGCTGGTATATAGCAAACTGATTGACTTTTGTGCATTAACCTTGTATTCCATAACCTTGCTATAATCAATTATTGGTTTCAGGAAGCTTATTTGTTAGTTTCTTCAGATTTCCTACAACAATAATCATGTCATCTTCAAACAAAGACAGTTTTATTTCTGCCTTCCTAATCTTTATACCTTTTATTAATCTATATAACCAGGACTTCCAGTATGATGTTGAAAAGCAGTGGTGTAATGAGACATCCTTGCCTCATTCCTGATCTTAGTGGGAAAGTTTTGAGTTTCTTATTATGAAGTATAATATTAGCTATTGGAATTTTGTTGATATCCTTTATTAAGTTGAAGAGGTTCTCAAACAGAGAGTTTTTATCATGAATGGGCATTAGAGTTTGTCAAATTCCTTTTCAGCGTCTTTTTTTTTAAAATTTTGTTATTATTAATCAACAATTACATGAAGAACATTATGTTTATTAGGCTCTCCCCTACCCCAAGTACCCCCCACACACCCCATTACAGTCACTGTCCATCAGCATAGTAAGATGATGTAGAATCACTACTTGTCTTCTCTGTGTTGCACAGCCCTCCTCTTTCCCCCACCCCCCACATTAGACATGCTAATCATAATACCCCCTTTCTTCTTCTCTGCCCTTATCCTCCCTTCCCACCCTTCCTCCCCAGTCTCTTTCCCTTTGGTAACTGTTACTCCATTCTGGGGTTCTGTGATTCTGCTGCTGTTTTGTTCCTTCAGTTTTCTTTTGTTCTTATACTCCACAGATGAGTGAAATCATTTGGTATTTGTCTTTCTCCGCTTCACTTATTTCACTGAGCATAATACCCTCTAGCTCCATCTCTGTTGTTGCAAATGGTAGGATTTGTTTTCTTCTTATGGCTGAATAATATTCCATTGTGTATATGTACCATGTCTTCTTTATCCATTCATCTACTGATGGACACTTAGGTTGCTTCCAATTCTTGGCTATTGTAAATAGTGCAGTGATAAACATAGGGGTGCATCTGTCTTTCTCAAACTGGAGTGCTGCGTTTTTAGGGTAAATTCCTAGGAGTGGAATTCCTGGGTCAAATGGTAAGTTTATTTTGAGCATTTTGAGGAACCTCCATACTGCTTTCCACAATGGTTGAACTAATTTACATTCCCACCAGCAGTGTAGGAGGGTTCCCCTTTCTCCACAACCTCGCCAACATTTGTGGTTGCTTGTCTTTTGGAAGGTAGCCATCCTTACGGGTGTGAGGTGATACCTCATTGTGGTTTTAATTTGCATTTTTCTGATAACTAGCGATGTGGAGCGTCTTTTCATGTGTCTGTTGGCCATCTGAATTTCTTCTTTGGAGAACTGTCTGTTTAGCTCCTCTGCCCATTTTTTATTTGGATTATTTGGTTTTTGTTTGTTGAGGTGTGTGAGCTCTTTATACATTTTGGATGTCAACCCTTTACCGGATCTGTCATTTATGAATATATTCTCCCATATGTAGGATGCCTTTTTGTTCTATTGATGGTGTCCTTTGCTGTACAGAAGATTTTCAGCTTGATATAGTCCCACTTGTTCATTTTTGTTTTGTTTTCCTTGCCTGGGGAGATATGTTCATGAAGAAGTCGCTAATGTTCATGTCCAAGAGATTTTTGTCTATGTTTTTTTCTAAGAGTTTTATGGTTTCATGAGTTATATTCAGGTCTTTGATCCATTCTGAATTTACGTTTGTGTATGGGGTTAGACAGTGATCCAGTTTCATTCTCTTACATGTAGCTGTCCAGTTTTTCCAGCATCATCTGTTGAAGAGACTGTCATTTCCCCATTGTATGTTCATGGCTCCTTTATCAAATATTAATTGACCATATATGTTTGGGTTAATCTCTGGAGTCTCTAGTCTGTTCCACTGGTCTGCGGCTCTGTTCTTGTGCCAGTACCAAATTGTCTTAATTACTCTGGCTTTGTAGTAGACCTTGAAGTTGGGGAGCGAGATCCCCCCCCACTTTATTCTTCCTTCTCATGATTGCTTTAGCTTTTCGGGGTCTTTGGTGTTTCCATATGAATTTTTGAACTATTTGTTCCAGTTCATTGAAGAATGTTGCTGGTAATTTGATAGGGATTGCATCAAATCTGTATATTGCTTTGGGCAGGATAGCCATTTTGACTATATTAATTCTTTCTAGCCAAGGACATGTAATGAGTTTCCATTTGCTAGTGTCCTCTTTAATTTCTCTTAAGAGTATCTTATAGTTTTCAGGGTATAGGTCTTTCACTTCCTTGGCTAGGTTTACTCCTAAGTATTTTATTCTTTTTGATGTAATTGTAAATGGAATTGTTTCCCCGATTTCCTATTGGTTCATTGTTAGTATATAGGAAAGCCACAGATTTCTGTGTGTTAATTTTGTACCCTGCAACCTTGCTGTATTCCGATATCAGTTCTAGTAGTTTGGAGTGGAGTCTTTAGGGTTTTTATGAACAATATCATGTCATCTGAAAATAGTGACAGTTTAACTTCTTCTTTACCAATGTGGATTCCCTGTATTTCTTTGTATTGTCTAATTGCCATGGCTAGGACCTCCAGTACTATGTTGAATAACAGTGGGGAGAGTGAGCATCCCTGTCTTGTTCCCAATCTCAGAGGAAAAGCTTTCAGCTTCTCACTGTTCAGGATGATGTTGGCTGTGGGTTTATCATATATGGCCTTTATTATGTCGAGGTACTTGCCCTCTATTCCCATTTTGCTGAGAGTTTTTATCATGAATGGATGTTGAATTTTGTCAAATGCTTTTTCAGCATCTATGGAGATGATCATGTGGTTTTTGTCTTTCTTTTTGTTGATGTGGTGGATGATGTTGATGGATTTTCGAATGTTGTACCAACCTTGCATCCCTGGGATGAATCCCACTTGATCATGGTGTATGATCATTTTGATATACTTTTGAATTCGGTTTGCTAATATTTTACTAAGTATTTTTGCATCTACGTTCATCAGGGATATTGGTCTGTAATTTTCTCTTTTGGTGGGATCTTTGCCTGGTTTTAGTATTAGGGTGATGTTGGCTTCATAGAATGAGTTTGGGAGTATTCCCTCCTCTTCTAGTTTTTGGAAAACTTTAAGGAGGATGGGTATTATGTCTTCCCTGTATGTCTGATAAAATTCCGAGGTAAATCCATCTGGTCTGGGGTTTTTTTTCTTGGGTAGTTTTTTGATTACTGCTTCAATTTCTTCGCTGGTAATTGGTTTTTTTAGATTTTGTGTTTCTTCCTTGGTCAGTCTTGGAAGGTTGTATTTTTCTAGGAAGTTGTCCATTTCTTCTAGGTTTTCCAGCTTCTTATCATATAGGTTTTCATAGTAGCCTCTAATAATTCTTTGTATTTCTGTTGGGTCTGTCGTGATATTTCCTTTCTCGTTTCTGATTCTGTTGATGTGTGCTGTTTCTCTTTTTCTCTCAATAAGTCTGGCTAGAGGCTTATCTATTTTATTTATTTTCTCAAAGAACCAGTTCTTTATTTAATTGATTTTTTCTATTGTTTTATTCTTCTCAATTTTGTTTATTTCTTCTCTGATCTTTATTATTTCCCTCCTTCTGCTGGCTTTAGGCCTCATTTGTTCTTCTTTTTCCAATTTTGATAATTGTGACATTAGACTATTCACTTGGGTTTGTTTTTCCTTCTTTAAATATGCCTGCATTGCTATATACTTTCCTCTTAAGACTGCTTTTGCTACATCCCACAGAAGTTGGGACTTTGTGTTGTTGTCATTTATTTCCATATATTGCTGGATCTCCATTTTAATTTGGTCATTGATCCATTGACTATTTAGAGGCATGTTGTTAAGCCTCCATGTGTTTGTGAGCCTTTTTCCTTCCTTTGTACAATTTATTTCTAGTTTTATACCTTTGTGGTCTGAAAAGTTGGTTGGTAGAATTTCAGTCTTTTTGGATTTACTGAGACTCTTTTTGTGGCCTAGTATGTGGTCTATTCTGGAGAAAGTTCCATGTGCACTTGAGAAGAATGTGTATCCTGTTGCTTTTGGGTGTAGAGTTCTATAGATGTCTATTAGGTCCATCTGTTCTAGTGTGTTGTTCAGTGCCTCTGTGTCCTTACTTATTTTCTGTCTGGTGGATCTGTCCTTTGGAGTGAATGGTGTGTTGAAGTCTCCTAAAATGAATGCATTGCATTCTATTTCCTCCTTTAGTTCTGTTAGTATTTGTTTCACATATGCTGGTGCTCCTGTGTTGGATGCATATATATTTAGAACGGTTATATCCTCTTATTGGACTGAGGCCTTTATCATTATATAATGTCCTTCTTTATCTCTTGTTACTTTCTTTGTTTTGAAGTGTATTTTGTCTGATACTAGTACTGCAACACCTGCTTTTTTCTTCCTATTGTTTGCATGAAGTATCTTTTTCCATCCATTGACTTTTAGTCTGTGCATGTCTTTGGGTCTGAGGTGAGTCTCTTGTAAGCAGCATATAGATGGGTCTTGTTTTTTATCCATTCAGTGACTCTATGTCTTTTAATTGGTGCATTCAGTCCATTTACATTTAGAGTGATTTTCGATAGGTATGTTCTTATTGCCCTTTCAGGCTTTAGATTCGTGGTTACCAAAGTTCCAGGTTACTTTCCTTACTGTCTTAAAGTCTAATTTAACTCACTTAGTGTGCTGTTACGAACACAATCTAAAGGTTCTTTTCTATTTCTCCTTGTTCTTCCTCCTTCATTCTTTATATATTAGGTATCAAATTTTGTACTTTTTGTCTATCCCTTCATTGACTTTGGGAATAGTCAGTTTAATTTTGCATTTGCCTTGCAATCAGTTGTTCCACCCTCCCTACCATCGTTTTACTACCTCTCGTGACAGCTATCCAACCCTAGGAACACTTCCATCTATAGCAGTCCCTCCAAAATAGACTGCAGAGATGGTTTGTGGGAGGTAAACTCTCTCAGCTTTTGCTTATCTTTAAATTGCTTAATCCCTCCTTCAAATTTAAATGATAATCTTGCCAGATAAAGTAATCTTGGTCCCAGGCCCTTCTGCTTCATTGCATTAAATACATCATGCCACTCCCTTCTGGCCTGTAAGGTTTCTGCTGAGAAGTCTGATGTTAGCCTGATGGGCTTTCCTTTGTATGTGATCTTATTTCTGTCTCTGGTTGCTTTTAACAGTCTGTCCTTATCCTTGATCTTTCCCATTTTAATTACTATGTGTCTTGGTGTTGTCTTCCTTGGGTCCCTTGTGTTGGGAGATCTGTGGATCTCCGTGGCCTGAGAGACTATTTCCTTCCCCAGATTGTGGAAGTTTTCAGCAACTACCTCCTCAAAGACACTTTCTATCCCTTTCTCTCTCTTCTTCTTCTTCTGGTATCCCTATAATGGGAATATTGCTCCGCTTGGATTGGTCACACAGTTCTCTCAATATTCTTTCATTTTTAGAGATCCTTTTTTCTCTCTGTGCCTCAGTTTCTTTGTATTCCTCTTCTCTGGTTTCTATTTCATTTATTGTCTCCTCCACTGTATCCAACCTGCTTTTAATACCCTCCATCATTTTCTTCAATGATTGGATCTCTGACCTGAATTCATTCCTGAGTTCTTGGATGTCTTTCCATACCTCCATTAGAATGTTGATAATTTTACTCTGGACGAGGGTCCTTTGGCGTTTCATGTTTTTATATGGCGCCCTCTAGTGTCCAGAAGCTCTATTCTGGAGTTAGTTGTTCAGCCCCTGAAGCAATGTCTGGGGTTGCAGGCGAGCGGTACTGGTACCTGGGGGGAGGAAAGAGCTGTTCCCCACCTCCCGGCTCCTGTGCCTGTCTCCACTGCCTGAGCCAGTGGGCCAGTCACACAGGTATGTTTTTGTCCCAGAGAAGCCAGATATGGATCCCTGCTTTCCACAAGCAGCCGGAATCCTGGTCTCCCCAGGAACTCTGCCTATATTAACTCTCCAACCCAGCAGTCATGCGAGTCTCATGAAAGCACCATGAAATGCAGGTTTGTGCTCCCAGCGCAGATCTCTGGAGCTAAGTATTCAGCAGTCCCAAGCTTTCCACTCCCTCCCTGCTCCGTTTCTCTTCCTCCCACTGGTGAGCTGGGGTGGAGGAGGGGCTCAGGTCCCGCGGAGCCACAGCTCTGGTACTTTACCCCGTTCGCTGAGGTCTGCTCTTTTCTCCAGTTGTGTGCAGTCTGACGCCATCCTCTTTCCTGTTCCTTTCTCAGGATTAGTTGCACCAATTAAATTTTCTAATTGTATCCAGTTTTAGGAGGAAGCCTCTGTCTCTCCTCTCATGCCGCGGTCTTTAATCCTTGCCTTTTCTGCATCTTTTGATATGCTCATATGATTTTTCTTTTTACCCTATTGATATGATGATTACATTAATTGATTTTTGAATGTTGAATCAGCTGTGCACTTGTAGGACAAATCCCATTTGGTAATAGTGTGATGTTTTTAATACATTGTTGGATTTGATTTGCTAATGTTTTGTTGAGGAGTTTTGCATCTGTATTCATAGGAGATATTAGTCTGTAATTTTCTTTTCTTGTTATGGCTTTGTTTGGTTTTCATATTAGGGTAATGCTGACTAAGTTAAAGATTGTCCTCTGTACTCTGTCTTTTGAGGGAAAATGTCAACAATTGGTGTATTTTCTTCATTTAATGTTTGGTAGAATTCACCAACAAACCCCTCTGGGACTGGCACTTTCTGTTTTAGAAGTTATTAATTAATGATTAAATTTCTTTACTAGGCCTATTCAGATTGCCTATTTATTCCTGTGTGGATTTTGGCAGAGTATGTATTTAATAGCTTGATCTATTTCATTTATCAAATTTGTGGACACAAAATTGTTCATAACATCCTTTCATTACCCTTTTAATTTCCATGGGCTATATACTGATGTCCTCTCTTTCATTCCTAACATTAGCAATATGTGTCCTCTCTCTTTTTATTTAGTTGGTCTGACTAGAGACTTACTGATTTTATTGATCTTTTCAAAAATATTTTGTTGATTGTTGATTTTCAGCAACAGTTTTGATTTGTTGATTTTTTTCTATGAATTCCCCAGTTCATTGATTTCTTCTCTAGTTTTTATTATTTCTTTTTGTCTATTTACTTTGGAATTAACTTGCTCTTCTTTTTCTAGTTTCCTAAGGTAGAAACTGAAAAAACTGATTTTAGATAATATTTGCATTCCATGCTGTAAATTTCCCTCTAAGCACTGATATTGTGGCATCTCACAAACTCTGATAAGTTGTATTTTTGTTTTCATTTAGTTCAAAATATTTTTAAATGCCTCTTGAGATCTCTTATTTGATTTGTGTGTTGCTTAGAGGTGAGTTGTTTAATCTCCAAGTATTGGGGGATTTTCCAGCTGTCTTTCTGTTACTTATTTTTTATTTAATTCCATAGTGATCTCAGAGCAGACACTGTGTGATTTCTATTCTTTTGTATTTTTAATGCATGTTTTATGACCCAGTATATGGTCTGTCTTGGTGAATGTTCCATGTGTGCTTGAGATGAACATGTGTATTGCCTTTATTGGATGAAGATATCCATTATATCCAGTTGATCAATGGTGCTATTGAGTAAAACTGTGTCTTGACTGATTTTCTGCCACTGGATCTGTCCATTTCTCATAGAGGAGTGTTGAAGTTTCCAACTATAATAGTGCATCCATCTAGTTTTTCCTTTGTATTTCAATTTTTGCCTCACATAGTTTAAAACTGTCTTATTAGGCATATATATATACACAAACACACACACACATACAACATATATTGTTACGTTTCAGTGGAGAATTGACCCCTTATCATTATGTAATACCTCTCTTGATAATTCTCCTTGCTGTGAAGGCAGGAGCAACTTACCTGGGTCCTCTGCACAGGGCACCACAAGGTTGCAGTCAGTCCCTTGTCTAATTGCATCCTCATCTAGAGCCCTGAGCTTATGGGCAGCATTCAGTTCCTTGTAGCTATAGAACTGAGAGCCTCAGCTTCTAGAGGCTGCCTGTCTCTACAGGATGTTCAAAACTCACTATTTCAAGGCCAGTAGGAAAGCATCTTTAACTTTGGGAAGTCTTGGACCTGCTTTTAAAGGGATCACCTGACTAGTCAGGCCCAGAAGTATAACCTATTTTCTTATCATTGTGCACATTATGATCTGATATACATGTACACTGTGAAATACACACAATCAGGTTGGTTAACACATTCATCATCTCAGATAACTACCTTTTTTGTGTATATGTGATAAGAATGCTTAAGATCTGCTCACTTACCAATTTTCAAGTATGTAATAAACTATTATTTACTATAATCAGTACCATGCTGTACATTACATCCCCAGAACTTACTCATCTTCTAACTAAAGGCTTGTACTCTTTAACCAACAACTCCCCTTTCCCAAAACCCTAGTCCCTAGTAACTGCTGTTCTACTCTGTTTCCATGAGTTTGACTTTTTTTTCTTTTTATGTTCCTCATATAAGTGAGATCATAGAGTATTTGCCTTTCTCTGTGGTTTATTTCATTTAGCCTGATGTACTCCAAGTTCATCTACGTTGTCACAAATAATAGGATTTCCTTCTTCCTCTTGACTGAAATAATCTCTTTTAATTAACTCAAAGGCAGCTGATTAAGGACATTAATTAATTCTGCAAATTCCTTTACTTTTCTCACAAAGCTATTAGTAGCAAATTACAGGTTTTTGTCCATACTCAAAGTAAGGGGATTATGCAGAGCCAGGTCTGTTGGGGTTCTTCTTAGAATTTTGTGTACCACAGACATCGTGACTTGCGTGTTTAACATCCTACCAATACCCAATATTCACTACCTTGCCCTTTGATTTTAACACTTGTCACACTTTGTAATTGGGTTTAATTTGTTTTAACTTGTTTTCTTGCTTTTTCCTGGCTCACTTTTGTGTTCCAGTTACTAAACAATGCCTGTCAAATAACAGATGTTCAAAATATATCTAATGAAATACTGAAGTATTACTATTGTTAATATGGGCTAATGAAATCCACAGAAGTCTGCATGGGAGAAATTGGCCTTGAGCTGTGCATATGCAGGATACAGTCAGAAAGGAAGAAGGTCACATGATAGATGTAGTAAAGAGCAAAAACAGATTGATGGGTGGGTGTACAGACGGGCATGGAGTGCTCAGGAATCAGGAGACCGGAGAGAAGGCTTTATGTGGGGTGGGGGCAGCAGGGAGCAGGAAATCAAATTGTAGAGGTATAGTGACCACCATATGAATAGCCTAGAAGGCAGACAGAGGAGTTTCCCACTTTACATAAAAATTAAAAAAAAACTGAAAGGCTTTTTAAGCAAAAACATTTAATATTTAAGAAAAATTAAAGAAACAGCATTACTATTGTTGAGTTAAAGATATCACCTAGAGATAAGTTATCTATCTAGTAGTCTTTTTGTTCATTTATTCAACAAATCTTTATATCCAACTCACTCTTTCTAAAGCTCTGTGGCTGGCGTCGGGGAGAGGTGAACACCTTTTCAAAGGTGAGTCCTAATGAGCAAGTGAGGTCCAGCCTGAGGCTGGTAGAGGGTCTGTAAAAGAAAGGAGAGAAGGTTCGTGTGCCCAGGGACAAAAGAAAATGCAGTTAGTTCTTAAGAATTTAAATAGTTTAGCCTGCCTTCAGAGTACAGTTCAAGATAGCAGTATCAATGAGAAAACTAAAGGAGTGGTCAAGAGCTAGGTCAGGAGGGGACTTATTGGTTGTTATGAGAAATTTGGGCCAGTTAAGAAGCAGGAGGAATGGTGGGATATACAAATGGAAATGTCCACAGACGTTTAGAAATATGAAACCAGAACAGGTGAGTTGTTAGAACTGGAACATGGTTTAATCTTTCATCTTTGCAGAAATTAGGTCATTTCATGGGGGACTGAACAGAGAAGAGAAAGTGGAATTCCAAGGAAGAAAAAAAGAATGGGTGAGATTGTTAAAAGCTGAACAAGTAAAGCTTACCCTAGGAGTCAGGGTTGTGAGACTTTTCAAAATAGTCAGCAGGTCAGGAACTCAGGCTATCTTTTGCAATAGCAAGAAGGAAATAACTTGTAATATAAAAAGGAAGTTCTGTGTAGTTGCCTGAATGACCACCTGATGGATCATCAGAATATTTCAGTGTTGATGTCCTCTTCCACGAGTTCTCAGTTGTGGGTAAATGACATAAAAATATTTGCCTCTGTTGGAAAATATGATGTTTTCTTAAGATAAATAGCCCCTGATGTCTTACTTAGGTTTTCATTTTTAGTCAGCTCTAACTTTTGTAACTAATAAAAAAATAAGTTAGTTCATTTTGAGCTCAAATTTTCATAAATTTCATAATTTTGTCATCACCATGCAGGTTTTATTTGAGGTGTACACTGAAGTTCAGTGGAAAGAATACAATTTGGAGACAGGCAAAGCTAGTACACATGGAATCCTTTCTTTATTCTTGGTGTTCTGAATGTCAGCATGCTGTCCCTTGATGTGTTTATTTTCTATCCATTGTGCTGAGTACTGGGTGATCCCTTTCAATCTGGAAACTCATGCCCTTCAGTTCACTGAGATTTGAATTATATCATAATGATCTCCTTCCTTTTGTTTTCTCAGTTCTCTCCATTTAGAACTCCTGTTATTAGATGTTGAATTTCTTAAATTAATCTTATTTCTTGGCTCTTTTTTCATGTCCAATTTTCCATTTCTCTGTCCTTTTGCTCTGCCATGTGACAAGTTACTTCTGTCTACTAACCTGCAGGTTGAGTTTCATGTTGGTTATGCTTTTTTCTTGCAAGGGCTTTTTGGGGTTTTTTTTCTCTCTCTCTTTCTCTGGTTTATTTTCTTTCTATTAGATGTGGAGTCCTGTCCTGCTTTGACGGAGCCAATATCTTCTCTTATCTCTCTAAGGATATACAGTATAGTTCTTCTGAATTTCTTTTTGTTTAGCCTTGTTTTGTTTTTCCTCTTCTTCAGCTTGTATCTCTGCCGCTTGTCTCTTGCCTTCCCTCTTCTGGGAAACCTCATGCACCATTCCCAGGTTGTATAGTTCCCAGAATCTTGCTTCTTGTTCTTATTTATGGAAACACTTCAGTTTCAGAATTTATGATCTTTTAAGTTAGTTATTACTCCTCTGTCTGCACTTTATTTTCTAAAGCTTTATTATCTCTCTTGTAATCATCTCCTCTTGTCTTATCTATGTCTTTGTAAACTTTCCCACCCTAGCTTCTCTGCTTTCATTTTAGAGTTTAAGGAGGGAATACCTGAGTTCCATGCGCCCCCATTTAACTAGACATCCCCTTCATTGATTAGTTAAATCAACTAAAATTAACAGTACAATAATAGCTTTAAAGGTGTAATGACTTATTCAAGATTTTATAGTATCCTTAAGGTTTCACAATACCTTTTTTTTACATGTTCTGTTGTACTTCCTGCTTTTTCTAAGGAATGTTAATTTTCAGTTACATATTATTCCTGCTTTGCTTTGATGGCATCATTTCAGGCTTCCCAATATATCTATACTTTTTCAATAACTACCCTAGGCACTTAGCTTTGATATTGTAATATGACAGCTTTTTTTGTGGTATGTTCTTTGAAAATGCCTTAAGCTTAACATATGATTTTTGTCAGGAGATAATTTTTGCAGATTTAATTTATTTTTCTTTTTTAAATCAACATTTGTAGATTAGCACCTTTACTGTTTTAGTTCTTGTTTTTTCTCTGTTAATGGTTGCAGGCTAAGCACAGATGGGCTGTAATGGGAAACAAGAGGAAAGAGAGGGAGCACATAGGAGAATTTAATAAGTATTTGCATGAGATTGCTTGAAGCGAGCCATAGTGCTTGGCTCACAAACTTTAGTATCTATGAGAAACAAATCATGTTCCTTTTAGAATATATGCATATTTCTAGGGTTTTGTAGAGTCTTAGGTTAGCTGTAGAATTTTACTATTTTATGGAGAGTGGCATTATCCTTTTGCTAAAAGACATTATGCAAAAGCATCACATCAGATGTCTAGATAATATATAATGAGGGAAAAAAAATCAATCTTCCAAATAGGTGTTGACTATCTAGCTAATCATTAAAAGAGATAACTACCCAACATACCTGACCCAATGAAGCATGATGCTCTATGAATAAATACCTTATAAGAATTTTATTGTTACTGTGATGAGCAGAACGGGGAATTTAGAAATAATGTAATAGGTGATGACATAGAAGAGACATTTTATCTAGATGACAATCAGTAACAATAGGGTTTATGTTTTAGTGCCTCCCATTAAAAATACTAAGTATTTTTAATGGGAGGCAAATTGGAGCAATGCCAAACTTTTTGTCTAAATCATTTATCACTGGAGTCTGTTGTACTAGAAATTGTCTTAATTATTTGACATTAAGTACAGATATGTTATTGTACTGTAAAAAGTAACATCCCCAAAGCAGTCTGATCCATTCTGTTTTATACTATAGCTAATATTCTAAGTTGAACTACTGCTTATTCATAAGTGGAAAGATCAAAATGACTTCCTGACATTCTGTTGCCTATTGCCTCTTAAATTCTGCCAGGTTCTGTTTGCTTGTTTTTGGAGGTAATTTGGAAGTAGATATATTGCTATTTGCTAAGAAACTTTGACATTCTCCCTCTCTGTCCTTCTCCCTGCCTTCTAGCCTCTCTCTCCCGTGTCTTCCTATGTTTGGATTATATCCCTTTTTTCAGCCATAATGCTCCTACCAAACTCACTAGATTTTGTCATTCTTTTATATATTGAATGATCTCCCTGAAAAGTAACTCCTTCTATTAGTCAACATGAAAAAGTCATGTCCTACTATCACTGAAACAGAAGATGAAAATTTAAATTAGCATTTATTGCT
Source organism: Manis javanica (assembly GCF_040802235.1). NCBI lineage: Eukaryota > Metazoa > Chordata > Mammalia > Pholidota > Manidae > Manis > Manis javanica. The sequence goes on along the minus strand of NC_133164.1, from coordinate 63,625,799 downwards.
TGTTTACCTAATACCCAAAGCATTTCATTATCATTTAAGGTTCAAGGATATATGAATGACATTTGTATGTGTATCAACTGTCCTTCCCTCCCATGCACTAAAGTACATATACTTTTTCTCTTCTGACACTTCAAACTAATGTTGGAATTGTAAATTCTCAACTTTCTGTTCCTCTTCTTAAAATCCTTCAGTCCTTTTTGATCTTCTTCCAATAATTTCTGCATTGACCAAATCATCTTTTCTGAACTCATCTTTTTCTACTCCTTGTGGGGGGACCATATTTCACAGTTAACCTTAATTCCTACTATTTCTTAAATCCTTTTCTTACATGAATTTATTAAGCAAATATTTAATTTACTGCCTACTGTATAGTAATGTCCTATCTAGGTTTCTTAATTGCAGGTCTGTATAACATGTTTCCTAATTTAAAACCCTTTCCTTTGAATTTTTTTTTGGACGGTCTTTCTATTTCCCTGTTGTTTGGACTGAAGGAAACCCCAACAGCTCTAACCTGTAACATGTTTATTTTTCTATTTTATTTGTGGATGCGCTCAAGTTTAGCCATTATTTTTATGGTGCTGATTCTCACAACACTATCCATTCATTCAATCATGTTTGGATTATGTATCTACTTCTGAGCCCTGCATTTAAAGGGAAACATTAACAAACCTGAGTATGTCTGCAGGAGGATGATTAAATTGATTGAATGCTCCTAAACCATGTCCCATAAGGAATAGCTGAAGGAATTGTGTATATTTATTGTTTATCCTAGAGTAAAAAAGATTAAGGGCAGGCAGGAAAATTGTTTTCAATAATTGGAAAGTCTGTCATGTAAAGAAGAGAACAGATTTGTTAGAAGTTGTTCTAGAAGGCTCTGCTAGAACTAGCTTGTGCAGGTTATGAAAAGACAGGTTCAGATATTCTCCGATGAAGATCAGAGACTAAAGCTCAATTATTTTGGCTTTGCCTGCAGTGTCTGGCACAGGGCCTTAGTCATATTCTGACCTCATGGATGTTTATTGATTGGATTGAAGTGGCTTGAACTGAAAGAATAAACCTCTCTCACAGTAAAAATAGACTGCTTTTTGAAGTTAAATATTTAATCTTTCAACAAATACTTATTGATTACAATACAGCTGTCCCTGTGCTGGGCATTCTGAATATAAAGATACTAACACCTTAATATTATACAGCACTTCCATGGGCCTTGCACACTTCTATATATATTTTTGTGTTAACTTATTTCACAGCAATCTCACATAGTACATATTGTTATTATCCCCAAGTTAAATGTGCAGAAACTGAGGCACACAGAGATTACATAATAAATTGTGTCACAAAACTAGTAAATTGTCAAGCTATTATATGAACCCAGGCAGTCAGGTTCCAGAGTAACTACAATATGCCCCATAGCAGTGTGGCATCCATGTGGTATGGTATCCATGGAGTGCAGTGTATAGCTATACAAAGAAACTTCATACTTCACCTACACCTCAGTAAACTGAGTCCAGTAACAAAAGGCAAGAGGACGTGCCTTGGCAAAAGAAGAGGATGTTTGGGTTGGAGTATGATCTAGTCCAGTCTGTGGGACTCTGGGGTCTGCTGGCCAGTGGCCATCCTCACCTTCAGCCCAGTCCTCACAGTGCCTCTGAGTGACATTCCTAGAAGGCAGACCTGATCATCCTACTCCCTTCAAACCTGTGGGTGGCTCCCCAGCATTGACAGGACAGACTGATCACCCTCAGCTGACGCCAAGGCCCTCCGTGGTCTGCCCCCACCCGCACCTCACCTCATGGCCCACCAGGCTCTGCGTCAGCCCGTGTGGTTCCATGAGCTGCTCCTGAAGATCTAGTGTCTGGGAAGATTACAGGGCAATTGTGAGATTAAATAATCAATATGAAATACTTAGAGTAGTGCCTAAATGTAATAACTGCTCCATAAATGTTGAGACAGTTACTTCCATTTATTTCTGATTATCCTGCCCAAACTGCTACACCCAAAATACAGCTTATTCCTTAGTTCTCTTACTGGACTTGAATTGCTTTGTAGTAGATTAAAAACTAAAGCACCTTTCCTGGCTCTCGCAGGCCACAGGTTCAGAGGCAGGGTGAGGGTAGTCAGGGTGCCCTCGGGATTCCACCTGTGCCTGCAGGTTTCTCAGCCGGCCTCGGGCTGTGTGGGTTTTCTGGGCTTCATCAGCGCGGCAGAAGGCTTTCCAGCAATGGCACAGACTGTGCACTTTTTATCCCCGTTCACTGCGAGAGGAGGGAACCCTCCCCCAGACTAGCCAGCCAGCGAGCCCGACTGTCCGATTGAATCACCTCTGATCTTATCACTGAGGCCAGGGACAGCTGAGTCCCCTGCTGTTGGGAGTCGAATGGTGTCTCCCTGAAATATACATCCACATCCTAACTCCTAGAAGCTGTGAACTACCAGGAAAAAGCTGACAACAGATAGGAGCTGTCAGAAACCGGAAGGGACAAGGAGGGAGTCCTGAGGCCCCCAGGGGAGTATGGCCCTGACTACAGGCTGATTTGGGATTCCTAGCCTCCAGAATTTACAGAGAATCCATTTCTGTTGTTTTAAGCCACCAAGTTTGTAATAATTTGTTATGGCAGCTGCGGAAAACTAATACACCCAGCCATTCCCAAGCCAACTATTTTGACAAGGCCCATAGGATTAATTACCCTGTTAGGCTGACACTATTGCAGGCCCAGTGCTGGAGCCGGAGGTGGGGACAATCTGCACTAAACGGTGCAGTGCCCACACACAGGAACAGAATGGCTCTTAGGGAGGTGACATAGCCGCTGTTTGAATGTCCTTTAACTCCCCTTCCTACTTGTAACGTACCCGTTTCTATTGGTCCCCAGGGTGGACTGGAAGTCATCTTTCATTCAGCACTTCTTAGGTTGCATTATTAATTACTACAGTAACTAAGCTCAGTCATTTCCCTGGATCTGCTCACCCCCTTACAGCATCTGACATAATCCCTGGTGGGTAACTCCTCCAAGTCATTTTAGACATGACCACACAAATTGCCATTTTTCTTGTGCCGCCATGACCAGATCCCAGGACTCCAAAACACTTTTCAAGGACTCCATCTTCATAGATCCCTTTAATGAAACAGAATTGGACACTGTGTGTACCTTGTGTGTTACTTAATGTGATCCTAATGATTCCTGACTAGCACATAAATACATGCTACAAATTCTTGTGAATGCAGGTCAGCAGGGCTAAAGTGCAACAATGTCATCTATCTTTAACACTTTGGAATCTTTAGATTGGGGAATAAGTAAAAATGAGGGATGAGGTGAATAATCCATTTAACATTAATCTAAGTAGATTTTTTTCCTCTCATGCAAATGTTTGCAAGGGCCTTTGGTTTTAGTCTTCACAGTCATTAAGATAGACTGTTGTTGCTTGGATAAAACAAAAATAGAACAAAGCTCAACACTGAACACTAGAATATAAAATGTGAGTTTAAAACTTTCTTCTAAAAGAGAACATAAGGGCAAAGCTCTATCTTATTAAAAACATTATGATTAAATTTTAATCACAACCGCTAAAAGCACCTTTACTAGCTAAAGGTACCTGTTAAATAAATTATACAGGAAATCAAAGTAACAAATGCACAAGGAAGCACCTATAAATTAGTGTCGAGTAAAGGAATATGTTTCTGTGTTCTGTATGACAAAACACATTGAACAATTGAGCTATTATAGGAATAGATCATGAAATACTATACCTGAGAAACTGTAAAAAATATCTAAAGAGATCAGTATTATTCTGTCCATTCATAGCAATTTCACAAGCTGCCATCCTTTAAAATGTTCCTCTGTGATAGTATTGTACTGTATTAGTTTTCTTTGCTGCTATAACAAATCATAGCAAATGTAGTGGCTTTAACAGCTTAAAGGTATCGGTACAGTTCTGTGGTTCAGAAGTCTGACACAGAGTGAAACCAAGGTGTCAGCAGGTCTGCATCCCCTTCTGTAGGCTCTGGGAGGAACTGTTTACTTTTCCTTCTATAGTGTCGGAAAGGTACCGCATTCCTTGGCTCGTGGTTCCCATCTTCCATCTCCAGCCTCTGCAAAGCTTACAAAGGTTGTTTAGACCCTTCTTACATCACATCACTCTGGCCTCATCTGCTGCTTCCCTTTTATACTTTTAAGGACCCTTGTGATTACCTTACTCACCACCCTGACCCCAGGTAATGCAGAATAATCCCCTTATGTTAAGATCTGTTGATTAGCAAAACCATCATTCCATCTGCAACCTAAATTCCCCCTTGCCATGGGAGCTAACATGTTCTATAGGCTCCAGTAATTAGGAGGTAGACCTCCTCTACCTCTTCTAATACAATGATTAGACAGGTGGACCTGCCTTCTACATGCACAGTAGTAAAATTCCTGGTTTTAATTAAGTATCAGATAGTTTTGTAAAATGTTATCATTGGAGGAAGCTGGGTGGTGGGTACACAGGGATGCTACAATTTTTGCAACTTATTTGTGCATCTAAAATTACTTCAAAACTAAAGTTTAAAAATTTTTTGAAGATAGAATGAGAGTATATGAAATTGCTTACAGAACTCCAGGAATTACACAATAATAAAATGAATTAAAATAGGGCTGTTTAACTTATAAAATAGTGAGTACATTAAGTGATAAATAATAAGTAAAGGTCATATTCCTTATTTAATTAAGAGGAATTCAGTCAAGATTTACTCTTTTATGGTTAACACATTTTACAATGACTAAATAAGATGAGTACTATCCAAGTTTTTTGTCTTTAAATAAAACACTTTCCATAATTGACTATTATTAGACTACATACCACAATTTAATTTCACTATGGTTGACAGAGACAAAGTATTTTGTAATGTTTTTTGTACCTATAATACCCATCAAAAATCTAAACTCCTTTAACCAGACTACTAAAATACTTTGTAACTTTACACTGTTTTTATACTTTTCCGTAAGATCATTACATATTCTGTTTTACTTAATATTTTCTAAAGCTGTCAGACACAGGGCAGATTTCATTGTCCTGTTTTACAGATAAAAGTAAGTGTGAGAAGTTTACATGAAGTTCCAGTCAAGAAGGGTAACTATGTTTATATTTTGTTTTCCTATCTGCTCCCAAAACAAGCCACTGGAAGATGAAATTTAAAAGGAAAAGAATAAAAGGATATAACCAAATTCAAAATCAGGAGCAGAGGCACACAAACAAAAAAAGTGGCAATTTTGAGTCCTCTAGGCTTTGAATATAGAAGCTGCTGAGATATCAGGAAGTTTCACTCCTTTGTGGGAGCTGCAAGCCAGGCTCTTCAGTTGAAGACAGGAGAAGGGACTCAAATGACAACCCACACCACAGTGAGAAAGAAGATTGAAATAAGAAATAGTGGCCATCTCCACCTGGAGCTAGCGCTTTCAGAATGTGGCAGGCTAGAGAAGTAGACAGATGCAGACCCTGGCCCTGCACTGGGAAAACAACTCATCTCTGAGCTAACTCTCTGACTGGTCTACAGCAGCTCCAATATCACACCAGGTCAAAAACACCAAGCCAGTAGTAGTGAAACTTAGCTCTGAATAAAAGCCCAAGGTTCACTTTGGGGGCAACTGCAAAATTCCTTGACTAGGAAGGAAAGGCACAAAGAGAGAAGACAAAGAAAGAGGGGAAAGGAAGAGAAAACTTTTTGAAATCTTCCACTCAAAGTGAGCTTGCTCATAAGAATTCCAAGCACATGAGTAAGTCTAATGCTAAGACAGGTAAGAAAATTACAAGCAATATTTATTTTTCAGTCCAATAAAAACTTTAAAATACATTTAAAATACTTGAAGTCAAGGATAGTTTCTAATACAAGGGTAGAAAACTTTCTGGTGTGTGTGATTTATCCAGTACCACCAAGCAATTCCCCAGTTCTTTTCAGACACAGACTGGGTATCCCATTAATTTAACCCAATTCGGACACCCTCGACCTGGAGATAGCATCATTTCCCACAGGTTAAGGGCTCACTTCCACAGGACTGCTCTCACTTCAGATGCCAGTGTCAAGTCCAGGTAGGATAGGGATTCTTCTGGCTTCCTTAACGCCTGTCTACAGCACATTGTCTGTGTCCATTTGCAGCAGAGAGCTATCAGCCTGACCCTCTCCTTCAAGCTCCTCTTCAGGCTCCAGAAATAGCTCTCTGCTCCCTGTCTTTACGTCTAGGAGGGGTTGCTGTTACTTGCATTTAGAATTTGTTGCCTTGTGAGTTGCCCCAAACCCCATCACTCTTTGTAAACTGTCCCTTACTAAGCTCTCCAGTTTCGTGGGTTTGAGCATATCATGCTTTCTTTCAAGACTGTAGCTGATAAATCAAGAAGGAAAAAGAAGGACAAATAGTGATTTAAAACTTCTGCATAGTAAAACAACCACACCACCAGCAAAGGAAGTGGGAGAGAGAAGAGAGAAGGAAGGGAAAAGTCACAAACAGGCAAATTTTTGTAATTCTCATACCTGACAAAGAATTACCATTCAAAATGCATAAACAACTACAAATCAATGAGAAAAATGGGGAAGAGATACAAACAGGAAATACACAGAGAGACAAAACTAGAATAGCCAATAAAACTCCAGAATCCCAGGGAATTATACATTTTCGATCCCTGTATAATTTTGAGCCTTGTCACGTCCCCCTCCTGTGCAGTTGTGGGTGGAGAAGTAGCGGGAGATCTGCCTGAGGCAGCGGGGGCAGAGCCCTCTACCTTCAGGCTTGTCTGGGAACAGCTGTGGCAGGGCAGTCCCTGGAGGGCAGAAGGAGAAGCTGCTGGGCGCAGACCCAGCCTGGGCATGTTGGAAAAGAAAGACACTGGCCCAACGTGATGTCACTTCTAGGCCAAGCCACCAAACAGGGGTTTAAAACCTAATCTCATTGCTGCTTCAGTCTCTCCCAGGAGTGGAATTTTAAACTGGAACAATCCCTTCTTTTCTTGTGCTAATAACCTCCTCTCCTTTCTAGTCTCCTGGCTCCTGTGTATAAAAATCTTCTATTATGGGCACTCCTTGGCGCTTCTTGGGAGATGCTTCCTGATTCATGAATAGCTTAATAAAGCCAATTAGGTCCTCAGATTTACTTGCATGTTTTTAATAGGCAGTATTGATGGAGTCAAGTGTCACAGGAACCTGGAAGGGATGGAGCTAGAGTGAGGACTCTTGCTCTTCAGAGATAGAGGCAAATGTGTGGACGAGGACAGATGATTATAAACTTCATGAGCAGAGTAGTAAATGGAGGTGGTTGGTCCCTGATTGTCTCTTATTTGATCAGACGGTGGGAAAGCGATAGAGAATGGTGTAGCTGCCTTGGGAGAGGCAGAAGGCAAGGCTCTTGTCCTGCTGAGGTTGAGGATAAGGACAGGTGGTCCCCTGACTCCGAGGTTCTTCTACACCAAATTGCATGATTTGGTCCAAACCAACCTTTCTAAAATTCTATAGCTCCCTCCTTAAGACTGTAGACTTCTGCCAAACTGGACAACTCATAATTTCCTCTTAAATAAATTGCCTCCATCTAGTAACATCACTATGCTAAAGTCCCCAACTGTTTCTGTTGGTAACCATGGTTATTTAAAATAAGTTGTATTCCAGTTTATTGAGGTAAAGTGACATACAGCACTGGATAAATTTAAGGTCCACAGTATAATGCTTTGTCTTATATATATTATGAAATGATTACCACAGTAAATTTAGATTATCATCTCATAGATACAGAAAAAAAGAAAAAGAAATTTCCTTGTGATGAGAACTCTTGGTATTCACTCTGTCTGTAACAACGTTCATATATGCCACAGGCACTACAGTCATCGCGCTGTACATTACAGTCCTAGTACTTAGTTATGACTAGAATTTTGTACCTTTCCACCACCTTCTCCACTTCCCTGCCCCCACAGCCCTGCACCCCCTTCCTTCCCCCCACACCTTTGGTAACCACAAATCTGACATCTTCTTCTATGAGTTTTGTATGTTGTTGTTTTAGATATCACATAGGAGTCAGATTTTACAATATTTGTCTTTCCCTGCCTGACTTATTTAACTTAGCATGATGCCCTCAAGATCCGTCCATATTGTTCCAAATAGCAGGATTTTCTCAATTTTTTTGTCTGGATAATATTACATTGTGGTGCATGTATGTATATATATGCACCACATCTTCTTTATCCATTACCCGCTAATGGACACTGAGGGTGTCCCTGTATCTTGGTCGCTGTACATAACGCTGCAGTAAACATGGGGATGCAGGTATCTTTTCAAATTAGTGTTTCCTTTTGCTTTGGCTATATCCTAAAAGGGGAATTGCTTGATCATATGAAAGTTCTATTTTTAATTTCTCAAGGAACCTCCATACCGTTTTCCATGGTGACTGTACCAGTTGACAGTCCCACTGGCAGTGCACAGATTCCCTTTTCTCCACATCCCCACCAACATTTGTTATCTCTTGTCTTTCTGATGCCAGTCATTCTACCAAGCATGAGATGCTATCTCATTGTGATTTTGATCTGCATTTCCCTGATGACTAGTGATGCTGAGCATCTTCAAAGAATAATTTTTTTAAGTGTTAGAAAAATAATTAATGGGATAAAACAATGATTTTTTTTAGTTTTCATAAATGTTAGGGATAAATCAAAAGGATATGCAAAGAAAAATAGGTATTTTTTAATAAAGTCACATAAATTTAGGTTAGGACTAAGGATTTACAAATACAACTGGAAAATTAATTAATTACCTGTATTCCATTATTGGACCCCCAAATTCAGTTCAATGCGACACACTGTTGAGTACCTGTTAGGCTCAAGGTACCATGTTTATGAGCAGGGAGAGGAGGAGTTGTGCAAAATACAGGAAGCCTTTGACCATGGAAATGCTGCATAAGGCTTGTACATAAAACAGCATTATTGCAAGTAATTTCAATCTCCAGCAGTCTGCACTTTTTCCGCAGGCATGAAGGTAGATGCATGATCACCAAGTAGGTGTGTTTTCCCATCGCAAATGACCTTCAGGTTCCCTTAAAGCAATGCAACTGCTCCCACTGCCTCACCTTTGCTTAATGAGAGCCGTTTCCTAAAGCCAGAGCTGGGTTAATGGACTGCGATGGGAGAAGATCAAACGTATTCTGTTTTACACCAGATTGCCTTTCTGCCTGTGGCTTTAATCACTCAATCCTACTCATATCTGCCATAATAACAATTATGGGTTTTCTACTGACTTCTTACCCAGGAGGATATGTCAGAGTATAGCAACATCTTCCGGAGAAAGAAAGGGCAAATTCTTAATCTTTCTCCAGCATTGTAGGTAATAATTTTCCTCCGCAAACCCCCAAGGAGTACTACCTTTGGCTTTTCACCCCCCACCGTTCCCACAGGTTCATGGCTGTGTTCTGATTTATGCTGTCTTCTATCCTCTTTCTTCTGAGATAAGTTTTAATTATGTAGACAGATTGTAAAAGTCTCTTTTTTCTTGTAAACAGCTATTTCTTTGTTCGTGGTAGATTTCACAGAGCTGGTTTCATCCTGTCTGAATCTTGTGTACCCAGGAGTTTCGTCTGTTCATTCTTTAACTGCAGCATCAAGAGAAGAGAAAACTGGCTTCTCTTCCTGGCTTTTCTTGAGGGAGGCAATCTTGGAACACCTCAAATTGCAGAGCTCCCTCGGGAAATGTTCTTTGCTGCACATGTTCAGAAAGCCCATTATATTTTAGTTTTGGATCAATGTACGAACAAAAAAGCACCATAAATAGCAGCCTGATGATACTCCTTGCCCTTCTTATTTAAAAACTTCCTTTACTACCAAAATCATGAAAATGCTCGAAGTCTTCAAAAGCACTTGTGGAAACGACAACAGTGGCCCTGTCCCCGGGGGACTCAGAAATGGAAGTGTGAAGCCCCTCCTCAACCAGGGCTGGTAACCATTCTCCTGCTCTGGCCCCTTCAGGTAGTAATACAAATATAAAGAAAAGATGCATTTATGATTATTGTAATTATTCTGCATCAACACTTTTAACTACTCGGATTTTTTTTGGATCAGGAGACTGCTCTACTACATCCACTTCTAATTCTGACCTCATAGATTACTTATGAAGCCCAACGCTTGTGTGAAAATTGGTTTTGCCAAGAATAGCTGAATATTATCCTTTAACCAGCCCAGCATTTTCCTACAGCAATTTTTAACTTTTACCTGGCACCTCACCAAATGTGTCTTAAAAAGAGTAAATCAATATTTTCCCAGAAGTTTTTGAGGCTTGTTTGGAGGAAAAGGAGGGAGAACCTACAGACACAGCAGTGTGTGTGGTATGCTGCCAGAGAGGAAACTTTTGGGTCATCTGAAGGCAAGCTGTGTGGCCTGCAGCCTAGAACAGAGCCCAGGTCTGCGGCCAGCATCCCACCCAAAGCCCTCAGTTCACGAGGAGCAGGGCTTCCGAACCTGGCTTCCAGTGAGGATGCAGAAACATACTGATATTTTTTTATGCAAGGTTTTGTGTGTGTTTATGTGTTCCTAAGGAGAAGCTTTACATTGTCATTCAATTCCCATACATGGATATGACTTTAACAGGTTAGGATTATACTAAATGAGATTATTCTAAAACAAAGTCATTTCGATATTTCTTTAAATAATCTTTTATTACTGAGGTGGATTTCTGTACTCCCTTGACATTGTGGGAGAGGCCTTTGAACTCTGACCTTTTAATATTTATCCTTTTATGCCTTTGAGGGCTTTTTAATGGACCCTTCCAGCTGCAGAAATCTAGGTTTACATGAGAGGAAAATGATAGAATGAACACTCTGCTTTTAAACTTTACATGTTTTTAAGACAGGAAGTGATGTTTCCCTTTAATCTGTGAACATGTTTGTCAAAACCCCTTCTTCAACAATTGAGTCTGACAGTATTCTTCCCCTCACAGTGATTTTAAAGTACCCTGGACCCTACTTGACTTTTTACAATGTAGGAGGGCTTTAGTCAGGCTCTACTTCACCTGTTTAATGTTAGGGTGTTACTTATTAACTGTAGGACAATACATTCCTTAGATAAGATAAAGGCTTATAATAGAAAATTGCCATTCTAGGGTGAGCCGCTACCGTCTCTTCTGTCTTCAGAGTGTTACGGTTCATGTAAGTCTTCAGTATTGTTCATACACTGCGTAGTTACGCCATATTTGTGAAGAAATATCAGCAAGGTACAATGTGGTTTGTTTGTTTTTTAAATTCTAGGCTGTTTATGGAGTCAGCGCTTAAGAGAAAGGACTGACACTCTATGGAAAAGCCAAACATGAGGTCTTCAGAAATGAGGAGAAATGCAGCCATCTGACACGGTCATGACCCCCAAACGCATCTTCCTCTCTGTGCTGGTGTTCGGAGTAGCAGGGTTGCTGCTCTTCCTGTATCTGCAGGTCCAGTTTGAAGAACAACATACAGGTACCGCATCAACTCTTTTTTTCCTATTTAATTATATTGGTCATTTTCAGTTAAATGAACTGCAATGTTTACAGATACATAGATGGAAAGTCACAGTATTCCCAACCATAAATTAGACCCAAGCTAAAAGCCCCAGCTTCTGTGCAGTTCTGCTGGACATCTCGGTGGCTTGGGACGAAATTTGGAATTTTTATTATCTGCAAGGAGCCATAAGGCCTGTGAGCCTGCAAGAGCTGCATGTAGAGAAGGTGTCTGAGCAAATGTGTAGCATTTATCTACCTCTGGTGTACCCACTAAGCATTGAGTACAAGCCTAAAAGGGGCTAAATATACAGCAAACTCTCTCTTTTATTTCCTTCTTAATGTTTGTGTTAATACTCAAAATAGGTGTGAAAATTCTTTACAACCTTTACTATAAAGCAAGTGTTGCAAACCTTTTCTGTATAGATTAGATAGAAAATACTTTAGGTTTTATAGGCCATACCATCTCTACCACAGCTATTTAGCTCTGCCAGTGTATCACAGAAGCAGCCATAGATTATGTGTAGACAAAGGGACCTGTTGTGTCCCAGTAAAACTTTGTTCACAAAAACAGGCATTGGGCCGGATTTGGTCCACAAAGAGTAGTTTGCTGATCGCTGCTATACTGACCTTGTTCTCTCATCATTCAGTTCATAATTGCTGCTCATTGCAAACACTCAGTTCCTGTTAAAATGGATTATATTTAGGATAATAGGAAATGCGTTATGTTAGAATGATTAAAGGACATGTTTTATATCATCATAGAAAAAAAATATATATATATATATGTTGTGAAATTGAGTTGTTTTCTATTAGTAGAAATACACAAAGACTTATGGCTTAAGAAAAATAAATTAAAACCAAGAACAATTTCTTAATGGTTTCCAATTGTGAGCCATTTCTAAATTATTCTATATATAAAGCCCTTAAGAATCTATTCTGAAAGATAACTCAGTACTGAGTCACAAGTATCATTTTAAAACTTCTTTTCATTTTTGAATCCCTTTCCTTGGTTTATCCTCACATGCATTTGTATGTATTTAATTTACATAGCAACTTGTGAAAAAAAATTGCATATAATTATTTTCTAGAGAACATATGACATTGTCAAAACTTATTCTTAATTCCCATTGCAATTTACAGATGCTATAATATTTTCTAAGTTTTCTGTATCACAGCAATAATTTAGATACAACTTATAATTTTTAATGAAACTATCCATGATAAAACATACAGGCTAATTCCTCCTGCAGTGTAACTCCTAGCTTAGATCTTCTCACAAAGCAAATCTTCAGTAGGTTTTTATTGAATGAGTGGGTAAAACAATGAATGAACAGATTGAAAACTCACTGCAGACTACATACTGGACTGTAGCAAAGAAGGAAGAATCAAACAGATGGCATTACTCATTTTTGGGAGGTTTGCTAGTATCATAGTCTCATTAACAAATTTCCCAAGAAAAGGGTCACAATGAGGCTTCAATACATAAAAAAAATTAGTTGTAAGTACAGACTATGGGAGAAATGTTATGATTTAGTCTGCGAGAAACCACATGATATCTGAAGAAATAACCAAGCCATATTAATACCTTACCTATATAATGTAGTGTACAGAATGTGTCCACAAGCACCAAAAGCTACCATTTATTGAAAGCTTAATAAGTGCCAAATGTAAATATATGTATTTTTTTCTTCAATCCTAAGAATACCTTACTAGGTGTGATATTCTGTTTACAGATGGGAAATCTGAGGCTCTGGCAGATAAGGGGCTTAACCCAAGGCCTCATGCGTGGCCTGGTACGCAGGGAAAGCCAGGATTGAAAGCCAGGTTGTGCCTCCTCCCCAGAGTCCCTGCCTCTGCCCTACGCGTTGCTTCTGTGGGGAGAGTAGGGAGACACCCCAGAGTACAGGTGCAGCAGCTGAGACCAGCACCTTCAATGACTTGCCCAAAGGTGCAGAGCTGAAAGTTGCAAAAGTGTGACCCACACTCAGGTCTCCTACACCCCAAGAGCCCTCAGAGAGCCTCCTAACCAAATAAGTGGGTAAGATTCACATATAATAAATGCCATCCTATTAGTATAGATGTTTTAAAGTCACTGACTTGATAAACCTAAGCTAATCACAGGTTCAGAGATGTGGAAAGTTGGATTCTTAATTGAGTTCATGCTAGCTCCAAGTTGAGAAATTATTTTCCCCAGTTAAGTTGGGCTGGTAAAATGTGTAACATTTATTCTCTTAATTTTTATTTGTGATTTGCTTGAAGTACTTTCTCTGATTCTCAGAATATCTTAAATGAATTATATAATAGTTCACAATCTACTCATGACAGTGAGTCTGAATGTTAAAACCAGGATTCCTTTAGATAACTATTTTACTGAAGAAAAGTTTTGTTCTTCAATAAGACTGCCATCTGGAGTTATACCTTATGCCACAATAGTGCCCAGGGTTGTAATTCTGTAGTTTTCTAGGCAAACAGGTACTTATACATTTATTTTATTTTTATTTTATTTTATTTTATTCTATTTTATTTTATTTTATTTTATTTTATTTTATTTTATTTTATTTTATTTTATTTTATTTTATTTTATTTTGATATCATTAATATACAATTACATGGGCAACATTGTGGCTACTAGATTCCCCCATTATCAAATCCCTACCACATACCCCATTATAATCACTGTCCATCAGCATAGTAAAAGGCTATAGAATCACTACTTGTCTTCTCTGTGTTATACTGCCTTCCCCGTGCCCACCCCCCTGCTACATTATGTGTACTGATCGTAATGCCCCTTATTCCCCCTTATCCCTCCCTTCCCACCCATCCTCTCCAGTCCCTTTCCCTTTGGCAACTGTTAGTCCATTCTTGGGTTCTGTGAGTCTGCTGCTGTTTTGTTCCTTCAGTTTTTGCTTTGTTCTTATATTCCACACATGAGTGAAATGATTTGGTACTTGTATGTCTCTGCCTGGCTTATTTCACTGAGCATAATACCCTCCAGCTCCATCCATGTTGTTGCAAATGGTAGAATTTGTTTTCTTCTTATGACTGAATAATATTCCACTGTGTATATGTACCACATCTTCTTTATCCATTCATCTACTGATGGACACTTAAGTTGCTTCCATTTCTTGGCTATTCTAAATAGTGCTACGATAAACATAGGGTTGCATATGTCTTATTGAGACTCGGAAACTGTATTCTTAGGGTAAATTCCTAGGAGTAGAATTCCTGGGTCATGTGGTATTTCTATTTTGAGCTTTTTGAGGAACCTCCATACTGCTTTCCACATGGTTGAACTAGTTTACGTTCCCATCAGCAGTGTAGGAGGTACCTATATATTTTATATGTGTTTCAAATAACATCTGGCATTTTTAAGGGCAATCTCTTTTCAAGTCAGAAAATATGTGAATGGGTGCTTTGATGTTTAGTTAAAAATGGAAAATTTGTCTTTTGGACATTTTAGAAGTGTCCATCAAAGAACATGGAACTGTCCATCAAAGACCTTTGGAAGATTAGTTGGTTTTGGGCCTGAGACTCTACATAAGTAGAGCAGATTTTAAAATTCTAAATGGTTTTGATGTCATATGCATTTCAGTTGTATGTGAGAACTCGTTAGGTTCTTTACAGACCTTTTATTTGATTTAAAACCTAGTAAGATCTGATGTTTTCTAAGACATCTTTTAAGCCTACCAAGTGTCCCTAGGTCCTTTTACTAAAAAGTAAAATTCTTTAGAATTACAAAAAAAAATCTGAGATAGGCTTGGGAAGGCTAGTAAAGATTACAAGTAGACAAGACTTTTTGGAGGTGAAGAGGAAAAATGTGTCACAGAGCGACAAAATCTATCCAATTGTACAACAGAAAGTTTCCTGATAACATCCACTTCTTGATACCATCAATTAAATTATGCATTTCTTTGTGCTAATTTGCAGTATGTAGATGTATTATTGTACATTTTGTTTTATATCTTTTTTTTTCTTAGTTGTTAAAAGTTTTGTATTTAGGAGAATCTTGAAAATCTCAGATATACTTGTCAGCTGTGTGACCTTGACAAGTAATTTGTGAGCAAATCAACTTTGGCATCCAGAAGCCTCAATTTCCTCATCTGCAAAGTGGGGACAATAATGTTTCCCACAGGGAGGATTAAAGGGACAACACCTGCAAAGCTGTCATCAGGGTGCCTGGCAAGAAGCAGCACAGGAATGGCAAGTGTCATTATTTCCCTGGGAAGGATGCAGGGCACCTAAAGACTTGTGTAAGCGGAGTGACCTCACTTAACACTCAGCAAGAATTCCAGAAAACAAGCCACAGCTTGTGGGTGCACGCGTGTGTGTATGTTTGTGTGTGTGTGTGTGTGTGTGTGTGTGAGAGAGAGAGAGAGAGAGGAGATAAAACTAAAAGCAAGGCTCAGTTCCAGCCTGAGTTCGGGTAGTTGGGAGGCTCTGACTGGTGCACAGCCACGGTGTCCCCAGGGCAGTAGATGGACGAGGACAGGATGAGGACAGGGGGAGAGTCGGCGTCTGGGAGGATCCTGTATCTCTACAGGCCACCTCCAAGGTCAGGGGACCCGTTCAGCCAATAGTGGTTTTGAAAGACTTAACATCAGAGGTGCCAAACTGTGGTGAATACCAGATAGAGCCAAAAACCAGGTATAATCCCTCTTCCCAAGGAGACTGTAGTCTCATGGATTGTAAGGGAGAAAATGGCCTTGAGTCCAGGCCAAGGCGTTGCTGTAAAAGGACAGTCCAGTGTGACAGAAAGGAGACAGGCCCTCCATTATGAGGCAAAATAACAAGTTAGGACCAGGAGAAGGAGCCTAATCAGGTGGCAGTGATGGAATAGACACCCTGGGAGTGTGGAGGCGGCAGGCACCGTTAGCGGACCCGGGCACCGAAGCAGAGCGGGACAGGCGCACCTGTGGGAAGGCGCCTTCGTGATGAGGGCCGGTTCAGGGTGAAGAACAGGAATAGCTGTTGTTTCTTCCCCCAGCTGCTGTTGATATTTGCAGTTTGGCACCCTTTCTCCAGGTAGAATCTTTCTGCTAAATAGACCACATGCAGAAATGAATGGTACACGGTCGCTCTGATATGCATGCAATAAGATGGGGTAAGACCTTTGCGTGGCACAGTCAGAATCCCACTTTACAGAGACTTTAAAGATATCCTGTACACCACCTATTTTTTTAAAAATATAAATCCAATTACATCACTCCTATGTAATACTTTTTAGTGATACCTTATTCCTCTCAATGATAGCTTCTGCCTGGGGCCCTTAAAGCTGTGCGAGTGTGGCTGCTGTCAGCCCCATAGCTTCACCCTCTGTTCCTGTCTTCTCTTCTCTTCCTCCGCCAAACCGAGCCCTGTGCCTCCTGAGCACTCTCCTGGCTTCAGAAGCTGGATGCTCTTCTCCCAGCTCTCAGCTGTCAGTGCTGAGCTCCCACGTCACCTTCTTTGATAAGCCCTGGCCAGTCGGCCCGCCTCCCACCCCCATCTTACTTATTTCCATCAGAGAAATGAGCATAACCAACTGTCGCCTTGTGCAATCATTGGGTGACTTATTGTCTGTATGGCTCACTGTGTTACAAGGCCCACGAGGACCGAGACCTTGTCTGTGTCACTCACCTTAGCGACACAGCATGGCACATAGACTTGGTAGGTGTTCAATGTTGTATGTGCAGATGAATAATGCTTCCATTGGCTTTCCAACATCCATCCAAATGACTACACAGACTGTGTTTGAGTATTTCTAGGGACAAATAATCTGCCATTCCCCAAGCCACCTACTCAGCTTTGCAGCCAGAGCTCATCTCTTTACCTTCTGCAAACTCAGCCTGGCTGTACCCCGGCCTCAGTATTCTTGCAGAGCATGGCCTGATAACTTCATGGCAAGTGAAACCCAGATTTTTTAACCATTTTTTGGAAAAGATGATGCAGGTCACTGTCCTCTGAACCATAACACACTTCCTCTGTATTCCTTTTAAAATATGATATAATCTATCCTTATATAAAACCCATGATGGAAACACACATATCTGATAAAAATCTGTTAAGGAGTGGAGGATGATATTCACATATTTTTAAATACACAAAGCAGTGACAACCAATATATATTCCACTAAATAGTTTACTTTTTTTCTGAGATTTTCCAGAATCAACTTGAATCTCAACAATTCCAAATGAACGTTGTTCTCCAGATTTATCCTACATTATGAAAATTTATCTGAACAACTTCTGAGCATTCTTATTCAGAACCAAGAATGTTTTAGCTATTAATTGATCTTGTTTTTACATGTTTATCATAAACTCAGAAACATTTTTGAGTTTTCTTTCATTCCTCTAACAGATATTTTTCTGATTTCTACTACTTTACGATATACACCAAATAAGTACTGATATCTGGACTTAGTTTGGGATATGAATTATCATAGATAGAATAGGAAGAAATCGTGTAGGAATCATCCTGTCTTCTCAAACCTCCATGCTACCATTCCAGCTTCTGCAGGACTCTGATCCCAAATCCTGTCTTTGCCTGAAAAGTATGTTATTTCGGGTCAGTGATGTGGATTTCCTGTAGGCCAGGGTTCTATTCAAATCCTACCTGCTGTTGTCAGTGGCAAGATAGCCCAAAGAGAAGGCTATTTTGAATTTTTTCTTTTGCACGAACACAATAAGCATCAGTAGGGCCAGGTTAAATTTTAACCCTCCTGTGTTTGTATGACAGTGAAAGGTAGTAGCTACCTTTGTTTGTTCTGATTTCAGGCAGAGTGAAGCCACCTCATTGCTTTTTCTCAGGCAGTTGATACTCTCTGGACCTCACAAGCAAACTGGCCTCCACACTTCGGTTTCTTAGATTTTTATCTTGCTTTTTTCCAAACTAAAAAACTTGTGGCCTGTAAAGTTTTGCTTGTAGACTGGATTGGTACAATTCTTTTCTCCTAAGCCTCTCTGATGAGGAAGGGTATCATTTTCTTCCTGAGTCAGGCTGTTCATCATGATTGTGATGTTGCTCTATTGAAATTCTGTTTTCTCCCAGGGGATCTTTATACACCTGACCTGGAGCAAAACCACTGGTGACATGGAAGGACTTGATGCTTACTGTCAATCATATACTCAGTAAAATAACCTTGCTCTTCTTTACAGAGTCACTCACTTGAACTACCTCCTCTGATTTTGATGAGCATGGCAATCATTTTTTAATCAAATGAACACATGCTCCGTCTGCCCACCTCCAGATGCTGCCACAGCCCATCTTCCCTTTATGTGATTTTTCCCACCTCAGGGCTGTCCTCTCTTCCTGTAACAAGGTTTCCCTGGCTGCTTGTATTGGTAGCTTTTCCTTATCCTTCAGGACACAGCTTAAATTTCACCTTTCCTGAACATCCTATGCAAAGTGGATACCCTCTGAGGTTTTCTTTCCTAGCACCTGTTTTATCATTTCTTAAAATTTACATCATGGCACTTTCTCCAGTCAGTAATAATTCTTTGTCTTTATTTGTATGTGCTTTACCTCTCTCAATAAAAGATAAGCTTCCCAAGGGCAGGGAACTTACACGTTGGTCTCCACTAGACCTCCAGCTAGCCCCACCCACCCCAAGTTTCAGGCCCTTTACTGGTTTCAGTACTTACTATGCTATATACTCCCAAGGCCCCCCAAAATCATTATTTATTCTTTGTCACCCAGCTGCCTGTAACTTGCTTCTCCCTGTGAACTCTGTCTTGGCTGTCTGCCCAGTCCTGAGTCTCCTGTATTTTGGGTGCTGTGCCCTGCTTTTGCCCCATACCCCAGAAATCATGTTACTAGAAATGAAGGACTAATAAATTTCAAGTTGCATAAAATCTTCTGAAATTGAATAATGTTCAATGGCCAAACTTTGGTACAGAGTCAATCTAATCAACAGAGATTTTTAAAAATATTGTAATGAGTTAACGGCATTTGTTCTCAAAATATGTTTTGAGCACATGTAAACATATGCTATTGCTTCAGCCCAGCACAAAGTAGATGCTCAGTCAGTCTTTGTTGAATGAGTCAACACACACTGAAAGTAAAGTTCAAATAACTGAAGGAAGGCAAATGAGGCTGGTACTTAACTCTAGATTTTTCAGAAGTTTCAGTGTTTGGTGTGGAGGGAATATTCTCCAGGGATATCCTGACACTAGGGATGTGTTACCCTGAAGGGTTAGTTTTCCTTTTGCTATGTTTGTTTTTAATAAAAGCTGGGTCATCATTTAGAAGCCATGTTGTCAAGAAAAGTCAAAAATTGAATGTTGAATTGCATAAAATGATCTTTCAAGATCCCTTATAATGTTAAGTTCCCAATAGCTATCATTTTCTGTCTGAAGAAGAAGTAACAAATAAACAAAGACAGTCTCAGAAGCTGTGCATTTTGAAGGTAGTATTTTGTAGGAGAAAGCCCTGAGCTCTGGCTGTTAACTTCTCACCTGTTCTGTGTCCTTGAACATGTTTGTTAATCTTTCCAGATTCTGTTTTTTTCCTTCTCTGATTTCCACACCTCCTTCCCTTCTCTCCTCCGGCAACCATCCTAATTCTGATGTTTATTACCACATTCCTGTGCATGTCTATAATTTTTTTAACCCTTGTGTATATTCCCTTTTTCTTATTCATAGCCTTCTATAAAGGTATCTATGTGTATATACCCTTTGCAACTTGCTTCTTCATTCAACATTAGGTTTTTGAGATTGATGTAAACTGATTTATGTAGCTCTAATGCATTCACCTAACTGCAATATAATATTTCACTAAGTGAATATGCTGCAATTTATTTGAACATTCTCCAGTCAATGTCCATTGAAGTTGCTTCTAATTTTTTGTTTTCACACATAATCCTGCTAAGAACATTCTTGAATAATAGCTTTATTTACATGTTGAGGGTTTCTGTAAGGTGTAAGGAGTCAAATTGCATGTTCTCCAAAATAACATTGACTTCAAGATTCCACGATTCCATGCTGTATCTTGTCTTCTCCTCATGCAAATCAAAATTAAGACTTCTTAAAACAGTGCTACTATTTAATGATAATCCTAGTGACATGGATACAAAAATATTCATTTGTGTGCACAGATTTCCTTTCAGAATCATGTATGGAAAGATGGAAATCCAGAGCGCAG
Source organism: Manis javanica (assembly GCF_040802235.1). Classification (NCBI taxonomy): domain Eukaryota; kingdom Metazoa; phylum Chordata; class Mammalia; order Pholidota; family Manidae; genus Manis; species Manis javanica. Next base: position 63,605,217 of record NC_133164.1, on the reverse strand, counting down.
CTCCTGCTCTCACAGGGCCTCTTGCTTTATCAGTATGCCTACAGAGTAGTTAGCACTTCATTGAGAATCGATTAAAATAATTACTGGGTTATTAGTGTGGACTTTGAGTATGAGTGTAAAGACCTCACTCACTAAATAATTCATGGCAGTGGGCAGGTTAACTCCTCTTAGTGAGTATTGATTTGGTCCAAATGCTCTCATTTTCCTAATAAAAATAAATTCTTTTAAATGCTGAAGCATCATGTAGCCCTTGCCTTCTCTTCTTGCAAAGGAGCAACTAAGAGGCATACATTTGCACAGCCAGAAGTAACAGGACTGCTACTAAACCATGATTCCAGATAACTACACAGTCCTCTTCCCCTCCTCCTGGCTTCCTTACCTCCTCCCGTCCTTGCCCTTGAGATACAAGAGGTTTCAGCACACCTCCGAGTTACCGGTTTGTTTCCTAGTGGGCTTGAATGTAGCCTTCCAAACCCAGCTGAGAAGCCTGGCGACTTCAGATGCATCACCAGGAGCAGGGGTGTGGTTTCTGTTCTCAGCTGAGAAGTCTGTGTGTGCAGAGAGCTTAACTGTTGGAACTGCCCCGGATATCAAAACAAAGTGCAGCAGTACAGAACCAGTGTCTTTGGGAACAACGGTACTCTGCGGTTTTCTTTTCAGGTGTAGCTTTTAAGAGTAGATCAAGCAGCTGAGAGGTTTGATGGGAAGTTCCATAGTAGCCAGTTCATCACAGGTGGAAGAGGTATAGAACTTGAAAACATGAATTGTTTTTACATAAAACATGAGCCTTAGTTTAATTAACTGTTTTCTCTGTTTTTTTTTCTTAGAGTCACAGATTACCAAGAGTTATTTTGAGTTTTACATAGAGATTGAAAGTAGACATTTTTGTGCTAATCCAACAGACAAAATTAGTCACTAGTCTCCTCTTTACTCTCAACCTTTTAATCCAGTCAGCCTGGATTGTAAATGGTTATTTTCATGACTGTCACCCCAACTGGCAGCCCACACAGTACCTGGAACATAGGAGACCCCAATTAAGAATTCAATGGAAAGAAATGGGAAAGAAATTGCAGCAACAGCAGCCCACTGTTTATCCAGGACTCAAAATGTATCAATCTTTGGTGTCCTCATAACCTTCTTGGTCTATATGTGAATTTACAGCTCTAGATATTTCATTTTGCCTCTTTGGAAGAATTAAACAACTTTTGGGGGACTAATCATATTAAATAGTCACCTAAGGATGTACATATATCCCAGAAATCATTTAATTAATGACTGGAATATTAATGGAGGTATAGCTACCCAACAGTAGGAGTAGCTTTCTGCACTGGCCAGTCCCTGCAACTTTCCTAGGCTCTGAGTGTTGGGGAAAAAATATACTCTTCTTGGGGTCACAAAATGAATCTGGATTATTCTTGTGGGAGTGTTTTGCTCAGGTTATGAAGAAGCCTCGTAAACTCACTGTTTCACAAAATGCTGCCATTCATGGTGTCATTCCTCAAGATCAGTCTGGCTGTCTTTTTTTATATCTGGCCAACTGTAGTCAGTGATAGAAAATTCCATGAGACAGATCAGTACAGGATAAAATGACAAGCTCTTAATGTTGACTGGCAATCCTATGTACCCTACAGAGTTTTTTCTCTCCTATTTTCCAGATAGACAGTCTCTGAGATGTTATTTTCTGCTCAGCCTTCTAAGCACTTCTGCTCCCCATGGATCTCAGCAGATCCCCTCTCCTCCCGTGTCCCAGGAGACAGACAGCATCAAAGAACGGAGCTTGCTGCTTACAGAACACAGGCTTGCCTGCTTCTGCCCCATCCCGGGCTCTTCTCTCAGCTGCTGCTTCCCCTTCCCGCTCGCCTGCCTCCTCCACCACCTCAGGTTCCCACTCACTGTCTCCCAGCAGATGCTACCTCCTCAAGGATCGTGCCCAGCCTCTGTTTTTTTCCTCTTCTCCTATATCTACACCTCTTTATCTACCATTTCCTTGTATCTGCATCTGTGTTTGGTTCAGTCTCACTGATGTAAAAATAAAGCACAACTGAAACATCCAATTCTTTCAACCACATTTTCCCTTTTCATCCATTTTCACTTCTTGTAAGAATTTTGTATAATTGCCATCTCCACTTTCCCCATTTTATTACTCTCTACTCAGCACCCCCCAACTTTCTGCACTCGGCCCCCCTCAACCACCAGTCCTACTCCCACCATAAAGTCCAGTCTGTCCTTCCATCCTCACTGCAGTCCTCTGGGAGTTAGACCCCAAGACCTCCTGACCGCCACCTCCCTCGATGCCGCGAGGACAGATGTTCAGTGTTCCAGCTCCCATCTGGCCACATTCTCGGCTCCCTCTCAGGCTCCGCTGTCCCCTTTCCATCCCATTGGTGTTGACGGTCCCCAAGGCTCTGCCCCTGGCTCCCTTTCCTTCGCGTTCTGCCTGTTTTCCTGGCGTGATCCTGTCCACAGAAACCTAATCCCTCACAGTTCTCTGTGAGACACCTGCTTCCCGGGCACCTGGGTTTCAGTGCCCACCGATCCCTTAACCTCATTAACTATGACACTGAACTCACCATTTTCCCCCAAAGTTTCACCTGTTTCACTCTGAGACAGTGAAGAACTTGTGACACCTCCATTTTCCTCTTCCCTCTTCTTTGAAGCTCTTCCCCCCCTCCACCAGCCCCGGTGGCCCTCACGACACACGGAAATGCCATAATTTGCGGGTCCTCCATGATGCGAGCTCTGCTTACCTCTCCAGGCTCCCTCCTGCCACATACCCTCCAGCTGTTCTAAATTTCCTCCAGTTCCTCGAAGTCTAGGACTCTACAGGTGCCTCTCGAGGCATTTCCCAAGTCTCAGCTGTGTGAGCGGCCACTCCCGCGCACTCCTGTGCTTCCCATCAGTGCACTCGGGGTGGCAAGGGGGGAGTGTGTGTTAGTACCATTCTCAGCGCCCCCAGTCCTCCAGGCACAGGCTTCGTGATGGGGGCACGAAGAGGCCAGTTCACCCCGTGCCTCTCGTGTGCTTCTGGTGGCCACAATAGGTAGGATTTTGTTAATGGAATTGAAAATACAGAGTTAGAAAACTTGGAAAGAAATACAGGTCTATGCCTTTTCTCTTGGGTGCATCCATGTCAGCCTCTGACTTGTATAACCACAACAATGAGGTTTCCCATCCATGTGCCTGCAGATCCACCGTCTGAGTTCTCGGAAGGTATATGATTCGCACTCTCATGGTGAAGTGCTATTGCAAAACTTCTTTACCATGTGGTATGTTCATGAGCATGTTATTAAATTTTAGTGTAATTTGATTTTCTGGCTCTTCTCTATAATAAAAAATTCTGCTTTACAGGTCAGTTATTAAGCTTCTGTTCTTTTACTCAGAAACCCCCTTCTCTTACTATTCTCAATTTTACCCTTCTGAAATTTCTTTGCTTTCCAGAATATTTCAAACTCCTTTGGGTGGTCCATCTGCATGGTCCACAGCATTAGTGATTTTTTAAAACCACTAAAGAAGAAAATAGGGCAGAGGTGACATCAGTGACATCAATAGCTGTCATCTCAGGAGGTTTCCTGTGAGTTTGGACCCATCTCAGAGAAAGAACAAAATATATCCTGTGCAGATGCCTTTTCTTCTTTTCAAATGACATTTAACTTTATGTGAGTGGCTGCTAGCTACATGTTTAGTAAAGAATCTTGACAGGGAGAGAACTTTTCTCATTCATTTTTCAAAAACTGGGAAGGCTAGAAATTGACATAAAAAACAGTTCATATATATTCACAGAAGAAGCAATATGGAGGCAAAATGTCCAGCTTCCCATGTGGTGGCTGTACACTGAGCACAGAACTTGTGGAAATGCCTGAATCTACTCTTAATAAAAACATCACAATGATAAACATGGAATTATCATGTCCTGTATGGATAAAGTCACAATTAATAGTTGTTTGCTGATGAAAAACATTAGACATAACATTTACATATTTCATGGTCCTATGAGTAGCTTTCAAATTACTTTTATGACCAATTTATTATGAATTATTTGTTCCTATAAATGAGGCTCACACAATTTTACAGTTCTTATATAATATGCAGTCTACTTAAAATTACAATGATTTTTCTCATAAGTTATTGCAGCATTGTCTGTATGACCCACTACATACTAATTGGCTAAGACAGACACATTTACTAACACCAAAAAAATTCTCAGTTTTAAAATTCGCTTCACAGGCATAAGGCCAAAGACTGTCTAGTAGCAGAAGAAAACAAGAATAGCAGACAGCGTTCACACACTCAATAAACCAATGTAGGTTTTGCTAAGCTTTCTTTTAAGTTTGCTCAGGAGAGAGACAAATCCATAAAGCAGCCAGGCTGCTTGTGATCAGCTGCCAGAAATACACTGTAAACAATGATATTGCCTCCAAATTTTGGACTCAGAATTTTATGATCGACATGAAGGGTCAGTGCCTGCATTTTGATCCATCCCCAGAAGCGATTCAATAATCAACAGAAATCAAAAGTCCATTCACTGCACCACTGGCAAAAAATTAGGTAGAGACTCCCAGTTTGCTTTGGATTAAAGGTGTGTCTGGTAAACTATAGTGAAGGAAAAACACATCACTGGGACCTGAAATCCCATATCCAGAAAGCAAGATGCTGTGTTTTTGGAAGAACTGTAAAGAGTTATGAAAAGCCTTGAACAGATGGGAGAATGGTGGTGTTTCTAAATGGAAAACTAGTGGTCATCGGAAAATTTAATAGGTTTTAATTCTTTCTCTCATTCTTCTGAAATGTTTCACATATATTAGACTGATCTTGTAATGGCACGTGCGCATTTGGAAAAATCTTAACACATTCAAATTCTACTATGGCACAACCCATTGAATTTTAAATAGTGTAAGTCTTTTTAATTCACAGCAACAGTTAGGCAGCTCTCCTCCTCTGTATCTCTTTATGTTGAAATTTTCTGCTCTCTGTTTAAACTTGGCAAGAATCAGGTTACCCTTGATTTCTGCCAAGATGCCAAGTTAAGTTGGCTGATGTTGGATTCCAGAAGGCAGAGAGCCTTCTTCCCTGAAGCAATTTCTGATTAGGAGGAAAATGAGATCTCAGGTGTATTTTTAGCATCTGGAATTCTTAAATATTCATTTATTCAGTTTTGACTTTAGGGACCCTTTGAGTTGTTATATTTTTTGTGTGCACAGAGAATAGCCCTATTATGTGAGTCATTATATTAACTTCAAACAATTGTGCTGCCATTACTTCCAGAAAGCTCCCTTGTAAGGCTCATATAACTTCATAAAGACATACAGCTATCAGCATTTGTAGTCTCCAAATATTCATCTGCATCATTGATGGCCAGGGACTGTAGAGAGGAGAGAAGATTCCAGAGAGCTGGGTTTGTAAAATCTGATAGGATAGTATTTCTTTCATCTGTCGGGCTCAGCATGAAATGCTTGGATCTGAGGTTTTCTGTGGTGGTGGCAGTTTGCAGACTAGCCTTATTGCCGGACTCTGGCCATCTTGTCAGATCCTAATGGACCGCATTCTTGATGTCAGTGCATAAAAATGGCCTATTCTATTGCCACAGTATTTATGCCTGCTATGGAGCAAGCTGCTCACCGATTCTGAGAACTAATCGGGTGTCCTGGGTAGATACATAAATCTTCCCTTGTTTTTGACATTTCTGCCCATTACCTCTTGGCCCTCCCCAGGCTTCTTCCCTCTGTTTGTTCTCTTTCTGTAGAATTTAACTAAGCCCAGGACACAATATTCTATCTTCAGGGTATTATGGACCTTTTCTCTACAAAGGTAAATTTCTATTAAAAAAAAACAACGTATAATTCCAAAAAACTCCCTGGAGTGCTACAGAATACTATGGCCTTTTTCCAGGGTGATTGTGCATTGGGGGAAAAGGAAATAACCAGGCTTTCAGCATTCCTGGACACTGACCCTGACTCAACACTGATTTCGGGAGACCCCGAACGTCAGAGGAGGGGCTTACGGGGGTCTGGTGACCAGTGGAGTGTTTAGCTCAGATCCATCTCACGGTGAGGGGGTCACCCTGAGCCCAGTCCTGTGGTTGTTCAGCCAGTTCCAGAATGTGTGACTGGAAGAGGCATGCTCAGCAACTGGCAGAATCGCCAGGTCAGAGATTCCAGGAAACATGAGTAATGGAAGACCTTTAATGATTTGTGTGTTATTTCCAAATAGATGCATACTTTAGAGAGAAATAGTCATTGATCAGCAGCAAGGGAATGCCCACTGAGCAAGGGAATGGCCCGAGGCCCACCTACATGCGTCTCCTGACCTAATATGTGAGGACATCATGATAAAGCTCATTTGAGTTTCCTTTCAGCTCTAAAATGCTGGTATTTTCATTCACTTACAACTCATTTCTTTCAGCACTTTTTCCCTTGAGTCATCAAACTGGAGATGTATTGGGTTCATATCTATTTCCAAGTAACCAAATAAAGTTATTCTATAATAATAATAGCCTTGGCACCCCATGCATTTTCAGAGATCGATTGTGCAATAAACGCTGATGTTTTCCTATACTCTTTTGCTTCCATGTGCGTCAAATTCGCCTTTCCCCCTTCTGTCTTTCAGCCTCACCTCTTCATTTTGGAGTTTTTGAAGCTTGACATGAAAAATGTGCAGTAGTAAGTCTAATGGGTAATTACATCAAGGAGGGAGGGAAATGATCTAAATTTCAAATTCAGAATAATTACCTAAGCCTTAACTATAACTAGCATAACATAATTACTTTTTTATTCAACTTTTTTTTATTCTACATATAACAGGCTGATTTTTCATTAACTTTTAAATGCTGCTTGTAACTCTCTTCCAGTTTGTATTCAGTGTAGCTTTGAATAGAGATCTACTCACAATAGAAGACAGTATTTTACAGCTTTAATGTAAAACAAAGGCTCTATGGATGTTGTCAGAACAACATTTTTATTAAGATTGTTTCCTTTACTGGAAGGGACAGGCTCACTCATCTGGGATCATATCTTTGCAGTAGTAACATTTGACAGTTCAGGATAGAAAAACAAGTTTTAAATATTTTATGATAAATTTGTGTGATTCATTCATTTCAGTAGTTAAGACATTTGCTCTTTAGTAACTGATATGTGGAGAGCTAAACCCTAGACAAGGCCGCCGTCCCCTCTCGTCTTTACTTCTGCTCTTCTCTCGCCGGTAGATGGGGATACCCTCAACCTCTCTCCTCAAACACAATCTTGCAGCACCCGGGAATGAGCCATGTTGACTACAAATATGTCAGAAAAACATGCAAAGGTGTTGTATAGAATCCTGGTTTTCAAGTGACAGAAATCTGTCTCCATGTAGCTAAACCTATAGGTAAAAAGACACATTCAACAGCAGACTTCCTTATCAGCCCATTCCCGCTGCTGGGAGGCCCACAGTGGTTTCAGAAAAGTTTGACCCTGATTTCCACCAATGTCGTCATCAGCTTCTCTGTCTCTGGCTTCTTCTCTTGGCTTTGCTGTCCTCTGTACGGGCTCACCCTCAGCAGGCTCCTGCATCGGAAGGCCAAGATACGCATGGCGAATTCCAGGCTTTTATCATCTCTCCTGATCATCGTTATTGATCGCAATGGTAGAGAAGACACCCTTTCTTCCCTGGTGCTCAGATCAGTTATTAAAAACGACCCTGACTGATCTGCTGGGGTCCTCTGCTAACTTACCTGCCAGTTGCTTTGCCCACGAAGATACATATTCTGACTGGCCAGCCTGACTTACAGACCTCCCTACCCCAATCCCACAGAAAGTGTGGTCTGACAGCCTCCTGCCAGTGAGAGGGTGGTGAGTGTGAAGGTCATCTATGCACAAGGGCATGAGGGCAGCTTTCAAGCCGAAGCTAATACCCACAACACTGCCTTCACCCCCCCTGCTGTGGGAGTTGCCGGCTTTTAAAGGAACTCACAAAGCGACTTCAGTGATCACAGCCAGAGATGACTCGGTGGGAGACGTCCCATCACGGGACCACCCTGAGTTTCTGAAGTCCCTAAAACTGATCTCCTTTACTGGCTGTGTTTCCTCTTCAGATATGTTACGGAAAGTCAGGGATGACCACTGTGATTCTCATTTTACAACTGAGGAAACCAGGTCACAGAGAGAGTAACTCACCCTTGGACACACAGGTAGTCATGGAATGGGTTCCCAACCCTTCTTCAGATCATACTCATGTTTGTTTTGAAATGAGAAGCTTTTTTTTCAATCAAACTTAGATTACCCAGGTCTCACCCTGGGGCATCCCATTTTAGTACTTCTGGAATTGGTTGGGGGACCTTACACTTTCTAAGATACCAAAGTCATTCTTATGGGGTACCAGGCTCAAGAGCCACTAATCTCAAGAGAAAGAAGCAGAATGGCAGAGGGTCAGACGGTTTTACCTGTGCCATAAGTAATAGTAAAGAAAAAGAAAAAGAATTTATATGATATAATTATGGCAAACTGGTCATGGAACTGGTCCTGTTTTGTCAGGAGAAGAGCATTCTGGGAAGAGGGTGAGTGGTGGCATATTCTGACCCCTCCTTCCATCACTGCTTTCTTTACCTGGATCCAAAGTTTACTGTCACTATAGGCAACTGTTTCCTTTATTGGCTGTAATGAAGGAACATGTTTTCTCTTTGACCATCCCCAGATATATCCTCTGTCAGCACCTTGTATCTTTCCTTCATAGCAGTTATCATAATTTACAATGTTAACTTACTTGTGTGACTGTTTGATAGTCTAGTCCTGACCTCCCATACTAAGCTATAAATTCATTATATATTATATTTAGTGTTATATTTTCAGCATGCTGTACTGTTCCTGACACATGCCAGATACTGTGATAATTCTCTGCTGAATGAATGAAAAGTTAGACTCCTGTAAGAAACCATTGATACCTGAAATAAGTCCTTAAGGAGACATCCTCCCAAATGGAATTTTTCAAAAGAAAAAGAAGTGAAGAAAGGCTAGGAGACACTTAGAAAAGGCAAGTAGCAAGAACAGCTGATAAGGACGCAATTATCTTCTGTAATCTAAGTATAGACATAAGCAAACAGAGACTTAAGCTGTGAAAATGGGCAAGTGATCAGGCCATTAGCTAGAGAAACAAGAACTAATTACAGTGAAGTGGAGGTAATGTTCTGGGAAGGTTTTTTTTGTTGCTTCCTTTTTTGCAAAATATTACAACTGAAAAAAATGGTTAACAGTACCTTCCTGGTAGTCCCCAAACTGAGGTCCCCATATCCCAGAAGCCAAGATTACTAGGAGCTCTTAAACTATGTTCAAAATTTCTGAAAGTCCAGTGAATGTTCTATCTTTCTCTATAATGTGGCTCAATGACTCAACCAAAAACCAAAGTCCTTTGCATTTGCTTCCAGTCATATCAGCTCTGTGAGATTATGGGTGCACATTATTAATTAAAATGAGGACGTGAATGTGTTGGCTTGGCAGGCCAACTGTTTAGATACACTGGGTTCCAAGGGTAGGTGAAGTGGGGTCTGGTGACTTCATCCAGAGGCAACTCTCATCAACCCCATTGCCAGAGTCTATGATCTCTTAAGAATTCGTGGAACTGAGTGCTGGAAGACATAGCGTTTGGTTCCAAAATAAAAATAAAATAAAAAGACCCGGCTAAATCAAAATTACTGTGTGTTCACTTAAAGGGATACAAAATGTACCTCTTCATCAACTCTGATTGGTGAACAGAAATCATTCACATTCTCATTCCACTTTGAAAACTGGGTGATGGTTTAGCCAGGACATTCTTATGTGGTTGGAGGTGGCGGGGAGGAAAGTTCAGGAGGAATCTTGGCCATTCAGATGAGCCTGAGGGGGTCCTCTGGCGGAACCAAGGGCCTCTTCAGTGGCTGAGTGCAGAGCCGTCCGGTGGCAGAGATGGGCCGGGTTTGCCTAGGGGAGCACCATCTCGGAGGCCTTTGGGGCTGCATGCTCCAGAGCCAATTGCAGATCCTCAGGTTGTGGGTGTAATTTAGTTTTCTATTTATTAAATCTCTTTCAGAATATTGTGGAGTGATCTTACTTGGAAAGAGTTTTGAGGCCTGCTTTTGAAGCCAGGCAGCCCAGGTTCAAATCCCTGCTCGGTCCGGTCCGTGCATTTCAAAATCCCTGATGTTGAGCTTTGTGAGCCTGGTTTCCCATCCATAAAATTGGTTATTAATACTCACTTCCAAGGCTGGTGAAGATGTTAAATAGCAGAGGAAGCACTTAGCACAGGCCTGATGTGTGGTAGATAAAAATTTTCCTAAATATCCAAGTAATTAAAAAATACCATACATTTTTCATCTATTATTTGAGTATGCGCTTCATCCTTTGGTCATTTTAAAAACGAGTCTTCAAAATTGGGTATGAACTGTTTGGTGAAAAATGAAGTCTGGTCTCCAGATTGGAAAGGAAGAAAAGTATCTATGTTTATAGATGGTAGGACCTGAAATATGCAAATCCACAGAAAAACTAATAGAATCAATAAGTGAGTTCGGCAAGGTTACAGGATACAGTCAACATAGAAAAATAATTTGTATTTGTATAACAAGCAAGGAACAATGCAAAATGGAATTAAGAATCCCATTTCTAGTAGCATTAAAAATAATAAAATATATTATTAGGGATATATTAACAAAAGAAGTGCAAAACTTACACTCTGACTACAAACCTTTATTTAAAAAATGACTTCAGCAACTGCTTGCTGTCCTGTGAGAGATATTAGAGAGGTCTTATTTGTAGACCCCTAAGTGATTAGTGGAAATCAAACTTGAACTTGAATCAGAATCACTGAAGGGTTTGTTAAAGGACAGGTTGCTGGATCCCACTCCAGAGTTTCAGATTTCACAGGGCTTGAGTGGGGCGTGTCTAACAAATCCCCAGGCAGTGAGGCTGATGCTGCGGGCCCGTAACTATACGGCGAGGACCACTCTTCTAAGATGGCCATTGCCCTGGTTGTTCACAGGTGATAGGATGGGCACGTGATCTCAGTTTAGCCCTGACACACAAGGGATGCCTATGGAAGGCACGACGCACCTAACTGGAAATGAGCTATGCCCCTCCCTGCTCCCCATCCTTCTCCCCCAGAACGTTCTGTTTCTGGATGTGCAGCCTACATACAGCAGAGTCTGTAATGTGACCATTTGGGTCCCTGAGGGGACATGCCTCATCAGGTCTCTAGGGCTGGGAAGGCCAGAGCAGGGAACTGGAGGAAATATGGGTCCTTGATGACATGTGACCCCAGTAGCACCTGGCCTGGGTGGGGCCTGAGCTTCCAGTTATGTGAGAAAATAGATATCTTTATTGTTTTAGCTAATTTGAGTTGGACATTTCTGTTCGTTATGCTCAAAGTATCCTAAGTAATACGGAAATGTCAGAGAACTTGAAACCTATAAGGGAAACAAAGATTTTAGGCAGAAGAAAAAAATCACATTCAAAAAAGAAATATTAGACATACAGGGTCAAACACAAGGAAATCGTAGAACTCTGGAAATGACTAGTGGGAGAAAGCAATGAGGCAAAGGCCAGTGCCAGTGAGCAAACAAAACATTTTTCAGGTGGTAGAAACAAAACAGTGCAAACCAAAAACTAGGCTATAAAACTCTGGGAGGAACTCTGCAGTGAACATCTATACTTTTGCAGTAGGATTTATTTTAATGTGTTTAAACCCTGAGGCAAAAGCTTTGTCTCCCTCCATCTGCCTTTCCAGACCACCCTGGTAATAAATTACCCAACTCTGCTTATACCTAAATAAAGAAAATTAGACTCCCCCATTCCTGTGCTCAGCTGGGAGCCTCCCCTCCTGCCAAGGGATGCTGCGTGGAAACCTCACTTCTCTCAAAGGTGCTAAGAGCTCCGAGGCCGACTGTCCTAAACCAACCTGATTATGAAGAGACACATCAAATTGTCAATCCCACCGAGGTAACCAGGGCACAGCCTTGAGGTTAAAAACAAAAGTTGTCAGTATCAATTTTAAAAGTCGCTGGGAGCCGCTGTCAGACAATGGAAGCAGCGATGATGAACTGATTCAGAGAGAAGGTGATGAAGTCTGGCAGCTGGCGTCAGCACCAGTTAGAGCCCGGCCCTGTGGGGGGCAGCGTGCACAGAGGGCCATGGGCTCCCTTGGAATAAACAAGCTGTCACAGCTCTGCTGGGGCTGACAATTAAGTGAAAAACAGATCTCAGGGGAATTGGTCAAAGGCATTGCGTACTCTGCAACTGTGGCCACATGCTCGTTTCTATCTGAGTTCAAGACAGCAGCTATATCACTCAATATTTTGCTGTATTCAAGGCAAAAATGAGCAACTTCTCAGCACAATTTAAAATAGCCCAGCTTCTTCAGTCTATGAATAAATGCCAGTTTATGGGGACTGCTGATCCCAGGGACAGCAAATCCCAGGAACCAACAGGCTGTGTCTCAGGGATTTGTAGGAGATAAAAAAAAAAGTAGTAGTGGTGCCTTGATTAAGATTTACTTAATGAGATCTAGCAGCCAGGTGGCTGGAGGCCATCCCAAGTATGGACACATATTCTTGATATTGCAGTATTATCTGCTTGCTCATACTCTGTTTATTTGCCACGTAAATCTTGCTGTGTAGTGTGCTAGAAACACAATTGGCATCTAATTTTAATAAATAACTGAGGACCTCTGGCCTCTTTATCTCACGATCATCCCTGAGCACCTTGAGAATTCGCATATGATATTTTGGCCTTATGTGACTGAATGCATGACCTAGTAGAATGCATGCCATTATTGCCTATGGAGTGAGGACCATGGAGAGCAGGATGTTGGCTGTGTAAAAACAACAGAGGAAAAATTTAAAGATATTCTAGTTTAAACATTTCAGGAAAGACAGTTTTTGCCCCCTTGGCCTTAAGACCAGAACTGGAAAAAAAAAAAGAATGATTTATATATCCCAATATGAAATGCATCAAGTATGATATCTTTATATTGCATCATATTTATAATTAACAGTGGTTATTCCTGTTTCATGGGTCCGGGGGTGATAATAGGGCATAATTCTTCTTTGCCTCCCATGACCTCTTCCTCTCCTTCCAACAACTGCCAAATAATTCTGATATTTCTTGGCAAAAAGAGAAATAGCATTATCTTGGAAAAGAATATTAGTCTTTGAAACAGAAAATTTCATTTTCTATTTACATGCATTTTGTTTCTTTTCATTTTCCCTTTCTCTCATCTGTCTTCCAATATCTGTAAATGTACAAGTGCTCAGTCCAAACCTCAGTCTCTTAGAGAACTGTTGAAAACTCCCTGTCAAAGTGGAACATCATTTCATGTTATTTGCATATAATTTAAGCATTTACCCACACTAGAAAAACCTCACTTGCTCATTTCTATTAAATAGTATGCCTATATGAATCATTTTACATTCAAAAGTCATAAAGAACTGTGACTTAACTGATGCCATACAAACCAAAGCCAGGAGTCCCAAGCCCTAGGCCTCAGCACACTGCCAGAATCCATGCATGTCCTTGGCCATGCCTCAGTCACAGCTAAAGGGGACGTCTACACAGGCAGATGGGCCATGATCACAAGAGACTCATAGAGGCCTGGTAAGGAATAATCGGTGGGCTGTCCAGAAAACAAGTAAAGGGGACTCTGGGACCAGGCGATAGGGAGGTGTCTAGAGGGATAGGTGTCTAGAGGGAGGACTTGAGTCTCTGAGAAACTGGAGGATGGGCAGGAGAAATGGGCAGGGACAGAGAGAGAAGCAAGCTCTGAATAGTAACACAGACATGAGATCAAGGGTGCCACGACGTGAAGCAGAAACGCAAGGGGCAGGGGATTTGCACAGTGCGCTTCATCTTACCCGCGGTTGTCCTTCATCCGGACTTCCTTCTGACAAGAGCACGTTTGGAGGGGAAACCATGTCATTAGCGCAGAGCTCTGGAGACAGCGGAAAAGTCAGTGGTTGTCTCGGTGGCATTTCCTGTAAGACAAATGGGAAGGAAGCTGTCTTTCCTTTAGGCCGGTGCCATGAGGCGCGGGGAAAGGGCCGTGTACACTGCAGAACAGTGGCACACACCTGGTTAGAAGCACACTGTAAATCAGACACTTCCCAGCCTCTTCATCCCACCTCCAGTTCCTTCCCGAAACCTGCATGTCTTCTGTAGACTCACAGCATCTCAGAGCTCCCTTCTTGTGTAATTCCAGAGAGCATTTACTAACAAAATTGACTCATAAACAATGAGACCTTGGAACACAAGTCTTCTATGCTGTTTATGTGTAAAAACCAGGGGAGGAGATGGTATCTAAGCAGCAGAACTGAAACTGAGTGACCATAGCCAGAGGGACTCTGAGCAGAGATGTTCTTTCTTAGTTTAATTTTATTGCTGCTGCAGAAGTTGTCTTCCTGAAAATAGTCCTCATCATACCACTGGCTAAAACTCCAGCAACTCTCGGTTGCCTATAGAATAGAATTTAAACTCTATCGTTAAATACAATTCAAATTATAGTCACTACTTAGTCTCAAGGCCACTATATTATTCTAATCATCATACACTTCATTCCCTCAAGGATCCTCTCTTTCTTTCCCAAAAGCCTTTCCCACCCATGGAAACCCTCTTCATCTTTTAACGCCAGCTCTGAGCCATACCAGTCACCCACTGTCTAGCTTTGTCTTCACATACACACACACCCATGCATGCATACACATAAAGTGCACAAGCAAAGTCCTAGGATTATTAATTCCCTTTTGAATTATGAGGAAGTTCTAGATGAAAAGATCAATATGGAAATAATATATTGAAGAGGTAGACAAATATGTCAGTTGCTTTAGATAGTTGATAAATTGTTGATTACAGAATTTATCAAAATTTGAAAAGAAAATTTCGTATTCTATTATTTCAGTGTTTTGACAGACCTTGCAAAGAAAAAGGATGTATAACATTATGAAAACAATCAATGTTTTAAGCTTTATTCCTGCATTTTTACCATTAGCCAAAAACCAAACTATAAATATTAAATAAATTTGTATTCAGCATAGTTGAAAATAAATATATATGCAAAATTTAGGAGGAGAAAAGTTTGGTTATGCAAGTTATAGATATGTTTTCCTAAGGTCTCATGCAAGGGCTCAGAGTAAGAAGCTGTTGCTAGGCAGCAGTTAGGACAAAATGGAAATAAATGGGTTAGACTAGTAGTTGAATTTATCCAAATCCAATAACAGCATTAACAAAATACAGGGCTGGTTTTCAAATGGAGCTAATCGTTAAGACAGGAACGAAGAAGAATGAACCTTAGTTAATGATTCTGTTTAAAGTTTGCGCTCAGCTAATCCTACACTAGTGTTGGACTGTCTCTTTCCTCAGAGGCAAACAATGCCAGTTGAAAAAATAGACAGTTTGGTTAATCAATACTTTGGGTGATGATGCCAAGCAGCTACTAAGGGTAATGTGTGACTGAGTTTCCTGGCTGCTTATGTGTTGATTAATCTTTCAGAGATGTGTTTGAGTTTCTAGCTATGCAAGTTGAATTTTTTCCTCTAGACATTCAATTTTTTTTTATTTTCATGAGTAAAATATCTATTGAAGTAAAATATAAAATGTACAAAGTGAGATGGAATATTAAAATATAGAGATATGTTTTTGATGACTTATATCCATTCATATTTAACAATTTTCCTACATTTGAAAAATGTTTTACGCCCCGTACTTTAAAATCTCATCTCACCATAAATTGTCCACTTTGACTATCCCATGAAATTTAGAAGTACAGATGAATATGTGTGAGCATGGAGAGCTAAAGAATATTTCTGATTGAAATAATCAGACTATTGAAAGTTTCTGTAACTGGATGCATAATGCCACATAGACCAGGTTTTGCATAACATGGTAATCAAAAGAATAGCCAAAGAAATTAATATAGGACCTCAGTATTGAGCTGGGTCTTCTGACGAACATGGAAATGGTGCTGTGCTAATTCACAACACACAGTGGTGCTTCTCACAAGTTGTTTTCCTCACTCCCTTGTCCCCCCTTCTCTTCTCTTGCACCTTGTGGGGGCTTCAGAATGTTTTACACACCAAGCCTCTGGAACTTGCCCTGCAGCAACATGCATGATGAAACCTTTCTGTCTGTCCCTTTCTTTTCTCTTGGTTCTTTATTTTGAGGTTCCCCATCTATTCTTCAGATTCTAAATTATGAAGAATCTTCAAGCTGATCTGGCAAAGGTCAAACTCTTCCTAGAGAGAAAGCGAAGGGAAAAACTGATCAAGGATTTTCTTCCTTTCTTCCTCTACTTTAAAGCAAGTAGAATGAGCGGTTTCAGGAGAGGAAGAGGAAAAAGACCTCGTAAAACTCAAAACTAATAAATTCTGTCTTTGTCATACAAACTTTTGTGATTCTAGAGAAGTGGAAGCCCATGTTTATTTTCATATTTTTTTTCCTTAAAGCATTCATTTATTTTACTAACACCTCAAATAGTGTCTCCTTCTCAGGTATTATTAGCAAAGAAAGGAAAAAAGAAAGAGTGTAGAAGAAAGGGAAGAAAAGAGGAGAGAGGGAACATTGAAAACTGGAGTTAGTTAATCCTCATTCCCACCAGTGGCTGGAAGGTGGAAGGTGACATTTCCTGTGCTTAAAAAAACAATTACTTCTTTCATTCATTTGGCAACTGTTAGTTGAGTACCAACTGTGAGTCAGACACTGAGTAGGCATCCTGCTCCCTAAGAATCAAATACTGAACGAATTTCATTTTTCATCAAGGATACAAAGTGAAAGCATGGAAAAGAAGGATGCCATATCTTAGATAATCTATAAGATATAATTGTATATATAGTTCTGATATGGCTACTCTGCCCCTTGCTTCGCCTTAGTTTACAAAATTTGATTTGAAAGATTATGGAAAGTATGTGTCTCAACAGTGCTGTCAATCATTTTCCAAAGTTAAAATACATAATCAAAATCAATAGTTTAGCCAAAGATGATGCTTCCTTTGTAAAGGTGTGCCTCCTGAGTCAGTTACCAGTGTAGCTCAGGTCGTCTTACTGACATGTTCCAAGAATCCCCCACTATGCTGAGTTAGTGCTTCCCAATAACACTTTCCTCTGAAGAAAATTTGACTTTAATAATAGCCTAAGGAAAGGGTCTTCACTGAGGCTGATTTGTCACCACCCAGAAAACAAAGGTATAACAACTTCTTGTATAAATTCCTACCATGAAAAGCAGGCAGTGAGGTGAGCAGAACAGGTGATTTTGCATTTGTACCTCAGTCAGACGTGCAATCCCTTCCTGAGTAGAAGAGTCGCAGCAATGCCCTGCCTGTGTATTCTGATACAGTCAGTGCAGCTTCTGCAGTTTAAAAGACCGCCTTGGGAGGATGTGGAATCTAATTACATCACAGGTACTGAAAGTTTCCATTGGGTACCCAGTGCAGCTCCTGGCTCCTAGTAGATTTACAATAAGTAGTCTCAGTAATGATAGGGAGCATAGTGCTCAGGCAGGAGTTACTAACTTTTTTAAATAGTAATAGTTATTCAGAATCTCATAGAAAGAGGTGAATGTCGTGTTACATTGTTTGATGAGTATTTCTCATAGGGTGCACTCCAGGTTTATTAAAATAAATTGATTCTCATCCCCTTGCATTACTAATTAGTAATGTATCAGTAAATCCTAGAAATCACGTATATTCAGAGAGCTCAGGGTAATGAGCCTCTGGCTTCTTTGTACAGGTTATAGTAGTGCTTATAAACAGCCACATGAGAGCAAGAAAAACATGAATTCTGATGGTATGGTTGGTTGGTACAATTAATTAATTGCCTTGAAAGCTTATAATGATCAGCTGTTGATGACTTAAGAAATCTGTGACTTAGCTTACTCACTCACCAAAGGCATCTCTATACTCCCATGTAGGGAGTACACGATTTTTCAACAATTTTTACTGACTGTAATGATCAGAGAATGAACTCATTTTGGTAAAGGGTGCCTCGTTTGATCTGTGCCTTTGTAGAAACCATCTCAGCTCTGTGCAGTTCATTTGCAGCATCTATACCAAACACCACTGGTTTTCTGATAGTGGGTTTCCTATTACTCCTATTACTCAGGCAAGTTGTGGGAGTTTTTGGAGAGGGACCGTGACTGAGCCAGGACCTGTTGCTCTAGCACCTTGCAGTGAGCAGTGAGGTTGAGTCTGTGGCACCCCCTGTCCCCAGAGCAGAGGTTAGCGGAGCCTGACCAGTTAACAGGGGAGTCCTGACCAGGGGAGAGCCCACAGGAGAGCAGCCGAGTGCCACAGAGCCCTGAGATCATGAGCAGGCACCAGCTCTTTCCACTGTGTTGTTACATGAACTTGTGTAATCAAGTGCCCTTTCTATACCTCAGTTTACTCATCTTGACAATAAAGGGAGAAGGTTACAGAAGGTTATGTCAAAGGTGCTTTCAAGACAGAGGATTTTAGATTCTATTCATCATTCATTTGTATGGCCATTTTCAACCATATTCTCACTGTCTAGATACACACTCAGTTGAAGACCTGGGCAATAACAAATATATTTGGCTACTACCACATTAGCATGATAATGATTCTCCTTTACAAAGAGAGACAATATTAATCCATTATCCATGCTGACAACTGCCACATGTACTCATCACATTCAAGTTAATAACAAACAGTGGTTTAAAATGTTAAAAAAACCAAAGTGTACAGTCCCAGTATGCAGCAGGTATGGTGGTAAGCTCAGAGAGCATAGCTTTGACCAAAATGGGTACAGTTCCTATCCTCAATGCAGCTTTGAGTCTGGGGGTGGGGGTGGCAGACATTAAACAGACAATCACAGAAATCAGTATTATAGCTCAGACCGTCCCTGTAAAAGACAAGTTGAGGGTGCTGTGTGGACATATCCCAGGGGAGCCCAATCTCATCCCAAGGCACAGGAGTACTTTTGTGTGAATGACCTTACCCGAGGCTTAACAGCAGATGTTGAGGTGATAATGTGATTGCCCAAGAAGTTAATTATTAACTGTGTAAGATTTTACATTTCATCAGTAAAGAATGCTACATTCTTACAGCAAAAAATCCACTGTGGCAGGTGGGAAAAAATTACAATATAATCATACCCTTTTTATGGATGAGGATAGGCAATTTCCAGTAATTGGTGCCATTGGGCAGAAGCAGACAAAATCCCCAAATAGGGAACGTCACAGCCTTTGTTCCTTAAGCTCTGATCGTCATAACCCCTTCACAAATTTTGCCATAGTCGTGTATGAATTTGTACTGTAAGTTACTAATACTTTTCCTTAAATCGATTTCAAAGATGCTTTTACTTAGATTCACCCTGAACAATGATATCCATAAATTAGTACAAAAGCTTTAATATGCTAATAAGAGTGTTCAATTGACTTTTTAAATGAATGTTTGTCTATTCAAATAAAACTTGGTCATCTATAGATCTCTTAACATTATCTTGAGTACTAAACGTTGAGAAACACTGACCATATACCCCATTCACAGACACAGATATAAACCATAATAATGGAAAAATTCTTCAATTGATGTGAAAATGCATAAGTCCAGTTACAACTCAACATCTGTGCCTTTCAAGAGAGTTTTCTTAAATTTCCCTCATGAAGCCACCTATGATTTACAGTGGATTCTAATTTAATCAATAAATGATTATGAAAGACCAATTGTGTAATATGATGTCTAAATACAGTGACACCTGATGACTAAGGATTTGGAAATTTGGAGCTATTTTAATTTGACATGAAGACTAAGAGCATTTTGTACCTTCAGTCTAAGAATATCCACACCTAATATAATTTTTCAATAATATGTTGAAATATATATTTTTCTCAGGAAAGGAATTCAAAGCCTTTACAATGACAGTGAGAACCCTTGAGAATCCTGACAGCAGCGAAGTCATTTACAGTGATTATCACCTGAATGATGGAAGCACAGATATTTAAAAAGGTGATGTTTAAAGCCAGAAAAAGAACTTAATTTTGCTTCTGGAAATTTGAGCTTCATGTTTTAGTATTCAAAAATAATTACTCAGAGAAACTAAGATGATTTCTTGAATTTTCAGTACAGATTCCCTATTTGTCTGAACAACTTAAATATGTTTTAGCTCTTTCTCCCAAATATTGTAACTAAGGATAATTTTTTTGAGTCACAAGCTTTTTGGGATGGGTTACATCTCACAAATGATGTACTTTGGATTTAACAATAATGTAGAGATTACTGTTTTCTAATTACTTGAAAGCAAAGAAGATCAATTATATTTGGCTATTCAGGTATTTAGGTTCTTGCATTAATAAGTCATCAGAGATCAAGGATGTAGAACAAGCATTTATCTGTGTCTGGAAACCAAGTTTTCCTATAGTTCTCCTGACAAGTGTGCAAACTCTTCTTAAAAGAGGAGAATTAAAGTAAGCAGTGTACTTCACAGATAGGCAAACATACCTGACTTGGCTGATAAAGATCGGCCATCTGCTCTGTACCAGCCAGTGGGAGACATTACAATCAATTAGGATGAGTCCTGGACTATGGCAAGAGGTTGGGTGTATTTGCTCTTAAAACTCCATACCTTGGGTCTGGATGGCATGCCATGGTTTCTTCCTGTTCCTTTTTTCTGAAATAATTTAAAATCTAAAATTGTGGGAAAGATATTTGAGGCCATCATATTGATATCCTTATCATGTTATGATTTCATATTTATTGTCTATGGAATATATACACCAGGAATTCCACTTGTGACTGAACTCCATTCAACTTAATTTTAGTTAAAAGATTGTTCTGTTGGCCCCACGTCAGCCTGGGGAGTCATGAGGAAGTCCACACCGGGCACTGCTTGGCCTCCAGAGGAGCTCTTGTTTTCTAACCTTAACTGTGTAGTACACATTCGAAAACTCCTCCTCACACTAATTATCTAATTATTATTATTATACAATGCCCAGAAACCGAGATTTGTGTATATCATATGTCCCTTAAAGTAGTGAGGTAGTTAACTTTAAGTTAAAGGGAATCCACCAAAATAATTATTTTATAATGTAAATTAATCTCTATCTGTTAGTGTAATGGTTAGGTTACAGATCTTGAAAATAGAAAACCTGGGTTTTAATTGTGCTATAAAATTGTACAAATAACATCACCTTATGATGGTGCAATTCTTTTGTCTGTAAAAAAACAAGGCAATATACATAATACATGGAGACACTCATGGGCTTTACGTCAGAAAACAGATCTGGGCATCCTGACTTAGACACTTGCTGCCTGACCTTTGGTGAGTCATCTAACCTCACATTTCCTCATCTATAAATCCGAAGCTGTAGTTTGGACTTGATCAGGTTGCCATTAAGGTTAAGTGAAATTTCAAAGTCCCAAGTGTTGTGTCCAGCCCATAGTATGAACATAGACTTGATAGATCCCTTCTGCCCATTCTTTTATCTCTAACTTCCTGAAATCTGTATCTGGCAAATTTAAAATGAACTGTCAACTGTAATTTCCACTGCTAACATTCCATAAAAACACACATCAATATCAACATAAAAATAGCCTCACATAAGAGGAGACTTGCTAAACCTACTTAACAATTTCATAACAGAAACTGAAAATTCAGTCATAGGCATTTGGTGCTGTTACCATAATATTATCACCTGACAGACAGGACTTCTACATTTTTTGAATGTCAGTATATATTATGAATGCTGGAATATAAGAAGGATTTTTATTTGATGAGTATGTATATATATACACACACACACATATATATCACACAAGCAAAAAAAAATGAGAGGAAGGATTTCCTTTGAATAAGAGTTTCTGTTTTCTTTAACAATTGTTCAGTAATCTGTCCCCTGCTCCCCACCCAACAGTGCCAACAATGGATGTGGTGAGATGTTCTAGTTCTGTCAAGGGGTCTGTTTTTGATGACTATGACATCCACCCTAGTTCACTCTATTTTCTAGAGCAAGTAAGACCTTTCTACTATGTATATATAGTTCCTTATATATGTTTGTGAGAAACATACAAATGAAAGTGGGAAAAATTTGGTTTCAAAAGCATACTTCAATTTTCCAACCGTGAAAATAAACTCCATTTCATATATTTAACCTAACATCTGTATGTTCCAGTACAAACTTCTTTACCTTTAATTCTGACTTAACATGAAGATAAAGAGGAAGGCCATTAGCCTGTGTATGTCTGAAGAGCATTGTTTAATCATGTCACAGCCTGTTTGGTCAAAAAACCCACAAAAAACAAAAAAGAAAAGAGAGAAAAAGAGGAAGCAGGTCTTTATTAACAAATGTGTGGAATATTGGTGTAAGTGTTGCAAGTAGCTTGAAATTGGATACTAAAGAAAATTAACTAGACTAATAACTGGTATGTTTTAGTGTCAAATAAAAAAATGATACTTTATTGCAAACAGGGACTAATGAGTAGGTTCTTCTCATCACAGTGTTTGGAGTTTTCAAGGACCAGCTGGTGCTGCTCCAGCCCATTGTCTGGGGCATTCTGCAGGAGGACTTTATAAATAGAAGGTGCCAGGTCTGTGCAGCCTTGCCTAGGAGCACCTCTCCATAGCAGATTCCTAAAATGGTGTCTTTCAAAGACGGCATTGAATTTACTAGCAACTTGCATAGACAGCCCCCTCCCATTCCTGAGGGAAGTTTCCCAGCATATAGGCATTTAAAGAGGGGATAATAACTGGAAATGACAGTACAGATGGATGTGACTCCATATATTAGCAACATGGAAAATCGAATGCATGAAGGACACAGGCGTGAAGTATGAGTGAATGTAATTTGAATGTAAAGAAGACATTTCTCAGTAGTCTGTGTCCTTTAGCTTTGCCCAGAAGACCTTCCTTTCCAACCTCTTCATTACTAATATGGTTCATCTCTGGCCATATGTTAATTCCTTCCTGCTTCCATTCACTGTGGCATCCAAAACTGTTTCCATGCTGGTCTGCAAAACCTTGGGCATCACATATTCTAAGATGATGGGGGAGTTTTTACCATTATAAGATATTACAGCTGTATTACTAAAATATTACTACTATTCTAAAGTGGGAGCTTATAATGCAATATTATACTTAAAGGACATAAGTAAGTTTCCAAAAGCTTCCCAAGTCGTTGAAAATGACCATTTGTCCTTTTGAAGAGTCACCAAGTGGGTGTGATTGAAGAGCTGAAGACTCTGTAGTGTGATTGTCCTGTAATACCTGAAACTGTCAGGAGATTGCTCATTAACACAAAGACCGCTTGGGGCTCGGTCTGGGACCAACAAGGGGCATTAGTGATGAGCTGCTGTTTCCCCTGCAGTGCCTCCTTTGACAAATGCCATTCACTAGGGGACTGGTGTGTACATTAGATTCCTTGGGAAGATAGATGCTGGTAAAGTTGCCTGATTAGAGATTATTGGCTAATAAGACTGTTATATACTCACAGCATAATCCCCCAAATCACTATGGGATAAGGTCCCTAGCAGTTTGGTGAGGTCTTGGGGGTGGGAGAGGGAAAGAGCAGGCATGTATTGAAGATATAGTTACAATGAATTTGGTTCTGCACATTTCAGATTCTCATAAATTTGCACAGCAGATTCCTGAAGTGTAACATGCGTCATACACTTATGAAAAGAAGGCACCCAGTAAAAATTAAGAATGAATGATTGCACAGCTTAGTGTAGCCTACTGTTGGGAAAACAACCAAATGGGCCAAGATAGTCAACAAAAGGGCAAAAAGTTCAATTAGGAAGGGATTCTGCAGTGTTTCTGCTAATTTGGGTCCAGATGAACACTGGCAGGGACTGATACTGACAGCAGGGAGGACAAGGCAGAAACAAGCTTCCTGACACCTTTTTGAAGTATTTTCTTCTCCTTTCCCTACTAGCCCCTTACTGACTCTGGTGTCAATAAACGCTCGTTTTTAGAACGGCCTTTAGGAAAGAGAATAGAGGCCAATCTGAGAAAGGGAACTTTCAGATATCCTGACAGGTCTTCTGCAGTTTCATCACTGCATGATTAAATCTGTGCAACAGACAACATCCAGGGCTCCTACTCTCTTCGCAGACTCACTTCCAAGACATCATAACACACACTGCGATTCCTGCCTCATAAAAGCTGTTCTGCTGTCCTTTCCAGGAGTCACTTTTTAAGGATCTGCTTTCTGTTCCATTTAAACTTGTTTGGAAAGTTTAAGAGACCAGTTCATTTAAGAGACCCCACATTTTGCTCAAGTAACGATATCCAGGTCTCATATTTTTGACATCTCCCCTCACTTTACAAATTCCCTTGCAGAAACTTATTAGAACCTTACCTTATTCACTGGAATATTCACTAAGACTTTGCATCTCCAAAATGATGTCAAGTATACACCCTTTATCCAATTTTAGGCTTCTTCAGAGCTTACCATCAGTCAAAAATTGTTTTATGTTTTTTTAAATAATATCACTTTTATTAAAAATGGTGTTTTAGAATATGGTTTAGTTTAATATAAAGCAGACCAGCTTTAGAGTGTGATAGCCTGAGTTCAGATCAGTTCAGCTACTTAATAGCTCTGTGACCTTGAGAAAATTATTTAATAATTTTAATAGTTTCCTTATCTTTGAGAAAACTCTCTCAATTACTGTTAGAATTCAGTGAGATGATACTTATAAAGTGCCAGGCATAAAGCAAGCATTCAGTCAAGGACACTTCTTCTTGGGTAGTTTTAGGAAATTCTAAGTCAACTTGCTAAAAACCCTTTTCCCCAAGCTATTCCCCCAAGCACCACATTTTCAGTCAAAATAAAATTCACTTTAAACTGTTATACAAATATTGTAAGTCCATGACAGACTGATTCAGCCAGAGGTAGGCACTGAGGCAAGAGTGAGATCATATATAAGAATGTGGGGTGGATGGGGACACATCAGAAGGCTGCAGGGGAAGTACCAGAAACTCTGGAATTTTGAAACATGCCGCAGATGCGTGTTACCTAGGCCCAGCTGATGAGCCAGTAGGAAGAGAAGTTAGCCAAGATACAGTAAAGTTAACACTTGGAAAAAAATGTGGCAAATTGGTCATTTGACAGATTGATTTTTAATGGACTGACTTTGTATAAATTGGTCACCGAGCAAATTGGCCTGCTTCCCCACCAAACCTGTTTTTATATCAAGTAGAGGAGAATTAATATTTTTAATTTATCCTACAAAAATACATGTTCAGAGGCAATCAAATCATGAGTTAATGTTTGTAAATCAACTGTGTAATCACAAAATAAATTTTCATCCCACCCAAAGCTTGTATCTCCCTCAGAATGTGCCTTGAACAATCTACAATAAAATGAATTGATGTCAGCTTTTTTTATAAGTCAATGAATAATTATTGATGATTTTAAAATCCTAATATCAGTGATGCAGAATAAGAGACAATAACAGATATGAAAAACACCATTTTAACATGTTTTTTTGAATGGGGCTTCGCAGAAGCTCTCTACCCTTTTTCTAGGACAAATGTTAGCTGAAATGTTAAGTTTAAAATAGGTTCTAACCCAAAAATGCATCCACTGTGGTGGATGCATCATACATATTTTTTTTGAGAGGGCATCTCTCATATTTATTGATCAAATGGTTGTTAACAACAATAAAATTCTATATAGGGGACTCAATGCACAGTCATTAGTCAATCCCAAGCCTATATCTCAACAGTCTCCAATCTTCTGAAGCATAACAAACAAGTTCTTACATGGTGAACAAGTTCTTACATAGTGAATAAGTTCTTACATGGTGAACAGTGCAAGGGCAGTCATATCACAGAAACTTTCGGTTTTGATCACATGATGTCAGCTTTTAATTGTGCTTATTAACAAGCTCATTGCAGTTCTACATGTGAGGATAAGTGGCAAGTTCTTTCTAAAAACACTGCATTAATTCTTTAGCATTATCTATTTAAGCAAGCTCAATACTGAGCTAGGTGGGAGTTGAGGATATAGAGCTGTCACTTCTCAGGTTAAACTTAATGCCTTTCCCTGCAGCTCTTGCTTCATACTGGTTCTGTGTTTCTTTATGGAGTCTTTATCATTTGGGTAGCAAGTTAGTATCCTATGATTTAATTACCTTTCTCACATTAGACCCCACACCTGCTAAGGAACATGCTGTTGGTTCCCTCTGAAAAATACCCACTCCTAAAAGATGTGTGAAAATCTCCTGGTTCCTGTAGAGATTTAAGCCTAACACACTTCACACAACACACAAAATAAGCATTTGAGAAAATTTTCTAGAGCTAGAATGCCCTTTCAACTCAACATGTCAATGCCTAAATGTGTTCCTCTTCCATTGACATCTCGCCCCGTGAGGCAGAAAGATGCACAAGGTTGTCTTTGCTCTGTACATGGATAAGACTTCAAGTAAATGACAGTGGGAACCCACTGTGAAAAGCTTTTGAAATTTCTGTGCAAAAGTTTTACTTAGAAACTGGCTTGCTTTGAAAAATTAATCGCAGTCCGTGAGTGGTGTAATTCGCCCATTTTTTTTTTCCAGTTTTATTGTATTTACAGTATTGAGTTAGTATAAGTGTCACCATCAGTTTGGGTCTATCAGCTAAAATAGTTAATGGACCCTTTTGCTGGTTACTGCCCCAGAACGTGCTTGGAAAAATGGATGCATGGCTTACTGAGAAGCCTGCACTTTCTTGGGGGTGGTAGAAACACAATCAACCCACTGGATGTTTTCTATACAGTGTTTTCCTTTGTGTAAATTAATATGAAAATTATCTGATAGCAGGAAAATTTACTGAAGCTAATAGATTGCCATTTCTTTCATGCTTAAATATAAAATATGAACATTCTGGTGAATTTCTCAAGTAACTATTATTGTGACAGTACAAAAGATATTTTCATTATCTAAATAATTTCAAATATGTGAATGTCCTTTGTCTTGAGGTTTGAAATCCTGTTCTATGAGATGTGTTTGTATTTAACATATATTTTGTGATCCACTTTTAAGGTCAATTTGGTAAATCTTTTGTTAGAGCTATATTTCTAGGAACTTAAACCCAGGCTATCCCCAGTGGGGAGGGTTCAGTCCCAACTAACTGGTGAATATATTGCAGGTGGCTTTGGAATTAAATCTTGTCTTGGGATAGAAAGCTCCCGTTTATATTTTTAATTAAGTGCAGGCTTCTGCCCTTTATTTGAACCTGAGGACTATCATGTAGCAGAAAGTTTCAGTCAAGTGGCATACCAGCTATTTTCATGAGGTTTCACATTGCAAACAGGACAGAGAATTAACACAAAGTGTGCTTCTAGCCTCCTGCCTGTGCAGTGTCTTTACATATCTTTGTAACATTTGTTTTCATTCCTGGACTTAATGAAAATTTAGGAGAAACTGGGCATAATATTAAGAAAAGAAATACTACAACATCTGGATCTCAATTTATTCTATTGATTAATATACTAAGTGCAAAGAGCAGAGTTCAGCATCTGGGAAACGTAAAGATGAAAAGATAAAGTCCCTGCCCTCCAAAAGCCTATCATCTAGGATATTAGGGACAACAAACCCCCTCCTCAGGTCACTGTAGGTGTACTGGGGTGTGCCTCTGAGCAGCCCAGGAAAGGAAGCAATCCTGCCATCGCTGGAACAGTCCTTGGAAAAAAGTTGCTCTGTCCTTCAACTGATAATTGATGTAATTCTTTAAAAAAGTGCCATTTCAGGGGGGTGCTTCTGAATATTCTTACCAACACTCTGCACCTAATTCTTTTTCTTTTTTTTTTTCTTTTTTATGATCTTTCCCTTTGAGCCGTCCCTCTGAAATTCCACATCTTCATTTCCTGGTTATCTCGGTCAGCTGTTGTCTTAAACACATCAGATTCATGGAGTGAAAAAACGAAGTCATGATCGCTCCACACCACACCTCCCCAGATTTGTGTCCTATTTCCCTGATAGCTGTGACCATCTTCCTGGTCACCCAGGCTTCAAAGAACAGCTTCATCCCTGAATGCTCTCTAGGCCTCTCTCAATTTCCTCCTGCCTCCCACAAAGCCTTGCCATCAGTCAGCTGAAAAAGCCCTCTTTGCTCCAGCTCCCGTGTGCGGCTTACCTTCCCACACTATGCGACGTCCTTGCTGCCCAAGATCAGATCGTTGGGCTCTGTGCCCTCCACAGTAACTCATTCATCTAATATTTGCTGAGTGTCTACTACATGCAAATCATCATGACATGTTGAGGATACAGGAGTTAAAAAAAAAATCTGGAACAGTTTCTTAGAAGCCAAGAATTTCTTCTAATGAGAGATGCACATAAACTATTTTTAAAAAATACAACGTGACAAGAGTATCATTTCTGCTTAGGGCATCAAGGGACACATCCCACAAGAAGTTGTTCTTGATTTTTAAAGGATGAGTAGGGATTAACCAAGAGAAAGAAAGGGCATTTCCAAATTTCCAAATGAGGGACAAATAGGGACAAAGCCATGTATTACCTTGTGGATCTATGTGGATCAAGGTTTTTCAGTCAGTGGCCCATCTCCCTTCTCTGGACTCCCATAGGACTTGAAAGCTACTCTGCCTTGTCTGGTCATCATAATGTTTGCCAGTTTCTGCCTACCCTATGGGTTTGATGCTGGAGATCATGCCTCAGTTGCCTTTGAACTTGCTGTTGTACCCAGTTTCCTTTTGTGGTAGTCTGAAGCATGGCCCCAGAGATGTCCGTATGATAACCCCCAGACCATTTACTATGTTACCGTACATGGTGGGAGAGACTTTGTAAATGAAATCTAATTAAGTCAAGGACTTTGAGATGGGGACATTATTCTGAATTGTCCGATGGGCCCTGGATAATCACAAGGATCTTCCTAAGAGGAAGGCAGGAAGGTCAGAGGCAGAGGCAATGTGGGACAGCAGCAGAAGCCAGAGCAATGTCATTTCTGACTATGAACATGAAGGAGATTTCATGAGAAGGAATATGGGCAGTCTCTAGAAGCCACAAGAGGCAGGAATGGATTTTCCCTAAGAACTTCTAGAAATGCAACTCTGCATGCACATTTTAGATCTCAGAACTGTAGTGTAAGATAATAAATTTTTTGTTTTAAGCCACTGAGTTTGTGATAGTTCTTAAAAGGAGCAATAGAAAACTACCACAATGTTTAATATGCATAAATGTTACATAGGTTCATGACATGATTTTATATATTTTCTTCTGTAGTAATCTGACAGTTATAGGATCATCTTTTAAAAATTTTATAGGGAATCCTAAATGTTACAACCACTAGTGTTCCTCATTTGATAAGGCAAATGGAAAATTTTCATCATAAAAATTTCAATTATCAAAGAGGATTATAAAAGAAAACTGATGAGAAATTCCAGATATTATGATATAGCTAGTTTCTTTCAACTAATGATATCCTTTACTTTGGAATATAATATCAGAAAGTTTCTTTGGATACAACTATCAGAAAATGTGAATTTTTATTGAAGTTCCCCCAAATACCATCCTACACTTTAATACCTTCAACCAGGTATAATTTAGAGTGCAAAGGCAGTATTTCCTGTGCATTGCTGACCTCTCAATGTTATCAAAGAAGAGAATCCATAATCCATTTTGGTAGGTTTTGGCAATGAGGATGAAATGAAGTCTCAGATGCTGACATGCAGCAGTTGGGGTGTAGAAGGGTCCTCAAAGCACACCCACAGATGTCACCCCTCGCAGGTGGTGGAAACAAATGCTTGGGGACAACTGGTCTAGGAAATGAGCCACCCAGGATTTAGTCCTAACCTTAAATGATCTATACTTCTGCATGATTTACAAATACTGTCAGCTCTGTTTTTTTGTGGATTCTGGAGTGGCAAATTTGTCTACTTGCTAAAATTTATTTGTAACCCCCAAATCAATACTTGTGACACTTTCAGTCATATACAGACGTGCCTACAGAGTGGCAAAAACTTGTGTCGCCATATACACCCAACATCTGTGTTCCCAGCTGAGCTCAAAGGAAGCCATACTCTGCGTTTCCATTCCAGCACCCCTGCAGAGGTGGCCGGCCTGGGGAGCACATGTGGGGAGCACAGTGTGGGGCAGGAAGTTTTGCCTCTGGGGCCCGTTGGATGAGGTTTGAGTCCCAGTTCTGCCACCTGTTGTGGGGGCACCTCAAGCAAGTCATTTAACGCTTCTGAACCTTGGTTTCTCTTCTGCAAAATAAAGAAAAGTAGACTCTTATGAGGGTGAATTGTTTTTAGGCTTTAAGATTATAATCTGTGTGAGCTACATGTACGCACACCTTTCCCCCAGGAGCAGCAGTCCAGTGTTCATCCGTTCAGTGTGTGGGGGCCTTTATCTTTATGGAACCTACCTTCCACAGAGAACAAGGGTAGACTGTGCATTTTCATGTGGAGTATTTTAGAGAGTGGCTGGATCTGGGCATGATGCAATTTGGAAGACATCGTAATGAACCTCAATTGAAAATACAGTCTGAACTCAGTGTGTGTCAGTGACTCGGGCCAGCTGTATACCACATTGTAGTTCCCTATTCTCACTTGTAAAACAATAATGTGCAAAATAATGAATTCCTTCTATGATGTATTTTTTCTGTCTTCGCATGAACAGGACACATTATTTGCTCATTTGTTTTCAGCAAATTACAAATTTTCTTACAGTATTACACTTCAAAGATATAGGTACAAAATATACAGAATTCATAGAAATGTAATTATTTTATCACCCCCGACAGTTCCCCAAATTTGTGGCAGTAAAAATATACAGACCAAGTTTCCCAACCCCACCCACACAACATTTATCTATTATGAATGGGATTTTTGTTTTCAAGACTTACTCAGTCTTTATGCCTCAATGATTTATTAGGCACTGTGCTGAGTACTGTGGAAGATTTAGATTTAGAAGATATTTTTCCTTCTCACCAAAGTATTTATACAATTTTGGAGGAAATTAACTGAACATACAAAAAAGAAAAAGAAACTATATGATCAAATATGTGCAAGTATATTGGAGTTTATATGTTTAGTCAATAACTTCATGCATCCAAGAGTCTGAAAACCAGAATTTTAGCCATTTTGAATCTTCCTTGATTTTCATTCATGCTGTAATTCAAATTCTAATTACTTCTCACTTCTAACAATGTGATTGATTCTAAACATTGATAAAATAAATGGAAAAAATGTCACTGACACCACCAACTATAACAAAAATTGTTCCAAAGTTTCCACACGGAGTCAATAAACTCTACCTTGGTGGGTTAAATGAACCATGGGAAGCCATAAATTCAGAATTTTATGCACCTTGTAAGAACATGGTATAAAACGTAGATGGACTGCCTCTTCTAGCACAGTGAGAATTCTCTGATCAGTGTTTGCAGTTATGCTGTGTATTAAAGCCACTAGAGTCCATTTGACAAATCACCTCTCCAAAGTACTAAATGTGTGGTTAAATGATTGTTATCCTCCTATTCACCTCCTTTCCCCTCATTGGGCAGGGAGCTCTCGTCTCCATTTGCCATTTTGTGCAGAAAATATGGGACAACCTTTGTAGTGAAGTTTCTGTCCAACACCTTATTGGCCTGACTGTGGGTGAAGGAGCGCTGCAGAGGATCCAGAGCTCACACAAAGGGTTCACATCCTCAGCAAGACACCGGGGTCTCCCGGAAGAAAGCAGGGCATCCCTTGTGTTATCTGCCGACAGGATGGCTATTCTGGGCTTGTGCTGAGAAACTCGGGGAAATATCTAGCTGGCTTTAAGGAAGGAGGCAGTGCAGGGCTTGGGTTCTGTGGGTTCATTCTGAGCTCCCTCCTTGGCATTCAGCTCTTGGTAACTGCGCTGATCCACACCTATCCCAAGGTTAGGTGCCACAGTGTCCCAAGCAGCCTAGAACATTCCCCTTTGGAAAGTAATTTTTCAGTGGAACCTTTATAGAGGCCAAGGAAAAGCTGAGGCTACTCATGTGAACCAATATCGCATGCACAGGCACATACCCATTCATTAAAAACAAGTTGTCCTTTAATTTAAATAGAACAGTCACAGCCACTGCTTCTAGAATTGCCCCATATCAGAAAAAGCCTAAGATTTCTAATTATGTCATTTAACTGAACTCTAAGAAATATAATCCTTTTTAAATAGAGCCTATTGTCTTCAAATTGCACGTTTAAATAAAGGAGCGCAGTCCTTTTACCAAAGTACTTCATGAATGTTCAGAAGTGTCAGATTCAATAATTTATCACCTGGATACCACATGCTTTGAAGTTGAGGATATGGTCGCAGTGGTAATGACACGGCAAATTATGTTACTGGGGCGTGACAGCCTCCAAAGGCTACTTGGATTTCAGCTATGTGGACTTCACATCTTTATAAAGACCTGGGTCAAAGGGGCATGGTGTTCACACATGTGTTATAATTGTTTGATGTCATGGAATTTAATAATTTGCTCCTTAGATTCAGGCATGCATGACAATCTTTCTGTTACCATAACAAGTCCCTAAATGTGGCACATCTTTAAATATTTAGGTGCTTTGTAATTACTTCTAGTCATTCTCACTGCATTTGAGGCGAGGGAGTGTTTCCATCTCTAATAGGAGTCAAGAAATTTTGCCCTTGTGGAAATGTGTACGTGGAGGAGATACTTTACTGTGAGTAATTGATGCCAATAGATAAGACGTTTAAGTTTTGTTAAAGACAGAAAAAGCACTCCTGGTATAGTCTAATTTTGCATATTATTGTTGTTCTGTAATCTCTGTTCACATGAATTTTACCTACAAAAGTATAAGTGAAGTAATGTCAGACTATTTGTAGTCAGACAGAATTAATTTTCCCAACTTTGAGCCAAAGCCTAAGTAAGAAGGAATGATACTTTTAGATAAGACCCGTTGGCAGCTCAGAGTTTATTTTCTCCTTCCTCCTTTGGTATCCTGAAAATAAGGGTTTCTGTGTGTGTGTGCACGCGCGCGCGCGCATGTGTGTGTGTGTATTTTGAGTACTTTGCTTTCATAAAACAGTGGAAATGTAGTACATTTGCTCTCTGGTCGGACAAGTTTGTAAACTGAGTGTGGCAGACATGAGTTTTGCTCAACAGGCAGTTTTGGTCCTTGCAGCTAATGACATGAGTCAGCAAAACACCCACAAAAAACAATCAAAAAAACACCTCTTGTAAAAGCTGCAATATATGCTAGTCTAAGGGCCAATTTTACCGATTTGGGGGCATTTCATTTTTATTTATCAGTGATCTACAATCTACACATCGTAGCTTTTAAAAATTAAAAAGAAAATAGAAAAATGTCATAGGAGAACATTTACTTTAAAAAATTATTTTTATTACTCCTATTCAATGACCATAAATAACATGTACTCTCAGTATATAAATATATAAGTTACTTACTTCAAAACATTGCATATAATGTATTTATGTGATTATATAAATTATATATTATAGTTATATAAGTATACATAAACTATATTATATATTAATATTACTTATCTTGTTTGAGTATTTAACACATATTAAATCATATATTGATGTGCTCTCCTCCAATCTCAGCAATTTATTTTTAAAAGTGTAATAATCGTTACTTATGCAAAGCTAGGAACAGAAAATATCATCTGTGTTTTGTACAAGTAGAATACCATCAGGACACAAACCCCTCAATCTATTACCAGAATTAGTCTGAGAGCGCTAATCCAATGTCAAGGATAAGGATGTGGGAGGTGGGGTGGGGTCAGGAGGGTGGGAATCTTTTGTGGTCAACATCTCCTGGAGAAAATCACAGTTTGTCAGAGAAAGAATAACAGTGGATTCCATTTTATTCTACTGTACAAAGAAAATGCAAAATCTTTCCCCCCACAGGCATTTCCAAAGTGCTAATTTGTTGTAAGTCACTCTCATTAACTTGAAAGCATTTTGATAATTTTGTCTCTGTTTAAAAACACATACCAGTCATTAAAGTTTTCATTAGTTACTGAATAGTGTACATGTGGATTGAGCTATTTGGGGTGAATAATAAAGAAGAAAATGAAATGAATGTGAGAAAAGATCCTTCAAACTAAGCTAGCCAAGATAAATCACAGATTTCAAAATAATGTGTCTCTTGGGAGAAAGTTGCTTCTGTGCTTCAAAACTTAAGGATGTTAGTCCCATAAACTTCCACACATTTGAAGTGAGTGGTAAGCAGCTGCATGTCATATTCAAAAATGCTAGGATAAAATGTGAGTATTGTGTTCTGTTTTTAACTTTGTCACCTTCAATGAGACAAGTGGTTCTATGTCACAGTTACACCTCGGATCCGACTTACCAAAGATGGATTACACCTGCACCTCCTCATAGAGGTGTGGGGACAGCTGAGATTAGACACAATAAGGAAAGATGTGATAATAAATATGAACCCAGAGTAAGAGGAAGTATGATGGACTGCTCTGTATACAGGGAAAACTAGCATTAGTCATGAAGAGTAAACAAAATACTGTTCATAGATGTCAGAGGCCACAGATAGCTTCCCAGGGTTCACAGAGGGAGAGAATGAATGAGCTTCGGTGGCGACAGTACCCCGATCCACAGAAGGCTGCCTCCCATCCGGAAGCCCTTCTCAGCCTCAGCCCTGGATCACCCCGATGTCCCCCAGGGAACTCTCCGAGTGCACTACCATCTTCTCTGTAAGTCCACTGCTTGCTTACTCGTTCCTGACTGTGTACTCTGGTGATGTCACCTCTGTGTGTCATCTATTTGTTTACACTCTGGGCTACCCAATCTAAGGAGTCAGCTTTCCCACTTGGCCCTGGACTTGCCCTTCCCCTCAGCCGGGTGCCATCCATGTGCTGGCCTGACATGTTTACCCTGCACTGGCATCATTCTCAGCCTGTGCTCGGCTCCAGAGGAGACTGGGAAATGCTTCCCCTAGGTATGTGCTTCAGGTGGCTCTGCCAAGCCCCTGGGTTCTTGCACGTGCCCTGCTAGTGGAATTCTCAGAACATTGTGAGACAGATCAGTGTGAATTCCAGCTTCCTTATCCTGCTAGATATTTACCTACAAGCATAAAGGTCCCATTGCCAATGACAGGAGAGCCAGGTGCTTTCAGGGTTACTCACCTACTGACTTAGGCCCATGCCTCTCAAACTTCCAATGTGCACACAAATTACTTAAATCTTGCTAAGATGGAGATTCTGATTCAGTAACTCCTGCAACGTAGCCTGAGATTCTTCAGATCTAACAAGTTCCTAGGGAATGACAATGCTCTTGTCCTCCATACTTGGAGTTGCAGGAATCTAGGCAGAGCTGGGTTGAACCACTCAAACAGAAGGAGAGCCCCCTGCTGGAGCAATAGGAACACTTCTTATGGAACGCTTCCTGCCACTAATTCCTTCAGTAGCTTCAAGGCTGTTCCCGGGACGAGTCTTCTGCCAGGGCTTGAACTGGAGCAACAAAGCCCATTGTATTGGTTAGGCAAGGGCCAGCCCATCGTATTGGTTAGGCAAGGGCCAGCACTCTCTGCCAAGACGGGTTGGCTGGCCTCACCGAATCCCATCGCTATGGGTTTAGATCCAAGTGAGGCTGAGCCTCCAGCCAAGCAGGACTGGCCTGTCTGTGAGGGAGAATGCCAAGGTTGTATCTTAGTCACAGGTCAGGTCACCCGTATGGACACCCAGGCCCACAGCTTCAAACACTGCATCTCATCTGTCCCCTTACTAATTTAAGCCATCTCTTCAGCTATGTTAAATATTGCCAGGAAGAAGCCGTTTGGCATTTAAATGGCCTGTCTTCAGTACTCACCGTAGGACCCTGGAACAAGCAAGTCACGAAGTTATTATTAACAATTCTGGTCACACAGCATCGCGAAGTGAAGGCATTCCCAATAATTCTGCCAGAAGGAAGGTTTTAAGGACGTACTACACCCTGGCTTCCAACAACAAGCCTTTGGTGCAGAGAAGGTGGCAGGAGCAGGAAATGAGGCTAGTGCATCACAGCACACAGTGGAAGAGGTTTTTGTCTCCTGAACAAAGGCTTCTAAAGCTTGCTATAGTTTAAGAGGTCGAGTTGCAAATACCCAGCCTCTCCCCACTGTAGCCCAGTCAAAGAACAAGTGTCACACTGGGCAGTGTGGAAGTAATGACTCAGCCAACATTCATCCTGACAGCCACACTCACACAAAATGGTGAGCAGGAATGGCATCAGCTTAACACATGAAAGGCCACAAATGTGTAGAAACCTAGTTGATAATAAAATATGGCACATGCAGATGTATATCTGGTGGAAAGGACACGTTGAGAGATTATTTACACTTACTGTGAAGACATCTATAATTGACAGAGTCTTAGAATCATGAAAATATGGACCCGCCCACAGGACTTTATTCTTATATGATTTATATACTTCAAGCAATTATGTCACTTTTACCTGAAAAATACAGTCTGTGTTATTCTGGCAATTAATTTCCTAACACAATATTCATATGAGTAATATAGATATTTCAGTGGAAATACTGATTTCTGCAAAAGAAACAAAGTTCTGAAATGAAAAAAAAATAGGAACAATAAATTAAAGTTTTGAATTGAAAAAAAATCCACTGCTATATTTAGAGAAATGCAACAATGTACTTACTGAGCACCTGGTGTGAGAAGGACAGTTGTCTCAGGACAAATCTCACATTGTGAGTGTCGTGACTCACTCACTCTTGGGTGTGTCCCTGTGTTCGAGGACAGGACACATCTACATACACAATTATCAAATACATTTGGACATTTTGTTTTATAGGAGAACTTACAAAAGGCAGACAGGTCTTGTGCCCTGAGGGGTGAATGAAGCGCAGATATGTATATCAATGCTGGAAGGCAAGGTAGAGACGAGGCACAACTTCAGAAGAAATCTGTTTAGAAAAAGAGACAGGACTGTGGTTACACAGGTGCTGGGAGGGCTCAGGAGCCTAATGTGGATGGTGGGGCACCCCACGATTTGTGGAGCATGAGGCCACTGCCACCACAAGGGCTGGAAGGGCCTGGAAGACAATAGTGTTCCTGGAGCCCAGAAGCCAGGGCTGCTGGGTGGAGGCTGCCCAGCAGGGCCCGGGACCGGCGTAGGAACTGGACCCCTGGAGGCGCCCCTGCGAGGTTGGAGGGGATGAGCAGTGGCTTAGAGTCTGGCTACTCTCCTCCTTTTGTCCTCGAGACTTTCCTCAATATCCTCCATTAGCCAAGCCTACCAAGGACACCTGGGAAATTTTGTTTCCAGTGACATAGAGCAAAGTGGAGTATACGTAGGGAATGAAGCTGAGAGCAGCAGGCAGGCAGTGGACCAGTATAACTGGTAAAAGCAAGGATTGCAGAAAGCAAAGGAAGTTTGGGAAAGGCCAAACAATGCTAACATCACTAAGTTAGGGTGACTTACGACAAGTTCGTGCCTCCTTTCTTCACAACTCCTGGAGTACCTAGCAGAACAGTTGGCGGCTGGTGAGTCTCTGGAAAACAAACCTCCATTAGCCAAATGCACAAGGGAAGGAATGAATGAACTCAGGTAAACTGAAAATGGAATCATATACTGGGACCACATCTTGGCAGGTCTTGAGTGACGGGCTAGGAAGTTTGACATCTTCTGGTAGGCAAATACAGAGCCATTTAAGACCTTTAAAACCATGAACACTATTATACTTCCTATTGGACAGATGTAGAGATAACCTTATCAAGTTAGCTCAGCCAGAACTGGCTACATAATTTGTGGGGCTCAGTGAAAAATAAAAATTGAGACCCTCTCTTCAAACATTTTTGAGGAACATAAGTTAAACAAAGCCCTTGGAGCTGATCTGAGCCCAGTATATACATTAAACACTTGTGAAAAATATATTTCCTAGGATGGGTGTTAATTATCAAACTTTATCTATTATCTTTAAGACAGCTACCATTCTTTCATCTATTCTTGAGTGGCCCGTTCTCCTGATCTCTTGTGGAATGAAATGGAATTAACTCTTCACATGCCAAACATGAACAGACAGGGTGCTGGAGACCAAAAGTTTCTTCCTACAAACTAATTGTTTTAAAACTCATGTAACATGTTAAAAGCACTGTCGTTAAAGCACTGTTAGGCTGTGTTTTCACGATTTGCTTAATTCATCCCTCTTGAGATCATTTACTTTGAACCTCTTCCTAGGCTCAAATAGGAGCTAGTATTTGCTTTTGGATGTAAAAACAGAGTTCATTTTGCTGGAATTTGTGGTTGGTGGTGCCCACCATGTTGTCCCTAGGAGTTCAGCATGTGCTCTAGATTGCATTCCATGACTTACAGCAGACTGATGGTGCTGTCTGCCCAGTGACTGGCATCTACAATCTATCAAGACTTTAGGCTTGCTGAAGGAGTGTTGATTTTGTATTTAATATGAGTGTGGGAATAAGGTTGGCCTTTTGGAAAATTTTTTCTATCATTCTAGTTTTTAAGAAGTCATATATTCTCTCATTTTTCCTATTCAGTCATTCACCCATCAACAAGTATTTACTTAGCCCCCAAGCACTTACATTTAGGCTGTCCATGACATCAAAAGCTTACTGTCTATTGAAGAAGAAAAATAAGTAAAGTAAGCAGGGATTTCCAATCAGTGTGGAACCTGAACTGATGTGAAAGAATTTTCTCCCTGACTCCAGACACATAAAATGGGAGGCAAAATACAGCAAAAGCTTTCAAGTTCAGCATGAAACAACAATGTAAAAACCTTTACATTCCAGTTACTAAGAGGAATTAAAAGTAATACATGTTCACAGCACCTGAAGCTGTTGCTATTCTTATAGCCACATTGGAAGAGGAACCCAGGCCACAGGGCCCCATGCAAACAAAAATGTGAAATCCTGACATTTGTGAAAGAGCCCTGGACACCTGCCAACTGTCCCAGGGATGCAGTATTAGCAAGCAGGCCAGGGTCCTCGAAAATAAAATGAGTTGACCAAAGGAAACTTGCATCTCTGCCTTCCATACTCTGTGTGTGTAGGATACTAATTCAGCTACCCTAGTGATACAGTTTGATAAATTAAAATAACCCATGGCCGAAAATTGGTGAAATGCCTGGCTGTCATCAGAGGTAGATTCAAAACCCTGTAGAAATACTGTGCCAGGGGCCTGTGGAATATCCATGGAGAACTATCCTCATTGAAGGTAAGATTGTGTTCAATTATTAAAAAGCATATGATGATGTGAATTGTCATGAGGGAGAATCAGCACACATCACACAGAAGAAAGATTTTATTCCAATGAATCAGAAACAATGATGAACGGGAATTTGAAAAAGATCTTAAAAGTGCATCTTAAGTGTTCAAAGAAGTGAATAAAGGGTTAAAAACTCCAAGAAAACATATAAAGCCAGAATGAAAAAAGAACATAGAGGTATAAGTAAACACCAAATGGAATTCTAGAACTGAAAAATAAGTGCTATTAAAATAAAACTTAATAAATGGATTGGACAGAAGACATGTTTTTCAAAACTAGTGATTTGGAAGGCATCTGAGGAAATAATAGAATGAAGAACAGAGAAACTAAGAAATGAAAATGAGTTAAAAAAAGGACAAGTCTAACATGTAGCAATAAGAGAAAGAAAGAACAAAGAATAAACAAATACCCAAAGCAATAGTTTCTCTGAATCTTCCACAATTAAAAATTTCATGTTGATGAAACCCATCAGCTCAAATGTCAGAGATGAAATGAAGACTGGAAATCTTTCCACTGGATTTATCCAAGTGGAGATTGTTGATGATTTAGGCAAGAGGAGAGTCACTGAAGTAGTGGGAACAGAAATGTTGCAGTGAGTTGAGGACTGATGGGGAAATGCAGAAGTGAAGACGGTGACCAGGGGCAGCTCCCAGCTCAGCTGGGAGTGAGAGGAGGTGGGGGAGCCAGGTGCTGGGATGAAACTACCGCAGAGGGGGGTTCATTTATGTTGTTAAAGGGAGGAGGCTTCACCATATTTAAATACTAATGAGGCAGAAGATCTAATGGAGAACCAATAAGAGGGAAAGGGAACAATCTGGGGAGCCTGGAGGGTGTGTGGTCAGGAAACCTTGAAGAGAGTATGTCCTCCTGCCGTGACACTGAGGATGAGAAAGCATAGCGTGACGGCAGCCATGTTGGCCAAACTTTGAACAGGAAGCTCATGGACTGGCATCCGTCTTAACTGTGAAGTAAGAAGTGCGGTGATGTACTTTCTCTGTGGATAAAGGGGAAGGTCTGACATGCCTATCATGAAGTGTAAGACCGAGAACTAAGAAAACTCAGAATTTCCAGGCACCCTGACAGCCTAGTGAGGGTTGGATACCATAAATGCGTGCATTCGAGTATTTCACTGCATCTTCACTCACCAGTCAAATGAAAAGGTGGAGTTGAACTGATCCCAGGATGATTCTGCCAGACAGCTGAACAGAAAGTCAAGGGAACCAGGATGTTGAAGCCATGATAAGAGGTTTAAAGCACTGGCCTAGTGGAGAAATGGCACTCATTTACATACACAGGATTCATTGATGCATCTAAAAGGAGCAAGTTGTTAAATGGTTTTTAGACTAAGTTTTTAAACAATTTTCACTTTTGATAAGAAAAAGTAATGTTTTACGTAGTGTTGGGTGGTTGGGAGGAAGAGGAGCAGCAAGGAAACATTTGGGTGAGGAACCATTTAGGAGGTTTCTGAGTACAGGAGAGAGGAAAATGAGGCATTTAAGGGCCCCAAAGTAGTACCATATGCATTAGTTATAACTTGCTTGTTTCCTCACAGATTATTACAAAAAGCAGCTGCTCTGAGTTGTCTTATCCAGACCATGCCCTTGTGTTACAATAATAAAATGATTGAGAAGTAGAGGAGCTTTATAAAAACTGTTAACTAGTTCCAGAAAAAATTTTAAAAACTGTCAATCTATATGTGTTAAATTTAACATCCCAAAGTTCATAGTCATGACTTCTTTTTAAACTCTGCTTTTTACAAAGGGGTGCAAAGGGCCTATAGAAAAATGAATCAATGTAAGGAGGAGCACTTTGGGTGCTAGCCCTCCATTGAAACTGGCAGAATTGAGTTGGTAGTTGAAATCCTTTGACTGACCCTGTACAGGAAAGTTTTTCATTTTCTTTTACTTTCTTCCTCTCTAAATTTCTAAAGAGGAAGAAAATGTCAGGTGGTAGTGTGGTGTCATGCCACAAAGTATTATTAAACTGTAACTACCAAACCAGAAAGCATCATCCTGTAAATTTAACGCAGTGTCAATTCTGATCTAGGTATTTGCTCTCCAAAGAGATGCTTAATCTTCTAAACAAAATTGAACTGAATGGATTTCAAAAAAAGTCTGTTGTGGTCAAATGTCAGCACAGTTTACCAGCCAAATAACCAAGAGACATTCCTGCAGGTGTGTATATGAATTTGAAACTTTGGTTTAGCTATGAAAATATTGATGGAGTGGTACAATGATAAACAGCACCACTGTACTTTCAAGAAGGCAATTACGAAACTAGGTCCTACTACTTGAATTTAATGTTTCAAATATGGAAAATTTTGTCTTCATTAAAAAAAAAATCAGAGGGATCAAAAACAAATAAGATCATACACCTATAATAGAAACCAATACAGAAATATAAGGCTTTCTTAGAAATAATTGGTAGCAAGACTTGAAGATATTTTCTGAACATAGTGATTTCCTGGAAGTTACGATATTTACAAAGTTTAATGAGACCTATTTAGTTCATCTTTTTAGGAATGACTTTAATTATATTTTTAATGACCAAATAAATACACATACATTCAAATAATTTGGTATATCTAATGAGATAATGAAAAAAGACAACTAGATTTGCGTGAAATTGTAAAATACCACAACTAGATAAAGCATTTTATTAAATAATGTAGGAAGTATATGAATAAGGTATTTTGGGGATAAAGTGATGAGGTGTTAAGAATCATATTGATTTTTCTTTTGCTTTGTCTTAAGAATTATGAATTTACATTCTGCATTTATTGAGAATATAATATTCAAAGTTTTCTTTCATTTTCACAATAACTCTAATAGTTAACTATTATTGTTTCCATCTTGAATGTGAGAAGATGGAAGTACAGAGAGGAAAGCAATTGGCCAAGCCATATAACTCTTGAAGGGAAGGATGAGGGTCCAAATGTTTGCCATGTTAACTACAAACAATTAATACTGACCACAAGCCAACGAGCAGTAGTGATCTTACAACATACTCTTTTCCTTTTGATTTTGTTG
Organism: Manis javanica; assembly: GCF_040802235.1. Taxonomy (NCBI): domain Eukaryota; kingdom Metazoa; phylum Chordata; class Mammalia; order Pholidota; family Manidae; genus Manis; species Manis javanica. The sequence goes on along the minus strand of NC_133164.1, from coordinate 63,563,076 downwards.
CTCAGATCCGAAAGTCTTCTTGAGTCACCATTATCTTAACATCCAAATAAATGGACTAATCCTATACCCCTCCCCTTATAATTTCTTTTGGTCAGCATCCATTCCATTTTCGGTTTGTGCCAAATTTTTGATCCTGCTTCATGTTTTATCACCTAGAACAGCACCCGGCAGCCCCTATCAGTCTAAATATGGTTCATAAACTTTTGCTGCCCTCACACAGCACTGCTAAACCTGACCAACTTTTGTTGATTTGGGAGTTTAATAGAATAGGGTTCAGCTCAGCACAGAATTAGAAACAACTTAATATTGCGATAGTAATTATGGTTCCAAACATTTGGTAGCCTTTCCTAAAACAGGAATTTCTTATTGGTTGTATCCTTCCTTAGGTCCCACTGATCGCCATATGCATATATTCACTGGGCCCCTCTCTTTTAGACCATTTTCCCCTTTACATTTTTCAGGGTCATTTTACCTCTCAAAAAAAAAATTCACCAACAACTCCCCTCGAAAACAGAAAGTGACTGCCATTCATTTAATTTTTAATAGTAAACTTTCTTGCTTGCTACATTAGTTTTATTCATATTCATTTTCATACAGTGGTTATGAAAGTCACTAGAATGACAAAAATAAGACCTAAAATTCTTGGTTTTCCAGAATTGGGAAAATAACCCAAAGTCTGACTCGATGTAGCTGGCTGTGAGGTGTTCATTCTCCAGCAAACTTTCTTATGTCGCACATTTTAATTCTGATACGTGGAATACTCCAGCCTTCAAGATGAAATATGGAGATGTTTATTTATGGAAAGAATTTTCTGTCCCTTAAACATAGGAAGAAAGGCTTTAGATGGTGGCTCTTCTTTCTCTCCCCTCAAGTTCATACATTTGAGCCCTGATTTGCATGCAGCAAAACTGAACATCTTGCCCCACTGAGGAGGTGGTATGCAAAGCTTGAAAAGATGACAGATAGCCCAGCAGGTCTGGCCTCTTCCCTTCCTGCTCTGAGTGGCTGGCTATCTGTTTCAAATTGTGGGTGCATTGTAGGGTGAAGCCTATACCTACAAGTGCCAGCCTCGCGCCAAGCAGTGTCCTTTTGACTGTAGGACTAAGTGAGAGTCTCTGCAGTCCAGCCCGAGAATGAAGGGGCCCTCATCGCTGGAGACAGGATCAGCCTAACAGAAGAGGCCTTTATGTTTCATGCCTCTTTCAAAAGTTTATAGTGTCATATGCAATTCTGTCAAAAATTTCTGAGATAACAAATATAACAACATCCACCAAACACATTTCTTTAGATGACTAGTTCACCCATTTATGGGGGCATTATTTGGAAGCCAAGAACACAATCTAGACTTTGAATCATCTTGACTTGAAGCTAGCCTACCATGTTGTTTAAAGCCCAAATAGTACTTCCCACGATAAAAATGCCACTGCTCTGAATTGCAGGGACAAGGGTGCTGTGCCTGTGTTCTCCATGGTGGCATCCGGATGTGTGGATATCATTAAAGAGAGACAGCAACCTGGCCACGTCATGCTGAGCCTGTGAGAATGATGGCACAGTCCACAGCCAGCATTTCTTTTTCCATGGAAGGCTTAGGTATTATAAGAATGTGATCTGGATTCTGTAACATTTTTCTTAAAAATATTATGCTTTTCTATACGTATCTATCATCATTTTTCCAGGATTTCTTACCAGCTTCTAAAGAACCGATATCAGCCTGCCCATTAATGCTCAGAATTAATTATTTCACCCAAATATTTGGCAGTGTCATATCAGAGTTCAAAAAAAAAAAAGAACAAAAAATCACCATGTATCCCATAGGTATTAAGGATCCTAGGGAAATCTCTTAGGTGTCCCTGGCAGTGTAAGGGGATCATCCACCAGAGGGACTGACACCTTCTCCCTCCAAAGCCACCTCAGGGAAGATGGGGAACAACACTATGAGGTTCTACAACCATCCTGGCCTCCCCTCTGCTGCCCTCTCCCAGATTTAAATGTAACTGGTTCAATGGGAAGATAAAACTAACATTTTTAAAAATAGGTATGCAAACCACCTTATTCTTTTTTTAAAAAACCTGTAACAGGTAGTGAATTGAGGAATTTAAAATCAAAGTGACCAACTGGGATGATGTGTTTGGGTAATTTTGTGGAAAAAATAAACGTATTTTGCACAACAGAGGGAAAGGAATAGAACTGACCCATTTCAAAAAGACTTCAGAAAACATTTTATACAAATGACAATGGATCATCTTTATCTGATAATATGTGTGAAAAAGAAAGGTTAACCCTGTCCCACTTGATTTACTTTATACCAGTATAGTGTTTATTAAGAATTTTTTTCTATTTCTTATTATGCAAATAAATTTAACAGTGATTCACTTATCAGGAACTTGATTGAATTTCATTCATTTATATTTTTCCCCCTTAAAGTAAGCCTTGCCAAGTATTTTTGAGAAGAACCTGGAGACTGCACAGATAAAAAGGATAATTTAAATCAATCTGTGTCTCTCTGTTCATACAGAAATTAAGCCAACATCACAGAAAATCTGAGGAAGCATATGTGATCTTCGAAAGTCCAGAATTCAAATTCAGTACCTAACATTGAGTGATCTTGGGCAAGTTGGGCTCTCTGAACCTCTGTTGCTTCCTCATTTATGAACTGTGGGTAAACTACCCCTCCTAGCCTCCCCTTGGACTGTGGGGACCAGTGAGGCAGTGTGTGTGTGTGCCATCATGCCTGTGCACTCTTAAGGGACCACCCTTGGTGCGTGTGTCATGGTGCACCTGCCATGTAATTGCTGGGCCTGGGGCAAGAGAACCAGTGGAGGCTCCATTCCCTTTCTCCCTCCATCACAACCCTCCTGCATTGTGAGGGTCCTCATGCATATGCATCGGGACCAGTTTGCACACACATGCAAGCCCCAGGCATCCTTTGAACACCCCACAGACCTTTGCACCAATGGTGCAGTCCCCTAGAGATCTGATTTGGGAAGAAGACCCCTGTGGGCCCTGAAGGGCATCAGGGATGTTTGAAAAGGAGTTCCTGCATCCCAGGTGCTCAGTGTCTGGTCGAGGCAAGGCATGGCCTCCGTGGGCAAATGCATTGCCCCCCTCACACTATGTGGAGGTGATGTGTCTGGAAGAGGGCAAGAGTGGTCTCTTTAAAGTGCAGGGAATAGGCCCCTGACTAGGGAATAGGCCCCCTTATCACAATTACTGGGACTATCTTAAAGGCAATGAGCTCTCCTTCAAGTCTTTTTCTAGTTCCTTCAGTGTAGAATATTTAGCTAAACAATTATTTAGCACTCCCGTTTATTTAACGTAGAGTTTATTTTGTAGTTAGGCTGTGTAGAATATAGGATGCTTGCAGCTGCACATAACTCTACCTTAAAGCAAAAAAAGGATTAAATAACCCCTAACAAGGAATCCCGAGGAGGGTGGTTCCGGTCCATTAGCTCCGGCCGTGGTGGCGTTGTCCTTCCGCCATCCTCGCAGTAAGTTGGTTTGTCACGTTCCATGCATCAGACCCAAATGTGACAACCCCCACTGGAAGAAAAGGAAATGTTTTTCCTATGTGTCTCCTTTTTATTGACAAGGAAACCTTTTAATGAAATTCCTCAACAGAATTCCTCGCACATGTCATTGGCCAGAAATGCCAAACGAGCACCTACAGCAGGGAGAGCGGGACCACGGCAAGGATTTCTGTCAGCGGGGTTTCACCCGCAGCACGTGAGAGGAGGGCTGGGTGCCGGCGGGGGAGGAGGAATGCCTGCAGGGCGGTCGTCGGAGGTGTCTTCCTGGGCGAACAAAGCCTGAAGCCACTCCCTCCGGGCAGGGCCGCCCCTTGGTCCTGTGCAGGGGAAGCTTCCCGCGGCTGAGAATGCTGGGAGACCATCGGGGTTCCCGGCCCTCCTGTGCTCGAGGACACCCACCCCCGGGGGGGCCCCACTTCCTGGCCTTCTGGCTGGGCTGCTCAGAGGAGCTACCCTCCGGCGGTGTCAGGGCCTCGCTTGCTTTTTCTGAAATCAGCGTCTCCCACACGGAACACCAATAAAAGATTTTGCCAGAAATTAGCTTATTGTCTTGGGTGCGCAGGTGATATGTACTCTCCTGGCCTCCCAGAGTTTCTCCCTCGCCGTCCCTGTCATTAGGTGAGGGCCCCCTTCCAGCCGCCACTGGGGGCCTCCTCCCTTGAGCCCGTCGGGAATCTGTCGTTTACCCTTCGCAGTGACGTTCTCCCCTCCCGTTATGTCCTAGGCACTTCGCAACGTGTCTGTGTCTCTGCTTTCTGCTAAGTACCCAAGTGCTGGCAAGCCTGCCCTCACATAAAATGTACCAGATAATTAACAGCTTTTCTTGGGAACTCAGGGAGTCCGCCAGGTTTTCAGAGGATAGTTTTACAAGATTACAAGTACACGGCGGTGCCTCAAGGTGATCAATCAGTACCCACTGATCTGAGCCCTCTCCCTTATTTTCTTCCTTCAGTTCATGAAATAGGGGTGTCCCGGATTTTCCAAGGCCCGAACCTTCAGTGCAGGTTAATGTGAAGAAAAGATGAGCATGATGTGGATTTTTTAAAGATGAAGGAAAAATTTGGGCTAGTGAGCTTGAAAGCTGTACTGATATCTCAAAGAATAAAATTAAGCTCACCTCTGGCCTCCACCAGCTTTCTCCACTAATAAGGTGAAGATTAAGAGCATGGGAGAGAAAGCAGTGAAATGTGGTCATTTCCTCTGGATGAAAAGCTGGGCAGGATCATGTGTCTGTTGGCCAAATAAATTGCTGTTTGAAGTGAACAAACTGACTTTACAAGCACAGATTCTAATTGGACTCATATCATTACCTTTTGTAATGAAAGGTTTTCCTTGTTGCCTTTATACAGCAAATTAACCCTAAATAGTTTTAGAACTCTGAATTCAATAGTCTACTAATTTATCCCTTAAAAGTAAATCTACCCAGGGAAAGTATGAAACATTTTAATTATTGAGCAGAGATTGCTGTTGAATCTTTTCAGTGTTTCAGTTCAGAGGTTTTTTGTATAATTCTAACCTTAATCAATGAAGATTTTGAAGCCCAGGTGAATATTTAAATGCTGCTGTTTCAACTGGTTACCCAGTTGATGAGTTACAAGTTCTAACATGCTAAATAACTAGCAAGTCTCTACTTTACTTTTGATCAGTAGCCTGGACATAGGGTAATATTGTAATATTTTTGTAAAGACAAACTATACATTAATATACATAGATTGTATTTTAACCACCCTCCTAATAGTAACATTTTTTTTTTCATGAAATGGAATAACTTTAGATTCTAAAATACTGGATAATAGAACATATTTACAGGTATAGATAAGCAAACCATCTTAGGAAAAAAGGAAACTAGGAGAACCATGCTTTAAGTGGGAAAAAATATCTGTATATCTTGGTATATATTGATACGTATATCAATAAATGTTCTCACTATGGAAACAGAAAAGGAGTTGTTTTTACCATCTATTGGTGCATAAAGAAGTGTGCCAAAACTTCGTGCTATGAAACATTTGCTTGCACTTGTATGGGTTAGGAATTTGGAAAATGTTGCAATGAACAGTTTGTCTGTGATCCATATGGTGTTCACCGAGGTGACTGGAGTGCAAGGGTCCACTCACAGGTGGTTGCTTCATTCACACACGTCCAGCATCTGGTTTGCTGGCCATGTGTGGTCCAGGCAGCTCTCTTCCTGTCCATGTGGTCTCCATGTGTGGCTGTCTTGAGCTTCCTCACAGCATGGTGGCCCCAAAGTAGTCTGACTGCTTAAACTGTGGCTGGCTTCTCCTAGAGCAAGTATTCATAGACTCAGGAAGTGGAAGTGACCAGATTCTCAAGGCTTATGCCTAGAAACTGGCATTACCAGCATCTTCTATTACTTCAGAAAGTTACGAAGGCCTAGACAGATTCCACAGAAAGGGAATTCAACCCTACCTCTTAACATAAGGTCAGTTTAATCCTAGCACAGGAGTAAGTAAGCATACTGTGAAAAAACTACTCATATTACAAAATAACTCATTCTTCTTTCTTTTATAGAATGAACATTCCAAAGACACTTAGAATATTATGTCATTTAAAAATAATTATTCACAATTTACTAGAAACATGTTACTGCACAATGGAAAGTATAATGTACTTCCCTGTTTTAGTTAGTAGTTGGGGCATACATCAGTAAAACTAGCATTCCATTCTGCAGAGATATTTAAGACCTGTCAATCACTGTTTTTTTTTTCTAATCTGACTCCAACATCTAAAGGTATTCCAGAAAACTTCTCTGCCAAAAATGACTGACTCAGAATGAGGTTCTGAATTTCAAAAGGTTTACTCTCAGATTTAATTCGCATAGGCCAGTGTGGAGAAGCTGAACAGAGCTTGTCACATTAATTATGTGCTTGCCAGGGGATCTGAGTGGGAAGAAATTCTGTACTTGAGTATTGTGAAGACAGTATAAAACTATTGTTTCCCATACTGATTGTACTACTCTTTGCAGAGAGGTCAACCCAAGAAAAATCTTTGAGCATTCTATTCTTCCCAGGCTTTCTACCCACTATGACGGATGGCAGGCCCCGGGGCCGGGAGTGCAGATGGAGAGTCAGCTCTGCCAAGGCAGATGGTCAACCTCTGAGGCCCAGCTCTATCTGTATCAATATATTTGTGAAGGCGCAGTTTCTGTAGCTTGGTACACACTGTCTGGAGCTCACAGTGCACAGCATGCTCATAATGGCTCGCTCTGCTCCAGCATCCTAGCAACACATCAACTAACCAAATAGAAACAGACAGAAGAGCAAGTGGAGTTTATCTAAACCTACAGGAGGACAGTGAAAACCCACAACCACACAGAGGCTCACCACTAGTGTCTGCTCAGGCCAGTGCCATTTCAACATCAGCATAAATCCAGGCATAAATAATACAGTAAATCCCTCAGCCTTTCCATACTGTGGATCAAACAGAAATTAGGCAGTTTCTGCAGTCTTCTGTAGACCACTTTAGACCAGCTGGACTTTAAATTGGCTCACTTAAGCTCCTCTGTTCCTGTACTTACAATCCTCTCATATCCCAGGTTGTGCAATTTCTTTTGGAATTAATATAAGATGATATTCTAACTAAAAAGACCATTGGGTCTTGGAAAAGTCAACTTACTTGTTCAAGATCCTACCATTTGTTGCAGGGAATCACTTCTGGCAAGTGAGGCATTCTGATTTCTAGAAAAGTCCTCCCTTTCTATTTAGACCATATGTTGACAGTCCGATAGCTGCTGCTCACTACAAAATGTAGGTAGGAATCCAAACCACAAATCCTAGGTTCTAAAATCATATCATCTTAGCTCATAATTGGGGAGAGTTTTGCCATGTCAACTTGTGTTTCATCAAACCAATTTACACTTGGAAAGAGTTAAAACTTGAGAAGAAGAAGAAAGGACTTAAATAAAATGGAAAGCCACTTCTTCCTTAAAAACTCTAAGTGAAGTCAAGAGTAAAGTGATGGTAAAGATATCCAGAAACTATCAAAGACTGAACGTGATAATATTTGTGTAGTGAAGCAACTGATCTTAAGAATATTAAGAATTATCATATGTTACTAGGGACCATCTGACATGGAATGTTCTTGAAGACAAGCACCTAGCGATACACCGTGTTGCTGTGTCCTAGGCACTGAGGTGAGAGCATCATGAACATGACTGCATGATGCCATGAAAACATTTAGGATTATTATGAATCCTAATCACCTCACAATGACTCTGGCAAGGAGGAACCAGTATTACCCCCTTTTCCAGATAAATAGAATATGATTTAGAGAGGTTAAATGATACGCTTAGTATTCCACATTGACTAAGTGGAAGAGCTGCAAACCTGAGCTTTTCACCACTCTACAGAGCTGTCTCTACTCTTCATAGCCAGTAAACTCAAAACAGGTAAAAAAAAAAAAAAAAAACCTCTGGGTTTGCATTCCAATCCAGCCATTCACTCCTGGAACCCAGGGCCTGCTACAAAAAATTCCTGAGCCTGTTTTCTCTACTGGAACACAGCAGCAAGAATCATACAGGCCAGAGTCACAGTGAAGGTCAAATCAGATAATACTTAGGGGCATCAGAGTGCTCAACTCATCAAAGGTATTACATAAATACCGAACTACTAAAAAAATGCAAACTCTTAAGAATCTTCGTGGCATTCTACTCCTGAAACATTGTGATTTGGTATTTAGTAGTTAAAATAAGTAGTTGATTCAGTCAAACAAGTAATTTGATAAATAATAAAACTAAGAAAAATATCTGTTGACATATTTTTAACAAAATAATTTATTCAGGCAATCCTCAATCTAGGGACTGATTATATATGGTTTATGGGCATCCAACTTTCCTCTTCCCTACTGTCTCACCCCCACTATTTATTGTCCTTTCATTATTTATTTGCACTTAGTAGTTAGTGATTTGGCCAAGTTCTTTAACCAATTTGTATTCAATTTCCTTACCCGAAAATGGGTAATTTGTAAAGCCTTTTAAGACTGTGAGGATACAATGAATTAATCCATATAGTATTATATGGATAACAATGATATGGGTAATATAATAATGACAAGCACAAAAACACTGCTTAATAAACATCAGCTACTATTATTAGGTGATTATAATAATAACACTCTGCAAATACCACTTAGAAAAATATGGAAGTAAAACTAAAATTGTTTTCAGTTGAAATTATCAGAGATAGATTAGACAGATTAGATAGACATATCTTGTGTATATATGGATATATATATATATATATATATGTATATATGTCTTGTGTTCACACACACACACACACAAAAGAGAGAGAACAGGAGAGAACAAAGTACGACCACATCATGAGAAGATACTTTATGTTCCGTTCCCAGGGTTACATAGCTCGTCAATACCTTTGCTTAAGATGAGAATTCAGTCCCTCTAGCTCCAAAGTCCATGATCTTCTCACTACATCACACTTTTCCTGTGGGAAGGTTGTGTATACTCATATTCTCTCTCATGACAATGGGTAAGCAGGAATCTTAGGTATAGCAATATCCAAAATAATAAGAATTTTAAAAATATTGTTAAAGGCAGTTTTTTTCTCTTATTAGCCAAATGCACATTTTGAAGACCACTTTTCTCATCTGTCTTGCATTAAAATAGCCAAACATGGCAGTAGTGATGACCTGGGTTTTAGGTTGCCTCTGCAAATTTACTAGTGCTGTAACCTAGTTACTCTGCCAGTAATGGAAGTGTTTAAAGGGAGTTAATCTTAAATCGCCTTCCTCTCTAAGTCCCTATAAAGTTAACAGAATTAAAACTCTACCCCCTTCCATTTTTCCTAGTTAAATCAGAAGTATGGAAGTACTGCAAATTCTCATTATCCAAAAATATTGCCAGCATTTTTCCATTAAAATCTAGGTGAAAAAAAAGTGATATTAAAGAATTCATGGGAGTCAGCATTATATTACCTGGTGGTTATGTTACTCTCCCCCCAACACACACCCCACCACCACCTTTTTCGAAATAAGCAGCATGTGCCAGTAATTTCCCTTGTCATGATTCTTTGCCTTCTTCATAGTGCACTTTGCCAAAGAAACATTGGACACAAATGAACATTCTCAGGTATCCTAGCAACAGGATGTGATTAATAATACCTCTCAGAGCAGGGCAGATAAAATGCCTGCAAGTGAATGCAAACTCGGAACAGGCTACTGAGAAATTGGCAGTGCAGAGAGGGAGACTTGATAAGATTCCATGACAGACTTTATTATACAAAGATGGAAGCAGCTAGAAGAGAGTGTATCTTACAGATGAGACTGAATCTGAGTGTAAAAAAACAGGATGTACACACACACATACATATATACACACACACATATCACATATACATATATGTAATGTATGTATATCTATGTGTGTTCATATGCATATACATATATGTGTATACACACCTTATGCTTGTATGTATACATCTAAATATGTATATATGTACACACAGAATTTCCTTTTCCTTAGAATTGGCGTAAGATCCTGAATTATGATAAATGCCCTCCTCATTATTGAGACATCATTGCTTTGCCATCTATGTGTCTGTGTTTTAAAAACCACAAGCACAATCACCATGCAGAGGGTTAATCCTTCTTGCATTGACGTACTGAAATGTGCCATAAATTGATATATCTTTAATGTTTCTCCATAGGACTCTATCAACAACCTGTAGTCTAAAATAGTTTTTAAAAACATGAGGAGTCTGTTTATATAAATAACTAGTCATGAGACATGACATTTTAATGTTCAATTAAATACATTTTCTCAGGAAAGTTTTACCCTGCAAATTCCCTTTCTACAAGATTATAGTCCATTTTTATTCCTTACAGGTGGAGCGCTGCATTCAGGTTTAAAGAGAAGTAAGGTGCAAACCATGCTTTGATGTTTTGTTTTTAAATTGGAACGTGTTGATAACATAAAGCACGACTAGGGCAAAATGCACGTCCATTATCCTGAAAGTCCCTCTGTTGCTTTATCACCCACTTGGCTCATATAATTGTTTTCTAGCTTGTCAGTTGTGATGTAAATACCTGGCAAAAGCTCTAGTCTTGGTTGTACTTGGATCCCGCGTTGGCAGTACTAAAATTTACTTCGTGTTCTCTAGCATTTTAAGGGTGGTATTGGGCCATTACATAACCCTCCATGTGTGACTCGGTCTGTGAGGAGACAGAGCAGGGTAGGGTACACCCTTTGCCCTAAAGGAGGCCACACCCCAGGTGGGAAAACAAATCCCCAACCAATTGTGAATCAAACAGTGTCGTTAGTCTATGGTGAGGGTACAAATAAAGGTCTCAAGTTACATAGAAGAGGGGTGATTAATTCTGCAGGGAGTAGAGGAGGAGGAGGTGATGCAAAGCAAAAGCCTTAAAGGAAGGCCTAGCATCTGAGCTCACCTCTAAAGGATGAGTAGGGTTTGGATAGTCATGAATGGTGTGGCAGGACATTCCAGGAAGCAAAAACAGTGTGCACAGGGGGCTAGGAGGGGAGATGGGATTCCTACATGATTGGTAAGTGTTCTGTATGGTGCTTGAGAGATGATAGCAGGTTGTTCAGGGCCAGTCTTCAAGGGGCATACATTTTCACATGTGGGTTTTAATCTTGACTAGAGATCAGACTGGAAGGATGGAGAACCACTGAGATCAATTAGGATCCTGTACAAAATAATCCCAGGAAGAGAAAGACTGAGTTCACAAGCTGGGGCAAATGGCAGTAAGAAAGCGAGCCTCCGTCTGCAAGGCCCTGCAGACAATGTGAGGGCCGGAGGGTCAGAAGATGTGGAGGCTGAGCAAAAGGGAGGAGCTGATGATTCTTAGGTTTGGTGTTCGGCTGCCTGACCAGAGAGGACAACTCTGAAGAGAAGCACCTTTGATTTACGTTAGGGACATGTGCTGTAATGCAGTAAAAAGTTGGTAATGCAACTAGAGAGTCAGCAGGCCTAAAAACCTAGGTAGCTTTTGGAGCTGGAACCACAGGTCTCAGAATCATCTTTTCCTGATGGCAAACACTGAGAGAATGAGAGATGAGCTCACTCTACAGAGCAAGAAACAGACTAAAATGGTAACCTAGAGAGTAATCTGCAGTGACACAGTGCATCTCAGTGTCCCTTGATCACTGTAATACTGTCTCACTTATCTAGTTTGTATTTCTCTAATTTGAAGTTCAGTGTGTATAAACCTAAGAACAGAAATTTAAGTTGATTCCTGTAACAGGAATAATAGCACAATAAAACTAATTAAAACATTTATAAAGCGCTCTACAGTTTATAAAGCCCTTTCATGTAACACAGGGCTGGAGAACTGAGATCTTTGTGAAAAAACATTTTCAGCAACGCCATTTGGCCTCCCTTCAGTAACTCCAAACCCCATTATGTCTGTGTGTTTCCTCCATTTCTCGCTGACTTTGATTATGGGATTATTTAATCCTTACAACATACCCAATAAACAGCTTCCGATCTCCACTTTACAGGTGAGAAAGCCAGGGAGACGGATTTTCCAGAACTAGTAACACTAGAGGTGTATAATAGGAGGTAATAAATTAACCCAAACTTCCTAATAAAATTATGACTGCATAACAGTTTACCCAAAATGTAGCATTTGTAAACAACACTAGACACTTAGCATCTCACCCAGTTCTGTGGGGAACTGGATGATTCTGGGTTGGGGTCTCCCATCAAGTTCAGTGAAGGTGTCTGCCAGAGCTGCACCGTGTGAAGGCTGGCCGGAGGCTGGGGCATGGGCTCCTCGTATGCCTGGCATGTGGATGCTGACTCCTAGCAGGTGGCCTGAGTTCCTTGCTAATACTGACAAGAGGCCCTGGTTCATTATCACATGGGCCTCTCCAGGGCTGCTTGAGCGTCCTCATAGCATGGCCTCCCTTGGGCTAGTAGTCTAGAGAGAGCAAAACGGAAGCCACAGTGTTTTTTAAGCCCAGGCTTGGAAGTCAGGCTCCATCATTTCTGCAAAAATCCATTGGTTAGACAAGTGAGTTGAATTCAGTGTCGGAGGAGGGATCTACACAAGGACAGGAATGCCAGGAGGAGGGAAGACAAGGACCACTGGGTCACCTGGTGACCGACTACACTCACTCTATTTTATCTCCAGTATGCACATTATCAGCTTGCAGGATCTAGGACTCATTTTTATACAAGTTAAAGACTCTCCAAAGAGATGTTTTTCTTTAAACATGTTGTAATTCAGGACTTGAATAACATCTTTTAGAATTCACGAAAGTGGTGGAAGCCTCTAGTACACTGAAATTTATAGTCAAATAGTAAAAAGTGGTGTGCCCACTAAAAAACTTAAGTGAGGAGGTACCCTGTCATACTCAGTGATGAATAAAACCTTTAAATGGACTATTTACACCATTTATCTGTTTGAATCACTGAAACAAATTGCATCAAAACAGGTCCTTTGGAAATCACCCAGATGGATAGAATGTGCCATTAATCAAGGTGCCAGTTAAGTGAATTCTATATTTTTGGCAGCTGCATGAGGGAAAGATTGTCTATTTTCCACCTTATATTTTGTGGTTTTAAAAAACATGAAGTGCTGGTAGGAAAACTTAGATAAAGGTTACAGTAGTGTCCATGTGTTGCATCAATTCTCAGTAACTAACTCCATCCATGAAATGTTGATAGCTGGCAAGAAGCAATGGCTAGAATGGTGGGCCTTGCTTAGCCACAAACTCATGTATTTACACACAGTGCTGCCTGGATGCAGTTTCTTATCTAAGCCTGTAAACGTGCTGATGTGGCCTAAAGCCTAGCAGAAAGCTTGATTTTGCTCTTGCTCAAGCTCCTGCTCCAGGTCACTCATTTGCGTGCTGCCAAACTGCATGAATAAGGAGCCATTTCCTCAGCATGTCTTGCTCATCACTTGCTACTCCTCAGGCCCATAGTGTTCCCACAACCCTCTGCTAATACTGCTGTCTCACAACCTACCAGAAACCGCATGACCTCAGCATCGGGTGCTGTTTACCCTCCGTGTCCCCCAAAACCTTATCTGTGGCACCCAACTCTGTGCCCTATTCACCACCGCGGGTCTCTGCCTGTTCTCTGCCTCCTTGTGGTCCTGCATCACAAACAGGGGCAGCATCTGCATGCCCTGGGTCCCCCTCAGCCTGGCCCTCTGTGCTGCCTGCCTTCCCTGAGGTTCCCACCCCCCTCAGCTCCAGCCATCCCATCTTTTCAAGATGGACATTTTCTGGGTCTGTAAGTTAATTCAGGTCTCTCTATCAAGTTCCATGTCCCTGAAGCACTTCAAACTCACTAAGTCTAAAGCAAAACCCATCATTCCCAGGCCCCATCACACTTTACCATTTCCCGGAATCGCACCACCATGCCCAAAGTCACCTGCATCACCGTTCATCCTTACCGCCCCCTCTCTTGTACGTCACATTTCACAAAGCCCTGGGCCTGTAAGTCCTGCCTTCCTCCCGTCTCTTGCATCTATCATTTCCCTACCCTCCACTCCCAACTGCCACTCTCAGTCCATCACCTCTTGCCTAACTAGGATAGTCCTCTTCTTATACAACATGACTATTCCTAAAGCAAGCTCTAAACATGACTTTTCTTGCTCAAATGGCCATGTCCCACATAACCCATGTGATTTCCTTTGCCAAGAATCAGTGCTGTCCCTGTTTCAAATTCCCTAAGTCACATGTATCTCTCAAAGTACAAATCAAATACCATTTTCTGCATAACTCCAGGGGCACCTTTTTATTTCCTAAAATAGTTACTGCCTCCTCTCTTATCTACATTTTGTATCTTTTGGGGCACATCCAATTTCATGTTGTATTGTGTGTCTTTATCTTCCCAAGTAAGTTCAAGAAGGCAGGGCCTTACTTAATTCGGTGGTTATCCACAGTTCATTCTCTGCTATGGGGATTTTGCTAGGTCTATTGTTGAGTAAATGACTCTTACAAGATTTTTGAAACCCAACAGCGTAATTAATGCATGCACATGTATGCTTGACTTCCATAAATTTGAGAGCATTTTTCATCTGTTTCCACTGTGCCCCATCATCTCTAGGAGCGTGGTAGGCAGGACTGGAGTAGTGATTGAGTCTGGAAATGGCCGGAAACTGCGCTTTCATCTTAGTGAGGTCATATTCTCATGGCCCCATTCGGCAGCAGATCTGCTGCTTCTCATTTCAGGGAGGGTGGAGAAGAAAAGACAACAGCAGAAAGCAGCTTCCGGTAAGATTGTGACCAGCTGGCACCAGCTTTATTTCCTGTTTTAGCTCCTACCTTTCCAATTTTGTATTCAAAAACTCCCATTAAAAAAAAAAAGCAATAGTTGATAGTCCTAGAATTGACTGATATTAAATTAATTAAAATAAATTAATACATTTAACTTTTCCACTCTCAGGGCATTCTATAGCTCTAGTCAAATGGAAAGGAGGTGAAATGCTATTTAATTTTTTCATGATTACCTACTAAGAGGAAAGCCTTGTAATCACCAGGTTTAAAATGTGGAGGTTGTAATACTTGACAACCATTTTATTTTCCCAAATATTTATGAATTTCAATTGTTTTTCTTAAAACCATTTATGCAGTTGATGTTTTCCAGGATAGTGTTGGCCACTGAGCAGAATCTTTACATTTTGGAGGAATTTAATAATTATTCTACTTCTAAATTCTAGTATGTATCCAGGAGTGAATGATGTATTCACACAGAGCCACTGCACATAGTAGGGGCCAATGTTTGCTAACTAATACAAAAATAAGTTTTTGCATTTCTTTATTTTCATTACTTTGCTTTGACTTGAAGCTATGAGGTAAGATAAATTTCTGTTTACCAAGTAAATCTTTACAGAAGGGTAGCCTCCCAGCTCCCAGTGCCCTAAAATTGCCAATCATCAGATAGAGAATTCTAATTTGGCACCTGTGCCTACCACCAGTCTTCCTAAGTCTGTGCCAGCCCATTATTCTATGACTTGTGAGAGCTGCCAACGTAAAGACACATTGCTCCCAGCCACTATCTTCTTTCGACTTCATTTTAACAAGGTATTATGTGTATTTCCAAACAATGCAGTCCATAGAAGGCAAAAATCTGTATTAGTTCAAATACGTGTAAACAGCCTAAGCCCTCATCTTCTCTCTTTCCCAGCCTTAGTATTCATCTCAGACACGGGGCTGCTTACTACCTGTGCGACTTCCCTCTTAAATGTTACTGTTTGCATTCTCTTTGTGAATCCCTTAAAGCCTGATGGTGAATACAAAAAATGAAGCCAGGAAGTATTTGGTCTCCTAACAGATTTGATTACCTCCATTATTGCTCCTTGGAGGAAATTTATTTATATTGTTTCTAAAGTGCTATTGCTATGATCCTGATACTGGCCTGAAGAAACTTTGTACTTTGGAAAAAAGCTAAATTGGCCAAAGCATTAAGCCAGACGCTTCTTTAAGCTCTTTCTGTTCTCACAGATTCTAACATTCTGTGTGACAAAGGAGGCACGAAGGGCCGGAGGCGGAGGCAGGGCGGGGACTCAGGTTTCTTCACTTACTGCCCTTTCCAGAGCCCCACCATCCTTCCGTTCTTTTCAACTCAGAGTGCCAACCGCTTTGACACTGTGTTGAGCTTCTTGCTTCATGAAATAGTCTTCAACGATTGGAAAATTTTTGTAAGGCATCTTTTAGCAGGAACACTAGTCACCAGGGTCATGGAGAAACTCCCATTTTTAATGAAGTTACTTTGCCCCATTGTGTCAATGTGTCCAATTTCTTTGAGAAGTCTAAGAATATTTCTGTGAGAAGGTGAAGTCAGAAGAGCTAATAGACAGAGCTCAAATTTGGAGGGTAATTTTTAGGCTCCTCATCATTTCAATGGACGCAAATCCTGCCCTCAGGAAATCTGTATTTGCCAAGATAGTCTCAGTTTTAAAATAACCTTTGCTGATGTGGTCGTAAGTATCACCATGTTCCGTTCGTGATGTTAGTCTGAGCCTGTGCATCTTTAGATTTCAAGAACACCATGGAATCCCTGCTTCTGGCTTCCTGCCTGGACTTTATATATTTATTGATCACTCTGCTCAGATTTTATGCCACACATGCTGAATTAGACAATACACCCCACACATCCTTGTTTATAGCAGGTCCATCTCCCAGCTGCAGGAGATCACTTAGTTACTGGACCCTTTAAATATCTTCCATCTTAGTGCAGTAATCAGAATTGAACCCAAAGAACTTAGAAATAATATTGTAGACAAAAACATTCCCCATTAAAACAGGGACTTCCAGACCCTCACTTTATAGTTGGTCAAGGTTGGTTAATTCTTTTTTTAAAGATTCTTGCACTAAGATGAAAGTTACAGAGGGATGTTTTTTAACTCAGGATGAGAAAGAACTTTCTAACAAGGAAACAACCTCCCCAGGATGGGTAGAAGTGTAGTATGTTAGCAAATATGCAGAGGTTGGTCCATCCTGTAAGGGGTGTTGATAAGGGATCCATGAAGAGTTTGAGTGGATCATTCTTAAGGTTCTTTCCAGCTCTGATTCTACTTATCATTATTACTTTATTGAAATGGCTCTACTGTGTGTGTATGGAGCACCACACACACACACACATACACACACACACATCCTAAATGGCTCACATTTCACTCTATAACTGAATGAATCATTCCAAAGTTTAAGCTAAGTTATCTTGGACTAAGTTGCTCAATATAGCATATAGCCAATGGGGCCATAATCAGTTTGCACCCTAATTGCAACTCTGCCTATAGTCTCAAATATGATGTTGTTTTCAATAAGCCAGAAATAAAACACCAGAGAGTGTATATATCCTGAGAACATTTTCAAAAAGCTATGATAAGCCTAGCCATTTTTTACAACCAGTTCAAAATATATGCCTCTTGGCACTGAGGTTGGAAATCCATGTCAAATTCAGACAACATGGCCACCAAAATCAAACCTAAATTTGGTTGTCCGGATTGGTAGGGAATATTAAAAATCTATGGTAGTATAATGATAAATAGACAAAATATCAGAAGGCAAGCCTCTAATATCATCAATTTTATGTTTGCTCTTGATTTTTTTAATGACCCAATTCACCAGAGAAATAAGAAAAATGACCATCCACATTCCAGAGATTTTACTTAAAATGTCTATTAAGTTTGAACTATTTTTATCTTATCAGAAGATAGACACTTTTTTGGGTCAAGGAATTCTTGATATTAAAAAGCAACATAGAAAAAAATATGAAGAAGAATTCTCACTGAGAAAACTGCTTCATAAATTATTATTTAGAAACAGATATAGTAGAAAGCTTACAAAGGTACACCTAGAGACACCATCTGCTAAATATATATTGTTTCATTTTTTCCTTCTTGGAGTAAAGAATAGTGCTAGTGGACCAGAGAATGGAGTTATCAGTAGAGATTATAATGAGTATTCTAAAATGAAGTTGTGTGCTTTTCATTTATGACATTAGAGCATCCCTCAAGTTAGAAATGGTTTGTTCATTTGTATAATTTGCAAAAAGCCACCGGTAAAGAAAAACAATGTTATTTTTTTCTCAACTCAAAAGGTGAAATTTATTATTGGAAATTCAACAAATGGAGCATCTGCTTTGGAAGCTCAGCTTTTGACTCAACTTTTTGCTTGTTCAAAATGTTCTAAAACAGCAATAACAGCCTACATTTTAAAACTTTTTAACACGCATTGGGCATGTAGTCACTCAGAACTTTTTAAAAATGTCTAAATAGACACAGAATAAATTCTTCCATCTGTGTGAGATTAGCATGTTCACATTCTTATGTTATTTGTGAATGCAAATTTTCAAGTAGATGAGTATTTAGCATGATTTTTTCCTCTGTTTATTAATATTTTTATAGTGCTTTTTGCCATAGTCCTTATATACTATCCAAAAAAAAACCCTCAAAAGGTAAGCATGAGAAGCCCTAATTTATCATCATTTTAATTATTGATGATGAACATTAAACATATAAACTTGGCAGGCCAATTACATTTTGACAAATACATTTAAGTAAACTATCATTCTTAAAAATCCCATCATTTGAGAATAATGAGAATCATTATTCCACTAGAATCAAGTTTAAAAGAGTGTGTCATCCTAACTTGTTCACAGCTACATAGAAGCTCTTGTCCCTTAAAAATACTGGTATCGCATATTTGAAAGTTTCTAACAAAAATCTTAAAAGTTCTCATCACAAATAAAAAGATTTGTGTATCTACATATGGTGATGATGTTAACTAGCCTTGTTGTAATGACTATTTTGCAATGTTTACAAATACTGAATCTATGATGCTGGTCTACCTGAAACCAAAATAATGTTGTATGTCAATTATATCTCAATTTTTTTAAAAAAAGGTCTTGTCCTAATGCCCTCTCCTTTGACACCAGAAAGGGGGCAGAGAAAGAATCTGAGGAGGCATTTATAAGTTGATACCTTCAATTAGCTAAACATTTTTGTGGTCTAGTCTTTGTACTGAATACTGCAGGAGCAATGTGAGGGAGGTATGGCATTAAAGCCCCTCATTCACCTTCAGCTCCAGGAGAGAAGTGAGTACAGGTGGTAATAATACTGTGTGAAGAGCAGTATTGTTTACAGAACTATGCACTGGGTGTCATGGGGCTTTCAAAGGAGGCTTCACGGAAAAGGGGAGAAGTGAGTTGAGCCTGGAAGAAAGAACTGGAGTTTACCAGGTAGACAAGGGGAGAGGACTGGCCAGCCAGAGAGACAAAGACAAGGCCTTTTGAGGAAACGATAGTGGTTTCACAAGATGGGAGCACAAAGACAGACAAGAGGCAGGAGATGTGGCCAGAAAAGCAGGCATGAGCCAGAATCGACAGGGCTGTGAAGCCATTCCAAGGAGTGTGGACTTCATGCAGCAGGTGTTGGAAGCTCCTGAAGAACACGGAGTTGCACGATCCATTTGCATTTCATTGAAGTCCTTCCAGAGGAAGTCTGGATTGGAAGGGGAATCGACTGGGAGCAGGAAATCAGGTGGCATATTCTATCTGACGATGAAAGAGGGTCTGCGGGGCCTTTATGAAGACAGCGGCATGACAGAGGAAGCTCAGGAAATGGGGTGCAGGTCTGTTTACAGGATAGCAGTGGCCTGCTTGACTGGATTTAGAAGGTAAAGGTGTGTGACTCCTAGGTTTCCAGCCCAAGGAATGAGATGAATAGTGTGCCCGGTATAGGGAAT
The DNA here is from genome assembly GCF_040802235.1 of Manis javanica. NCBI lineage: Eukaryota > Metazoa > Chordata > Mammalia > Pholidota > Manidae > Manis > Manis javanica. The sequence goes on along the minus strand of NC_133164.1, from coordinate 63,543,348 downwards.
GCAGGAGGAGGGACAGGTCTGGTGGGGAAAATGATGAATTGAGTCCTATGTGTGCTGATCATGGTGTGGCCTATGGGATATGAAGGCAGAAATGTCAAGGATGTCCAATAAACAGTCGGCACCACAAGCCTGGACTCCCAGTGAGGCCCTGGACACAGGCTTGTCTTCTAAGTCATCAGTACCAGAATAAGAGTAGAAGCCCTGGTTCTGAGTGAGCTTGCCCAGAGGGGACTGGGGTGTGGGAAGAGAAGAGGCAAAGGTGAGTCCTTGGAAAATCCCTAACATTAGCAAAGAACACAGAGAAACCAGAGCCTGAGAGCCTGAGAAAGTCTGATCGATGTTGTCTTGTGAGAGTCAGTGGTATTTTCTGGGTCTAAATCCAAGAGAGGAAGAAAGTCAGAAGAAGGAGGGACGGGTCAAGTATGCCAAACGCCACAGAGCAATCAAAGAAGGTAAGCACTGGGAGTATCCATGGTAGCTGAGGGGAAACTGTTGAGCGCCACAGAGAAAGTATCCTTAGGGGTTCTGTAAGTGAAATCAGATAGCCGTGGGTGGAGTGAGACAGTGCAGAACAAATGAGAACAAATGCAGACTTGTCCCTTCAAGGACTTGTCTGGGAGGCGGGAGAGAGACCAAGACAGAGACAAACATAATCGTCAAGTCTTTCAGTCATTAAGTCGGGGACTTGAGGACCTGCTGTATCAGGCTCTGTGTTCAATGCCCCCTATTTCACCCTCAAAATGACCTAAGTTTTGTTTATGGCCAACATTTTAAAAATTAGGAAATTAAGATGTAAACAAGTTAAATTACTTGCCTTAAGTCCTATATATTAACTAGTAGAGCCAGAAATAAAATCTGGGCAGTGGCTTCATGGAGCCAGCTTTACACTCTGGAGAGATACCTGGAGAGAATGCTTTCACGTCTCTCCCCAGCCTTGCATTCAGTGAGGCCATGTAGGTAACTTAAACTGGCTATGGTAGGAGCATTTACACCATGGAAATAGGCAAATATTGCAAACTAGGGTTGGTTCATTTGTTTGTTGGTTGGTTCCTTGAGCGCCAGTTGCTACATGGACAGGTGCACCCCTGGGTCTAAGTCTATATGAGCTTAAAGCCCAAGCGTGACCCACTGCCTGGAGCATGTGACTTGGACACAGTCACTTACTTGGTTAGCCAACAGATAAGAGCTAAGACTTGAATCCAGACCTGTGACCCACCCCCAGCCCAATATAGGCTCCAGGGGGTTGGCAAAAAAATAAATAAAATGTCCTTTTCTCCCATTCTATGCCCAAATGGCCCAGGATGGTGTAAACAAAATCTCATATTTATCCATCCTTTAATTCTGAGCACCAGTTTTCTGCTTTGGCTTCTCAGGCAATCCATCTCTAGTGTGCTCTCTTTTTTAAATACTTTGCTGAAGAACTGGCTCTCTGAACTATGTTAATGAATTCTATTTTAAAAAATAACCAATTTCCTCTGGGTTTATGGTTTCAGAACAATATTAATTATTGAGTGAGATAAAATATCTTAGATGCATGTTTCCATCCACAAAATGGAAGATTTACACACAGGCTGTTCATTAAAAGAAGTCTGAAAGAGTTTATTTTTAAACAAACTTCATTTTCCAGCCAGTCAGATTTATGATAGAACATGAATAACAACACAGCTGTGCCACATTATTTCAAAAATACCTTACATTTCATTGTATAATGCTACATTTAAAACAGCATGTTTATGCAAACCAAATAAATCTGAAACGATAAGGAGCTAATGTAGGAGAAATTGCCGTGGCACTCCGCACAGTCCGAGTGCAGATACAAAGCATCTCCCTGAGAAGCCCCCCACATGTTTCCTTTGGATCATGTGTGGCACACAGACACAGAGCAGGATTTATCTGCGCACAGTGGAGATGTGAAATGTGTTTTCTTCAGGTGGCAGGAGAGAAACATTATCTATAGCTGCATCACAGTAGATTTCTCCCCAAAGCAGTGTGCCTCACTGCAAAACTGAAAAAGAGAAACTTTTGTCTGGGTTGATTCTTGCGCAGCACATATGTGTTCCTTCCGCACAGGAGAAAAAAGTGAAGAATAGTTTCATAATTTTGTTAGCCAGACGTTATTTCAGGCTTTCATCTTAAATTAAATATTCTGTAAAAAATCCACAAGGAATCCCCAATTAAAACGGGAAGAACTCAAATAAAAGTGGGCTTTCAAGAGCTCCATGACAGGTCTCATTAGGGCAGTCCAGGGCAGACACAACCATTTGCAACAGAAAGAGGCTCATGCTAGTGTGAATTTACTATGGAAGTTGTGCCAAAGGGCATTTTATGTGTGTACATCAGTCAGTATAAGAGTAATTACACTTCTGGGGAATGGAACATTCTAGGTTTGCATATTCTGATTAGGTAAAGACGGCTATACTAATAAAGGATTCAGAATGCCCACAGAAATAGAGTACAGGAGATCCTCAGACTTTCTTGTCAAAAGGGTCTCAACTCATACCTGGTTTCCCCACAGAGAAAACAATGAACTTGTATTTCTAACTAAGGAACAGCTGCCCAACTTCGGTTTTGGGGGGGTTTTTTCTGTAGAAATGTCCATAAACATTTTAATCCACTATAAATGATACACTTGTACGCTGTGTAACTGAAAACCTCCTAAAGTAAATGTAAGCCATTTGAGTTCAACAATACAGGAATCAGTCATATGTTGTCCTATCATTTTACTCAAAGTTCCCAGGTAGGAGGATTTGCAGGACAGGAGAGAAGATAAATTAATTAAATTCTAAGAAGGGATTCACCTTGTACCTTTTAAAATGTATTCTGTATGTTTGCATTGAGTTAGTAAGTTAGTATCTTTCTCATATATTACTATTTCAGCCATAACCTATTTAATAATTATAAATGAGATGCTAGAGAGGTGCATTTGCCAGATGTGTGTATTACACTAAAGATTAATGGAGAGCATAAGATTGTCCTGGCACTAGGGCCTTCGCTGCTGACTGAGCCTGTTCAGCAACATGCCTCGTCCTAGGATGGCTTTGCAGACTGGGGACCTTGCCGGTTCTGTTTGCTGAGTTTCTGAGCTCGGCTTTGAATGAAATGGGAAAATGTAGTGAAAATACACAAGTTGCTTGTGTAGTTGTTCCCAGTACTTCCTGCAGCGCCTGGGAGGAACAGACCCTCAGGAAACTGGTTCAACAAACGAAGGAGCAACTGGTTTTGTTACATCATCAGACACAAAAAAATGGCCCTATGGGTTTCCTAAGGAAAGAAATCCCTAAAAATGAAGGGAAGGACTTGCAGAGGTAGGACAAGAGAAAACCAGAGAAATGGGAACGTGCCTGAGAGGGTATGAGCGCCCTGGACAGTGCGTCTCTGAGTACAGAGGACTGACTCTCCCTAACCAACCCCAGAGCCAAGAGCACCTGCTTATCCATAAATGACACTGCGAACCTTAGTAATTCTGCATATAGATTTCTGCATCCTGATTGAATTTGGAAGGGAAGTCACTCATTTATTAATTCATTTGCTGAAGAACTATTAGAAGAATATTTATTGCTTACTATTCGGTGTCAAGGGAAAAGCACCAAAGTTATAGTTGAGATGGAGAGAGATCTCAAACATAAAAAATAATAACCTCTTTGATTTGATCATTCAGGGGGAGGGCTGACTGATGAATCTCAATTGCCCTGCAATGAGTCTATTTGCCTGAAGAGACAAATAGTGCTACATTTTCAGTGTTACTGCAACATTAAAAAGAAAGAACAAAATCACGGTATTTCCTTGATAATTCTGTCTTTATTGTGCCTGTTGATTTGGGGTATTCTGCTATTATTTTTAAAAATATGTAAGTAAATACAAGGAAAGAATATTATTTGCATGCGCAATTCCTCTCCTACCTGCCCTTGTGCTATAGGAAATGGGAATCTACATTTAGAAGTGATTTGGGGGATTGGATGAAAAAGAGACTGCAGGATATCATTTTATGTCTTTTAAATGAAATCAAGCACATTCATCAGTAACTCACTTGCCATTAATAGAGGGGCCTCTTAGTTTTAGAAATATGTCAGGGAATGTTCAAAAAGAATTGTTTTATTGCAAAATGAGCCTAACAAGCGTTTGCATGTCTCTCGGTGTTTGCTGTGATCCAGGCCTCCTTCACAGTGGTGAACAGTAACGGTCATTCTGTGCTAGGAGGACAGCTGCGTGCTAACTTCCTGGGAATTATAAACGCATCTGCGAAGAGCCAAGCTATAGCATTCAAAGTGTCCTTCTTCAGCATGTTTGTGGGGTCACTGCTATAATTTAAAAAAAAAAAGCATCATATGCAAAATATATAACTGATCTTTAATTCACATGTAGCTATGGTTGTTATTTTTTTAATATTAATTAAATGACAACATTAAAAAGCACTGCAGTGGTTTATCTGAAATAATTTTTGGTCTAAAATGCCCAACACATAAAAGGTTATGATTATATGATTTATTATGACATTTTTGATCATTGGATGTTAGAAAGTTGGCATCTTCTTTTTTATTTAATCTGATGCAAACATACAGAATATTTTTTCAAAGGCACAATGTAAATTCATGCCTAGAATTTAATTTACCTTTCTGGTGTTTTTCAAGAAAACAAGAAGAAATCATTTTCTTCCTCTACATGAGGAAGAAAATCAAAAGAGAGATAATCAATTGAATATTTTTCACTCCATAGAAGAAGTAATAACTTCCTAACACATCTGGATTAGACCCTGGTATCACATTTAAGTATCAGTAATGTCCTTCTTAGTAATCTAATTATAGTCACAGTGTCTGAATTCCAGTGAACTTTTCAGGAAGCATTCAAAGATAGCATTAGTCAATGTCTTTGAGGGACTGTAAACATCAAACAGAAACTAAATGGCCTGAAAGATGGATTTCATTATCTTTTGTGTTTAAGGAATTTGTTGGCAGGAATAGATAGAGCAAACAGATGCTTGGGATCAGCTTGCATTTTTTACCTTCTCTCTCAGCGAGCAACCACCACATTGGGTCCAGTATTGACACGGTAGGATCTAATACAGTGTAATTTAGGCAGTGTACTCTTTCCACTAGTAAATTATCAGATTTAATGTCATCACTCATGAGACAGTCAAAGCAAGATCTTTGTTCTGGGTGAAAATTAAGATTTGTATATAAGATGGCAGATATGATTGAACTTTTAGTTCATATTCCCTGATCAAAACATAAACATCAATGCTAAGATGGGACTAATTTAGATTTTTTTTTAACCATTTGACTCCAGAACTCATATAAATAGTATAATGTCGTTGAGAACTCTACATGACAGTATTATCAGTACTCTTTGATGAAGGACTATCTAAAGGACAGAGAATATGCCCCTGAAGCATATAGGTCTTCTCCAGAGCACTGAGGTGGAAAACATAGATGAATCAGTTCAGAGATTATTAAATCACCCAAAACAAAGCAGCTATTTATCAACTCCCCATCCGAGCCCCACCCCCAGCCCCTGGTAAGTTCTAGAGCTCCTGAGCAACATCATACCAGTCATTAACAATACCGTACTGTACACTGAAACCCTTGTTAAATGGGTAGATCTCATGTTAGGTGTTTTTAACCACAATAAAATGAAACAAGATAAATTAATTAAATAAAATAAACAGTCAGTTTCTATCTATCTTGTCAGATTGACCAGCTGCAGGTATAATTAACCAAATAAGGTGACCAAAATTTCAAAACTGATCATGTGAGGGTCCAGTCCTTTGCTCAGGCAATTGGAGATTTAGAATATACTGGTGCCACCCAGCAGTTGGGAATTTTTTAGACCACTCATCTCCATCCAAAGTAAGGTGTATGATTGTAAGAAATGAAGCTTTTCCATTTTGGGCATGTTTGAAAATATTCATAATAAAATATTAGAACACTAAAAAAAAGGTGTGGAAGTTGTGCCTTTGTTTTTCTTTTTTGCAACCTTATAATGTAACTCTAGTCACATTTTATTTCTGGAAATGGTTTGCTGGGTTGGGTTGTAAGATCATGCATGTCTCCCAGACAGTTCAAGCAAGCAGAGGAGGGAAGAATTTCATTTTTACCATCCACCACTTTTCTTTCTTCCCTGAAATTGGAGCGAAAGAGATGGAAATCCAATTATCCTCAGCTTTGGGAACTTACCAATACAAGAGAAATCCTACTTCTTCCATGTCCCTTCAGACTAGCTGATGCTTCTCACTCTCTCCTGGTCATCAACTTGAATCATTCAGTACCTGTGTTCAATCTGTATTCAAAATTATACTATATACACTGTTACACTGCCTTTAAGCATATGAACTTTTGAATTCTGTGGGTGAATGTAGATATATAATGTGCATTTTTATCTTAAGTTTACATGTTTTTTCTAATTTTAAATAATCTGCTTCAGTTGGCTCAAATTTTTCTATTTTCAGTTGGTCTTTATCCCATAATAAGAGACAACACTAAATCCTGGGAATTATAATGGAGTGCCACTTAGCTAGAGTGGTGGGGGAAGGCAGTGGGTAGTATTGGCACCACGAGCAGATCTGAGAGAAGAGGCAAATGGCAAGCAGACCGTAAGGCAATACAAGTTTGGTGGATCGAAGAAACCAGAAAGACAGTCAGCATGGCTGTTACATGGCAAACAACAGTGAATGTGCAGGCCGAGCCCAGCATATTGGGGAGCTCTGTAGACTGTAGGAAAGAGTAGATTTATGATATTCACAATAGAAAGTCACTGGAGAAGAAAATGAGATGATTTTTAAGCACTCGTTCTTGGGAGAGATTCTAGAAAAAAATAGTGCTAAAAAGAATATTAAGGAAGCTGTTAAAGTAAAACAAGAGAAAAATGAAATGGCCTATGGATTCAGTAGAAATAATGAGACACTATCAAATTAAGGATGTATTTTGGGGATGAAATGACAGTAAATAGTGATAGATTGAATGTGGGTACATAAGACAGGGAGAAAGGATGAGTCTAGATTTGGGGCTTGAGCAAATTGGTGAATAATATTATTGGTTGAAATGTGGCAGAATATAAAAGGACCAATTTGGGGATCTGAGGATACAAAGATTTCTATTTTGGGTAACTTAAATTTGAGATCACTATTACCTTCCCAAGCAAAGGTATATCTTGGGTAACTATTGCAATTATCTAGGCAACAAATAATAGTGGCCTAAACTAGTCAGTGGGGCTGGGGGAAGTGGACAGATTTGAGGACTGGGCTGTTTGAAGAAGGAATAAGCAGAACTTGGTTATTAATGGCAAGTGAGTCATGAGGGAATGTAGGAGGAATTCCAGGACCCCTGATGTGGAAGCCAATGATGCATGTGCCTGAGAGGGAGCACTGAGGAAGAAGCGTGATGGGAGGAGGAGAGAAGGACTTTATGCTTAAATAGGCACAGTGTTCATACCATTGGGAGACCTAAAGCCACATGCACTGAGCACGTCACTATTTGAGTTTGGAACTCAGGTGAAAGACACAGGTTTGAGATTTGGGAATAAGCAGTATAAACATAGTCATCATCAATGCCAACAATGTGGATGAGATTTCTCAGAAAGCGCCTGTAGTGCAGAAACATAAAGAGACTGTATTTCAGATGAAAAGCTTGACGTGAAAACTAATAAAAGGAAACCATACTAAAGTGGAGTCGGAGGCTGGAAGAGGGGGCATTACATATCCTTTGCAGGAAGAATTGATGGTTACAGACCCCAACAGAAGAATCCTGAACAGGAAGGAATCAGCAGTTACCGGCCAGCAGGGAAAGAAGTAGTTTGCAATTCCTACAAGAAATTGACACCCCCTGCAACTCAGCCATTGAAAACCATCATCAACCTGAACTCTCTTCTCCAATAGATTTTCATCCAAAAGAACACTCCCAATTCCTCCTCCTTTTCCATAAAACGTTGTGTGGACTTGCCTGTGGTTTTGCCATAGTTTGCATAGCCTGTATTGCAATTCTCTGCTCATCCCAAATAAACTCATTTAGCTAGTAAAATAACTGATGGTTTTATTTTTAAGTTTAACAATGTGGATTGTGCAAAACAATTCCCAAAATGCAGAAAAGGGAGGGAACAGTGTAATACCCTTCCAGGTCAGACACATTACTTTCTGGGCACAGCTCCTGTACAGGCGGAACATACAATGAGGTGTAGGAGACACTAGAGCAAGTCTCCCATCCAGAGAGCAAACCTGCTGCCAGAAAACAGAGCAATTAGGAATTCAGAGATTAAGACTTTGATCTTCAATTCTTGGATTGTTACGTACACAAAGTTGGGGGGAAGGAAAAATCATGAGCTGCTATGGAAAAGCAGTATGGAGTTTCCTCAAAAAATTAAAAATAGAATAGTCTAGCAATCTTACTACTAGGTATTTAACTGAGAGAGTTAAAATCAGAATCTCAAAGAGGTATTTGTGCTCCCAGGTTCACTGCAGCATTATTCACAATAGCCAAGATGTGCAAACAGCCTGAGTGTCCATTGACAGATGAATGGATAAAGAAAATGTGGTATAAATACACACACACACACACACACAGACACACACACACACGGAATACTATTCAGCCTTTAAAAAGAAGGAAATTCTGCAACATCATGCTAAGTGAAATAAACCAGACTCAAAAAACACAAATATCGCATGATTCTGCTTCTATGAAGTATCTAAAATAGTCAGTCTCAGAGTCAAAGAGTATAATGGTGGTTACCAGGGGCTGGTGGAAGAGGGAAATAGGGAGCTCCCAATCACCAGGCAGAAAGTTTCAGTCAAGCAAGAAGAATGTGCTCTAGAGTCCTGTGGTACGTACACCATTGTACCTGTAGTCAACTACAGTGTATTGTACACTTAAAAAATTTGTTGAGGCTTTCTGGCTCTTTGAGCAGCACCATTGCAGTTGGTAAGGTGCTTACCTTACGAAAGGTGGCAAAAAGGGAGCCAAGAATAAAGTGGTTGATCCATTTCTAAGAAAGATTGGTATGATATGAAATCACCAGCCACATTCAATATAAAAAATATTGGAGGGGGGGCGGAGCCAGGATGGCGGCGTGAGTAGAGCAGTGGAAATCTCCTCCCAAAAACACATAGAGCTATGAAAATATAACAAAGAAAAATCTTCCTAAAATAAAGACCACAGGACACAGGACAGCATCCAGACCACATCCACACCTGCAAGAACCCAGCGCCTTGCGAAGGGGGTAAGATACAAGCCCCGGCCCGGCGGGACCCGAGCGCCCCTCCCCCCGGCTCCCGGCGGGTGGAAAGAAACCGAAGCGGTTTTTTTTTGGCGAGTGCTTTTTGGAAGCCTTAAAGGGACGGGCCCCCGTTGCTAGGGAGGCAGGGTGGCGGGACCGGTGAGCAGGTGCCTGGGACCGGCGCCTGAGGACAAAGAATATCCCGCGTTTCTCCCTGCGGGACCGGCGGGCGGGTGCCTGAGACCAGCGCCTGAGGATGGAGGAAATCGCGTGTTTTTCCCCTTTTTTTTTTCTCTTTTTTGCGAGTGCTTTTTGGAAGCCTAAAAGGGACAGGGACCCCGGTGCTAGGGAGGCAGGGCGGTGGGACTGGTGAGCGGGTGCCTGAGACCAGTGCCTGAGGACAAAGAATATCGAGCATTCCTTCCCTGCGGGACCTGTGGGTGGGTGCTTTTTGGAAGCCTTGAAGGGACAGGGACCCTGGTGCTAGGGAGACACGGCAGCAGGACCAGTGAGCGGGTGCCTGGGACCGGCACCTGAGGACAAAAAAAAAAATCGCGTGTTTTTTCCTTTTTTTTTCTTTCTGTTCCCTCTCTCATTGTTGCTGTTGTTGTTTTGGTTTGGAGAGTGCTTTTTGGAAGACTTAAAGGGGCAGGACAGGTCACTTAGACCAGAGGCAGGGAATCTGGGGATCTCTGGGCACTCTAACCCCCTGGGCAGCAGGGAGCACAGAGGCCCCTTACGGAGATAAATAGCCTCCTAGCCGCTCCCCCTCCAACGGGGCTCCACCATTTTGGAGGAACAGCCCCAGCCAGGCCAAGCCCACAGCAACGGCAGAGATAAACCCCAAAGCAACTGGGCAGGAAGCAGAAGCCCTGTCTGCACACAGCTGCCCAGCACAAGCCACTAGAGGTCGCTATTCTCCCAGGAAAAGGCCACAAACCAACAAGAAGGGAAGCTCTTCCAGCGGTCACTTGTACCAGCTCTGCAAACTATCTCTATCACCATGAAAAGGCAAAACTACAGGCAGACAAAGATCACAGAGACAACACCTGAGAGGGAGACAGACCTAACTAGTCCTCCTGAAAAAGAATTCAAAATAAAAATCATGAACATGCTGACATAGATGCAGAGAAAAATGCAAGAGCAATGGGATGAGATGCAGAGAAAAATGCAAGAGCAGTGGGATGAGATGCAGAGAAAAATGCAAGAGCAGTGGGATGAAGTCCGGAAGGAGATCACAGAGGTCAGGAAGGAGATCACAGAAGTTAAACAATCCCTGGAAGGATTTATAAGCAGAATGGATAAGATGCAAGAGGCCATTGAAGGAATAGAAGCCAGAGAACAGGAACGTACAGAAGCTGACATAGAGAGAGATAAAAGGATCTCCAGGAATGAAACAACACTAAGAGAAATATGTGACCAATACAAAAGGAATAAGTATTATAGGGGTACCAGAAGAAGAAGAAAGAGGAAAAGGGATAGAAAGTCTCTTTGAAGAAATAATTGCTGAAAACATCCACAAACTGGGGGAGGAAATAATCGAACAGACCATGGAATTACACAGAACTCCCAACAGAAAGGATCCAAGGAGGACAACACCAAGACACATAGTAATTAAAATGGCAAGGATCAAGGACAAGGAAAGAGTTTTAAAGGCAGCTAGAGAGAAAAAGGTCACCTATAAAGGAAAACCCATCAGGCTAACATCAGACTTCTCAACAGAAACCCTACAGGCCAGAAGAGAATGGCATGATATACTTAATGCAATGAAACAGAAGGGCCTTGAACCAAGGATACTGTATCCAGCACGACTATCATTTAAATATGATGGCGGGATTAAACAATTCCCAGACAAGCAAAAGCTGAGGGAATTTGCTTCCCACAAACCACCTCTACAGGGCATCCTACAGGTACTGCTCTAGATGGGAGCACCCCTAAAAAGAGCACAGAACAAAACACACAACATATGAAGAATGGAGGAGGAGAAATAAGAAGGGACAGAAGAAAAGAATCTCCAGATAGTGTATATAACAGCTCAATAAGCGAGCTAAGTTAGGCAGTAAGATACTAAAGAAGCTAACCTTGAACCTTTGGTAACCACGAATCTAAAGCCTGCAATGGCAATAAGTATATATCTCTCAATAGTCACCCTAAATGTAAATGGACGTAATGCACCAATCAAAAGATATAGAGTAATAGAATGGATAAAAAAGCAAGACCCATCTATATGCTGCTTACAAGAAACTCACCTTAAACCCAAAGATAAGCATAGACTAAAAGTCAAGGGATGGAAAAACATATTTCAGGCAAACAACAGTGAGAAGAAAGCAGGGGTTGCAGTACTAATATCAGACAAAATAGACTTCAAAACAAAGAAAGTAACAGGAGATAAAGAAGGATACTACATAATGATAAAGGGCTCAGTCCAACAAGAGGATATAACCATTCTAAATATATATGCACCCAATACAGGAACACCAGCATATGTGAAGCAAATATTAACAGAACTAAAGAGGGAAATAGACTGCAATGCATTCATTGTAGGATACTTCAACACACCACTCACCCCAAAGGATAGAACCACCGGGCAGAAAATAAGTAAAGACACACAGGCACTGAACAACACACTAGAACAGATGGACCTAATAGACATCTATAGAACTCTACATCCAAAAGCAACAGGATATACATTCTTCTCAAGTGCACATGGAACATTCTCCAGAATAGACCACATACTAGCTCACAAAAAGAACCTCAGTAAATTCCAAAATACTGAAATTCTACCAACCAATTTTTCAGACCACAAAGGTAAGAAAGTAGAAATAAATTCTACAAAGAAAACAAAAACGCTCACAAACACATGGAGGCTTAACAACATGCTACTAAATAATCAATGGATCAATGAACAAATCAAAATAGAGATCAAGGAATATATAGAAACAAATGACAACAACAACACTAAGCCCCAACTTCTGTGGGATGCAGCGAAAGCAGTCTTAAGAGGAAAGTATATAGCAATCCAGGCACACTTGAAGAAGGAAGAACAATCCCAAATGAATAGTCTAACATCACAATTATTAAAACTGGAAAAAGAAGAACAAATGAGGCCTAAAGTCAGCAGAAGGAGGGACATAATAAAGATCAGAGAAGAAATAAACAAAATTGAGAAGAATAAAACAATAGCAGAAATCAACGAAACCAAGAGCTGGTTCTTTGAGAAAATAAACAAAATAGATAAGCCTCTAGCCCAACTTATTAAGAGAAAAAGAGAGTCAACACAAATCAACATAATCAGAAATGAGAATGGAAAAATCACGACAGACTCCACAGAAATACAAAGAATTATTAAAGACTACTATGAAAACCTATATGCCAACAAGCTGGAAAACCTAGAAGAAATGGACAACTTCCTAGAAAAATACAACCTCCCAAGACTGACCAAGGAAGAAACACAAAAGTTAAACAAACCAATTACGAGCAAAGAAATTGAAACGGTAATCAAAAAACTACCCAAGAACAAAACCCCGGGGCCGGACGGATTTACTTCGGAATTTTATCAGACACACAGAGAAGACATAATACCCATTCTCCTTAAAGTGTTCCACAAAATAGAAGAACAGGGAATACTCCCAAACTCATTCTTTGAGGCCAACATCACCCTAATACCAAAACCAGGCAAAGACCCCACCAAAAAAGAAAATTAGAGACCAATATCCCTGATGAATGTAGATGCAAAAATACTCAATAAAATATTAGCAAACAGAATTCAACAGTATATCAAAAGGATCATACACCATGACCAAGTGGGGTTCATCCCAGGGATGCAAGGATGGTACAACATTCGAAAATCCATCAACATCATCCACCACATCAACAAAAAGAAAGACAAAAACCACATGATCATCTCCATAGATGCTGAAAAAGCATTTGACAAAATTCAACATCCACTCATGATAAAAACTCTCAGCAAAATGGGAATAGAGGGCAAGTACCTCAACATAATAAAGGCCATATATCATAAACCCACAGCCAGCATTATACTGAACAGCAAGAAGCTGAAAGCATTTCCTCTGAGATCGGGAACAAGACAGGGATGCCCACTCTCCCCACTGTTATTTAACATAGTACTGGAGGTCCTAGCCACGGCAATCAGACAAAACAAAGAAATACAAGGAATCCAGATTGGTAAAGAAGAAGTTAAACTGTCACTATTTGCAGATGATATGATACTGTACATCAAAAACCCTAAAGACTCCACTCCAAAACTACTAGAACTGATATCGGAATACAGCAAACTTGCAGGATACAAAATTAACACACAGAAATCTGTAGCTTTCCTCTACACTAACAACGAATCAATAGAAAGAGAAATCAGGAAAACAATTCCATTCACAATTGCATCAAAAAGAATAAAATACCTAGGAATAAACCTAACCAAAGAAGTGAAAGACTTATACTCTGAAAACTACAAGTCACTCTTAAGAGAAATTAAAGGGGACACTAATAAATGGAAACTCATCCCATGCTCATGGCTAGGAAGAATTAATATCGTCAAAATGGTCATCCTGCCCAAAGCAATATACAGATTTGATGCAATCCCTCTCAAATTACCAGCAACATTCTTCAATGAATTGGAACAAATAATTCAAAAATTCATATGGAAATACCAAAGACCCCGAATAGCCAAAGCAATCCTGAAAAAGAAGAATAAAGTAGGGGGGATCTCACTCCCCAACTTCAAGCTCTACTACAAAGCCATAGTAATCAAGACAATTTGGTACTGGCACAAGAACAGAGCCACAGACCAGTGGAACAGATTAGAGACCCCAGAAATTAACCCAAACATATATGGTCAATTAATATTTGATAAAGGAGCCATGGATATACAATGGCAAAATGACAGTCTCTTCAACAGATGGTGCTGGCAAAACTGGACAGCTACATGTAGGAGAATGAAACTGGACCATTGTCTAACCCCATATACAAAGGTAAATTCAAAATGGATCAAAGACCTGAATGTAAGTCATGAAACCATTAAACTCTTGGAAAAAAACATAGGCAAAACCCTCTTAGACATAAACATGAGTGATCTCTTCTTGAACATATCTCCCCGGGCAAGGAAAACAACAGCAAAAATGAGCAAGTGGGACTACATTAAGCTGAAAAGCTTCTGTACAGTGAAAGACACCATCAATAGAACAAAAAGGAACCCTACAGTATGGGAGAATATATTTGAAAATGACAGATCTGATAAAGGCTTGACGTCCAGAATATATAAAGAGCTCACACACTTCAACAAACAAATAGCAAATAACCCAATTTAAAAATGGGCAGAGGAACTGAACAGACAGTTCTCCAAAAAAGAAATACAGATGGCCAACAGACACATGAAAAGATGCTCCACATCGCTAATTATCAGAGAAATGCAAATTAAAACTACAATGAGGTATCACCTCACACCAGTAAGGATAGCTGCCATCCAAAAGACAAACAACAACAAATGTTGGCGAGGCTGTGGAGAAAGGGGAACCCTCCTACACTGCTGGTGGGAATGTAAATTAGTTCAACCATTGTGGAAAGCAGTATGGAGGTGCATCAAAATGCTCAAAACAGACCTACCATTTGACCCAGGAATTCCACTCCTAGGAATTTACCCTAAGAACGCAGCAATCAAGTTTGAGAAAGACAGATGCACTCCTATGTTTATAGCAGCACTATTTACAATAGCCAAGAATTGGAAGCAACCTAAATGTCCATCGGTAGATGAATGGATAAAGAAGATGTGGTACATATACACAATGGAATACTACTCATACATAAGAAGTGGAAAAATCCAACCATTTGCAGCAACATGGATGGAGCTGGAGAGTATTATGCTCAGTGAAATAAGCCAAGCGGAGAAAGAGAAATACCAAATGATTTCACTCATCTGAGGAGTATAGGAACAAAGGAAAAACTGAAGGAACAAAACAGCAGTGGAATTACAGAACCCAAAAATGGACTAACAGGTACCAAAGGGAAAGGAACTGGGGAGGATGGGTGGGGAGGGAGGGATAAGGGGGGGGAAGAAGAAGGGGGGTATTAAGATTAGCATGCATGGGGGGGAGGGAGAAAGGGGAGGGTGGGCTGCACAACACAGAGAGGACAAGTAGTGACTCTACAACATTTTGCTAAGCTGATGGACAGTAACCGTAATGTGGTTGTTAGGGGGGACCTGATATAGGGGAGAGCATAGTAAACATAGTATTCTTCATGTAAGTGTAGATTAAAAATTAAAAAAAAGAAAGAAAGAAAGAAAAGGAGGATTACTCCTTAACAGGATAAAACTATTGGTAAATCAAAGATCAACGCATGCTTTAAATATCCTTAATGTTGATCACTTAAAGGGTGTCAGATAATCAGCTATGGAGGTACTCTTTTCTGATAATATTCCTTTCTCTTAATTAAAAAAAAAAAAAAAGCAGTTACTGTGTGCTGACCTCCAATGAGTT
Source organism: Manis javanica (assembly GCF_040802235.1). NCBI lineage: Eukaryota > Metazoa > Chordata > Mammalia > Pholidota > Manidae > Manis > Manis javanica. The sequence continues at coordinate 63,527,656 of NC_133164.1, read as the reverse complement.
CTGCACAGTGGTATAGAGGGTATGTCAAAGTGTGGGCAAAGGGTCTGTTTGTTTCTATGCAGAAGATCAAGGCCTAGCTTGGATACCCAGAAAATGAACTAAGATACGATATGAGGAGGAGCTTCCGGCATCAGCACTCTCTGGAGGACTTGTGCCAGGGGATGATCATCAAAAAGCCTCCACAGGGATCCGGACGATGCTGCGGTTGTGGCTGCATCCAGCCCACCATCTCCTGGACTTGCCATAGGAATGAGGAGGGAGATGTCTAGGCTGGCATGTGCATACAGTGAGACAACGAATTTGACCAGATCTGTACTGTTGGAACTCAACCAGGAGTTGGGAGGGGTGCAAGTTGTAGCGCTCCAAAATCTCATGACTATGGACTATCTATGGTTAAAAGAACATATGGGATGTGAACAGATCCCAGAAATGGGCTGCTTTAATTTGTCTGATGGTTCAAGTACAGTTGGACAATATCCATCATATCATAGATAAATTCTCACAAATGCCTAGTGTGCCTAAATGGTTTTCTTGGCTTCACTGGAGATGGATGGTAATTATAGATTTGCTTTGTTTATGTCACCGTATTCCTATTATGTTAATATGTGTGTGCAAATTAGTTAGTTTAAAACCTATACATACTTAAGGTACTATACAAGAAGATATGTCAAAGAAATAATCAATCCTCCCATGTTTCCTTCATATGCTACATCTATAGCTTTTCTTCTTCCTTCCTAATTACAACCCTTAAATAGAATTCGTGCCTCATATCGAATTTACCGAGTATCATAATTCCTCCAGGTGGTAAAGATACCTCGAGACAAGTGCTGGGCATAGAAGCCACAGGGCATAAATCTGCAAAGAAGTAAAAAGCTAACCTTTGCAAACAATATGGCTTCTCTCTCACTTACCAACTTTACATTTCCCTGTATGGCCCCGGAAGATGACTGGTTAGCCAGAGACGGGTAAGATTCCTCAAGGGAGGAACAACCTAAGACAGGCACAGTCACAGGGGGGCCATCAGGTGAGAATTTGGGGATCAACAGAGGTGAGGCTCAGATCCTCACCCCCCCTGCTTTGAGAGAAATCTTCTGCATCCGTGGATGCCTTGCTGCCCTTGTCTAGCCTGGATTAATATTTAGTCCATAGGCACACACCTGATCATCTGATCATCTACATTTGCCCTCTTACAGCACTAAACTATGTTTTCTACCTTTATCTTGCATCTACCTACCACTTCAGCATTTTATTAAAAATAAAAATAATAATAATAATAATAGGAGAAATGTGGGATCAACATATAAATCAAGAACAAAAATCAAACGAATATTCATATTTGACCTGATTGTTTATAGGTCATAATGCATGATCAAAACCGAAAGTTTCTGTGATGAATGCCCTTGTACTGTTCACCATGTAAGAATTTGTTCACTATGTAAGAATTCGTTCACCATGTAAGAACTTGTTCGTTATGCTTCAGAAGATTGGAGACTGACGAGAATTAGGCTTGAGATGGATTAATGATTGTACATTGAGCATTGACCCCCCTATACTGAATTTTATTGTTGTTAACAACCATTTGATCAATAAATATGAGAGATGCCCTCTCAAAAAAAAATAATAAAAATAATAAAAAATATAAATAAATAAATAAATAAAAATAAAAATTAAAAATTAAAATAAATAAATAAAAATAAAAATAATAAAAATAATAATAATAATAAAAAAATATTGGAAAAACACTAGTCACAAGAACTCAAGGAACCAAAATTGCATCTGATGCCCTGAAGGGTTGTGTTTTTGAAGTGAGTCTTGCTGATCTGCAGAATGATGAAGTTGCATTTTTAAAATTCTAGTTAATTACTGAGGATATTCAGGGTAAAACTGCTTGGCTAACTTCCATGGCATGGATCTTACCTGTGACAAAATGTGCTGCATGATCCAAGAATGGCAGACCATGACTGAAGCTCATGTTGACGTCAAGACTACCAATGGTTATTTGCTTTGTCTGTTCTGTGTTGGTTGTACTAAAAAATGCAATAATCGTATCTGGAAGACCTCTTATGCTCAGCATCAACATTTCCACCAAATCCGGAAGAAGATGATAGAAATCATGACCCAAGAAGTGCAGACAAATAACTTGAAAGAAGTAGTCAATAAATTGATTTCAGACAGCATTGGAAAAGACATAGAAAACGCTTGCCAATCTATTTATCCACTCTATGATGTCTTTGTTAGAAAAGAAAAATGCTGAAGAAGCCCAAGTTTGAATTGGGAAAACTCATGGAGCTTCACGGTGAAGGCAGTAGTTCTGGAAAAGCTACTGGGGATGAGACAGGTGCCTAAGTTGAACGAGCTGATGGATATGAACCACCAGTCCAAAAATCTGTTTAAAATTCAGACTTTAGGTATCAAATAAAAAATCTTATTTGTGATGTTCAAAAAAAAAAATTTGTTGAGGGTAGGTCATTGTATTTCCAGTTGCTTTTTGGGTTGGGCAATTGTCTTCCGAGCAGCTGAGGTCAGCAAAAGACAAGCTGGAAGTGAGAGACGCCGACCACCAAGACAGGCTTCAGCCAACGTGCTGGCCTTACGCTCTCCTGACTCCAGTATGGGTGGATGCTCGCTGCTGCCCTTTTAGAATAATAGAATGTCTGTGTGTCTGGGAGGAACTCTGGAGATTATTTGGTGCTGATTTTTCATTTTACAAATGGATTGAAAGAAGCCCTGAAAGGGCAACTTGTTAAAAGTCACCCACCTGCTTTTGGGTTGAGCCATGATGGAGTTGGAAGCATTCCTGTTGCTCTGAACCTCTGATACTATTTATGGGGCTCTTTTCCAAGGAAATGTAGCCAGTTTTCCATAGGCCTTCTGCAGGCTGCAGAGCTGACTCCTGGAGGGAGTCCAGCTCCAGGCTCCGGCTACCAGGGTTGAGTCCCCAGCTCTGCCCCGTAGGAGCCATGACCTTAACCTCTCTCTGTTTACCCCCCTTATCTGTAAAATGGAGTTGATAGCAATCTGTAAAAACTCCAGAAGAGGACTGCCCACAGAGTTGTTATGGAGGTGAGTGAGGTCACACCTGCCAAGCCCTGGGACTAACACTGCGCTCATGGCACATTCACAATAAATTTTAGCACCCTTTTTATTGCTTTTGATATTACTTTATATTACTTGCCTCTGTCCTTTAGCATCCAGGATGGAAATGTTAATAACCTACCCAGAGGTTTGTTTTTCTGCCAGGCTGTGTGAATAAAACAAATATTTGTGGAGAGGGCGGCAAGGGAAGAAAGAGAAGAAGGAAAAAGTGAGGGAGGAAAGTGAGGGAGGGCGACTGTAACACTGAAAGATCTTTCTCCATTTTCTGGCCTTCATTCTGAAATTGGGAAAAGTATAAGGTGTTTTTATTATTAACATCATCCCCTTTCTGATCTGTGAAATACACATATAATTCATATAATATAGGAAAGATCAAGAAGGAGGTATGTGGCTCTGTGTGTTTGAAGCATGGCAGGCAGGGGTTTGCTCTTGTTTCTTCTGCTAAACTCGCTTCCAGTACTTCTTACGTTGCTCCTACTGGTATCTCTGTGTGCTAATCAGAGGTGCAGAGGATGGGGACCATGTCCTTTCCTTCAGCATGCGTGCATATAGCAAAGATAGTTGACACAAAGGGATTTATATAGCAGAATCTTCTGCAGATGGTGCAGTGTAAGGGTTAGGATCGTGGCCAGACCGCCGGGGTTTGCACCCAGCACTTCACAACTTCGGGACCTAGTCTAGTTGGTAATTTCTCTGAGCCCTGCCCCCACCTGTAAAGTAGGAATTCTGGTAGTACTTACTGAAAAGAAATAAATGAGTTAATGAACGTAAGGGGCGGGGCCTGGCACGCTCTTCACTCCTGGGCTCTGCCTGCCTCCCCAGTGAGCAACAACCACTACAGTTCAGGAGACAACTGCTCTGAACATGGAGAGACGAAGTCATCAAGGTTAGATCTTGAAGAAGGAATGGGACTTCTTCAAGCAGAAGGAAGGGAATCGGCTGTTCGGCTGTTTCAGGCTTGGGAATAGAAATGGATGTGACCTGTTCAGGGGACTTTCAGAATTTGTAGGGGAAAGATCTCAGTTACACAGGTGAGTAGAAGTAATACTTTCATGAGCCCTGAATGCAGAGTTAGGCAGGCACTTGTACCAGAGAGCTGCAAATAGAGGATTTGAGGAGGAGATTAGCATGGGTAGAACAATTTTTTAAACAATTAATTTGGAAAATTAACATGATGGACACCAAAAGCAGAGTTATCAGTTTGGAGATAATTGCAGTCGTCTAGGCTTTGATGTGTAAAGGACCTTGGTGGGAATGACTGGGGAGGAGGTGTTAAAGAAAAAGAATGAGTATGAGACAGCAAGAAAGGACCCGGAGGTGACTGTCTGGAAACAGGCATGGGGTGCAGGTGGGGGGAATGTCACAGTGGAAAGCCTGAATGGCAGCAGGCAGTCTGTATAACACACACATGTGCAGGCTCAGAGGGACAAGTGGTTTGGGGGAAAAGATTACGAGTTTCATTCCAGTCTAGTTCCATTTGATCCAGCAACAGGACACTGATGTGGAAGCTAGAATTTGAAGAGGCAGAATTGAAGTTCAGGAGAGGGCAACGTTAAGGGTGTGGATGTATTTGGGACAGAATCAAGTAAAAATGAGAGTGAAAGAAATGGGGGAGGATGCGGTTTCTGAGATGGCATGACAAGCATCAGTCAGGGTCACATGCCAGCAAGGAAGCCCATGGAATGGCTGTGAGGATCAAAGACCGTGGCGGATCCATGAGCACTTACGGAGAGGGAGTGATTAAATGCAACATAAATAGGAAAAACATGGTGATTACATGAAAATGATAATGATAAACCCTCTGTAATGCCTTATTTATTTATTTTAAATTTTTGAAAACTCTTTGCCCCATTTCCTAGAGTCTCAAAGCAGAACTGAACATCAAGACATTTTGTAGATGAGGGAGGGAATCAGGGCTCAGTGAAGCAGGGCTCAGTGTTTTCCCTGAAAATAGCCGCCGAATCCGCCCTGCCCCTTCTCACTGCTGTTCTCCCTTGAGAGGCTGCCGGTTGGGCTCGTCCTGTCTCTCAGCACCTCCCTGGATGCCGTTCCGTTTGTCCTCCGTGAAGTTCCGGAGCCCTGCACCGGGAGCCTGGTGCGCACCAAGGCGCGCCGCAGCCACAGAGCACAGGAGATGCCTGGGTCCCGAGCACAGCTCCCGGGGCGCGAGCGCTCAGTCCCCACTCTGGCCCTGGGGCTCGCCCTGTTTCTCTTTCACTTTGATTTGCTTTTAGTTAATTTTGTTAAATAAAAATTACTAAACTGCTTCAATCTTTGGAAAATGAAATAAGCATATGCTTCTTACCCTTTGTACTCATTTAATAATTAATCCATTGTTTATAATATTGTTTCGAAAAAGATACTGAAATGAGATGATACTCTTTTTAAGGAGGCTTTAAATCTCAACCACATTTATAGCCAAAGGTTGCAGTAATAATTTTTTTAAACAGATCATTTGAAAATTAAACAGCTATTTTAGAAAGTAGATGAAAGTGATGTCCTATTTACAAACATTTTGCACATTTTACCATAATTTTAATGAAGGGTAGCCATTTGAGAGCTTAATGTTTTTTATGGATTCTTCATAAAGTCATAGAAATCTTAATACCTTTATAATTTTCTTCTTGAAGGAAATAATTTGGAAAATGCCTATGAAAGAAACATAGAAAGCATTTACCATACACTGAAATCATTAATACTTAATGGAAAGACATAATAATCTGAGGCATTTTAAACAGCTACTATAAAATCATTCTTTCCAGGAAGCTAGGAAGTTCTTCAAAATAATCTTACTCAAGAAGGACTTAACAGAAATAGAACCTGTAAAACCCAAGGATTAGAAGGAAGTGGGTGGTGAGATTCAAATGACTTAATTGCTATTGTCACCAGATATTTCCCCAAGCTTCCTCCCATCCCTGGCTCTCCAGGGACCATTGGTCAAAAGTTCTTCTGTGGGGTTTATTGTTGGCGGGAGAGGAGGGATATCCCTTCAGGGGCTCTTCAATTTCAGGGTTGCAAAAACCGGTTCTGAAAATAGTTGGCAGTATCAACTGGTCAAATTTATTTGCTAAAACCACTTTTGTTTTGAACCAGTGAGGCACAAGGTCAGGAAATATTTGGACTCACTGAAGGAAACCACAATTGGGTGGTTCTGCAGATTTCTGACAGTTTTGTCACTTTCTGACTTCTTTCCTCCTCTGTTACTGTGTTCTCATGCTGGTCACTCTTGAGCTGTCCAAGCTCCCTTCCTGGGTGACGGCAGGCCACATACCCCACCTCAGTCATCTCTGTCCTGAGGCTCATGGGACGGAGGGAGATTACTGGGCCACTAGACTGGGAGGCAGAATTCTGCAGCCAAATCCTAGCCCCCATCTAGTTCTGTAATCTGGAGCATGGTACCTCACCTTACTCGCTTCCTCCTTCTCCCTCCATTTAAAAAAACTTATTATATTTTATTGTAATTTTATTAAAATCATACATGCACAGTTCAAGTATCAAATATGGCAGAAGTTCTTTTAACTGGCCCTCCCTTAAACGATTTGCCTAATTATGCAACTGTCCCCTCTCTAGGTATCACCTGCTGACAGCCCGCTCCACACCAGGGCCTCAACTGCTCTCCCTCTAGCCCACCACACACTTCCATCCCTGCCTAGGGGGCTGTAGACCCTAAGTCAGTTGTCATTGTCCCCATACCTGCTGTGCTGAGTTTTCTAGCTCATATGATTATTCAACTCAGTTATAAGTTATGTAAACCAGTTTGACATACAGATGCATAAAAATATTGCTATTTCTACAGAATGCTTTGGAAAAACTCAATAATATTGAGCCACTAAAAGTAAAATGCTATAGAATTAGGTATGAAAATATAATGGCAAAATATTAAGGAAAAACACAAATCTAAAAAGATTCTGCTTTGTGTCTTTAAGTTTTGATCCACTTTAATGGAACTGAAACAAGGAAACATAGATGCTGATTACAGATAAAGTTTATGTAAAAAAAAAAAGTGCAGAACTTAAAACATGTAGTTCTGTTTCATGTGCAGAAATCCACGTCATATTCCCAAGGGCTTCTTCTGGTATTAAATTAGATAAGGTTCACATAAAGTGCTAGCAGCATGTCTGATATTTAATAAAGATTCAGTACTTGTTAGCTGTTAATGTGGTCATTGTTAATTTAATAATTGTCAATCCAGATAATTTTAGAAGAGAAAAGAAAAGAAGGTTAGACCAAATCAATATTTCAAAGGAAGATACTGGGGTAAACTTTTAACTCCAAACTCCAACAACCAAAAATTAGACAGCAAAGGACCTAATCTTCACTGTGATTTTTTTTTTTTTTTTTTGCATCAGAAAACCTGTATGTAAAATTCAAAGGGTATGGATAATTGCATTTCTGAAAGATTTGTCTAGTGGTGGAGGGGATGGGGGCGGGAACTGATTCATTCATGAAATGTAACCTATTTTCTTTTTAACCACAAACTGCCACCTGTCCTTAGAAAACTGTCCAACCTTTTCCTGTATTTGTATTCTCTGTTAGGTAAGGACAGTGATAAACAACTAAATTAATTTACCATGCAGCCAGAAGGATGACTTTGAGAAAAGTACGTTATGGTCATATTTGTGTTCTCTCACTTGAGTGTGAGCTCTCTCTCGCTCTGTGCCATTCGTGACGCATGAAGCTCTCAAACCCTCAGGAAAAGGATCAGTGAAATGCTATTTTTTAAATTGATTTCCCATCAAAACTCTAGACCTATTCACTTAGTATCGTGTTTACACCAAGTTTCAACAGGTGAAACATGCTTTAACACCAAAACCAAAAATAACTGAGAATAAGTAATGTGATGATGGGGAAAGACCTTGTTTCATAAGCTTGTTTGTGCCACTAAATTAAGTCTTTGAGACCATGAGCAATCTTACAAGCACAATAAAAGAACATCTACACTGGATGTGAGGTTTTCACACTCATTAATTTTAGGACTCTGGCAAAACCCAATTGATTTCTGTTATGTGAAGCATGCCTGGATGCTGACATTTAAAGTCATTCACACAGCTGACCACGGAGGAACATTCATAGTTATTAAATATGTCCATGTAGCAAGAAAGTCAGTTTATATTGATTGTATGGACTGAACCCGACATCTTAGGTAGTTGTTACATTAAAAGATGTGTAGGAATAGAAATGATTTAGAAGATGGAGTCAAAGGTTTTAAGAGCTGCACACACTAGTACTATTATCAAGAGGTGAGAGAGGATGCTTTTCTTTATGAGACAGTTCATAAACTCAAAAATAAATGGTATTTGCTTTTCAGTCCTTTTATCAGATCCTTAAAATTAACATTGGTTAATATTAACCCTTGAAAACAAAATTTTAAATTTAATTTAATTCAGTACGTGTGTATACATGACACCAAACTAGGATGTGGGAAGTTACAGAGAGCAAGAGTGGATCACCCCTGGATTCAGGGAGTTTCCACGTAGAGCAGGAGACACGCATGCACTTAACTAACATACTTCAGTCCGTAAGGTGTGAAGAGCCCAACTAGACCAGGGAGGAGTAGCCAGTCCCCGAGAACGCTCACTGTTATGCCCTAATGTCAGTTTCTGGAGCCCCTTAAGAAACTGGCAGCTGGTGGTTTGGGGAGAGGGTGGTGGGCTGGGGAGGGGGAAGGGGGAGTTGCTGTTCAGTGGCTATGGAGTTTCAGTCATGCAAGGAGAAAAAATCCCAGAGATCTGCTTGCAGCACTGTGCTTGTAGCGAACAATACCCTACTGTACAGTTTTTAATTTAAGAGCATAAATCTCGTGCTGTCTGTTTTTTTACCACAATCAATTAAAAATGAATAAAAGATATAGGCAGATGACCTTGCACAGGCTTTATATTTGAGCCAGTGTGAAAATGGGGAAAAGAGCCCATCGTGTCCACATTTTTTGAGGAAATGACTGATCATTATGAGCCATAGGGCTTAAAATAATGCCTGATGAGAACAATTCCTCACTCAATCAGTAAACAACTTACAAGAATATCGAGAAAGACAGAGCAGCAGCCATGACTGACTTCTTGAGTAGCCTTTTTTTCCACATCAATTTAATTTCCTTCCATGGTTAAATGACAGATTACATAAACAATGAGAATATGGTGGATAAAATCAGTTTTGAAAAGAAAGATTTGGGGTTTTAGACTAAACAATATTGTTATCACCAAGCCACAAACATGTGACCTTAGTCATGCTATTAGTACATGGATGAACAAGTAAATATAGAGCTGCAATCACATCAAAGTGGGTTGAAGCAGTGGATTACATATCAGGTTCCAACCCAGGGGGATCAGTTGTACTGTGAGACATATAACTTATTGATGAGCTATACAAATGACTTACATATGCCAGCATCTAAAATGCAGCAATTACTAAGTCAAGTGGAGCTGCTGATAGGGAACTCATGATGATGCAGTTCAAAATGCCCTTGAATATATTTTTTAGATCATTCTAAAGATAGACTAGCATTTAATTGACATAAGTAGGTATTTTAGCACAAATGAAATTTGGTGAAAGATTAATTAAAAAGGCAAGAGCCAATAGGATCTTTGTCTCAATTAAGGTTAGAAATGCAATGTTGTAAAGGAGTCACCCTGATAGCTACTTATTTCAAAGGAGTAGGATAGCAGACAGAACAGCAATCCTACTGTTGTGTAAGCCTTACCATTCTTTAGTTTTGTTCAAGTTTTTCTCAACATACTTGGAAAGGTATATTTAAGACACAAGAGCACATAGAGAGCAAAACATTCCATATATATATATATATATATATATATATATATATATATATATATATATATATATATATATATATATAGGGTATTACATATTAATATATTTAGCATACAATAATACATTATATATTAGAATTATATATTATATAAAATATGATGAGGTATAGAATTGGAACTGTGTAATCTGGAAAGCAAAAGTCATATAGTCATATAATTACCATCTTGCTGTTCCCTAGACTTGTTCTCAGAATGAACTGAGGTTCCCCTTTCTCTGCAGATGACTAAACCAGAAAACACATTTAGCAAATCCATCTGGAGAAAGAGGTCCTCCCTGATTCCCAGGGAGCAATATCATTGGCTCAAGGAATCCCCAGGATTTCTTTCTCAGAGCATTTTGCTGCAGAGTAGTAAACTGACATCAGTTCCAGATGCTTCAGATATCCACAGGAACGCTTCTCTCAGAGTTTTTTTTTTCTTTCATCCTAGATTTCAGTTCATTTACTCTTCCAAGCTTCACAAGGTTTCCTGCCGTGGGCCATGGCAGGCGATGCACATGGCACGTCCATCCCAAGTGTTGACCCAAAGAGACCCACCCCAAGTACTCAGACATTTTAAGCAGAAAACATAATTGTATACAAACAAAGATTTGCACAGAGATTGTGAGTGAAAAATGTAATTGTGTATGAACACTGGCGCTGTGGAGTAGAACGCAAGGAATTCAAGGGAAATGTCTTCCATGCAATGGAAGCTTTCCAGCTCCTTTTCTCCAGTGAGGAGGAAACAGGCCCAAAGCTCAGTCTTTTCTTTGGCAATGTTTAGAGGTAATGCTTGGTTTCCTCATAAGTGCCACCGAGCCTGTGTCCTCTTCAGCAGCCCAGAACCACAGGGTGACGTACTCTGTTTACTACCTTTTTCCCCATGATTTGCTTTGCTGGAAATAAAATATTAGAGGCTTTAAGATATCATCATATAGAATGCTTTTAAATTTCTCTGGATATGATGGTAATCTATGAATTTCCTTTCTTGTCCAGGATGGGGACCAGTAAATTACTTGCAGCCCATACCCAGAATGGGTAAGTAAACTCGACTTACTGTTTGAGACTTGGGTAGGCATAAATGAGCAGAGTAACAACCAAAATATCTGAAAACCCCATAGTGTCCCTTGTAAACATCTATTCTGGCAACAGTGGCTGTCCCCGGACAGTGCAGTCCCGGTGGCCTTGTTGAGGCAGATGGTCCTTGAGGGTGAGGGAGAAGCCAGCCATGGTCCTTGCCCTCAAGGAATTTACAAAGGAAGCCAAAGACTTTGAAGATCGATTTCAGTTATTTTTTTTTCGCTGAATAGTTAATGTTTACCTCATTTGAAAAAGTTTACATTTTTCCTGTTTTTATTTTAAAAGTATTTAACAGCTGCCTAGGACACTGGACTATATTTTCCAGAATGTCTTCCTCTGTGAATACAGTAAAACAACCTCTGACATTGCTAACATGCAATTTTTGGCAGTTTGACCCAATCTTAGATTGTCTGCAAGGAGTAAGAGAAATAGAGGTAACATCTATACCTTGTTTAAAAAGAATATTTGTTTTTATGGTCTTAACATATACAATGGTCTTTAGGCAAAAAGACTCAGCTATAAAGTAAGGATCCATGTCATTAAGTAGATGTGTCCTTAGACTTTATTGGCAGATCGTAGTATTGAAAGTAATAAAAGTGCATAGCTTTCAATAAATCCTGCTTCCACAATTCAAGCTGGGCTTACTATTGTGTTATATGTGGACATAAGTGTTTATTAATAAAAGATCAATTCCTGTTATCTTATTTTTTAATTTACAATCATAAATTTTAAATTTTTGGATGCTTACCTGGACACTGATCACCTGGATGGCAGTGGTGTATTTACTTCTACAGGAAAAATGACCCATCATGCCCTTTCCTCTTCCATGATTTCATACAGCAGGTGATTTTTTAAAATTTTAAACCTCAATATTTTCACAAAACAGGCAAGACAAATTTCCAGGACAATGCTGTAGATTTAAAATAAGTTTAAAAAAAAGCAGATCATGCCCTCTGTGGGGCATGATGAAAAACTGAAGCAGTAACTGAACCATCATTCATTCATTCAATAAACATTGAGTCAAGGACCATGCTTATTGCTTCCAGGTGTGTAGAGATAGATAAAATTCTCTTCTTCTCTTCATTGGGCTGATGGCCCAGATGTTGAAACAGAGATGGAGACAAATAATTTCCTCATGTAAAAAGTGATGTGTTATCCTCATAAGTAAAGCGCCTTGGGAAGATACTCTGCCAGTAAACCTGACTGGCAGAGTTGGGGAAACATACACAGCAGGTGTAACATTTGAGCTCATTCTTACAGAATGAATGGAATTGCTACAAGTAGGGAAAAGGACACCATTTCAAGTCAGTATACATAAAAGCATGGAGGTAGAGAAGGGCATGAATTGCTCAAGAAAAACAGAGCCAGCATAATTAGTTGCACAGAACTGAGGAGATGCGGTCAGTATTTGGTATATGCAAAGATATGTTTCTAAAATACTACCCTACTTAGCAATTGGAAACAATGGGAACTCAGAGAAAGACCCATAAAGAGTTAAAATGTGATAAAATGGGAATAGAGAAAAGTATTCATGGATGATTGAGAGAACTTAGGAACATGGACTAGAATCAGCCTCTCCCTGAGATAGGACAGGAGGTGTTGAAAAAAAAAAAGATAAACTTGAAGGTGGGTATAAAGAAACACAAGAGAGTTTATATCTGAGAGCTTCAGTTTCTTCCCACTGTACTCTCGGATATGCATGGGATGAAGAATTGGGGGCACTTGTTTGAAACCCAACTCAGCTGTCCTCAAATGATGTAATGTGGACAGGTCACATGACCTATCTACATTTCAGTGTCATCTTCTTTAAGACAGAGGCAATGACATTTAATTCATCAGCTGGAGAACTATGCCACATATGTGAAAGCACCCTATATTGAGAAGCAGCTTGATGCAGTGGCCAGAACACACACACAGTGACCTCACTGAGCTCTTGTCTGTAAAAGGGAACCACAGCACAAAGCTCATGGGAGTTATTGACATTATTAAAGATAAGGTATGTACAACATATTCATAGAAAGCTGCTGTACAGATGGAAGCTGCTTGGTGATTACAGAATAGGAACTTGTCTCTGGGAAAGAGAAAAAAAATTGCAATGGGGAATGAAAATGGAAGGGAACGTGTAAAAATGTTTTTTAGCAGAATTAAGAGTCCATTCTGCAAACACGACTTTGCATGTACAATCTTACCTGTGAGCTCCAGAACAGCCAAATGGATGATCTGATGGTCTGGAGTTGGGGACAATCAAAGCAGGCACCGTGTCATTGCAGGAGCAATTGAAAAGGTCTGTCAGTGCAGACCCCAGAAGCTTGGCTCCTGGTGCACCCAGACCTGCACTCCAGCCGCAGCTCAGTACCGCCTTTCCCACTCGGGGTCAGCTGCCTGTCACAGGCTCTTGTCATTATCAAGTAAGTGACTGAGTTGCCAAATGTCCCCGAGGTGGTATGCCTGGCCCTCAGCTATGCTCCAGCCACAGGCTATTGCTCAGAGTCCCACCACTTCCCACCCTTGGTTCACAGTCCCTGCCCCAGCCTATATCCAGCCTCCTCCTTGAGAGTTAGTTCTTTCCTAGCATATGAGGCAGTGAAACATTTTTCTACCTTCTCTGAAATAGAAAACTGGAATTGGAACCAATTCAAAGGAACCAGACTACATGCCACTTGTCCCTCATGCCATCTGCAGCACTTCTACACCTCGTACAGAATTCACTGGTGGCAGCAGGCTAGACCACGCTTCCTCCCCCACACCGGGAGAGACTTATCTCGCGGTCCACTAGGATAATGTCCAGGGGCCTCTTCAAATGCTCCGTGCGCCTTGGGAACCCCAGGGGAGAGCTGCCCAGGTCTGTCTTGATAGTTACTAAAGTCACCTCAGAGGGAGACTTGAATTGCTGGAGCACTTTCTCAACTGGCCAAATGGCAGTAATAAAGAAAATAGAGGCTATATCTTACACATTATCAACTCCTATTTTAATTAATATAAGGCCTAGTTCTCATCTGGGAACATGGTTGATTCATTCATTCAGCAATTACTCATTAAGGATATACTAAATCCGAGGTGCTAGCTGCTCTCTAAGATCTTCAAAGATAATGAATATAAGTATGTTTCATGACTAATATTTGAAACATTAGGAAAACCCTGTCAAAATCAGACAATATTTTAGGTTTCTGTGAAAATACAATGACAGAGACTCATCAAGCGCTGGGAAACCTCGGAGCTTTCTCTTCCCTCTCCCCAGGGCTGGCTCCCAAAGCCAAAGCGAGTACCACAGGGATCACAGAGAATTCACCTCTAAACACCTTGCTTCCTGTACATTCTTTTCAGTCAGCTGCAGTGATGGACAGATGTGTAGATTGTTCCAGAACATCCTCGCTACCCACATGTGTTCCTTCCCTAGGTGCTCAAGTGCAGCCCGTGTCTGCCTTCCCTTGGGTAGGAGGCACCAGGTGGTGCTTGTGATTCGCTTTCAGACTGGGTGATCTCTTCCCGCGCCACAGATGCACATCAGCCCTTTCTTGAATGCTCTTTAACTCGCCGGTGCCATGCCCGCCAGACCCAAGTGCCTTCCTTCTACAACCATCATTTCATTCCTACCTAGTTTGTGCACAGTCTTTATTCTAGATCAGCTAGAAGGACAACACACCTCATTAAAAACAAACACCAAGATCTTCTATCCACTCCATTTTTCCTTGTTTCCTTCTTTAGTCTGCATGTCTCCCATTTCTGGGTTCTCTGTATATTTTTCTCTTTACATTTCATCTCTGCCCTCTATCTATCTATCTGTCTATCTATCTATCTATCTATCTATCTATCTATCTATCTATCTATCTACTTATCTATCTATCTATCTACAGATTTTAGTAACCCTCGGGAGACAGTCTTTTGGTTTACTTCCTATTTCACTGGAAGAACACAAGACTCAGGTTTTCCCAGTGGCAAACTCAAAATTAGGTGTACGTCTGTGACAGCATTTCATTTACATACTTTTTTCATTGTTCTTTAAAAATCTGTCCTGTGTAGTGAAATGATGTCCTGTGTGGGCCAATCCTGTGAATCCTTGCCAGCAAAAATGCAGTCCATATTGTAACACCTTGATAAAATGTCCAAGGCAGAGTCTAAAACATGTATCTTCTCACTCTGGATCCTATATTTCCAAGGGCCTCCATTGATAGAGGCTGAAAATACATGCTTCCCTTCCATTTCATGAATGGAAGTGATTCTAAATCATTTCTTAGGGTCATTGAACTGAAAAAGAGTCCTTGGATTTTCATGAAGAAAATCTTTGGGCAGGGTTTATGCCCTACCTAAAGGGTATGTGCATTCAAGAGTAATACATGTTTTTATAGTGATATATTGATAGCATGCTAACTCCTGAAGTAGTGGAGCTGCCATTGTGCAAAAGCTACAGTGGTGGGTGATTTTAGAGGAAATAAAATGGCCTGGCTTGGCCACCACTGCCTGCCAGGCAGAGCCCATTCTTACCACCTGTGCTCACAGCCTGGAGCCTTGTGTTTCATAGGCATGTTCTCCTCTGCACAGTTCCTGGAAGGGACTGTTGTTCCTGTGTAGCCAGGGTCCTTGTGCTCATTTGACTCCAAGGAAGGGAAGTACATCTCATGTTCACAAGCACTGCAGATTGCAGAGATGTGGCTTCCTGAAGAGTGGGGCCTTCTGCCCACGCTGAGCATAGCTCAGGACATTTTGTAGGTCACACCATGCTGGTTGCTCTGTGCTCAGCCTCTCTGGGGAATGAGCAGGATTGAGAAGGTGCCATGGTGTTAGAATGAAGATAGGGGTTCCCCTTCTCTTACCCATATTGTAAGTGACCCTACCTGGCAGTCCTGTGCTTGTGCATGCCTAGGGAAATGCTTCCCATTGCCAACCAGAACATTCTTTCCTGTAAAACCAGGATTATTGAAGCTGGTAGGAAGGGATCGTTAAAGACTTTTCTACTGCCTTCCTGAGCTTATTGAAATTAAGCCTTACAAATCTTATAAGAATTGATGAACATGGTGATATCTTTTAAAATGCAGCATAAACCTTCAGATTTGTGGCATAACCATCTCAGCTGAAAAGCCCTTATGCTTCAGGATTTTAAAAAAAAAATGCTCCCTGCCAGTATTCAAACAGCTTGCAAATTCTGCACAAACTGATGCTACTATTCCTACATCCATAAAATAAATGGAGGATTTTTTGGAGCCTTTTATGTGGTGGGAGAGGGATATACATGATTATTCTTGTATGGGAATAATTAACCAAGAAAAAGAGGCATCCCACTGTTAATTTACCATTCTTTTCAGTGTTTTCCTGTTACCTGAATTACAAGAACAGAGTATTTTAATAACCTGATCTTCAAGTGCTTCTCCCCTTCACATCGAGGTGCAAAGTAATCTAGAGGGTCAATGTTTCCTATCTTTCTCTCTTGCATTAAAATGATCTGTCATTTCCATTGTGGCTACACCCAAAAGTCAATTTTTGGTTTTGTTAAAGTGCCCTAGAAAATAATTCAGTGGTGAAGAAGATGGAATTCTTCTCAAAGTGTAACTACTCCCCTTGCTGGTGGGCTGTGGCAATGACATTCATCTTTGAAAACATCCCTGATTCAGAGCTGGAGGGTTTTTTTGATTTGCGTTTTTCTGTTTGTTTGTTTGTTTTGGTAATTCAGTATCTTTATGTTTTTTGACTTCAGAAACTGGAGAAAGTAATGTTGTCATCAGGTATTTTTAATCCAATAGAACAAGAATTTTTTTAATATTTCTTAGGCCTAGAAAGTGGGAAAATATTCTGAATGATGTTTATTGTTGCTTTTTTTAAATAATAAAATATCTTAATTTTTTTTAATTGAGGTGAAGTTTATATACAATAAAATGTACACATCCTAAGCATAAAATCCAATTAAATCCAAATAATGGCCACCTAAAATAAGATATTGACTCTCATACCTAAGTATTCCTCTCATGGAGCTTTCTAGTCAATTCCAATCCAAAACCCCACTTCTTCCCCTCCCCACCAATCTTCTTTCTACTGCCCAAGCAGCCACTTTCTTAATTCTATCACCATAGGTTACTTTGGTCTACCCTTGGACTTCTGAATGGAATCATACAGCATATACTCTGTAAATGCTCTTTTCACTTACCATAATGATTTTGAGAACTATGTATCCATAGTTCATTACTTTTTTATTGTTAACTAATATTCCATTGTATGACTAAACTATAGATTATTTATCCATTATCCTCAATTATTTTTGACCTTTCAGTTGTTTATAGTGCAAGACTATTATGAACAAGACTGCTTTGAAAAGCCTTGTATGGTCTGTTTGTGAACATCTGTTGTCACTGAAGACAAAGGCGTAGAATTGCCACATCATAATGTGAAGGTCTAACTTTATAAGAAACTACCCAACAGTTCACCACCAGTGTAGAAAGTTTCATGTATAGAAAGCCGCTCCGTATCCTCACCACCAGTGGGCATGAGATGAAATCTCTGGGGCTTTGTGTATCTCTGATGACTAATGATGCGGATCACCTTTTATGTGCTAATGCCCATTTGTTTATCTTCTTTGGAGAGATGTCTGTTCAAAGTTATTCTTATTTTTACCAGATTACTTGTCTGTTCTTGATGGTAGGAGTTATTCGTAGAATCTGGACATAAATCGTTTGTCAGATACATGTAAATATTTTCCCAGATTATGGTTTACCTATTCATTTTATTTAAAGTGCCTTTTGATAAGCTGAAATTTTTAAATGTGATAAAAAACAGCAAAATCTTTTCTCTTTTATGGGTATTGCTTTTTAGTGTCCTAAGAAATCACTGTTTACCCCAAGATTGTGAGTATATCCTGATGTTACTCAAAAAGTGGCAATAGCAACTTTTTAAATTGGGAATAATAATAAGGACAGCTTGCAGGCAAAGAGGCATGTTTGTGATGATGGAAACACAGGGCTCTCTCTGCAGTTTCATAAATGTGTGATTACTTCTCAATTTTCAGGTCTCTCCTTGATCTGTCCTCCTTTTTTTCTGAGATGTAGAAAGTAAATTTGGGTGTTCAGAGAATTTTTTAGGGTTGAAGTACTAGGAAAGAAAGCTCAGTGTGGGTTTGAATGTTCTATGTATGATAATGAGTTTAGATAATGCTCTTCATAGTACAAGTGATTTTATAGCATTATTCACTGTCCTTGAGCAATGACTTCAATTGCAAGGAGCCAGATCATGCTAATTTTATTCTTTATCCTCATTTTTGCAGCAAGAGGATGGTAGCAAATTCTCAAACTTCCTTAATAGTATCACTTGTTGTATACATTTATTTAAATATACAGAATTGTTATTATCTTAAATATTCTCACCACCTTTACTAAGGTGATGCTCTCACATCACCTAGAAGTAAGGAAAGCTCTGGTAATATTTATTCCTTTGATTACTATTTACTGATCCATACTAAGTAGTAGGCACTGGATATGCTGTGGTGAACAGACCAGGTACCAACTTTCAGAGGCTTACTGTCTAAATGAGGAGAGTTAGTTAACACAGGTATATTGTTTAGATTTGGTAGGTATTCTGCAGTTTACAGGGCACTGTGAAAGACGGTAACAGGGACAACCTCTTTCAGGTATGGAGGCCTGCCTGAGCAGGTGACGTCTAATCAGCCACTATGGTTGAGAGTCACCCAGCCATGTAACAAGTTGGGGAAGAGCAGTCCACATAGAGAAGCAGCACAGGTGAGAGCCGGAGACAGGTAAGGGCCAGGTGATGCAGTGAGCAGAGGTGAGACAGGGTAAGGCGAGGCAGGAGAGAGGGATGGCGGCAACACCACTAAAGGGCTTCATTGGCCGTGCGATGAGGACAGTAGTCTTCAGGACCTTTTAAGTGAAGCCCACATTCCTCACAAAACAGGCATGAGGTGTTCATAACTAGAATGAGGGATATTAATTAATGCTTTTCTTTTAGAGCCCCTGAAGAGTAGCTGATATTTATGAGTTGTGACCAGTAGCATGTGGCCTGAGAGGACTGGGGTTACCTGCAGCTGTTTATTGAACAGAATTCTTGAGACAAGAGGTCTATAGAAGTGAAAAGCAGAAATGGGGACCTGGCCAGGGGTCTTTGTATTTAGAGCCCACTTAAGGTCCATGACATGCCTGTGCAAGGACATAGAAGAAAGGAGAAGGCCAGGAGTCAGATGACTAGGTTGAGGCAATCTTGAAATAATATCCAGGATTTAGGATTAACTGTGTACAGGACAGCAAATCTCACATACACCAACCAGTCAGAGCTCATTCTCAGTGATGCAGATGGAGTACAGATAGACGGGAAGCAGGCAATTCTTCTAAAAAGAACTTCAAAGAGTTTGGGTAAATTATACAGAGTGGTAAAGAAAAGGAAGACATGGAACCAAGAATCATTGTACAGAGACCTCCATCAGTTTGTCAGATTTGCTGATTAATTTTCAAGACCAGCCTAGTCGATTGGGGTTTAGGAGTCCCTATATGACTCTCTCAATGACTTCATTTCTAGCCATTAGGAAGTACAGACAAAATATGCTAGCATGCATCACCCACAGAGCCCTCCAGAGAGGCAGTGCTGTGGTTAGAAGCTACCAAGGTGGTTCTGAGCAGGTGGATGAGTGAGCTGGGTGCAGGGGCAAAGTCAGCATCCACTCCTTGTGTCTGGGTGCCTTCCACTGGCCGGTCCACATCAGCCCTTCCTCTTCTCAGATAAGCATTCCTCCGGCCCTCTCCCAGGGGTGCATGGTGTGCGCACAGACATACACACAGCTCCTTTTCTAATCATTTAAATTTGGGAAAATAAAGAGGATGTTCCCCCACATCGAAGAGACTGAACCCTTTGAAAGGAAGGTGAAAGAATGACTAAATATGGGGCATAAAATACCAAGAAGGTGGACTTGCAGAAGAGCCAGAAAGCAGTTCTTACAAAAATGTCTTTACAGGAAACTTAAGGAATCTTAATGACCTTTTTTGTTGTTGAGCTTTAAGGTCAAGTTAGATATCTGCAAATGACAAGAAATAAAACCTATTCATGTGAGAAGCTCAGACAGAAACAAACATTCAGGAACAATTAACCTCATAGATTGGAGATGAAAGACTTGATGTAGAGATAATGAGTGAGTGATGAAGGACAGAGTCCTTGGCAACGTGCACAGTGGGGATTGATAGGAAATTTTTTTTTAATTCGGAAAAAAGAGGGGCACCAAAAGAATGGTGAAAAATAGAAAAGCAAGAAAAAAGTATCACAGAAAAAAAGGTCAGGAGAACATCTAGGATGTGTTGTTAATAGTGTTTGACTATAATTGAGAAATCTAAGAGATTTAAAACAGGACAAGTTTCCCCCTGGTCTTTATAATGTGTATGCAGAAAATATTTTTCAATCAGTCACTGTTCAATTTAATTTTTTTTCAGGAAATGGACTGTACATCTTACACAAATCCTCCAGTTCTTGATTCACTGCTCTTGAAATCTAGAAGTAAATCTATAGATAAGTTCAGTTGTTTCACAATAGTCTGAGGGTTCTTCTACAACACTAAGTATATTTTTGTTGGGTTGCGTGCGAAAACATTAGTTTTAACAGATCTGTGATTCTTTGAAAGGTTTTCCATTCATTGTATTAGATCTATCTTTCATACCTCCTAAGGCTAAATTTAGCTAGTAGATATCACTGTGAAATTAGAACATGGAAACATAGAACTAATTTCCTCATTTGACTTTTAAATTAGTTTTTTTGAGTGTGTTAACTAAAATTGAAATGTTTCGATTATGAACAATGCCAGATGAACTGGTACACTCCATTGACTTTAATGAAGGGCACATGTTCTTGCAAACTTGTGAATGATGGCATGGTATTGCAATTCTTGACTCATTCTATTTAATATTTGCTGCACTCACATATTTTATTTATAATGCTACCTACTACAATTATAGATTTTTAATTTTATGAACACAGTTAAGCCTTAAATTCTTGTTTAATCAACTTTCCAAGGGATTGACATTGTCAAGGGTGTGCCAGACCTATTTTTACATAAAAGTGAGAGTTGACAATGAAGTTATTAAATTCAAGTTAGCTGACATTTACTACATGACTGTAATCTGAAAACACTGTGCCAGGAGATAAATTTTCAAGGAATAAACAAATCGTCTAGGTATTTAAAACTTTAAAATGAAATATTTAGTCTTAAGTGATTATAAATGCATATAATATGTTAAATACCTGTAACTCCTGGGGGAAAATTTCAGGGCAAAATACCTCTAAAACTGAAATAAGTCAAAGGGAGAAATAAAGTTAAGAAACCCTTTTACTTCTTACAAGTAGTTGTCCCCATCTGTCTCTTGACCCAGCTGCAGCAGGAGAGAGATCCACCCACCCTCTCTGGTCCAGATAAACTCTCCATGCCCTTGTAGTTACCTACTGACATGTAGATGGACTAATTCTCTCCCCCCCTTGAAACACCTATTAATATGCAGATGCATTAAAGCCAGGCAAGGGATTCTGGGAATATTACAGTTTTACCCAGAATACCAAACACCAATTGTTGCTAATATATGCAAAAGGAAAGAGAAACTAGGAAAATTCTAAATATGATGTTAATTGCACAGTGCTTTAAGTAAGCTTCCTTGCTAATTTTTTTAAACCAAGGAGTCCTTTCTTTGAGTGAATTCTTTAGTGTGGTTTTCTTGTTTATTTTTGTTTGTTTGTTTATTTTTACTAATTTTTTCATGCTGAACAAGTAATCAAATTGTAAAGCATACTTAAATTAACAAGTGCCACTCAACATTAAAAGGATAAACAACTTTATAATTCATGAATGTACTCATGTGTGTTAAAGAGCCTTGAAATGAACAGTGAATTCAGCATGCATAACAGGCTCTGAAAATTAGCTATTGCACAGACTTGGCAAGTGTTATACACAGTACATATTCACAGAATGAGAAATTATGAACACCACTCTGCTTGCTGCTCTCAGATATATTGCATGTGTCATGAAAGTCGTTGCTAGTTGAATCATAGAGTCCTTTATTTCATAAATGACAGAGTTTAAGTGTCCCTGCCCAAGCTCATACACTAAGTGAAAGAATTAAATCTAGAAACCAGGACTCCACTATTCTGGCTTGATGGAGGTGTATTACAGAGGTATCATATATACAGCAGGAGTAGCCTAATATCTCTCACACTGGAAAGTTCCATGGCCAGATGATCTAATTTAATATGCAGTTTTCTAGACTGCAGTTCTTTGACAGACACTAGCTACAATTTTTAGCCCCATGTTCAAAACAATTGAGAGTAAAATTCATTTATCATTTTACCTTTTCGTTTTATTTTGGATTCTGAACTTGGAAAATATATGTCCCAGACTAGAGTTCTAAGTCTGTTACACCCTGACTGTGTGATTTGGGGAAGGCCCCTTTACCTCTCTGAGCTCTGGGCTTCTGTTTTTGTTTTGCTTGTTTGTTTGTTGTTTCCATTTCCATGCCAAAGAGCTCTGTAAAGTGTAAAGAACAACAAGAGTTATTACAATTAGCAAATATAAATTCATTCATTTATCCGCTGGCTTGAGTGCTTGGATGCCCACCAGACGCATCAGAGGCTGAACAGATATATGCACCCCCTTCCACCAGCATCCTGTAGAAAGGTTTGGGCGAAGTCACAGCAAGATACACATGGACTTGTGCACCAAGAAGAGGAGGAACAGCCCCGCCCCTGTTTTTATAACTCTACTCTTCTAGAAGGCAAAAGCAAGAGTGACCTAGCAATACATGTAAGAAGGCAAGCAGTCTACACAAAGGAGCCAGTGTGAGTGGACTTTCAGTAAATGCCAGCTGCTGACACCTGCCAGCCTTGTGGAATTTGGATCTATGACCTGCCTTTCCTGATGAGAGAGGATGGGAAGCTGAAGCCATGAGTCTGGCTCACTACCCGGCAACACAGAGAGACCTTCTGGGTCACTCACTGGACAACCCTGTTTCTCTCCCCAGGACTGAAAGTTTGGAAGCATTACATCAGAGACATAGAAACAACAGACAGGGATTTCAGCCATTCAAGTTCAAATGCACCTGAGTTTACTTCTTTGTCGGTCTGCTTACAGGCTCTCCCTTGTCTGTGTCCACCCCACCACTCACCTGTACCTCTAACCCTTTCCCCTGAGTGGCTATTTTCCCCTTTTGGTTGGATTTCCTAGTTCTACCACCTCCACCCACCCCACCCCTGCCCCCAGATGGGCCCTCCTAGATGGGCATACACAGAGGGGTCCTAGTCATGTTCTTCCTCTGCCTGAGAATGGCTCTCTAGTGTTTTATAATCAGGCCCTGGCTTCCCAATTCTATCTGGGCCCCATCCACTGCCTTCCACTCATACCAGACTTCTTATGGCCTTGCATTCCCAACTGTATGGATGTGTACGCAAGTTTGCGCTATACCAGTAAAGACCTTTCTGCCCCATGTGTTCTCCTAGATAACACACAGGTTTCCATGAAGCTTCTCTGATGTTCACAGCAACACTGGACTCACATTTATCTGCAGTCATGCTACTTTAGTTACTAAATGCTGAGTGGTTTTGAATTTAGCTGTCCTGCAGTTGTTCAGCATCCTGTCTTTCTGGATGAGTCAAGGAAGGACGGCACCATGAACTGCTGTTTCTATGATTCCCTGCCCTTTCCACATCAGATGCTCAATAACCACCCACTTCTGGGCTAATTGCTTAACCATGGATAAGTATATATGAGTGAAAGATGAATGGCATTTAGGTCTATTGCATTTTTTTCCCACCATCAACCTTCCTGCAGTTTGTGCTTGATCGTGGCCCCCTTTCCCTCCCTTGTGTGTGTAAGTCTTTAGACTCTACAATCAGATGGAAGGAACCGTGCTCAAGTCCTGGCCCCTTGTAGGCCCTGGGTCCAGTTGTCTAACCTCTCTAAGCCTTAGTTCCTCTATAAAGAAATGAAGAGTTGGGGCTTTTTAGGGGGAGAGGCTGTTCTTTGTTTGTTTTAGTGGGCATGTTGACCATTCAATAATGCATATAGACATACTTACATAAATGTTTCTCAAAGTGCTACTTGTACTCCATGTTGAGAACAGTATATTCAGCTGAATGAATGTGTTGTAGATGAGAAACCCCAGGTTCAGAGGAATTGCTTTTCTTGTACACAGCCCCACAGGTAGTTGGTGTGAAGATTTGGGTACTGTGGGACCCCAAAGCTCACACTCCTTGCATTCACATGCCCTCCGCTGTGCCCATAGAACATTGGGTCGCTCCAGGTGATCATAAGGAAACATCTGTCTTGAATGACCTTTACAATCACTTAAAGTCACGGAACATTCATAGGTGGTCAATGAATTACATTAGCCAAGTGCACAAGGACAGGGGACTTGTTCTTGTATGTCACTAAAATAATAACAGTGTGAAAGAGGACGGTAGAAGTGAGAAAAAAACATCATAGATCATGAGAGGAGACATCACTTAAATCCCTGGGCCAAAAGCCAAGGATATGAGGTCCTCCTTTCAGCTGTCAAGTATCATTTATGATCATAGGTAAATTTATTTCATATGAAAAGAAAAAATTTAGGTATCTTCAGACATGTTATAAATGAATTGATTGCTTAGTATGATATATTTAAGAACCTAGCAGCCATACAAATATCTATTAACATCTAAGATATATAAGCCTGCACAGAAATCTGAAGGTAAAGAGTGATATAAATGTAAACAATGAAATTGTTACTTCCTTTTGCTGGTTTTATGTAGAAGCTATGCTTACAGGTTTCACCTGTGAGGCTGATGGAACTAAGTGTGTGTTTCCGATGTAACCCAAAGCAAGTTACCGTGGGTTTGATTCTGGCAAAGGCGAAAAGAAAGAAAAAAGGAAAACATAAAAGGAGAAGGCTTTTTCACAACTCAGTAATGTGAGAGAACTTGAACTTGCATTTCAGAAGATATATTTTTAAATGTATTTGATGGTACCCTTTTCAACAGAGCCACAGAATAATAAAAGCTTATTTAATTTAATTTTCCACTCCATTACTCCCCAAAGTACAGGACCAAGTGAAGCAGTGCCCTCACAGATCGGATGCCATGTGTCAGAAATTTATGACCATACTCACTGGCATTATTTCACCCATTTTTCTGTAATATTTTAATTACAAACTGAAGGAAGGGAAATTATACTAAACCCTAGATCTTAGTCTGATGATGCCTTAGCAACTTCCATTGAGCCAAACCTGTGCTCATTTTGTGACTAAAGGAACCTGAACAGCAAATTCAAATCACCCAGAATTCATTAAGCAATAATGTGTGCAGAACAGAATACAAGAGTTGGTGGGCAAAGAAACAGATGAACGTGCACACTCCTTGACCCCTCGGGGTTAGCCTGTGCTCTTTCACAGACAGCTGAGGCTTCCGGTTCACCACATGCTTACCCACTGGAAGTGTTCTTATCCATAAAATGGTGAGGAATCCAGGCGGGAAGGGAAATTAAATGGTCCCTCAGATCCTTTCCAACATTAAAGTCTTTTTCCATGACTGCATCAGAGTTACACATACACATAAACTTCGAGAAAATATTAAGTAGAACCTAACCCTTTCTTCTCTTGATGCTTAGGGCAAAACCTTTAGATCTAAAGCATAGCGGCCTGTTTCTGCCTGTGCGAGGGAGGGGAGCACAGGAAGAGAGGGGGAGAGTGCTTGCAAGTGATTGCCTTGGTTTCCCATTTGGAGTTTCAGAATTTGGGCAAAGGAAAGGGAAAGAAAGCCTGCCACAGCCCTGTGTCTCAAGACTGAAGTGCCCTTGAAGATCATTTCTCTTCTTGGTGGCATTAAAGATACAGTCAGAAACACCAACGTGATGAGCTACTTTCTGTGAGCCTGTGAGCCCAGCACTGTGCCAGGGCTGAAGGAATAAGGGAGCAAGAAGGGGGTGGGTGAAGCCAGGAGAGCAGGTGGGGGAGCATGTGAGTGAATGCACACCCCCGGGCCAAGCACGGAGTTCATTTTACACTTTTTTGGCAATTGATTTTAACTTCTTGCAATTGTCTTCCATTTAAAGAAACTTCTGCCACACGCTGTTTCTAAGCCAGAAGATTAAGTTGTGGAGAATTACAAATTATGCAAAGAACTACATTTAAAATGATTAGTTCCAACATAGCATGTTTAAAAGGGACAAGTGTCGGTGGGGGATAATGCTTTTAGGATTTATATACTCCAACTTCCGACTAATTGACAATTGTTGCAAATACTTAAGAGGACGTCTTGGTCATTCCAAAATTATTTCTCTAGTTAGGTTATTATCTGAAATAACAATTGCCTAGCTCCTCTAGTTGGAAATTTCATCCCCCAAAACCCGTCTTCCACTCCCCTCCCTCCTTCACAGTGGAGGAAGTGCCTGCTGTGTGTCTGAGAGAAGTTAACAGAAACGTCCCACTGAGAACTGTCTCAAACATCTACCCCAACTCTGCAAACTCTGCAAACCAGTTCGCTTTTGTTCCCATCCTCTCCTCATCCCCTCTGTGAAAAGGGGGTGGCCCTACCTGCTGTCACCCAGGAGGTGTTACACCTGTATCTGGGTTCCAACTACTCTGTCCTCTATGGGCCTCCCTGAATGGGTTACTCAGTTTTTCTCCTGGATTTCCAACCTCCTCCTCTCTCTGGCTGCTCTCTGTCAGCATTCACAGTGCTCTATTTTCTCTTTAGGAAAGAAAGTGCTCCCTGCATTCTGAATCCACGCCCTACTGCAGCTCTTTCCCTCAGCCAAGCTCTCAGAAGAGTTACCTTCCCCACCCCTTCCCTTCTGGGTCACACTGATCAGGCCTCCGTCCCAAGCGCTCCCCGGGCTTGCCCTTGCTGGTGGTCTCTGTGTTGTTAAATTCACAGGACACTCTGTGGTCCATCTGACTTGACCATCTTCTCTTATGACGCTCTCTTTTTTGAAAAAACCGGTTTTCTTCCACCCGCTCTGACTGCTCCTTTTCCATCCCTTTCAAGAGCTATCTTCTCCCATCTGAATTTTGCACTTAGCCTGGCCCTAGATCCACTCTGCTCTTTAATCTACACTCCTTCCCCAGTGGCTTCATCCACTCCAGAGACTCCTTGCTGTCTTCAGAACATCAGGGCCATATAACCAACTGCCCATGGGTGTCTCATCATTATCCCCCCCCGACCCTCCCCCAAACACGCCCCTTCTCCAGCCTCCCTCCTCTCAGTAAATGTCACCTGTCAGCCCCTGCTATAAACACAGGACTTGACACTTTCCTTCTTCTTTAGCTCACATGTTCAATGGTCAAATCCTAACTATTTTATCTCCAAAATATATAGCTTGCTGTCCCTCACTCACTGTTCTCCATCATCCACTCTGGCTGCTCTCAATTACATTGTCCTTATCACAGCCAGAAAGACATTTACCAAATGCAGGCCTCCCTGGGTCACTCGTACCTTGAAATGTTTCAGACTCTTCCCACTGTCCTTAGAGTAAAATGCAAATTCCTTTCCGTGAGCCTATGTGATCCTTCTGTACCAACTTGCAGTTACCCTCACCTGGCCTTTCACCTTCTGCTACACGGAGCTGCTCTCAGCAGCTTGATCAGAAAGCCTCCTTCTGGGCCAATACCTTCCTGTGTTGCTCTTTACCCCAGAGATCCTCTGCCCACCTCATTCACCCATCTCTCCCCACCTCTATGCTTTGCCTTGGAGCTCAGATTAAATGTCACTTCCTCTGGGAAATGCTCTGATCTTCCCAACTCCTCTTGACTGGATCTGCACCCCTTGCTCTGTGCTATCTTAACAAACCCTCGCCTCCATTTTACCAGTAACTGTAACTGTATAACAGCTGTAATTATATAACCATTTGAGTAATTTTGTTTAAAATATCTTCCCAACCAGACTACTTATCCTTAAACCCCCATCAGCTAGCATAGCTCCTAATACATAGTTGTTCTCAAAGTTTTTGTTGAATGAATGATAAAACTTCCCTTTTTTCTTTCTCTCTTCTAAAATCTACTTTCCAGTCACTCCAAGTTTACCTTATATAGATTTCCCACGTTGTAAGAAAATCTGAATGAAAAGTAGAAACAACTTCCATTCTATTTTGGTCATAGTCTTACCCCAGGTTCTTTTGAGGCTGTTTGTTCTCTGCTGTTTTCTAAACTACAAGAGGGACTAAGAGAACAATAAAGAATACAGGTAGAATTGAAAACCACTAATATACTGTATAAAACCACTAACATACTGTATTAGCCTCCCAGTGAATATCACAGGACTTCCCTTCCATTTGTGTAGATACTCAGGAGCTTATGTGTCTTGGCAGCAGGCATCCTAATTGATGCTTCATCAGCTGCCTCTCCGTTGTGAGTGTCCTTCATCCATTCTGTTGGCCCACGGTTTCCTTTTCACAAATGCGGTGCAGATTGAGAAGTTCATATTCAGTTTTATAAATGTGAACTTTGACCTCATTCCTCCTCTACTTTTCCAAATTCTATTTAAACATGTTTTTAGTTGTAGGCAGCTGCAAGTGCATCTCAATGACCTAGATGATTCTACCCACAATTGAATTTTGATATTTCTCTGTCTGATTCTCCTGGCTTTAGGGGATTAGTACCTCCCAAAACAGCCTGATGCATAGATATGTTATCCCGATTAGATTTTGAAATGAGTTTTTTTCATATGTCCATACTATTGGTATTAGCCCTTCTGCATTTCACAGAACAGATGTACAAGATAACAAGGTCAGTCATCACAGAACCAAGCAAGCAAACTCCCCTGCCTAGAAATAGAACCTAACTGTGGCCTCTGGGATACAGTGTTTTGATCAAATGGACTAAATGCAAGAGTACGCACACATACTTGTTAGCACATACCCAAAGAATCATTCATTCATATATTTGTTCATGTAGCCATAATTTATAGAATGCCAACTATATAGCAGGCATTGTATATTTAATAAATAAAATTTAATGTAAAAAATTTTTTTGACTACTACCCTCTTTGGGACAAATCAAGTGTGGTATCTATGTATGATTATATCAAAGGACTAGCCAACCACTGAGGAATAGTGTCCACAGAAAGTAATTGGAATCTGCCAAGGCGCCTCATCTCTCCAAGGCGAGGCCGGACTTCGATGAAGGAGGCCTGTGCCTTCCCTCCAAGAGGGCACCCACATTCACAGACCTGTCTCCCCAACCCGTTCTCTGATGCCCAAGAGCTCTTTCACAGGAGGCAGCTATTTCATGACATAATTAAAGGGAATAGCTAAGAGCAGAGGTAACATACTGTCAACAAGTCACATGTGGATACAAAAGACTAAAATCAGTTTCTCCACTGAGGAGACTTTGATCCCAGTGTGGGTAAGGGGAATGTTGGATTTGGAATTTTAAGAGGTTGAGCTGAGGTCCATGAAGTAATACACACACACACACACACACATACACACATACTCAGTGGGGCCTGGGGAACTGGCCCCGTGCCCCTTTGCCTATTTTTAGGCTGTACTGGATGCTGTCCCATCAGTCTACTGACTCAGGAGCTCTGCTTATTCACAGTGTCCTGCTTACCAGCCCTGAAGCCACCCAGACCAATTGTTTTCTGTGATCTGACGTGGTCTGGTAAGGCAAGGCCAGTGAGATTAGACTATTCCATGCACCTTTTTACAGAACAAGTTGAGCAGAAGTAACTTCTAAAATTGCTGCAACCCCAGGATGACTCAGAAGCAATCTCATCTATCATTTGAATCTGGAAAGGGGGAGAGGGAGTGACACATTTTAGTGCAGAAGAACAGCCCTTCAACTGGAGATGAGAATACGTGTAGCTGTAACATATGCAACACACAGGGATACTATGAGGATAAAGAACTGTAGGTCTCTCTGGGTATCGCATCCATGTCTGAAATCAAATGAATGAAAATTAAATGATAAAACAAGCCAAACAGAATTACAATAAAAATTTATATGGCGGGGAATACTATTTTAAACTCAGTTCATGATCTATGCCTTACTAGAGGTTTCCAGACCAATGGAAGTACCTACTTGCCCCCAATTCATTGAAATTGGCTGACTTCTGTGAATATAACATACCCTCCCCATGCCTGGAATGTAAAGTAGAGATCTCTGAAAATAGATTCATCAATGAGCATTTGATTTGGCACAAAATAAACAAATAAGAAAAATTAATAAAGCCTAGAGCAGCTAACCTCTTTCTCTTCAGGGAACTGGCTAAAATCTTTCTATTATTCTAATTATATCAGAGAGAAAATTCCAATTGCATACTTGTCCTTTTAACTTCATGCTAATCCATTTTCCTTGTAACTAGGCCTATAAATAGGTGATGGAAATGGAACTAGGCTAATATAGGAAGTGGAAGTGAGGGAAACCAGAAATATTTGAAGCTCAGAATTCTGAATACAGGAACTAGAAGCAATTCCTCTGATGTGACTATAGAAATGTAAAACGTATAAACATCCTTGACCTGATTTTTTATTCAAGATCAGTTACTAACCCAGTGGGTTAGGTGGATAAGGAATTCAAGACTCTTCCATCAACAATAGTGGCTCTGGAAGTGCAAAGGCAGAACTATTTATTCTTAAGCATCTCAAACCCCCAGAGGAGCGGTACCTATCTGGAAAAATCACTCTCCCCAGGAGGTTTTGATACTTCCTCTGGAGAGCTGTCCCTTCCTCCATGTTTTGCCCCAGTTTTCGTAGCCCTTCTCTGCCTTAGTTTCCCATCAGTAAAATGAGAATGATGTGTTTAAGAATCTGTAAATGTGTAAAGGGATACGCAAAGAAAAATTTCAGTATCTCCCACTTGCATTTTGTATTCAGACAGTTTTTAATACGGGAAGACAAAACTGGATTTGTTGAACACTCTAGTTAAGCTCTTGAGCATGTAGGTTCTAAAGAGAATCTGAAAATAGCATTGATTAGAAGTAAACATGGTCCACAGTCTGTTAAAGGTCATTGTGACTTGCTTCAGAGTATTGAGATTATTTCTACCAAATATGTTAAAGGAGAGAAGAAGAGACACAGGGTTGGCATGTATCAATGATTGGGCTACACGTCATAAAACTATCATTTATTGAGCCCTATATAAATGCCAACAGGCTGCAAAGAGCTTAACAAGCAATATCTTATTTAATCCCCTCCAACAGTCTTTTGTTATTAGTTCCATTGTACAGTTACAAAAGTGATACAAAGAAATTAGGTAGCATGCCCATGTCCCACAAAAACTTATAAAGCAGTATGTAAGCTTAATTTTTATGATTACACTTTTCCTCTTAGCTACCATGTTAAGTTAATAGGATTATTAGAAATGACCAAGAGAAATTGTAAGTGGAAGAGAGTTGAGAAGTGGCCTGTCATTCTTCATGACTATACAGCTCTTTGAGTGTTTCACAAGATGAATGAAAAGAAACTACATTGGGATCTGAGTCTTAACGTGACTTAACAGAGGAGGAGAGGGTATGACTGATCACATTCCCAAACAATCTATTCAGTAACAGTGTAACTGAAGGCAACCTGCTCTTACCGTAGGAGTCTATAGGTTTATTCCTATTATAAATTAATTTATATAGAAAAACAGTAACTCCCTGATATGGTGTCATAGACCTACTCAAGAAATTGTCCTCTGCCTAATTAAAATAAATCCATAATAAGCTGATACTTTGTCTCTGAGTCAGCCACATTTGTATCGGGAGAAGAAAACACTGAGAACAAAATTACTGTGAAAAAGATTTTGAAATTGGACCTTGTCACTAGGGGGCACTTAGGGATATAAAATCAGCATTGCCAAAAGTACTTTCTGAAGTAAAGCAATTACTGATATATATATATGTCTTTTAAAGGGAGGAAAAGAATTCAGGATACCTTTTGATGGACTATTTTTAGGGGCCAAGTTGTTCAGAGCAGGAACATTTAAGGAGGGCACAGTTTTGATGCCAAAAGTCCTGCCTTTCCGCTCCCTGCGTCTTTCACCGCTGGAAGCCCGGATGTGACATTCAGGGGAAAGTAATCATAAAAGAGAAAGGAAAGAACAGTGAGAACAGAAACCTTCCCGGTGCTCAGTCCTTGCATTGCTTTCTCGGCCTCTCGCTCGCTCTTGCCCCTCCTGGGGCCTCTCCCTGAGGACGCTGACACCCCTCCCCTTCGGCCTCCGCGTTTCTTGGTCTTCGTGTGCACAAGCCTCTTTCACTCCGCTGACCTACCCTTGTGCCTGGCTGCGTTCCCCGACTTTGCTGTTCTGTTTTCACTGGCTGTGACACTGAACTCTGGTCTTGGTTTTATTCTTGTTTCGTAGGGCTGTTTTTTCCCACACCCCATTCAGACCCTCACATCCCTATTTCCTCAAGAAATCAACAAAATGTGTTTCCAGAATCTGTTTTGCCAAAACGTGATGGTAACAAGACTATGTGTTATCTGAAGCCAGAGGAGAAGAGTTTCTCACCCTGATCAAGTAACTGGGGAGAAAAATAGAGTGAAAAACACATTCTTCACGTGATAGTCTCTTACAGGATACAAACAGGCAGAAAAACCCATTTCATGGTGTATATACAAGACCAAACCACAGATTGAAAAGTGGAAGGTGTGGCCAAAGAGGCTTGCTTTGTCCACAGGACACCAAACAACCATTTTAATTGATTTTCTATTCCAGATTCTTGGTTTTTTTGTTTTGTTTTGTTTTGGGGTTTTTTACTGTCACATGAAGTCGTTAGCCAAGGAAGATCCTGAAGTCCCATGTTTAAGGGATATCCGACATCCCAGCAACCCCCACTAACAAAGATGGGAGACTTCACTTGCCCTGCTCCTTAATGTGAAGGGAGGAAAGTCTTCCCATATATGCACCCTATCTGCGGAAATTACCCTGAAGTTATAATTAAGAAAATAATTGCAAGTACAATTTACCAGTTCATCCTGTAAATTGAAATGCTTCACGCACCGACCTAGTTTGTAAGCTCTGGGCTAACCTCCCAGGGGTGGTGGTTCTAGGACTTGAATAACGACATGGTTGCCTGGGACTCATGATTCTTGTCTGTCCCCTGACTCGCCATGTGGTCAGGGAAAGTCAACACACTGTCAATTTGTTCTGGTAGAAAAATTATTAGTATCATTGTTATGCAGATTACCCTGGAGCTTTGATTTCGATAAGCCAACCTTGCGCTCAACCTTTAAGGGAACTTTTTACTCACACAAGCAACAAATGTTGCTTCAGATGTCAATTTTCACAAAATTTGTTATTTCAAAATTATGTTTAGGATTCATCAATTTGTTCTACTTAAAGTTCAATCAGATCATAAGACATCCACTCAATCAAACCATGTGGCTGTTATAATAAACAGATACATTTATTTTAATTTCAATTTTTTGACTTGGTAAAAGATTTCTGTTTTCCTACATTTTTGCTTTTTGATGTCGTTTCCCTCCTGGCATGACTCTACGGACCTAACTCCATATTCTATGTATTTCTTCACACAGTCACTAATATTGTATAACTCCTTAACACTTTCCTTAGGAAGAGTGAACATTTGCTCTTCTTGCACCCTTAAAACACCCCATTTCTATATCACATCCACTTCCTGGCTTCTAGAACTACCTAGATGGTCCATGAATGCTGTAGGCTTTACTGGTGTTAACTGGACTTTCTCACCCCACCAAGGCCTCAGTGGGGACCGGCAGGCTGCCTCACTCAAGTTTGTGGGTCTCCAGGTGGGGTCCCATGGCAGAGACGGAGGTCTCAGTCATGCCAGCCTAGACTCAGGACTGCCCCGCTGTCATTTCTCTGGTATTCCATTGACCAAACAAGTCCCAGAGACTCCCAGATTTCAAGGATGGGAAGATGAACTCCACCATTTGAGAGGAGCCGCAAAGCCTCATCACGAGGCCACGGGGACAGGAAAGGGAATGACTGCTGCACTGTTCGCAAACACCTGGCCACAAACATTTCTTAAAAGAGGGGCTGGGGGGTCTAACTGACAGGTCTAAGAACCACTGCTGTAGTCCCAGAGCAGGGAAATAGATCAAATTTGCACTTAGGAGCCCGCCCAACAGTCTATGGAAGATGGATTGCTAGAACGCATGCATGGAAAAAGGAAATAGCAACGCTATTGCAATCTCCCAAGAGAGGGATGGGCTGGAAAAATATAAGAATGATGCAGGCCTGCAGGTGGGATTCTGCAGTTTGTGAACCTCAGAGCGAATGGGAACCGATTGCTCCCTGCCATTGTTTCCCAGCTGGGGGCCCAGGCCCGCGGCTGACTTAATTCAAAAGAAGGGGCACCTTTTTCTAATTCATCCACCCAGAGCATGTGCCTTCCCTTTACATTGTTAGCCTCAAGGGGAAACCTTTTTAAAAATGTGTCTCTCCACAGGAGCAGTATTTTGTAATTGGCGCAGGCTCTGTATAAGCTTGGCCGGAGACTGGATTGCTCTCTCCTGATTCTATGCCTTTTTCACACTTCTTGTACTTAGAGTGACCTTTTCCCCTCATCTTCCTGGCAAATTCTTCTTGTCTTTCAAGAGTAAAACTAGATTACTTCTGATTCCATGCCATTCCCCACATCAGTGGAGAGAATGCCACCCCCAAGCCCAACTGTGTGTTGATGTTTACCCAGAACCAAGCTCCATTCTAAGTAGGTCTTGCCTGAAATGAGATCCTGAGTAATCCAGTTCTGTCCTGTCACAGCTGCTAATACTCCTGCCACCCTCCCACCAGGCAAGTTGAGATCTCTAAGGAAGGGTGTGCCCAGCAAAAAGAATCAGGCAAAAGCTCATTCTTTATTTTTATGATGCTTTATGCCAGACCCCATGAAGTATCTGTAAACTAGAGGTAGAGACAGGCCAATTGGCCTCCAACCCAATCAAGTCATGGAACCTTCTTTCCTCTCCCAACTAGTTCCACATCGAAATCTCATCTCATTTTAGCATTCTGAAAGCAAAAACACTCATAGGAAAATAAGAAAAATTTGTTTGCAAAACCAACTTCCATATTCCTGTCCTGCTAATGCTCAACCCAAATAACATCCCTGGGCTTGAATCAGCATCTCAGTATCTTCCTCCAGAGGCGTCAGGGCAGAACAGTGAGGGTGGCGTCTGTTCCCCAACGGGGTGGAAGTCTCCCACTTCCTCCTTTCCTCTACCAAGTGCATGACTGGACAGTCATGGTCTCACTCAGCCTATTTATTATGCCAGTCAGAGAAGATCCATGGCTTCTTGGAAAAACCCAGCCTTTATTTTCATGGACAACTTCCAATCTATGCTCCTGCTCTTATGAACCCAAGTAGGAGGAAAGCACACACACCCATACACACACACAAAATTTTTTAAACTTGACTATCTAAAAATAAAAATCTTTTCTAAATCATATTATGCCTTAGTCATACAAAAAGGCAAATATAAGCTAAGAAAAATAGCTTTTACAATAGATTCGGCATAAAGGGGGTTAAAAATCTTAATACAAAGAGCTTTTACAAATCAGTGAGTTAAAAATGAACTACCTAATAAACTGAGAAAAGGATGTGGAAACAGGCAATGAAAAAAAATGTTGTACACTATTAATCAAATAAATCCTGGTGTATGGAATGGTAATATTAATACCTAATTTTATATAAAACATAACAAAAACACTGTTGATAATATATAAGTATAAATCTATACTATATAGCAATATATAGAATATAATACAGTACATGTGTAAAATACAGTTTCATGATGATTTGTGGTATTATTTTGATAGTGACACACTGCTGAGTTTGATATGTGTGTGTTTTATATGCCACACTACTGTACTTGTCTACTTCCTCCTACTGGACCACAGTGAGTTTTCAGTTTTATTCACAGAACCCAACACAGCATCTGGCACAGAGCAGGCATTCAGTAAATGTTTGTTAAATGAATAGATTCTTGTGACTATAGCTGTTACTCTGTTTACTCCGGTCCTTCTAAACAGAGAGGAAAAACGTTTTACCAAATCAGATATACTTCTAAATTGTAAATCTCTTCTTTCAGTCTGTTTCCTGTTTAGAAGTCTCAGCTTCTAAGGGAAGGTAACAGACAACTGAAAGCTTGGCATCGAAACGGGTACCTTGTGGACCCTAAGTAAGTAATGAGAAAACACACAGACTTCAGAAAACATATCTTATTTCCATTTAATTTTCCCAAACTTTAAATCACAATTACATTCTTCAAAGCTTATAAGAACATAGTAGAGAAACTCATTATTTGAGGAAATCTCTTGTCTACCATAGTGGCTTTTCAGACTGTAATCCCTGGAGTCTGAGCCCCACAGGGCCCTCTCAGCACCGAGGAGGCACTCTCTCTGGACTCCACCTCCCATTTCAACAGAGCAGTTCTGGAAAAAATTGTTTTTATAGCAATTTATGAATTGATATACAAGGAATAAAGGGTTCAGTGACATTATAAAACAAATATGAAAATTATGTCCAAAAACCCACTTTTAATGCTGTGTACACACATCTTCTACTCCTACATCTGTTTTATATCCTACTCCTTCTTCACTGAGCTGGTTTATAGGTCTGAAAGTCTGACGAAGTCTGGCCAGCTCCCCCAGTGGATCAGCTGCTTCGGTCTCTGTGCCTTCTTCTTATACTCTCTGCTCACATGTGCTTTGTATCCTTCTGGGGCAGTGATCTCCAAAGTGGGTTGCTTATACCTTAAGAGGTGTGAAAGATAATATGTTAGGGAAGAAAAAGTAGAACTTCCATTTATGTGTATTTTTTATCTTTTTAATTATTTGTTTTGGGGTGGAGTAAGATGAGGGAGAGAGAGAACAGAAAACAAATAAATGGTGGAGAGAGTTTAGTGCTGCACAATGAAAAAGATTTGAAACCACTTATCTAGTTTGTGAACTTCATTTCTGTGTCTTCGGGTAAAATATCACTTTCCCAATAAAATAATTTTGAAAGAGTAGACAGCTTATTTCAGATTTTCTTCATCTGAGTTCTCTGAAAGTAAAGCACACCTTCACTAAGACTTTGAAAAGTCCCTTTGTAAGTGAGCACCTCTGCCACCAGACTCACCTAATTTCTCCCAGAAGACTCCTCTGTGACTACAGTTTTTTTCTTGCCAAAGGTGCTGAAGCCCCAAGGTGCCCAACAGATCCACAGCTCTGCCTGTGGAAACCAACAGCAAAGAAGCTGCAGTTAAACAAGGTGGATCTGGGATGAAACTAGAGAGCATGGTCAGCTTTAGAGGTCAGGGTGCGAGGCGAGGGTGAGGAAAGGGATGTCCATAGCGTCATCCACCGGGATCGATTGGAGGAAGGCAGAAGGAGCATTCTGAATGTGCTCCAAAATACAACGACAGCCTGGATCTCTGTGTTAAATGATTAAACGAGTACAGCACCAATCTCATTTTCCATATCTTTCGTTGTGCTAGTCTCCTGTATATGGAAACCTTTTTGCCCTATTTTAACTGATGTATTTCAGAACTTGCCACTAAATAAATAGCTTTTCATCAACGCACATGTTCTCGCAAACCTTTGGATGTCCAACTAAATTATATGTATTTTTAGTCTTTATTTTAATTTTGTCAATAGATGTCCCTAAATACTCATAACAACTATTGTATTACTTCTGACTCTGTAATATCTTATAAATTATAATGCTTATAAAAATCCCTGAAAGCTAGGTAATTTTTATCCCTTGGGTTACAAGGTAGGAAGTTAGGACAAAAAATAGAACCTTTCACAAGATTTAGATGATATACTGTCATGAGATCCTTTTATTTTCTCTAATTTCCAATATTTTCTTTATATAAACTCTTAAAAATTTTTGTTCTGTTTAAATTGAAAATAAAATATTGAGTTTGATCTTATTAAACATTTAATTACTTTCAGAAATGCACTTTATGAGATCCAGTAAAGTCAGTTTCAATAATACAGACTAAAAATCTAATACCCTGCTTGGAACACAGTTTTTGAGAGAACACTACGTCGGTGCTCGTGTTTACTTTGGAAATGAATTATTGTTTTACAGGCTAAATGCTGCCAGGATTGATTGTGAAAAGCCATCGTGGAATATTTTAGATACTATTGTTTAATACAAAGTGAACAGGCACATAGTATGTTTACTTTTTTTAAATGGCCTCAGAAAGTTGTTATACTTGTATTTATTACCTACTCTGTGCTTCCAAACCGTAAATCAGCAGCTGTATCTGAACTGTAAGCAGACCCCATTGTGTATAAATGTGGCATAAGCATTTTCAAAGCTTTTTGCACAATCTCATTATCATGATCAGTTATTGCTTTTCTTCCCGAGAGAAGGGTTGTCCATCCTAATTTAGTAGTGAAGGACTGACTTTTATTATGTTCTCCCAAGTGAAAAGGAGCTCCAGTTCTTTCAAATGGAATGATGACCATCTGGCTTTTGTGGGAGGCATGGGGACTGGGGAATGGCCTGACCCCGCAGGTACCCAGAGGAAAGCCCACTGGTGCCTTGGCCAGCGCGCCCCACTGGCCCCTTCGGGCAAGAGCACCGCCTGAGAAGCCCTTCCGGTGCATTCCCACGTGACAGCCAGGCACTTCCGGCCTTTACAAGGAAGCTCATTCCCATCTGATGTGAGTAAGAAAAGAAGACGAAGACATAACTAAGGAATAATAGTCTCTGGATTTCTGTGTACTCCCACTTCCTTACTTTCATTTTTAATCTTCTTTATTCTTGCCCATTCTTTAGTTACCCAATATTTTTTAAATATGTGTTTGTCCCTAAGCCAGTGCCATTACCTGAGGTTACACACACAGGGGCTTTAGTCCCTCAGAGGGGAAGGCAGAGTGCAAACCAGCGAGTGCAGAGCCACGGGGCAGGCACCACAGGAAATGGGCGAGGTGAGCGGGGACACTGCAAGGGCGTGGGCTCAGTGGGGACGGGCATGGCACACGGGGAGAGAGGCCGGGATGCCTGGTGCAGATGGTCCTCGGGAGCAGGAGAAGCCACCACATCCCTGACTGGGTGCTGCGCCCTGAAGAACAGCTGTTTGGGACCGTCTCTGCTGCTTGTAATCCCTGCACCCCGCCAATGGTCATAAAATGAACATGTTACAGAAAAACAGCAACACAGAAGGGAGAGTCAAAAGAAAAATAATGCTTTTTCATAGCTTTGTAATTACGGTGTGCCCTGCAGGGTGGAACTGTGCTTTGTCAGGGAATCAATGGCAGGAAGTGTGTATATGGGACCTTTCCAGACCCTGACGAGAGGCTGTGGCGCAAATTTCTATTAGGCCAGAAAAATGATGAGCGGGCCCAGGAGACAGTGACAGAAACACAGCAAAGTGGTAATGTGCTAATAAAAAGGGAAAAGAACTTTCAGTTGGAGACTAATTTTGCACAGTGTTGTCTCTCCGGTGTACTGGAATGGACATCAAGCTACAGGACGGCAACCACCCTGACCTTGTCCTCGGCAGAAGTCCCCACCTCAGCATGCAGGGACTGTTCCCCAAGGAATCAGAGCTACACTCTAGAGATGCAGATCGGTGGGGCAACCCCTTCACGTGCAGCTTAGGGGAAATCTTCCATAGTGTAGAGAGGTATCTCTAGTCTACAATGGTTCTTCTTCTAGTTCCATGCCATGGCATCAGTTTTAAATGATTAACCAAACCCTTACAGGCGGTTTAGGAAGATGGGTTGGACTGTGTAACTGATATGCCTCATAATAAATAATACTGAAACATTTTGGTTTTGTAAAGACTCTACTACTAATAGCACTTTCTCTACTTAGGATTTTGCTTGTAGTTTTATTGTGGAGAACTGCTTATTGTAGGAAAATTTCTTCCACCCTTCTGCATGATTGCTAACATTATTGAGCAGTGGTGGAGGTGGTAAGAGGGGCTTCTAAGCATAGCACAACACTACCAGTCAGGTAAGTCTGCTGCTGTCCCCTCTTAGAAACAAAGAAGTGGAGCTCACAGAGTTAAACAACTTGCCCACTTAGCTAGCAAGGGGTAGAGCAAAATTGTAACTCAAGTAGTCAGAATACAAGACCATGCAATGACCCATTATGCTAAGATGTTTAAAGTACTTCTAAAAAATACTATGTTTTTTCTGACAGTGGTGAGACATATGCTTAGAGGTACAAAAGATTATTGTTGACAACAGAAAAATATGGCTCAAATCAATTTTCTATTGTTTTCCTCTAGTAAGTAGTATAAAGTCAAATTAAGAGATTAGACATAGTTTATACA
Organism: Manis javanica; assembly: GCF_040802235.1. NCBI lineage: Eukaryota > Metazoa > Chordata > Mammalia > Pholidota > Manidae > Manis > Manis javanica. The sequence goes on along the minus strand of NC_133164.1, from coordinate 63,487,511 downwards.
CCTATATGTTCACATAGGTATAATATCTGATGTTAGATTGTGCACACATATGCACACAGGCATGCATTCACACACTCCACACTCACACTGTGAAAGAACAAGAGATTATTGGACTGAAATCCAAGGCTGTCCTATAACATGAGTTCGTATGCTCCAGTCCAAGGAATTATTCAGTTGCTCAGTCTCTAGGATCTTCTGGATGTCAATTCTCATTCCTCCCTTTCACCTTCCCTGGCCCATGGCATTTAGTTTTGTCCTATGTAGAACCTATTGCTACCAGAACTATTCACCAATAATTATAAAGGCAATTGATGAAGAAGAGACCTTCCTCTCCCTCCCCTTCTGGGTCTGAAGTCCCTCTAATGAAAAAATACACTGCTGGCTAAGAGTCACGTTCACAGAGCTTAAGTAGTGGCACCCTAGGTACAATATATGGGAGTCTAAGGACTGCCTGAGGAACTCAGTTAGGCTGTCCCCCAGGCCTGCATGAGCCCTGCTGGACGTTGAATCCCTCTGAGCACCCACGGTGATCCTGCACAAAGCCTGATGGCCCTTAGAGGTCAGCCAGATCCAGGCCCTTCCACCAGATTTTGTAAGCAGCACACAGAGTATCTGGATTTGTCCCCACATGGCCACTGCATGTTGGCTATATAATTTCTTCTTCTTAAAACTAGTAAAAACAAGGTCTCTGCTAATTCTTGGGCTTTTTAGCCCTCTCTTAGAAGGGAAACTGAAATAAGGGAAAGCACAACCTCAACTAAATAATTACAGAACTAAAATTAAAAGCAATTAAGGGAGCCAGGATGGTGGCGTGAGTAGAGCAGCGGAAATCTCCTCCCAAAACCACATATATACATGAAAATATAACAAAGACAACTCTTCCTAAAATAGAGATCAGAGGACACAGGACAACATCCAGACCACATCCACACCTGCGAGAACCCAGCGCCTTGTGAAGGGGGTAACATACAAGCCCTGGCCCGGCGGGACCCAAGCACCCCTCCCCTCAGCCCCTGGCGGGTAGAGAGGAGTCAGCAGGGAGGGAAAGAGAGCCCAGGACTGCTGAACACCCAGCCCCAGGATTCCGGACCAGAGCACAGACACAGTGCATGCGTGGGGTCCTGGATACTAGGGAAACAGGGCGGGAGGACCGGTGAGTGGGTGCCTGAGGCTGACGCTGGAGAACAAAGAAATGGGAGAGGCTTTTTTTTTGGCGAGTGCTTTTTGGAAGCCTTAAAGGGACAGGGACCCCAATACTAGGGAAACAGGGCAGCAAGACTAGTGAGCGGGTGCCTGAGACGGGCGCCTGAGGACAAAGAAAATCGCGCGTTTTTCCCTTTTTTTTGGCAAGTGCTTTTTGGAAGCCTTAAAAGGACAGGGACCCAATACTAGGGAAACAGGGCAGCCAGACCGGTGAGTGGGTGCCTGAGACTGGCACCTGAGGACAAAGAAAATCACACGTATTTCCCTTTTATTTAGGCGACTGCTTTATGGAAGCCTTAAAGGGACAGAGGCCCCAATATTGGGAAACAGGGGAGCAAGACTGGTGAGCAGGTGCCTGACACCGGCGACTGAGGACAAAGAAAATGGCGCGTTTTTCCCTTTTTTTTTTTTTTTCTCCTTCGTTGTTGCTGTTGGTGTTTTGGTTTGGAGAGTGCCTTTTGGAAGTCTTAAAGGGGCAGGACAGGAAACTTAGCCCAGAGGCAGGGAATCTGGGGGTCTCTGGACACTCTAACCCCCTGGGAAACAGGGAGCACAGAGGCCCCTTACGGAGATAAATAGCATGACGGCCACTCCCCCGACAATGGGGCTCCACCATTTTGGAGGAACAGCCCCAGCCAGGCCACGCACACAGCAACAGCGGAGATAAACTCCAAACAAACCAGGCAGGTAACTGAAGCCATGTCTGCGCACAGTTCCCAAGCATAAGCCACTAGAGGTCGCTATTCTCCCAGGAGAGGAGGGCCACAAACCAACAAGAAGGAAAGCTCTCCCAGCTGTCACTCGTACCAGCTCTGCAAACTATCTCTATCACCATGAAAAGGCAAAACTACAGGCAGACAAAGATCACAGAGACAACACCTGAGAAGGAGACAGACCTAACCAGTCCTCCTGAAAAAGAATTCAAAATAAAAATCATGAACATGCTGACAGAGATGCAGAGAAAAATGCAAGAGCAATGGGATGAGATGCAGAGAAAAATGCAAGAGCAATGGGATAAAGTCCGGAGGGAATCACAGATGTCAAGAAGGAGATCACAGAAGTGAAACAAACCCTGGAAGGATTTATAAGCAGAATGGATGAGATGCAAGAGGCCATTGAAGGAATAGAAACCAGAGAACAGGAACGTATAGAAGCTGACATAGAGAGAGATAAAAGGATCTCCAGGAACGAAACAACACTAAGAGAACTATGTGACCAATCCAAAAGGAATAATATTTGTATTATAGGGGTACCAGAAGAAGAAGAAAGAGGAAAAGGGATAGAAAGTCTCTTTGAAGAAATAATTGCTGAAAACTTCCCCAAACTGGGAGAGGAAATAATCGAACAGACCACGGAAATACACAGAATCCCCAACAGAAAGCATCCAAGGAGGACAACACCAAGACACATAATAATTAAAATGGCAAGGATCAAGGACAAGGAAAGAGTTTTAAAGGCAGCTAGAGAGAAAAAGATCACCTATAAAGGAAAACCCATCAGGCTAACATCAGACTTCTTGACAGAAACCCTACAGGCCAGAAGAGAATGGCATGATATATTTAATGCAATGAAACAGAAGGGCCTTGAACCAAGGATACTGCATCCACAACAACTATCATTTAAATATGATGGCGGGAATAAACAATTCCCAGACAAGCAAAAGCTGAGGGAATTTGCTTCCCACAAACCACCTCTACAGGGCATCTTACAGTGACTGCTATAGATGGGAGCACTCCTAAAAAGAGCACAGAACAAAACAGACAACATATGAAGGATGGAGGAGGAGGAATAAGAAGGGAGAGAAGAAAAGAATCTCCAGACAGTGTATATAACAGCTCAATAAGCAAGCTAAGTTAGGCAGTAAGATACTAAAGAAGCTAACCTTGGACCTTTGGTAACCACAAATCTAAAGCCTGCAATTGCAATAAGTACATATCTCTCAATAGTCACCCTAAATGTAAATGGACTTAATGCACCAATCAAAAGACACAGAGTAATAGAATGGATAAAAAAACAAAACCCATCTATATGCTGCTTACAAGAAACTCACCTCAAACCCAAAGACATGCACAGACTAAAAGTCAAGGGATGGAAAAACATATTTCAGGCAAACAACAGTGAGAAGAAAGCAGGGGTTGCGGTACTAATATCAGACAAAATAGACTTCAAAACAAAGAAAGTAACGAGATAAAGAAGGACACTACATAATGATAAAGGGCTCAGTCCAACAAGAGGATATAACCATTCTAAATATATATGCACCCAACACAGGAGCACCAGCATTTGTGAAACAAATACTAACAGAACTAAAGAGGGAAATAGACTGCAATGCATTCATTTTAGTAGACTTCAACACACCACTCACCCCAAAGGACAGATCCACCAGGCAGAAAATAAGTAAGGACACACAGGCACCTAACAACACACAAGAACAGATGGACCTAATCTACATCTATAGAATTCTACATCCAAAAGCAGGAGGATATACATTCTTCTCAAGTGCACATGGAACATTCTCCAGAATAGACCACATACTAGCTCACAAAAAGAGCCTCAGTAAATTCCAAAATATTGAAATTCTACCAACCAATTTTTCAGACCACAAAGGTATAAAACTAGAAATAAATTCTACAAAGAAAACAAAAAGGCTCACAAACACATGGAGGCTTAACAACATGCTTCTAAATAATCAATGGATCAACGAACAAATCAAAGCAGAGATCAAGGAATATATGGAAACAACTGGCAACAACAACACAAAGCCCCAACTTCTGTGGGATGCAGCGAAAGCAGTCTTAAGAGGAAAGTATATAGTGATCCAGGCACACTTGAAGAAGGAAGAACAATCCCAAATGAATAGTCTAACATCACAATTATTGAAACTGGAAAAAGAAGAACAAATGAGGCCTAAAGTCAGCAGAAGGAGGGACATAATAAAGATCAGAGAAGAAATAAACAAAATTGAGAAGAATAAAACAATAGCAAAAATCAACGAAACCAAGAGCTGGTTCTTTGAGAAAATAAACAAAATAGATAAGCCTCTAGCCAAACTTATTAAGAGAAAAAGAGAATCAACACAAATCAAAAGAATCAGAAATGAGAATGGAAAAATCATGACAGACTCCACAGAAATACAAAGAATTATTAAAGACTACTATGAAAACCTATATGCCAACAAGCTGGAAAACCTAGAAGAAATGGAAAACTTCCTAGAAAAGTACAACCTCCCAAGACTGACCAAGGAAGAAACACAAAAGTTAAACAAACCAATTACGAGCAAAGAAATTGAAACGGTAATAAAAAAACTACCCAAGAACAAAACCCCGGGGCCGGATGGATTTACCTCGGAATTTTATCAGACATATAGAGAAGACATAATACCCATTCTACTTAAAGTGTTCCAAAAAATAGAAGAGGAGGGAATACTCCCAAACTCATTCTATGAAGCCAACATCACCCTAATACCAAAACCAGGCAAAGACCCAACCAAAAAAGAAAATTACAGACCAATATTCCTGATGAATGTAGATGCAAAAATACTCAATAAAATATTAGCAAACAGAATTCAACAGTATATCAAAAGGATCATACACCATGACCAAGTGGGATTCATCCCAGGGATGCAAGGATGGTACAACATTCGAAAATCCATCAACATCATCCACCACATCAACAAAAAGAAAGACAAAAACCACATGATCATCTCCATAGATGCTGAAAAAGCATTTGACAAAATTCAACATCCATTCATGATAAAAACTCTCAGCAAAATGGGAATAGAGGGCAAGTACCTCCACATAATAAAGGCCATATATGATAAACCCACAGCCAACATTATACTGAACAGCGAGAAGCTGAAAGCTTTTCCTCTGAGATTGGGAACTAGACAGGGATGCCCACTCTCCCCACTGTTATTTAACATAGTACTGGAGGTCCTAGCCACGGCAATCAGACAAAACAAAGAAATACAAGGAATCCAGATTGGTAAAGAAGAAGTTAAACTGTCACTATTTGCAGATGACATGATATTGTACATAAAATACCCTAAAGACTCCACCCTAAAACTTCTAGAACTGATATCGGAATACAGCAAAGTTGCAGGATACAAAATTAACACACAGAAATCTGTAGCTTTCCTATACACTAACAATGAACCAATAGAAAGAGAAATCAGGAAAACAATTCCATTCACAATTGCATCAAAAAGAATAAAACACCTAGGAATAAACCTAACCGAAGAAGTGAATGAACTATACTCTGAAAACTACAAGTCACTCTTAAGAGAAATTATAGGGGACACTAACAAATGGAAAATCATCCCATGCTCATGGCTAGGAAGGATTAATATCGTCAAAATAGCCTTCCTGCCCAAAGCAATATACAGATTTGATGCAATCCCTCTCAAATTACCAGCAACATTCTTCAATGAACTGAAACAAATAATTCAAAAATTCATATGGAAACACCAAAGACCCTGAATAGCCAAAGCAATCCTGAAAAAGAAGAATAAAGTAGGGGGGATCTCACTCCCCAACTTCAAGCTCTACTACAAAGCCATAGTAATCAAGACAATTTGGTACTGGCACAAGAACAGAGCCACAGACCAGTGGAACAGATTAGAGACTCCAGACATTAACCCAAACATATATGGTCAATTAATATTTGATAAAGGAGCCATGGACATACAATGGCAAAATGACAGTCTCTTCAACAGATGGTGCTGGCAAAACTGGACAGCTACATGTAGGAGAATGAAACTGGACCATTGTCTAACCCCATATACAAAGGTAAATTCAAAATGGATCAAAGACCTGAATGTAAGTCATGAAACCATTAAATTCTTGGAAAAAAACATAGGCAAAAACCTCTTAGACATAAACATGAGTGACCTCTTCTTGAACATATCCCCCCACGCAAGGAAAACAACAGCAAAAATGAGCAAGTGGGACTACTTTAAGCTGCAAAGCTTCTGTACAGCAAAAGACACCATCAATAGAACAAAAAGGAACCCTACAGTATGGGAGAATATATTTGAAAATGACAGATCCGATAAAGGCTTGACGTCTAGAATATATAAAGAGCTCACACGCCTCAACAAACAAAAAACAAATAACCGAATTAAAAAATGGGCAGAGGAACTGAACAGACAGTTCTCTAAAAAAGAAATACAGATGGCCAACAGACACATGAAAAGATGCTCCACATCGCTAATTATCAGAGAAAGCAAATTAAAACTACAATGAGGTATCACCTCACACCAGTAAGGATGGCTGCCATCCAAAAGACAAACAACAACAAATGTTGGCGAGGCTGTGGAGAAAGGGGAACCCTCCTACACTGCTGGTGGGAATGTAAATTAGTTCAACCATTGTGGAAAGCAGTATGGAGATTCATCAAAATGCTCAAAACAGACCTACCATTTGACCCAGGAATTCCACTCCTAGGAATTTACCCTAAGAACACAGCAATCAAGTTTGAGAAAGACAGATGCACCCCTATGTTTATCGCAGCACTATTTACAATAGCCAAAAATTGGAAGCAACCTAAATGTCCATCGGTAGATGAATGGATAAAGAAGATGTGGTACATATACACAATGGAATACTACTCAGCCATAAGAGGGAAAATCCTACCATTTGCAGCAACATGGATGGAGCTGGAGAGTATTATGCTCAGTGAAATAAGCCAAGTGGAGAAAGAGAAATACCAAATGACTTCACTCATCTGAGGAGTATAAGAACAAAGGAAAAACTGAAGGAACAAAACAGCAGCGGAATTACAGAACCCAAGAATGGACTAACAGGTACCAAAGGGAAAGGAACTGGGGAGGATGGGTGGGCAGGGAGGGATAAGGGGGGGGGAAGAAGAAAGCGGGTATTAAGATTAGCATGCATGGGGGGGAGGGAGGGCTGTACAACACAGAGAGGACAAGTAATGATTCTACAATATTTTGCTATACTGATGGACAGTGACTGTAATGTGGTTTTTAGGGGGGACTTGGTATAGGGGAGAGCATAGTAAACATAGTATTCTTCATGTAAGTGTAGATTAAAGATTAAAAAAAAATAAGAAAGAAAGAAAAGGGGGATTACTCCTTGATAGGATAAACTATTGGTAAATCAAAGATTAATGCATGCTTTAAATATCCTTAATTTTGATCACTTAAAGGGTGTCAGATGATCGGCTATGGAGGTACTCTTCTGATAATATTCCTTTCTCTTAATAAAAATAAAAAATAAATAAAAAATTTTAAAAAAGCAGTTCCTGTGTGCTGACCTCCAATGAGTTCTACACAGAGGTATAGAGGGCATGTCAAAGTGTTGGCAAAGATCAAGGCCTATCTTGGCTACCTAGAAAATGAACTAAGATACGATATGAGGAGGAGCTTCTGGCATCAGCACTCTCTGGAGGACTTATGCCGGGGGATGATCATCAAAAAGCTTCCACAGGGATCCGGGCGATGCTGCAGTTGTGGCTGCGTCCATCCCACCATTTCCTGGACTTGCCACTGGAATGAGGAGGGAGATGTCTAGGCTGGCATGTGCATACAGTAAGACAACGAATTTGAGTGGATTTGGACTGTTGGAACTCAACCAGGAGTTGGGAGGGGTGCAAGTTGTAGCGCTCCAAAATCTTACGACTATAGACTATCTACGGTTAAAAGAACATATGGGATGTGAACAGATCCCAGAAATGGGTTGCTTTAATTTGTCTGATTTCTCTCAGACTGATCAAGTACACTTGGACAATATCCATCATATCATAGACAAATTTTCACAAATGCCTAGGGTGCCTAACTGGGTTTCTTGGCTTCACTGGAGATGGCTGGTAATTATAGATTTGCTTAGTTTATGTCACCATATTCCTATTATGTTAATATGTGTGTGCAAGTTAGTTAGTAGTTTAAAACCTATACATGCTTAAGGTACTCTACAAGAAGATTTGTCGAAGAAATAATCAATCCTCCCATGTTTTCTTCCATATGCTATAGCTTTTCTTCTTCCTTCCTAATTACAACCCTTAAATAGAATTCGTGCCACATATTGAATTTACGGAGTATCATAATTCTTCCAAGTGGTAAAGACACCTCAAGACAAATGCTGGGCATAGAAGCCACAGGGCATAAATCTTCAAAGAAGTAAAAAGCTAACATTTTCAAACAATATGGCTTCTCTCTCACTTACCAACTTTACATCTCCCTGTATGGCCCCAGAAGATGACTGGTTAGCCAGAGATGGGTAAAATTCCTCAAGGGAGGAACAACCTAAGACAGGCACAGTCGCAGGGGGGCCATCAGGTGAGAAATTGGGGATCAACAGTGGTGAGGCTTAGAACCTCACCCCCCCTGTTTTGAGAGAAATCTTCTGCATCCGTGGATGTTTTAATGCCCTTGTCTAGCTTGGATTAACACATAGTCTACAGGCACACACCTGATCGTCTACAATTGCTCTCTTATAACACTAAACTATGTTTTCTACCTTTATCTTGCATCTACCTACCACTTCAGCATTTTATTAAAAATAAAAATAATAATAATAATAAAGGGAGAAATGTGGGATCCACATATAAATCAAGTATAAAAATCAAACGAATATTCATATTTGACCTGATTGTTTATAGTTCATAATGCGTGATCAAAACCGAAAGTTTCTGTGATGCCCTTGTACTGTTCACCATATAAGAACTTATTCACTATGTAAGAATTCGTTCACCATGTAAGAACTTGTTCATTATGCTTCAGAAGATTGGAGACTGACGAGAATGAGGCTTGAGATGGATTAATGATTGTGCATTGAGCATTGACCCCCCTATACAGAATTTTATTGTTGTTAACAACCATTTGATCAATAAATATGAGAGATGCCCTCTCAAAAAAAAAAGTAGTTAAGATACATCCTAGACCATTTTCATTTAAGCTAGGAAAAGAGCAAAGCAACTCCCTTTTCAGGTTCCTTGTGTTAAAACTGATACAGATTTGTCCTGGATGTTTAATCTCAATTTAACATTGTGAATAAAAATGGCCTGAAACATAGTTTTAAACATCTGCTAATTTTTCATGTGTCTATGAGCTACAACATCAGAAGGGAATTTTCATCCAGTATTTGTATTAGTTATCTTTTGCTGCATAACAATTTACCCCAACCCGTAGCAGCTGAAAACAACAGACATTTGCTATTACACAGTTTCTGTGGGTTAGGAGTCCAGTCACAGCCTAGCTGGAGAGGTTTAGCTTGAGGTTTCCCATAAGTTACCAGCTGCCTGAAGGCTTGCTACCTCCAAGCTCACCCATGGGAGTTGGCTCACAGATCTGCACCCAACTCTGTTGCGTGGGCCTCTGCACAGGCCTGCCTCATGACATGGCAACTGACTTGCCCCAGAAGGGAGCAATCCACGAGGAAGTGTCCAAGAGGCAAACCACAGTCTTTTTTGAACCTAAAATTAAAAGTGCTATCCCAACACTTCTGCCATGTGCTATTTGTAAAAAAGGAATCAATAAATGCAGCACACACTATGGGGTGGGAATTACACAAGGGCATGAACACCAAGAAGCAGGGATCACTGAGGCCATTTTAGAAGCTGCCCCATAGAGTTGCTTATCAGAAACCGAAAGAAAAAAAAACTGGGAAAAAAAGGTTGAGAAAATCACTCTTCCCAACTCTCTGAATGTCTATCTTTCCCTGTCCCCCCCTCCCCCACCAACCGCAACCACACACACACACACAAGTATTTGATCATATCTGTTACAAATTAGGATTCTTCAGCACTTGCAACAACTGCGAGAAAAAAAAATGCATCCTACATTATTTTTTAAATATGTACATCAATATGTAATATTTTTTTTCTGAAGACTAGTGTTATAGACTGAACTATGCCCCACCCCAATTCATATGTGGAAGTCCTAACACCCAGGACTTCAGAATGTGACTGTAGTTGAAGATGGGATCTTTAAAGAGGTGATTACGTAGCACTGTGTCCAGTCTGACTGATATCCTTGGAAGAAGAGGAAGTTTGGACACAGAGAGACACCAGATACGTGTGCACAGGGAGGAAAGACCACGTGGGGCCGTAGGGAGAAGGCGGTCATCCACAAGCCACAGGAGAGGCTCGAAATGAGGCCACCCCTGCCCACACTCCGGTCTTGGACTTTCAGCCTCCAGCACTGTGAGGAAATAAATTTCTCTTGTTCAAGCCGCCCACCCAGTGTGGGGGTTCTGCTGTGGCACCCCTAGCAAACCGCACAGCTAGTTACTGTATGACCAGTCTCTGTGCACTTTCAGTTTCAGTTTCTCAATGGCCTCATACAGAACCAAGTAATGTCCCGTTTTACTTTGTTTCAGTTTCCTCTAGACATATTTCTACACTTTATATAATTAATATTGTGTGCAATTTTCCAAAGAACACAGTTAAATTAGTTTTTATCTTTCTGTTCCACCTTCTCTGTTGTTTCTCCTTCTCGTTTATCATACTGCTTCCTCATTTGTCTTTGCCTCATCTTTACTAAGAGAATATATTAAACTGCCTTTACAGTGTCTTGGTAGGAATCTCAGCACTATGATGATAGCGTAAAAATTCACAGATAAAGAACATTTCTTGGATTCTTTTTATTTTTTATGGGACAGCCATTGGCATAAGCATTAGCACTATTTCCCATTTTTTCTGAGAGGTTGACTTTATCTTACTGATTTGTTGGAGCTCTTTGTATGTTCTTCTGTCAGATATGTGCATTGCAAATATCTTATCCTTATTAGTGGATTTTCTTTTTATTATATTAATAGTGTCTTTGGATAATCAGAATTTTTTAATTTTAATGTAGCCTACTTTACCAGATTTTTCTTTTATGTTTAGTTCTTTTGTGTACTGTTTAAGAAAATGTTACTTCTACAAATTTATGAAGTTACTACCCAATGTTTTGTTCCAAAAGCATTATTGTTTAGGATTCTGTGTTCTACAATACATCTGGAATTATTTTTGTTTGTGGTATGAAGTAGAGGTCAAAATAGTTAACCCATTGCCACAGAATAATTAATTGAAAAAAACCATGCTTTCTGAGCACAGATTATGTTATAGGCGCTGTGCAAGTTGATACTTAATTTTATCCTCACAAAATCTCTAGAAAACCCGTGTTTCCTCACTTTAAAAATGAGAATATTTACAATTAGAAGAGCTAAATGAATTTTTCAATGTTGATAGCTAGTAAGTGTCATGAATCTCATGAATCTGGGTTTTGAGCTTAGGTCTTTTGACTTCAGTATCATCAAGCAGGATAATTACATTTTGTTAGTGAAAACCAACTAGTGAAGGGGTTGGAAACCACTGGGAATGTGAAGGTGAAGTAGGGTCAACTCTGGCAAAGAATAGGACCTTGAATAATGAGTGCTTGTATATGGTGGGACTTACAGAGTTGCAAATGGCATCCACTTTGGAATAACTACAAAACTTTGGTGTTTATCCTCATAGAGCATGTATGATTTTTGTATACAAAACTTTCTGTGATCTTTTCCTTACCTGCCTATAGCAGGACTTTCCAAAGTGTGCTTCCAAAGGTTCAATAACATCTGCATCACCTGGGACCAGACATACGAAATCAGAAATTTTGAGATGGACCTGGAAAATTGTGCTTTAACAGGTTCCTCAGGACAGTCTCAGAATTTGAGATATATTGCCTGAAGGCCTATACTTCCTCTGTCCCTGCTGCAGAGGCGTCCTTGACCCGGCCATGCTCAGCCATTCCTCCAGCAGGGGCCCATTGACAGTGCCTCTGTCTGGATGCAGCACAATTCTCAGCCAGACTGACACTTCCCTTCTCCTTATATATGCACACACACATCCGGATCCAGTCCCTCAGTCACACTACTTTATAACTGTCTGCCTCTCTGCCCCTAGACTACGAGACACATAAGCAAGGGACTTTGAATTCACAAGTGTGGCATATTGTAGGTGTTCAACACAGTTTTTTAAGTAAATGAATTGTATTCAATTTTATTCTTGAAGGACTGTCATATTGACGGAGTCACATAATTTTTTTAATAGATCAATAAGTTTTGAAGGACTCTCTTGTGGTAAAGGACTCATAGACTGAGGAGGCAAGGTGCACAGAGATACATGTCACAGGAGGTATTCAAGGAAAGATGGAAAATCTCCAAGGACCCTGTAGCCCCTCCCCCATGGCCCTTCTAAGTTGTGAGCTCCTTGAGGCCAGTGCAGCATTCCAGTCACTGTAATCCTCCCGGCCCCAGTAGAGCTGGTACAGTACCTGACACATAACACACTCACCATGAATAAATGAATGAGTGAGTGAATGAATGAATGAATGAATGAAAATAAATGAGTTACTTGATGGCATATGTGGAGTTTAATTGCTGCTTCTGTTTTGTTTGCTTGAATGTTTTTGCTGGAGAGCCAACTGCAGTCCTAGATCACTCAGTTGTCTAAATCTGGCTTAAATTTTTAGAAGCACCTATAAAGCAAAGGAAAAAAAAGTGAGAGGAGCTTAGCTTTGATAAAATTTGTAATTTTGTAATCCAAACTGTTTTGAGCCGATTTTAACTACAGCATACATATGTGTTTTGTGGTGTGTAGTTTCCTCTCTCTCTTGATTACATTTGGGTAAAGGGGCTGGGCAGTGCTCTCCATAATGCTTCCAGCATTGAGAGGCTCTGAGTCTAGCTCCAGGCAGAGGCCCTACGGCGAAAGGACTTGTGGGGCTTGTTTCCTCTGTGTAGGAGTTTGTACTTTATCTAGAAGGCAGCTGCAAGCCCTTGAATGATGTTAAGGAGAGAAAATAACGTAACAGATTTGCTTTCCTAAAGGTCACTCTGACTGCTATGGTGCAGAGATTGATTGGCTAAGTGGGAAGGGATGGATGGAGGCTGGAGTACAGAAGGCCAGTTAAAAGAAGTGTTGAAACTGATCAGGAGAGAGCTGATGAGAACTGGAAGGAGGGCTCTGACAGGACGGAGGGGAAAAGGGACTGGACGCAACAGATGTTTAGTGAGTTGACTCAGCCCATTGAATTTGCTGACAAAGGTAGGGAACTTGTCAGAAATCATTAGTAGCTTTAAATTTAATAGCAATAATTAAATTGTCAGGCCTCAGCTTCTACTGGCTCTGCAATGTTATGTGATGGAAGCCTTTGTTCATAACAAAGCTCTGCATACATACAAAGTGGGATAATTAAGCACAAAAATCATACTTCCAAAGTCCATGTGCCAGCAGCAAGCACTAGAGTTTGAAAATGAGTTCATGTTTATTGGTGATCAACAGCAGGATTTTACATGTATTCCTGAACAATGCACTTACTGTTCAGTCTCAAGTGCTCATTACAATGGAAATTAGTAACACTTGAATGATTGATGCCACTCCACTCTAAACATGCCACTTAGCAAATACTTGCTGCCACTAAATACCAGGGGTTCACATACTGATTGATGCCAGACATGAGTGACTATTTTTTGTGAATGGAATGAGGATGGGTAGCTCATTATCTGCGTAGGTCATGGGCACGATTTTGTTTATATGTTGGCACTTGGGTGTGAAGGCCTTTGTCTGATGATGTGTTTTATTTCTGATTCTGTAAAAAAGGAACTTTAACTTCTTCTTACCCATACTTTATTTTATAGTTCATTACAAAACCAAAAAAAAAAAAAAAAGCCTTTGTTGAACATGTAAAATTCAATCTGAAGCCAATTCTATTTTCCCAATCCACTTTGGGAAACTAAGGGAAAAAATGCAGTATTCCAATTCTGCTATGAGAGTATGTGTAAAAATGAGTAAAAAAAAGAAAGAAAGTAAGGATCATTTTTATATAAATGACTATTGATCAGCATTTTCAAGAAAGACCAAATAAGCGAAAGGAAGTACCTGTTTTCTTTAAGATCACTTCATTTTTGCATATCCTTTCTACACTGGGATTTAGGCATAGAATATTCAGGCTTCTGTTGTAGCCCATGGGTTGCTATGAAATAATTCTATAGCCTCTTTCGTATCACTTTGCTCATTTTCTGCCCTTGGTAAAATATTCATTATTAACTGTTATAAATTATAAAATCTTTTTTGTCCCCCAAGTCTGGACTTTCTTTTTTAACAGATTCAGAACTGATTTGGCTGTTTGCCTTCGGCAGCACTACCATTAATTGAATCTGTATGCTAAAGTAGTAAACCCTAGGAATTGTTAGAAGGAAGCCTGATGTATGAAACAGAGTAAAAGCACATTGATGGAGAAGGAAAAATCCATTGTTGTGAAGCTTCCTGAATCATTGAACAACTGAACATGGTAACATGTGTTGAACATTAATTCTGACAAGATTCCCAGAGCAAAGAATTCCACTCATTCTGTATCCCTGATTATCTTATTATTCCATAAGAGACCTTGACCTTAGGTTTGACTCATAATAATCACTGTCATTATTATCTGTATTCATGGATCAATTTTATTACATAATTGTGTTAAACACTAGCTACTTGCAGTCAATAAGAACATTACAAACATTAGTTCTGTTTAGACTTCTAGGCAGTACTGGAGATTATAAAAATTAATAAGACTTCCTCTACCCTTAAAGAACTAATAGTCTCATTTGGAAGAAAGAGGAGTAAATACATAACTGTAATAAAGCATCATAAGTCAATGGTGGAGGGTTAGGTAAAAGTACCGAAGAGATGCGCGTAAGCTTGACAGGTTCTCAGGTGTGGTAAGGGAACAGAGAAGGCTTCCTGGAGGAAGCAACATCTGGGCTTTCTTAATGGAATCTTGACCAGTACTGGGAGGTTTCTTGGAAGTAGTGAAAATAGATGCAACTTCTTTAAAAGTAACTGGACAATATATGCCAATAGTCATAAAATCTGTTTAGACTAAGGATTTTCCTTCTTTGAATCTTTAGTTCAGAAGAAAACTATCTATAAGAATGTTAATTACATAGTTATTTGTAGTAACAAGGTTAAAATAAGCAATAGAATGATCTTTTAGGAAATTATAGTTTATCCACTCAAAGGACTATAGAGCAGACATGCATGGAAGAATTTATCACAATATTCAGTTGTTTATTCTACAAATATTTATTGAGCAGTCTGCACCAGGCATTGATCTAGGCTCAGTGTACACAAAGTCAAATGGACATAGTTCCTACTTGAAGGAGTTCAAGGTAGAATGGGGACTACAGGTGACTCAGTTAACTTACAGGAAGAAGAGGGATGGACTCCAGTGGTGGCCTCAACATGTTAATAGAATATAACTGAGCCCATACAAATCAGCAAGACTTGTTAAGCTACAAAAAGGAGGTGGCGCAGGACTTGAGTTTTGAATTAAAAGAGGGAGAAAGAAAATGGAAACAGAAAATTTCTTATTTTATAGTGTTATGTTGGAGATAAAAGCAGACAGTAACATTGGATATGCAATTTACCACAATTATATAAAAGCAATCAACCAAAAAAGTATGTACATAGGAAAAAAAGAGAGAGAGAGCTATGGAATGAAGTGTTAATAGTGACTGCTGTTTTTCTCGCTTCTCCTTTTTGGTTTTTACCAAATATTCTATTATGGACATACTGCTTTCATAATGAAAGAAAAAGATGCAAGAAGTCCACATTTTATAGGCAAACAATATCATTGATCAAACTCTCATAACAAAACAGGATGGGCACATTTCCAGGGCACCATAGCACAGGATAATCATCGTCTGCTAAGGTGACTTTGTCTTGGATTAGTCCCTTTGTAGAAAACCCACTCTGCCTAGCACTGAGCTAGGTACCGAATCTGTCATTTGCTAAATGCAATTGTGCCTTAAATTTGCATAACACTTTGAAATGTATGAAGCAGTTTTACAAAGCTTTTATTTTCTCCACAGTCCAGTGAGGTAGGTAAGACCAGGGTTATTTTTTCTCATTTACAGTCGAAGAAAATAAAACTTAAATGAAGTTTCTTGCCTCCGGTTACAAGGCTGCTAAGGGTTGAAAGCAACACTGGGGTCCAGATTTCTTTCTGAATGTGGTGTTTGTTCCTCTGTGTCACAAATACCAAATGGTATGCAACTCTCTGCAGTTAGCAGAAGCACACTGACATTTGTGAAGGCAGATGAGGTGGCTTAGTTTTATTCAACGTGGGCTCCAGTATCTAGGAGTCCTAGCACACGAGAGATGGTCTATATTTTTTGTTGAGGCAAAGAACAAGAGGATTATTAATATTCTGATTTAATACTCAGTAAACATACAGGTTCTTTCTAAATAAATAAATCACCTAAATAGATGTCATTGTCCTTAAGGAGTCTACTCTAAAGGGCAAAAAAGAAAAAAAAACAGAAAAAGGGGAAAGAGAAAGGGGTTAGTTAGGAAGGGTGTAAAGGAAGTCATTGAGACAGTGAGATTGCTAATTAAATAGAGTAAAATGATTTATTATTAATTTATGTTTTGCTCTGAGAAAAATAAATCGATATTCCACATTAAACCATCATTGTACATTGGAAAAAAGGCACTGGAGAAGAGAACATCTTTGAGAATTGTCGAAGCACGCGTTACTTCTTGCTCATGAATGTACCCGCTCTCTTCTGCCCGTGCAGAGAAAAAAGGCTTATTTAGCATTCACTGATGAACACTAGAGAATTTCTGCACTCCTGCTGAGCTCCTGAAGTTTTTTTTTTTTACCTTATTAAGGTGGCACATGTAATCATGCCCTAGTGACTTCAACTATATATGCTCTTTGAAAAATTTCTAATGACATGTTGGACACCCTGCATATCAATGTCACCACTGGAATGAGAGTTAGATTTCAGCTCATTTGGAATGTTCTCTGCTCGATTTCAGTGTAATATTAGCCCTGATCCAATGAAAGCAGTGGTTCTCAGTAACTCCCTCTGAAATAATATTGTGTATTCTTTTTTGGGTATACACATGGTGTCGGTAAATGGCTTAGCAATACACACAGGAGCAATTCTACTGATAGATAAGGAAAGAAAATTAAGTTGCTATCTGTGTGGCCCTAGACCTTTTAGATTGTTTTCAAAACTCATCACTGCAACAGTGATTTTCCCTGTATTCCTTCTGACTAGTATTGCAGACTTGGCTTTCTATATATGTGGGAGGCATCTTTAAATCCATATTACTTTTTTTTTTTTACAAATGACCTTTGGAAATGATTTCCAATAACTGCAGCCGACTTTAAGCTCAAGGCTTGGTAGTGAAAGGTCACTCTACATTTAGACTAAATGCGGATAGATTTGTACTCCCTGCAGCTGGCTATTGCTTTAGGACTTGCTATTGTATTTGACCCAATCTTCTTTGTAACCCAAGCATTTAGACAGCTTCCATCTGAGTTTTGTTTAAACTTCTTTTTCTTAACTTCAGTACAAATTAAATGGCTTTATACCTTAGCAAGTAACATACTTTTTCACAGATGCACAGTTTCCTTAGAAATTTGAGAAAATAGAATGGAGTATGCATGTTGGACTTCTCATGAGACAATTCGGTGAATTTACGTGGGATTTTTCCCATCAGTGCCATCCCAGAAAGCATTGAAAGGACCTGGAGAGCATGTTCCGAGGCACACAGGGCTCCCCAGACCCTTCATCTCCCTCTCTTTCTTCCCTTCAAATAAGACCATTCCTCATAAGGAGACAGGGATGCAGAATAAAACCGCTAATCCAGGCAGTTTGCATAAACACTTCAGAAGGCCGCATGGCAGAGAATGCAAGAAAACAGATTTTTTTCCTCTTCTAAACTCAGGAGCAATGCCCACGTCCCCTGCTGCCAACCTCCTGCCCTCACCAGGCCCTGGCGGCTTCCCATCTGGGCTCTGTGTGGTACAGGTGTGACTCAGCCACACCATGCAACCCCTACAAATGAATCATGGGAACTTTTCTTCTTGTCCTAGAAGAATCCATCCATGGTAGAGAAGGACTTCAAAAATAAGAGAGAGACTCAATGACTCTGACCCGTCTGGGCAAGCCCTAGGCCTGCTGACTGACCGTCAGAGTGCAGGGAGGGGACACTGTTCTCTGCCCTGCGCTCCTGGGTCCAGCCCTGCCCAGCTGGAGACCAAACGCCTTCCCATTGTGGGGCATGTGTATGTGTAGACCTGGAAAAGACTCCAGAGTGGGCGTCAGGAGACCTGGGTCCCATTCAGAGTCTGCCGTTTGCCAGTCATGTATGTGGGGCTATGTCGCTTGCTTCGAAGCTTGATCTTTTGTCTAAACAGTGCATATTAATAGAATTTATTTCTATAAACTCAGTGAAACAACATGCAGCCTTGAGCATGCCCTGCTTTTCTAAAGGAGTGTCTTCGTATCAGGTTCCTTAAGAAAGAGTTTGATCACTGCTGCTCAGATTCTGATTTCAAAGGTGCCCTGATGGTTCACTCTAACCTAAGAATGCACTGGAATAAAATGATTCCTTATCATTTTAAAAATTTTAAAAATTCAAGGTTCCCTTTACTTACCCCACTGATGGTAGCTCATTTAATCCTGATTAGCGTAGACTTGGGGTACACTGTTGGGGCATGCTTGACTGCTACCAGGCACCCCGCTGGGGATTGCTCCCAGGCACCGGGTACTCCTTGAAGGCGGTGGAAAGCACCCCCTGGCCAACTAAAAGTATATAGAATACAAAAGGCCAGCTCCTTTGCCTGGAGGTGGAATAAATTCTGAGATGTACTTTATGCTTTACAGCACCCCTGTTCAGAAATCAGGCTGAGTCCGGCCCTTCTGCCATCAGCGAGTTTGACTCACTGCCCTTCCCTGCCCTGCTCTCCCACACCTTCCTCGCTTCTCCTGGAAGCCCATCCTCACTGCATCATTTGCCCCTGAAACCTCGGCTCAGGAGACCCTGATCCTGGGGCAAGGTAAGGTTAACAGGACATGGTAGGGGTGCGATTAAAAGACCACTTCGGCAGCTCTGCCGCTTAGCAGCTCTGTGGCTGGAGCCAGTTGCCCGAAGCTCAGAGCCTCCCTCTCCTCATTTGTAAAATGAAAATAATAATTCCCACTCTGCCTACAGATAGGTTGTTCAGAGGATCAGAAAAGACTGTGGATTGTGGAAGTGTTTGAAAGCTGCCAAGCACCACACAAATGTAAGGAAACTGGTTTTTTAACCTAAAACAAAAATGTAAACTAATAGTAAAATCACTAATAGGCTTTCAGAGGAGACCAACTCCACAGCAGTTTCAAGATTCAGAAAATACTCATATCTCGGTGTCCTCCTACCCCTTTCTGCCCCACGTTCTTCATGCCTCTCTCACCTAAATGTCTGCCGCTCTCTTAAGTAGTGTGCTGGCATTCCAGAGCGTGGAGTGCAGTGTGTGCCTCTGTGCTCGGTCGCTCCCCCTCCCCCTCATGGTCCAAGCACTTTGCCATCCCTCCTAATGCCTGCCGGTGTCCCCTACCTACACCTAAACCCTGATTTTTATTGTCTTTGGTCCTTCTTTCTTTCATTTCAAAATGTACTGAGCTTTAAATCTTCAAAAAAGAAATTGACATCTCAGTCTGCCCTAAGACAGATTGACATCATCATAGATCATAGTTCAAATCCTCTACATGAGGTTTTGTAATTCTGTCATGAATTGATGGAGCACAACAAAATAGTGCTAATAAAACTTGTGGCACAGATGATGGCTTCATTAGGAACATCTCAGTGTGTCCAAAAGATCATGACATGCATGCAAAGATTTCTTCCACAAAAGCCCTACAAGATTCATGATAAGATTTTATTTTTAATTAGGATCTAATTAGAGAGCTCAGCATGAGAGAGTTAGAAGACATGAGTAGGCCGTTCGGTACAAAAAGTATTTGTCAAGCACTTAGGCACCAGGGATAAAAGGAAGAATAGCACATAGGCCCGGGAGGAGGAAACACATACAAAAACAGGTCATTAAGATATAAGTGCCCAGACTGCTCAAGCAATGGTATCCAGTCTGAGGTCCCAAAATTATCCTCTCTGTAATGTCAGCTCCCCAAGTTTTTGAGATACTTGAAAAATCTCTTTAAGTTCCCTTGGCACCTTTTATCCACTGATCTGCTTCTTTGCCTCATTAACTCCACCTCACCCCTTGGGAACTCTTTTTTCGTTTACTTGTTCATGCACACGTTTATCAGGTACCTTATTCTGGCACGTACGATTGCAGGCACTAGGAATTCCACTTAGAACAAGACAAACCCAATCCCAGCTCTCCGGCATGGAGCTTGTATTCTAGTGGTCAGAAACAGACAATTCACAGGGGTTAACTAAGGAGCAGAATTGCAGATTGTAATAAGATCTCTGAAGGAACAACTCAGAGGGGTTGGGACCAAGAATAACGAGGAGACCCTCCTTAAACTACCTGGTTAGGAAAGGCCTCTCTAACATGAGCTATTTGAGCTGAGACAGGAAAAAGGAGAGAGGGTTCTGGGTGAAGGGAATGCCCAGCGAGGCTGGGAAGAACTTCGGGAAAGTGAGTGGCCAAAGGAGGCCAGTGTAGCTGAAGTCAGTAAACAAGGAGCAGGTGTCAAAGGACAATGCTGGGGAAGGCAGAGGCTGTCACAGGGGCCGTGGGAAGAAACTGTATTTCATTCTCAGTTTGAATGTGCATGCAGCGTTTGAAACTAAAACCACATTTTAAAACACACACACACACACACACACACGCCCCTCAGAGGCAATCTGAAATCAAAGCCATGGCGGAGAAGACTGCCGTCAGCCTGTGGAGCCACCTGGAGGGCTGCAGTGGTCCACTGACCCTCCACAGTCAGTTCTGCACACAGACCCTTCTTACAGCCACGTGAAGCCCTGCCGTGGCTCCCTGTGTGGTGCAGAGCAGAAGCCAGCAGCCTTATAGTGACCTCCAAAGCCCCATGTGGTCTGGCCTCAGCTTCCAGGTGCCTGCCTGTCCCTGTGCCCAGCCACACTGCTTATTGCTGTTCCTCAGGTGCAGAGACACCCTCACAGTAGGGGTCCCTGCCTCTCCATTGGCCTAGAGCCCCCTGTCCTGATAGCCCCAACTAACTCCTGCCCCTCATTGGCACTGCCTTAATGGACACCCCGGTTTACACTGCACCCCTGCCTCATCTCTACTACACTCCTAACATTCCCAACCCCCTGGCCTCACTCTTACCTTCTATCTTTCCATAACATTTATCACCTTCTAACATATTCTATACTTCACTTACCTATTGTTTCTATAACTTATCGGCTGTGTCCCTATTTAAGTCTAGAATAAGCTCAAGAGGGAAAAATCTTTGAGGGTAGCTGCAAGAACCATCTGTGGACACTCAGCTCTATCTCCTTACGGATCTAGTGTAGGAGTCTGTTTTCCTGGCTGCTTGGATATAGATAAGCCTGTGTGACTTTTTTGACCAACAGTGAGTGAGCTGAAAGGATGCTTGCCAAGTCTGGGCAGGGCCTTTCACAGCCGCCTTCCCCAGCTCCCGCTGACTCGGCGCCCTGCGCCTGTCGGTGTGGGGCGGCTCCACTGGGCTCCGTCCCTGGTAAATTGAGCAAAATCCCCTGCAGCCATCAGAGAACATAGAGCAAGATTAGGACGTAAACCATTCATTTTAAGCCACTGTGACTGCGTGATCATTTGTTACTGCCAACATCACCTGGCCTAATCTGAATCTCATTTGTTCAGTGACGCACTGCATTATTCAGACTTAGAACAAGCTGGTTGTACAGCAGATGTTCAGGGAGTATTTGCTCAGTGAATTTCTCTGTCTTTATTCATAAGTTTTCTGTGGCATGTTTTAAATTTAAACATACTGAAACTGGTCCATAGTATCTGGATCCAGACTTTATTCCAGAAAGTATGGCTGCCTGGGGTAACAATCAACATTAAGTTTCTACTGCATGAGCTAGATCTTTCTTAGAGTCCAGAGGAACAAACCGCTGCATCCGCTTTAATGTAGTTTGCAGTCTAGTTGCAGAAATGGAGCACACTGTGCAGTTCTGGGTAATACACCCTAAGATTGTCTTGAGAATTCAGAGGTGTGCGCAACCCCTGAGGGTGAGACTGGTTAGAAGGTCGGGGGGAGGCTACCTCGCTGGGCCTTGATGACTTGGACAAACAGAAAGAGAGCAGGGGAGAGGGTTTCCTGCCTTGAGGAGCAGCCTCAATCACACACAAGCAGGAAGAGAGTTTTAATCAGAAGGCAGCAGATAACGACTCCAGCCAGAGGCCAGCCGTGAGCTAGACTTCCTCAGCTGAAATCCTAGCCGTGCATGTGCCGGCTCCGTGACTTTAGACAAGCCAGTTACCTGCTGTGCCTTGACTGCCTCCTTGTAACTTGGCAGCCATTATAGCACCCACCTCAGAGGGGTGTTGTGAGGACTGCAGGAGTCAGTCCATACAGTGTTTAGAACAGTACCTGACAGACAGACAGGGTTGATTTGGGAAGAAGGGCTGAAAACCATGCAGACTTCAGAGTTGGCAGGATCTGGAATCCAAGATGAAGAAGTCTATCATGTCATCCTGTAGGCAGAATGCCCCCACCAGCAGCCCACAGGTTTTTATCAGAAAGCTGTGGAATGCTGCTATTACAGCAGGGTGCGTGGGGGCGGAGAAGTGGGGACGGAGACACTGCTCTGAGACAGGTGTGACTATTGCATCACTGAGAGCACCTGCCCCATCACAGCCTCGGTGAGAAGAGACAGAGATGACCAGGTCCTGGAGAAGGTGCTCTGGACTTGCCAACGGGCCAGCTAGGAAAGAAAATTAGAGGCAAAATGACCCGAAAGCTTCAGGGTCTGGGTGACTTAGAGATGTAATAAAACACTGACCAAAATGGTGAAGGCCAGAGGAGAAGAGATTTTAAGGGAAAGATACAAAGTCTATGTCAAATGCTGAAGTATCAAGGTCAATCTATTGTGAGTGAAATTAGATAAGATAAACTGAAGCTTAGGTAACTTAGGGCTATGCTCAGATGTCACTCAGAAACTTCCCCAAATAGCTTATCTAGAATATCTCCCTTCTCCCCTCTCTACCTCATCACCATAATTTATTATCTTCATTCCACTTTCTGCCACAAAACTACACTCTATATTTATTGACCTGCTTCTTGTTCATACCTGCCATGCTCCCACTGTAAGCTCAGAGGACAGGGATCTTCTTCTCATCCTAATCCATCGCTCTATCCTCAGAACCTAAAATAGTGCCTTTTGTCATTCTAAAACGATTTTGTGGAATAAAAACATTTTTATCGGCAAGCTCAAATTCCAAATATATACTAACAACCAGCATGCATGGAGGCTTCCACCGTTATGTTATTTAGGAACTAACAAGGAAAGAAAAAGGACAAAGGAAGACTAGATAATAAAGCATTAAAACATAAAGCTGCATAAATTCAAGCAAGGATAGACAAAGGAGTCAAGGGATCAGAGTGGAGAGGAAGACTGAACCCATGTGCATATTTTGTATAAGTAAAGGTAGTGTTTCAAATCAGTGGCAGTAAGATGTATTTGTCAACCAATAGTTTGGGCAAACCTGGCTAGCCGTCAAGAAGAAAAATGTATCTGGATCTTTTCTCCAAGCCTTAAACCAAAATAAATTTCAAACATATCCTATTTTTAAGTGTAAGATAAGAAATCATCAAAAAATAATAAATCAAAAAGTACTGGAAGAAAATAGATGATTTTTTAAAAACAGCCATGGATTAGGAATAGCTTTCCTAAGAATGGCATGAAATGCATGCCACATAATAGAATATTTAATGAATTTACTTTACAAATGGTAAAAACGTCCACACAAAAATATTTTCCATGATCCAAGAAAAAAAAACAGTGAAGAAGTAAAAACCCTTCAGAATTTGGCACACAAATGTCTTATTTCCTTAATGTGCAATAAACTATTATAAATACAAAGTAGATGTGTGGAAAATGGGCATCTCTCAGAAAATGATTACAAATAACTAGTAAACATCAAGGAATCAACCTTGCTCATAATTTTTTAAATACCCATTAAAACCATGAGATAACAATGGCAGCATTTTCAAAGCTTGATAATGCTAAAGGCTAGAGGAAGTAGAAAAAACATACACTTATACATTGTTGGGGAGAGTGTAAATGTTTATAAGCTTTTTTAATGGTCATCTGGTGATAACAATGATAAAATTTATATACCTGTTGGCCAAAATTTTAGTTCTAAGAATTTAACCTACAGAATATGGTTGTGCAAGTACACAAAGATAAAAGAAAGCTCACTGGCAAATAGCTTGTAATTAAGAAATTTCTAGACATATGTAAAGTTTATCTGCTAAAAATTGACAGACGACTTCTACTCAGTAGAGCACAGTGCAATTAAGTGATGTGGTATGTCATGGGGGTGAGGTTTTGACTTTGCAATTCTCGGGAACTTGTCACTTGATATTTTCTCAGTATTGGAAATTTTTTCTTAGTGAATATGACTACTTTGAGAATGTCCTAAAAGAAAGAATAAAGCCCTCAATGTTTAGGTCACCCCCATCCTTTAGATCTATCCCTGAAACACTGTATCTGTAATGTTTGCCTGATTCTTCCTGAGATTAAAATTTTGTGAATCCCCAGGCTAGCCCAAGGTATCCATCAACTGGGACTTTAGGATACCATGCAGATTTCCAGAATTTTTTGAACTTCTACAGGAATGTCTTCCAATCTTTTTGAGAGAGAAACAATTAAAATCTTGTTTTCATATCACCCGTGATCAACAAAACTTAACCAGGGAGAGAACCTAAAATGCTAAAATAACTCATGAGCCTCAAAATAGCCAGCTGCCCTTCACTTGCTGTCTGGAGTGTGATCCTTCCCAGCATTGCTGAGGGACCTAAGACATTGATGGGATGGTTGTGAAGATGGTGTCACCATAGGAAGATCCCCAGTTAATTCACCAGAAGGCCAGACAGTTTTAAACAATTCTGCGTGTGCATGTGTGTATGAGCATATATGTGTGCAAGAGTGAGCGACTGTGTGTGAGAGAGAGCAGGTTCTCAACCAGTGTCAGCATTTCATCAAGACCTTGTGGTAAGTCTCAAAGTGCTATTCGTGGCATTTGTATTTTTGCCTTGCTGTTCCAAAAGAATTTAAGGCAGGGAAATGACCTTTTCAAATCCCCAAATACTCAGTTACCATTCTTGCACTTAAATGAGTGTATATCCCTGTTTTAGAGTATAAGACCATATAAGGCCATGTTTTTCAAGGTTTTGACCCACTTTTGCTGTGCCTGATCTTTGCCAAGGTTTTAGAAGAGATCTCTTTAGAAAAAAAATGAAAATATCCTATTGATTATACTTTCTCGATTTTTTTTTACAGTAGCTGTCATGGAAATCATAGCTTTTATAGAGTATTTGACCTTTCAACTTACCAACAAAGTTCTTATTAAAAATCATTAAAAATAGTGAATTTTCCTAATTTATACTTCCCACCCTAAATGATCAGTTGGGTCCATCAGAGACTTTAGAAAGAAACAAAATAATTAGTTGAGAAGAACAAAAGCAGCATTTGAATAAACTATATATATTTTGCTAAGCTATAGAACATGAGACATACAAACTGAATAGGTCACACACAGGTCTGTTCTGTCTGAATTGCCAATCCCATGTCACTGGTGGTAGAGAGTCAGAATCACAGAGGGATTTTTTTCCTCAATATCCACTTGTTCATGCCCTTCCTTGTCTTCCTGTAAGATGTTTCCTTCTGGGTCTCTCGCTAGGTCTCCCAGTTGGCCACAAGAGTCTCTGATCACTGTGAAGTTTATCCAGCAACTGATGGCGCTGATAAGAGTGTGTTACCTCTCCAGGCCCTTGCTATTGCTGCTGCGGGAGTAAGGAGGCTCTTCTGGGCACTTGGCAAATTATTTAGTCTTCACAGCAACACTATGAAATCAATCCTATCGTTATCCACATCTCTTTGATTTACAATCTGTGGCTTAGAGATGTTCAGTCACTTGCCCAGGGCTGCACAGCTAATGAGTGGCAGCACTCAAATCGCACCTAGGTCTGTAGGTGCAAAAGCCCACTCTACAGGCCAGGGTCAAATCAAAGGGCAAGCCAGATGGCCAGCTGCCCAGGAATGCCAGTCTATAAAAAGCATGGAACATGACTGGAGTAAACTGCTCAGGTTTCCACACACACATCTGCACATGGTTATGAATTGGTCGCTCTATCACCAAAACAGACTGCTCTTGCATGTGAGCTAACACTGCTTGGGTCCTGGTGTCACCTCACATGAGTATGTTTGTGAAACTCATGACAAGTTGCACAAGTTGCACAAGTTCACACCATGACCCGCCAAACTGGTGACACTCACCTGAGGGTCACAGTCCGCTAAGATTCCAAACCCAAATAATACCTGGTCTAGGGCTGTTAATTGGGAGTGACTCCGTGTATTAAGTTGTACATTGTTTTAACAAACTTCCCAAGAAGTCACTGACTTCGGACAGCTGCAAGTCATGAAGAGAAGCCACAGATCACTATACTGCTTATAAAAAAGGAGGTGTGTCCCTTCTGTTCTAGACTAGCGCTCCCACCACCTTGACCTAGCCTTCCATCTGACCACCAAGGCAAGAGGCCGCAAACAGTAGTCCTCTCCCTGCACACTGGTCTGCACCTCGCTCATCATGGTTGCATTGTCCCCTCCTGGCGCTGTGCTGTGGCATGTGGACCAAGCTTACACACTTCCTTTGGCTTGTCCTGAAAGGGCACAGTTCAAAGCTTCCTTCTCCAAGAAAGGCTTTTCCGTCCTTCCCTAGCGCCGCACTCTTAGATGATGCTGTCCCTGGCACGGAACGCACATCCATTTCTGTGCTAAGCAGACTAGGCAGCTGAAGACTGGCTTGGAGACCTGGGAGCTGGGGGTCAGTAACCCGAAACAACTGGTTCCTCCTCACGGCGCAGAGCCTGAGCCACTGTGCATGAGGCCTGCTGGGTTTTTACATGCAGTGTGCACCTAGCTTCATTTTCCACACCTCCAGCAGATGAACCAAGAAAAATAAAGCAACAAATGTAAGTAATGTGCACTAAATGGGAAAAAGAAATGTGAAGTCTGAATTGGTCCTGTTTGTTTCTGGAGGGGTGAAATGTGCCTTCTCCTCTCTCCCTGCCTGCACTTACATGAATACCTAATTCCCTTTGCTGAGGGGCCAGCCACAAAACCCTCCCAGGCCCCTATCTGGACAGGTGCAGACAGACCAAAGCAGAGGCAGCCTGTCCTGATCTGGGCACCAGTCCAGTAACCAGATGCATGTTAAGAATGAATGTACACTTTATTTCACCACTGTCTTGTTAAGGTGGTTAACTGAAACATGGAAGAGTTGCCTCTGAGAAAATCCATACCGTGTTGCGCTCATTCCCTGCTGGCTAAACTAAATGTGAGCACTGGAATAAAGTAAATTCTATGATATAGATTTAGGTATGTTCTCCAGTTCTTTTCCCAGCTTTATTTAGAAATAATTGGCATACATTGCTGTAAGTTTAGGCAAACACCATGACAGTTTGATTTACAAATATTGTGAAAAGATTATCATAGTAGGTTTGGCTAATATCCATCATTTCATATAGATTCAATAAGAAGAGAAGAAAAAAGAAAATTTTTTCTCCTTGTGGTGAGAACTCTGAGGATTTTTACTCTCTTAACTTTCCTATATACTGTATATTGTTGTACATCATACATCCCCAGGAATTATTTATCTTACAACTTGAAATTTGTACCTTTTGTGACCACCTTCCTTTTCTTGCCCCACCCCCACCCTCTGCCAACCACATGTCTGATCTCTTTTCCTATGAGTTTGGGGTTGTTGTTTTTTTTTAGATTCCACATATAAGTGAGATCATACAGTGTTTGTTCTACAATTTTTATAAAGCTTTAGAACTTCAGTAAATTTCAAGCTTGTGGTTAGCTACAACAAGATCTAAGTTCTGCTTCTATTTTCTTACATTAAATGAGTTTATGGTCAGTTTCTCTCTATAGTTACCTAAACTTTTTTTCTTACAAAGCTGGGACTTTGCTGCCCTGGCTACAAATGCTCAGGCTGTACAATCACTTGCTCTTCCCTTGATGGCATGCCGAAGAGAAGAAGAAATATCCGTGTCCTTTAAGCATATAAAATTGTCTTCTCTAATAAAAAAATGATGAGTTTGTTTGAATGTAATAAATAAAAGAAATAATGTATGCAATAAAAGTGGCTATGTTTATTGAGCATTTACTAGATGCCAGGCACTGCTAAGTTACACATGTGTTATGTCATACAGTCTTTAGGAAAACCTCATGAGCTAGGTATTGTTCTGATAATCCCCATTTTGGAAGAAGGAATCAAGGTTGAGTGATGCTAAGTAAATTGTCTTGAGGTCACACAGCTGGTAGATAGAAGAGTTGGTGTGGGGACCTGTGTCTGACTCCCAGGTCTGTGCTCTTCCACCCCTACATTCTACCACTACAGATATTCTTTAAGCTGCAATATGTGCTTACATTTGAAGACAATGTAGAGTTCTTTCATTTAATTTTTAAAACTCTTCAAAAATGCACGCCTAAATCTGTGATGCCCAGATCCCTAGGGTTCTGTGAAGTTTTTCCATTTGAACAGCTGGGGGAGCTTGTAGGCAGCTAATCTTTCCATTCTCTTTGCTCTTAAAAGTAGGCCCAACAGCTCAGGAACATATACCAGCATGAGCTTTTAGGACTAGTCCCAGGAATGACTTACCAGGCTGCAGAGTTCTAGAAGCTTGGAGATCCTGCCAGGCTTAACTGAAGCGCATCTGGAGGAAGACAAGTTGTGGAAGGGGCTTCCTGGTCTGTGGTGTCCCTGAAAGTGGAAGAGGAGTGGGTGTTTTAAAAAGTGTTTTGGCAAAAAGAGATTTTGTCAATTACCAGAAGGGAGGTGTCACCAGGCAGCGGAAAGCCCAAGGTGTGTCAGGTAGGAGCTTGGACTCAAATCTGGCCACAAGAGGAAAGGGAATTGGTTCCTTCTGTCCCCTCTTAGCCCTCAGTATGGTGCCTGGTGCTCAGTATGCCCTCATTCGCTGGATGAATGGATGGGCAGATTAAATAACTTATTAAAACCTTAATTTCCTCATTTAAGTGATGAGTGTTTCTCAGAACACATCAGCCTTAGACTTTAAAACAAACAACGAAAAAAGTCCTATCATTATAAGACATTACGTTTCTCTGGCTCCATCCCACCTCAGTGATTTCTAGGAGTCTTCAGAGTTGGTGCCTCTTGATATGTTAGCATAGACATCTGCCACCTCTCACGTGCCACCTGCCGGCTTTCTCCCCTTTACAGCAGACACCTGCACAGGTACTGGCTGCTGTGGCCTCGATCTTGGCACCAGGTGCTCCGCTAGCCCCCAGGGGATGCTGCCGTCCTTCAGTCCTGTCAGAGCCCAGCTGGGCAGCAGCTACCCCAAAGCCAGCCTGTGTCGGTGGATGTCCCAAAGGGTCTACCTGTAAACTGTGGGGAAGGAGCAGTCCATGGCAGTGGAGCAGCCACCCCAGCTCAGTGGCAGGAGAGTTGGCACCCCAGCTGGAAAGCCGGGGAGCAGGGAAGTGAGTTCCGGAGAGGACATCTCTGTTCAGTGCTGCCTCCTTTGAGTTTTCCCTGTGCCCCCAGGCTGACATCGGTCTTCCCTCCCCACTGTCCCTGTAGCACTCCGCCTTATTCTAACAGCCATGACAGGGGCATTGTTCTGTGTGGGTTTCCCAGCTAGACTCTGAGCAGGGGCCGACCACACCCTTCCACTGGGGCATTTCCCAGCCCAGCCAAAGACCAGCGCAAAGTGCTTCTCAAACAGTATCTTGAGTGGTTGAGCAAATAGATGAACAAGTGAATGCCTGTCCTAATGCTCCAGAAGAAAAGGAATAGTCAAAGCCTAGCATTCCTTCTGATCCAAAACAGATATACCATTCTCTTTACATTTGTGCAGTATGTTTCTACTAATTTTTTTAAAAAACCAAATGTGTCTGAATTAAAAGTGAACATCGCCCCTCTCCTACCAGGCTCCACATACAGCAAAGTGTTCAAGTGTATTGCCTCTGACTTCTTTGCTTATATATAAACATGTACTTTTTAGAGCAGATGAGTTATGCACACTGTTCTGAGGATACAATGAAGATATTGTTATATTATCATTACATACAGACTTGACCTGAATATTTTTAATAGTGGCACAGAGTTAGGCCTTTCCAGGCAGGACACTGAAGGCACAAACCAGAGAAGAGATGGGGGCAGGCTGAGATGTCAGGAGTGAGCTCAGCACCACCCACTCCATGATCCCAGCCACACTAGCTTCAGTGAGACCGACTTCACCCTCGGCGCTGCTGAGGACACCAAGACCTCATCTCAGTGAGTTGGCAGGAAGACTAAGGGAACTGTGCATGGGGTACATTGCTGGGGCACAGTCAATACAAGCCATTGCAATCATCAGCATATCTTTTTATTATCTAAACATTGTGAACAAGTAAAGGCAAAAGACAAATCAGGAAAAATACTCACAAAAAGTAGGACAGGCAAAAATTAACATTACCAGGAGAAAGAGAAACACTCTATTAGAAAAGGAAGCCAGGGAGATGAATAGAAGAAATATCAATGCCCTATAAGCATATAAAAATGTTTGTCCTCTCTAATAAGAAAATGAAAGACAAAATTAGGATTATGTAAACATGTTTCCTAAAAAATTATCACCATTTTGTTTTTAACTCAGAGTCGATGGAAGTGCTGGGAAATAGGCTCATAGTGATATTCTTTTTTTTTTATTAAGGTATGATTGATATACACTCTTATGAAGGTTTCACATGAAAAAACAATGTGGTTACTACATTTACCCATATTATCAAGTCCCCACCCATACCCCAATGCAGTCACTGTCCATCAGTGCAGCAAGTTGCCAGAGATCCACTATGTGCCTTCTCTGTGATACACTGTTCTCCCCGTGATCCCCCACACCACGTGTACTAAACAAAATACTCCTCAGTCCCCTTCTCCCTCCCTCCCCACCCACCCTCCCACACCCCTCCCCTTTGGTAACCACTAGTGCATTCTTGGAGTCTCTGAATCTGCTGTCATTTTGTTCCTTCGGTTTTGCCTCATTGTTATACTCCACAAATGAGGAAAATGATTTGGCATTTGTCTTTCTCCGCCTGGCTGATTTCACTGAGCATAATGTCTTCCAGCTCCATCCATGTTGTTGCAAATGGTAGGATTTGTTTCTTTCTTATGGCTGAAGAGTATTTCCTTGTATATATGCATCACATCTTTATCCATTCATCTACAGATGGACACTTAGGTTGCTTCCATATCTTGGCTATTGTAAAAAGTGCTGCGATGAACATAGGGGTGCATATGTCTTTTTGAATCTGAGAAGTTTTATTTTTTGGGTATATTCCAAGGACTGGGATTTCAGGGTCAAATGTATTTCTGTTTTTAGTTTTTTGAGGAACCTCCATATTGCTTTCCACAATGGTTGAACTAGCTTACATTCCCACCAGCAGTGTAGGAGTGTTCCCTTTTCTCTGCATCCTCACCAACATTTGTAGTTCTTAGTCTTTTCAATGCGGGCCATCCTTACCCATGCGAGGTGATATCTCATTGTGGTTTTAATTTGCATTTCCCTGATGATTAGTGATGTGGAGCATCTTTTCATGTGTCTGTTGGCCATCTGAATTTCTTCTTTGGAAAACCGTCTCTTCATATCCTCTGCCCATTTGTTAATTGGGTTATTTGCTTTTTGGGTGCTGAGGTGTGTAAGTTCTTTATATATTTTGGATGTTAACCCCTTGTCGGATATGTCATTTACAAATATATTCTCCCATACTGTAGGATGCCTTTTTGTTCTGTTGATGGTGTTCTTTGCAGCACAGAAACTTTTTAGTTTGATGTAGTCCCGTGAGTTCATTTTTGCTTTGTTTCCCTTGCTCAAGAAGATGCGTTCAGGAAGAAGTTGCTCATACTTATATTCAGGAGATGTTTGCCTATGTTGTCTTCTAAGAGTTTTATGGTTTCATGACTTACATTCAAGTCTTTAATCCATTTTGAGTTTACTTTTGTGTATGGGGTTAAACAATAATCCAGTTTCATTCTCTTGCATGTAGCTGTCCAGTTTTGCCAACACCATCCGTTGAAGAGGTTGTCATTTCCCCATTGTATGTCCATGGCTCTTTTATCATATATCAATTGACCATATATGCTTGGGTTTATATCAGGGCTCTCTAGTCTGTTCCATTGGTCTATGGGTCTGTTTTGTGCCAGTGCCAAATTGTCTTGATTACTGTGGCTTTTGTAGTAGAGCTTGAAGTTGGGGAGCATAATTCCCCCTATTTTATTCTTCCTTCTCAGGATTGCTTTGGCTATTTGAGGTCTTCTGTGGTTCCATATGAATTTTAGGATGATTTTCTCTAGTTCATTGAAGAATGCTGCTGGTATTTTGATAGGAATTGCATTGAATCTATAGATTGCTTTAGGCAGGATGACCATTTTGACAATATTAATTCTTCCTATCCATGAGCATGGGATGTGTTTCCATTTATTGGTATCTTTGATTTCTCTCATGAGTTTCTTGTAGTTTTCAGAGTATAGGTCTTTCACTTCCTTGGTTAGGTTTATTCCTAGGTATTTTATTCTTTTTTGATGCAATTGTGAATGGAATTGTTTTCCTGATTTCTCTCTCTGCTAGTTCATTGTTAGTGTATAGGAATGCCACAGATTTCTGTGTATTAGTTTTGTATCCTGCAACTTTGCTGAATTCAGATATTAGATCTAGTAGTTTTGGAGTGGACTGTTAAGAGTTTTTTATGTACAATATCATGTCATCTGCAAACAGGGACAGTTTAACTTCTTCCTTGCCAATCTGGATGCCTTTTATTTCTTTGTGTTGTCTGATTGCTGTGGCTAGGACCTCCAGTACTATGTTGAATAGAAGTGGGGAGAGTGGGCATCCTTGTCTTGTTCCTGATCTTAAAGGAAAAGCTTTCAGCTTCTCGCTGTTAAGTATAATGTTGGCTGTGGGTTTGTCATACATGGCCTTTATTATGTTGAGGTACTTGCCCTCTATACCCATTTTGTTGAGAGTTTTTATCATGAATGGATGTTGAATTTTGTCAAATGCTTTTTCAGCATCTATGGAGATTATTTTTTGTCCTTCTTTTTGTTGATGTGGTAGATGATGTTGATGGATTTTCAAATGTTGTACCATCCTTGCAGCCCTGGCATAAATCCAAATTGATCATGGTGGATGATCTTTTTGATGTATTTTTGAATTTGGTTTGGTAATATTTTGTTGAGTATTTTTGCATCTATTAATCAGGGATATTAGTCTGTAATTTTCTTTTTCTGTGGTGTCTTTGCCTGTTTTTGTTATTAGAGTGATGCTGGCTTCATAGAATGAGTTTGGAAGAATTCCCTCCTCTTCTATTTTTTGGAAAACTTTAAGGAGAATAGGTATTAAGTCTTCACTAAATGTTTGATAAAACTCACTGGTGAAGCCATCTGGTCCAGGTGTTTTGTTCTTAGGTAGGTTTTTGATTACCAGTTCAATTTCGTTGCTGGTAATTGGTCTGTTCAGATTTTCTGTTTCTTCCTTGGTCAGCCTTGGAAGGTTGTATTTTTCTAGAAAGTTTTCCATTTCTTCTAGGTTATCCAGTTTGTTAGCATATAATTTTTCATGGTATTCTCTAATAATTCTTTGTATTTTTGTGGTGTCCATAGTGATTTTTTCATTCTCATTTCTGAACCTGTTTATGTGTGTAGACTCTCTTTTGTTTTGATAAGTCTGGCTAGGGGTTTATCTATTTTGTTTATTTTCTCGAAGAACCAGCTCTTGCTTTCATTGATTCTATTGTTTTATTCTTCTTAATTTTATTTATTTCTGCTCTAAGCTTTATTATGTCCTGCCTTCTACAGACTTTGGGCCTCATTTGTTGTTCTTTTTCTAATTTCATTAATTGTGAGGTTAGACTGCTTATATGGGATTGTTCTTCTTTGTTCATTGAGGTAGGCCTGTATTGCAATATACTTTCCTCTTAGCATAGCCTTGGCTGCGTTCCCACAGATTTTGCGGTGTTGAACTATTGTTGTCATTTGTCTCCATATATTGCTTGATCTCTGTTTTTATTTGGTCATTGATCCATTGGTTCTTTAGGAGCATGTTATGAAGCCTCCATGTGTTTGTTGGATTTTTCATTTTCTTTGTGTAATTCATTTCTAGTTTCATACCTTTGTGATCTGATAAACCGGTTGGTACAATTTCATATTTTTGAATTTATTGAGGCTCTTTCTGTGACCTAGTATATGATCTATTCTTGAAAATGTTCCATGTGCACTTGAGAAGAATGTGTATTCTGTTGCTTTTGGGTGGAGAGTTCTGTAGATGTCTGTTAGGTCCATCTGTTCTATTGTATTGTTCAGTGCCTCTGTCTCCTTACATATCTTCTGTCTGGTTGATCTGTCCTTTGGAGTGAATGGAGTGTTGAAGTCTCCTAGAATGAGTGCATTGCATTCTATTTCCCTTTTAATTCTGTTAGTATTTGTTTCACATATGTGGGTGCTCCTGTGTTGGGAGCATAGATGTTTATAATGGTTATATCTTCTTGTTGGATTGACCCCTATATCATTATGTAATATCCTTCTTTGTCTCTTGTTACTTTCTTTGTTTTGAAGTCTATTTTGTCTGATACAAGTACTGAAATCCTGCTTTTTTCTCTCTGCTAGTTGCATGAAATATCTTTTTCCATCCCTTCACTTTTAGTCTGTGTATGTCTTTGGGTTTAAAGTGAATCTCTTGAAGACAGCATATAGATGGGTCTTGCTTTTTTATCCATTCTATTACTCTGTGTCTTTTGATTGGTGCATTCCATCCATTTACATTTAGGGTGATTATCGATAGGTATGTACTTATTGCCATTGCAGGCTTTAGATTCGTGGTTACCAAAGGTTCAAGGTTAATTTCCTTACTCTCTAAGAGTCTAACTTAACTCACTTAAGATGCTGTCACAAACACAATCTAAAGGTTATTTTTTTTTCTCCTCCTTTCTCTTCCTCCTCAATTCTTTATATATTATAATCTGTATTCTTTGTCTACCCCTTGATTGACTTTGGGGATAGTCAATTTAATTTTGCATTTGCTTAGTAATTAGCTAGCTGTTCTACTTTCTTTACTGTGGTTTTATTTCCTATGGTGACAGCTATTAAACCTTAAGAACACTTCCATCTATAGCAGTCCCTCCAAAATAGACTGTAGAGATGGTTTGTGGGAGGTGAATTCTCTCAGCTTTTGCTTATCTGGATATTGTTTAATCCCTCCTTCAAATTTAAATGATAATCTTGCTGGATAAAGTAATCTTGGTTCGAGGCCCTTCTGCTTCATTGCATTAAGCACACCATGCCACTCCCTTCTGGCCTGTAAGGTTTCTGCTGAGAAGTCTGATGTTAGCCTGATGTACTTTCCTTTGTATGTGATCTTATTTCTCTCTCTGGCTGGTTTTAATAGTATGTCCTTATCCTTGATCTTTGCCAGTTTTATTACTATATGTCTTGGTGTTGTCTTCCTTGGGTCCCTTGTGTTGGGAGATCTGTGGATCTCCATGGCCTGAGAGACTATCTCCTTCCCCAGACTGGGGAAGTTTTCAGCAACTGCCTCCTCAAAGACACTTTCTATCCCTTTCTCTTTCTCTTCTTCTTCTATAGGTATCCCTATAATGCGAATATTGTTCCGTTTGGATTGGTCACACAGTTCTCTCAATATTCTTTCATTCTTAGAGATCCTTTTTTCTCTCTGTGCTTCAGCTTCTTTGTATTCCTCTTCTCTGGTTTCTATTTCATTTATTGTCTCCTCCACTGTATCCAACCTGCTTTTAATACCCTCCATCGTGCTCTTCAGCGATTGGATCTCCAACCTGAATTCATTCCTGAGTTATTGGATGTCTTTCCATACCTCCATTAGCATGTTGATGATTTTTATTTTGAACTCTCGTTCAGGAAGAGTCACAAGGTCCATATCATTTAAATCTTTCTCGGGAGTTATATTAATTTTACTCTGGACCAGGTTCCCTTGGTGTTTCGTATTTGTATATGGCGCCCTCTAGTGTCCAGAAGCTCTACTCTGGAGCTGCTCAGCCCCTAAAGCCATGTCAGGGGTTGCAGGGGAGCAGTATTGGTGCCTGGGGGGAGGAAAGAGCTGTGGGTCAAGCACACAGGTATAAGCTTTTGTCCCAGAGTAGCCGAATATGGATCCCTACTTTCCACAAGCAGCTGGAATCTCAGTCTCTCCAGGAATTCTGCCTGTATTAGCTTTCCAACCCGGTTGCAATCATGCAAGTATCATGAAAGCACCATGAAATGTAGGTTTGTGCTCCCAGAGTAGATCTCTGGAGCTAGGTATTCAGCAGTTCCAGGCCTCCACTCCCTCCCTGCTCCGTTTCTCTTCCTCCCACCAGTGAGCTGGGGTGGGGGAAGGGCTCCGGTCTCACGGAGCCACAGCTTTGGTATGTTACCCTGTTCCGTGAGGTCTGCTCTTTTCTCCAGGTGTGTGCAGTCTGACGCCGTCCTCTTTCCTGTTGCTCTCTTAGAATTAGTTGTGCCAACTATATTTCTAATTGTATACAGTTTTAGGAGGAAGCCTCTGTCTCTCCTCTCACGCCACCATCTTTAATCCTTTTTTCATAGTGATATTCTTATATTAGTATTAGCGAGTAACCTTTTTAATCCATCAGTTCCACTTCCAGGAACATGTGGTAATGAAGGGCCATGGGTATACTCAAAGGCATGTCCATGTGCACAGAACAGCACAGGACAGGAGCTTCAAGAAGCTTTAGTATATTTTTTAAAATTCTGTATAACAATTCGAACTATTGTAGAATGAGATTATTTAATGGCACACAAATATTTCTCGTATTATTCAAGTCAACAAAAATCTTTTGTATGTGTGTGTTAAATGATACCATTATGGGAAAAATAAAAATACAATATTTGGAAGGGTGTGCCACAAGTTATTTGTGTTAACCAATGTTAACAGGTTTAGTGCAGGACCACAGATAATTATTGCTTACTCCTTTCATGTGCATTTTCTGAGTTTTTTCACAACAAATATTGATTTGGTAATAATAGACACCTTCTTTTATAACACAGCCATGTTATAGGCTATTTATGTTTCATTTTTAATTTATTTGAAATTTAAATTTCTTTATTACACTAGTAACACAATTGGTGGTAGAAAATAAGAATGTACAGAGAAAAAACAAAGGAGAAAAGTCATCTATGAATTCATTACCCAGAGATTCACAATGTTTTCCATAAAACTATATACATTTTAACAAAAATAGGTCCATGATAGAAATACTGTTTTGAAACTTGCCTTTTTCATTGACTGTACCCAAGAGACCCACCGGAAGGTGCTGCCGGAACCTCTCCAGCCAGTCCTCGGCGCTCCTCTGAAGTCGCCCTCCCATTTGCCCCCGCTGGCCTGGAGCACTCATGCTGACCTAGTTATGGGTCCTGCCCTGAAGATTTCCTTAGGATAAAGCCTGGAAGAGGGATTCGTGCTTTTTTTGACTCTTTCCCAGCCTTCTTAGTTGGATAAAAATAAACTGGGTAAGACAATAAAAATTTGAGAAAGGCAATTTTTTTTAAATGTCACTAAACCAAAATTGGGCCTGTCACTAACAGAAGTGCCTTCAGACGTCTTCTGGTGGATTTGGAATAAAGGCTCTGCTCATCAACTCCAAAGCTCTGTGGATCTGGGAAACTTCATTGCCACCATGAACTTAACCTCTGCTCAACCTCCGCCACTGGCTCCCAGGGCCACAGCTTAGTCTTTCCCTATAGTTGCGCAGCTTCAGAAATCTGAAACGCCAGGACCACTGACCACCTCTTGCAATTTCCTCTGGGTACCACTTGGCCACTTACCTGTTCTTTGACCTCACAGAAATCTCTGGCCTTTCATCCTGCCATTCTCTGCATTTCTCTGTCTTCACCACCTTCCTTCCTGATCTACCCTGAGCCTTCATGGCCCATCATCTCCCCTTCTTCAGGACCCTGGAGCTCCTCGTGCCCTTTATTTTCACATCACCTGCCTAACCCAATAGGGGGCATGACACAGTGACACTGCCGAGTGCCCCCTGAAGTCGTTCTCCAGCACAGGGAAGGCCGTGCCATCCCCCAGTCCCCCAATGCTCCTGTTCCCAGTAATGGCTGTTCTAACCCCTCGCTGCCATCTTTACATCCACTATGCTGGTTTTAGCAGACTGCCTTGCTGCAGTTTTTGGAAGAAATGGCAGCCCCAGGTGTGCTTTTGGCTCCTCACTGCTCCTCCAAGCCCACTGTACACCATCTGTAGTCCTTTCCTCTGGCTCAGAGGCTGGGACACCCTCCTCCAGCTCAAAGCCAAGCCGGTACCCTGGGATACACTCCCGCCCGTCCACCCAGGACCTACTGCTACAGGTTTCCATCTGGCCTCTCCGGTATGTGCAAACTCTTCTCAGCAGGCTCCTTGCCCTCAGCCCAGAGTGATTGTTCAGTCCACTGGTTCCATTACTTTTTCTACATTAACCCAATCTTTTGTCTTTCATTTACATTTAGATTTCTCATTTGTGGAACCTATGCCCCTTCCTGTTTCCATTTTCTCACCTTCAGAGTCACTGACATTTGGTTTCAGCTCCTACATTTTTTTGAAACTGTCCTTACTAACCTCACCACTGGTCAAAGAAGAGGCTTATCTTTCAGGTCTTCTCTCTTCCATATCTAGCACTTTCCATCTTTCTCTTCTTATCTTCCCCCAACTTTGTATTATGAAAATTTTCAAAACTGCAGAGAAGTTGGAATAGTACAGTGAGCCCATAAATGGCCATCACCAAGACTCACCAGCTGTTAACATGTTGCCTCATTTACTCTCTGTGTGCACATATGCGCTTACAAGTGAGCCACAGCCATCAGAGCACCTCACTCTTACATACTTCACCACCTTCTCTCCTGGAGTAAAAGTGTTCTCCCACATAATGACACCATCTTCACCCCCAAGAAAATGAGCAAAAATTTTATATTGCCTTCTGATATCAGGCCCATATTCAAATGTTTGTCTTCATTTATCCTCAGAATGTCTTTTACAATTATTTCTTCCCTGAACTGGGATGTGGTCAGTGTTCAGGTACTGATTTTGGTGTTCATGCTTCTCTACTCTTTTGCAGTCTAGAATAGTACCCTAGCCATTTTTTCCCAAGACACTGAATTGTGCAGAATAGTTTAGGAGCCCAGGTCAGCTGTCTTTAGGATGTCCTGCATTCTGAGTGTTTTTGCATAGCAGAAATTGTTCCTTTCCACAGTCAGGACCAGAAATGAGGCTGAATAATTTTAGCACTGATACCTCACGGGTAACATGTCTACTTCATATTGCAGGTTGTCATTTGTTCCGTTATTAACAATGGCAAATTTGATCACCTTGTTAAAAGTGTGAACAACCAGTCTCTCTATTTTAAAAGTACATTTTTCCTTTGCAAGTATTAAGAGATCCGTGGAATAACATTTTGCCAGATGGTAATATAGTACCTTGGAATCCATTGACAATCCCTGCCTGAATTAGTTGTGTCATTGAAGACTTGAAATATTTTTTCCTTAATTCTGTCACTTCTACATTTAATAGATGACATTATTTAATAAAGAAACTTTCCCTCTTTTCCCCTATCTCTCCTTTTTTTATTGGACTGGAGGACCACTATGAGCTCACTGATTTTTACCTAGGCAATATATTACAATTAATTGTAATCATTATTCTTTTGGGTGTGCATACTTTTCCTAATGTGGACAAAGAGAAACTGTTTGAGCTAGCTCCTGTGTGTTTTTGGGATGACTTCATGAGTTTTGAGCCCTTCTTTGGAATGCAAGAGTAAAGCAATCTTTTCCCTTCCCCAGCTCTGGAATCAGTTTCTCTAAGGAGCCACGATTCCTTTGAATGAGGAACAGCAGGTAGAAACTAAGATCAGGTGTGGGATGTGCTCATTGCTGCTAGAATGTTTGTTTTCCCTAAGTGTTGGCTTCACATGATCTTCTCAGCCAAAATTGAGAATTCCTCTGCCCTTGTCCCTTCTCTTTCCTCTTACACTCAGAACTTGGGTTCCTAGTAGTATTGCTATATTTACTTACTTTCTTTATTGCACAATATACCCAAAATACTTTAGAATAATAATGCCAATATTACTAATGGCAGCAAATCTACTGAGTGTGAATCTTTCAATTTCTTTGTGGTATTTGTTGTTCTTGGAATATAAACCATAAAGGTAAATAATCCAAGTAATACATTCACAGTTACTTGTATTTTTCTTCTTCTATATGTTGTTCTCCTCAGTTTGACAGAGAGTAAGGCTCGTGTCTTTCTGCTTGTGTTCACTTTTAGGATTGGTCTTTTTTAATTTAATTTACATGTTGGATATGTGAAGTATTTACATGGTTCAGAAGTCACAGCTATATTAAAAGATATTCTCAGAGAGATCTTACTCCCAAACATGCCCTCTTCCACACTGTCCACCCACACCCTCCACCATAAGGAACCATTTCCATGAGACTTAGGTGTATTCTATGTTTGTTTTTGAAAATATAGCCACACAGACATACCCATATTGTTGTGACTCTGTTTTTTGTAACTAAATAGTCCTCTGTTCTGTGGACACATGTATGTTTCTAATGGGGTCTGTTAGAACAAAAAATCCTTTGTTATTTCTTGTAATGCTGTAACAAATAACCACATGCATGTAATTTTTATAATGTGCAGGTGTATCTTTCGGGAAACTCTAGAAGTAGGAGTCCAAGGTGAGGAAATCCTTAAGTAATTCTGTCAGATCCTGACAGACTCCCCTCTCAGGGGCTGTATGCGTGAGCCTCTACAGCCAGTGATGTAGGAGTGGGACCTCTTGCTGTCCTTGATGCCACACGCTTGTTAAATTTCTCATCTCTTTCAGGGCAGGTCTTCTTCTGGTGACTCTTCAGCCAATTTTCTCTCATTCTCTCCATTCTCCCTGAGTCATAATATTAATTGTCCATGTTGGCTAACACCTACTACTTTCACACCTGGTAACTCTGATACCCTCCACACCTACATTTACAGTCCAGATAGCTCCCTGGAGCTTCAGAATCCTGTACATATTCGCTGCCTACTCAGCATTGCCATCCCTAGATGCCCTGGGGGTACGGGAACCGCATTCCCAGAACTCATCGCCTTGCCCTGCGCCACTGCTCCCTGGATGGCGCTGCCCTGCAAGCAGGCCAGCTGGGAACATGATCTCTCCCATTCTCTTCCCCATCGGGCAGGTATTTTCCCTTCCTCTGCATTCTGGAGTGGGTCCCTCCTTTGCAGCCCGGCACCACGCGCGCTCTCTCGGGTCCTCCGCGCTTCTGCCTGGAAGTGCTGACATGGCTTCCTAACTTGCCCTCTGCCTCTGCCTCTGCCCCGGCCCTTCTGAAAGGCATTTCAACACAATGGCCACAGTGAGATTTTTATAAATTTTGCAGTTATTCATTGCTGAGAGTGAAGGGGGTTGAATTTACGTTCTGTAATCATTTCATAAATGCTCTGATATATGTGAAAGAGAACTTAGGCATAAATATTTAAACTGAGTGGCTTTCACCGCCTGCTTTCTGAGAGGGACCCTTCCCAGTGGCGGTATTGTTACGGAAGAAGCACAACACGCCCCATATATGCCCCGTGACTTTAGCCAAGTGCTGTTATCATGCCTCAAGGGTGAGTTTTTCACAGAGCAAATATTCCCTAACAGAGGAAAAATAAAATCCTCCGTAGGAAGTGAATGTTATCAAAGTTAAGAAGAAGGGGTTTTCTAGTTGTCCAAGATTGTGGTTGGGGATTCGAACTCCCTGACTTGGTTAGCAGAGAAGGAACGGGCAGGACAGTGAGAGGAACAAATGAGCATCTGAAAGTCTTATTCATACCGTGTGGGAGTGTTTGGACGTAAGAGTGACGTGGGGGAGGCGCTGCCTGCCCCGTTCTGGAAGAGTGGCTACCGCCGGCTTGTACCAAGAAACTCCAAGGTTATATTCTCTGTTCCTCCAAGGGAAAAGAAAAGGAAGGGAGATTTTAAAATAAAATTGTAAAGCAATTCATGTATAAAATGGTTCAGGGGTCCATAAGTACAAGTTACTTTGTCCAGATTATTACTTTCATATCAAGAACCAGATTTAACCAGAGACACTCATTTTTCAAATGGGAAGAAAAAGGAAGCCAGAAGAGAATTGTCAGCGTCCTGAAACAGCAAGCAACACATTCTCCTGCTAAGTAAAAAATTGTGAACTTTAAACCCAAAACTATTTTTAATAAAAAGCAAGAAGCTAAGAACCAATTATGATTCAAGTGAATAATAAATGAATTCTCCTCATTAATTTTATGATGTAAAGTAAGTATTTGACTAAGGGAGAATTCACTGTTGTACAACCAGAGATCATGGTCAGCCTTGTGATTTCTAGCCTTTCCTGGTGGTAAAACAAGGTTGTCACCCCAGAACTGATTTTATGCCACCTCCCTGGGCCATCCTACCACCCTCTCCACTCCCACTCCCAACCTCCAGGTGGAGGGGTGGTTAAAATATACACAGGACCTCTGAAATGTACAAGCCAGCAAATGTCAAAATTTCCCCAAATGTCAAAAAATACACAAAAAACTAAGGGAGATGAAGAAAAAGCATAAAAATCATATGCTCTCCTGTCGGTATTGTACAGGAAAATATGTGGTAGACTGATCCTGGGAAAATGGGGCCACATGGAGCCACAAGAGCTGCCTGCTTACATTTGGTCTCTGCTGCCTGGTCCACAGGCCGGGCCCGCCACACGCCACAGCGGGACCCACTGATCATACAGAGGGACCATTGAAAAAGGCAGTCTTCACTTCTTCCCTCCGCAAAACGGTAATCTACCCTATCCAAACCAACTCTCCGGAGGTCTATTTACATCACGTAAAAGAGCTGGGAGATTGACTAGCAATTACACTACATTAACAGTCCTTTGAGGGAGCCCTAGCCATAAGTGGGTCAGTGTTGATGGATGGAGAAGAGCTAATTGAAAAAACATCTATATAGGCAGTCTTCAGTCTCTATTACTCAAAAAGTTAGCTAAAAATAACAAGCTCTCCAAGTTGTGTGTGTGTGTTTAATATTGTTTGAATTTGAAAAAACAGACACCCCATTTCAAAAATCTGTGTTTGAATATTTTATAAAAGCTAACATTTTTACCACTTCCAAGGGTGGGAGTGGGAGTGGAGGAGAAATCTTACTTTTAATAAAAATGTGGACCCTACTGTAAGCGACATTGTGAGGTCTGGTGTCTTCCGTTGATGGATTGTGTCAGTGTACATTTGTAGTTTCCCTGTGTACTAAGGCTTTGACCATTACTAAAATCTGTGTTCTAGCCTCAGATCTGCCATTATCTTGGTTGGTGTCCTTAGGTAAGTCCCAAACTCCCAAACTTCTCTAAGCCTTGGCTTATAAATAAGGAAATTGGCCTGAGTTTCTTCACTAGAACTTGGAATTGCCTTTGTGATGCTGGGATTTATAATAAAGAAATATGTATCTGGTGTTTGTCCCCTTTCCTGGCACAGAGCTCCTAAAAACCTTGGGATCTCCTAAGTGATGAGATTAAGGTGTCTTTTGTTATGTTAATAAGGTGACTTTCCGATGGCACCTAAGGATGGGCGCTGGTTGTCACAGAACCAAGCATGTAATTAAAGAGTTGGAATTGTCAGTCCCACCGCCTTGGCCCCCCAGGAGAGGAGAGAGCCTGGAGTTTGAGCTCAGTCATCAGTGACCAGTGATTTAATCAATCATG
Organism: Manis javanica; assembly: GCF_040802235.1. Classification (NCBI taxonomy): domain Eukaryota; kingdom Metazoa; phylum Chordata; class Mammalia; order Pholidota; family Manidae; genus Manis; species Manis javanica. The sequence continues at coordinate 63,443,590 of NC_133164.1, read as the reverse complement.
CCTATGTAGTGAAGCCTCCAAAAAACTCCAGAAGGACAGGGTTCAGAGAGCTTCCAGGATGGTGCACACATGCAGATCCGGGAGAGTGGTGCACCCAGAGAGGGCGTGGGAGCCTGCCCTGGGCATCAATACCACTGGGCAGTTCTGAGTTATATCCTCTTATACTAAACCCATAATCTAATAAGTAAAATGTTTCTTTGCCTCCTGTGAGCTTCTCTAGCAAATTACTCAAACCCAAAGTGGGAATCTTCTTTGGAACCTCTGATCTGTAGCTGGCCAGTCACAAACACAGATGACACCCTGGACTTGATTGGCATCTGAGGGGTGGGGTGGGTGAGGGGCAGTCTTGTAGGGCTGAACCCTTCACCTGTGATCTGATGTCCAGATACATGGGTCAGAATTGAGTTAAACTTGTGGGACACTTGGTTGGTATTGTGGAGAATTGAGTTCATTGGTGTGTTAAGTAAAAACCACACATTGGAACTGGTGTCAGAATCATAAACTTTGACTCAAATCCAGGACCACAGAGAACATAACTCTGAATCCAAACTTCTAACTTGCTCGTTCTTGATCATTAATCCTTGTGTTAGCTTAGAGATGGTGCCTCTTCTTATTCAAAGTGGATCATGTGAAACTTGACTTCCATTACCTACAGAGGCACCAAATTATTCATATATAAATAAAACACAGCTGTTTCCTAAAGTTCTAGTTTATTTATTTCCCTCTCTATATTATAAAAAGAGTCTCACGTCCTCTGCAGAAGATTGCCTGATACTGATCTCTTTCCTGAGCTCACTTTCAGCCTCCTCCAGGATGTCTTTCTGGTATTTTAAACTTAACAAATCTAAACTGAGCTAATCATCTTACCTCCACCGTTACTCACCAGATTTACTCTTTTCAACCGGCCCTATTTCCTTCTTTGCCTCTTTGCATTAGAGCATCTTCTCCCATGTAACCAAGCTTATGGTCTTGGTCATCTTTAATTCCTTTCTTTTTAATCATCCTACTGCTCCAATCCACCATCTGAATTGTTAAGTCATTCTACTCACCCAATGTGTCTGACATCCACGTACATTCTTCCATCCTTACTAGTATCTCCCATTCTCAAGCCATAGCACTATTAGATTAATCATCTTAAAACAGTTTTGATCACTCTCTGGCACAAAAAGTCTTTTGTGGTTCCCTTGGACCTGTAGGACCAAATGTCAAAATCAGTCCTTAAGTATTTAGGGCCCTCCATGAAACTGGTCCCTCACACGTATTCTGCCTTGCCTCCTATCGTCACTAATACACAGACCACACTGAGGTCAAGCAGCAGTGTCTGTGCTCCCTGCACACCTCCATGCATTTCCCAGCTCTGCGCTCTTGCTCATGATTTCTTTTTTCTGGGTGAAATACCTTTCCTCCCATCTGTTTCTAGGAGTATCTTACTTAGATCAAATGCTGTGTATTCCGTGGAGCCTCCCCAGGTCTCCCCACCAGAAATGACTCTTTCTCTTTTTTTTATTTGGGCACATTCAATGGGAATTTCCCATCTCCCTCATTCTTTTTGGGGCCAAGGAGCTAAAGGAACTATAAAACAGCCTAGAGGCCATCTGTACTCATAGCACTGTCCCTGTGCACTAAAGTCAAAGCAGAGACGAGAGGAGTGAAGCCACCTGCTAAATGCCATACAGCTGGGTGGTGGCCAAGCCAAGCCTGGAAGAGCCTGAAAGCGAATCCATAGCCATTTCTAGGACCCCAAGATTTAAGTACCATTTGACTGACAACCTGCACAGTTTACTAATAAAGCCTTTACAGCTCCTTGATACCATGTTGTTACTTTTTTGTACACTCATCTTGTTCCATCTTCTTTCCTTCTGTACCTTCAGAGCACCTCGCATATTGCCCAGAATACATGCTCACTAAAATGTTGCTGTAGGATGAGATGAGTGAGTTTCACTAGAGTCAAAGCATCTCTAGGCTTGGGGATAATCTGAAAATCCTTGAAAATCCTTTGGCCTGAAGACCATGGCTGTTGAGGGCTCATCCGTTCTTTTCTTTATTTCAACCAATATTTTTTGGGTGGTTCAAGTTACACATTTAAGCTCATAAAACTTGAAAATTTAATTGAATACTCCAAATATGTTTATAGACAAGGGAAAGAAGCCTGCATTAATGCATCAGTCTCTTGGGTTGAATTAAATTTCCTTTGACTCTAGATTGTTAACTCAAACTCATTATTTCACTATATTGGACCACCACTGTAGGCACCGCAAACACTTTCTAACATGCACTAAGAAATAAATAATAATCAATAACAGCAACTTAATTTTTCAGTTCATACCATAAACTATTTCTGGGTACTTTCCTGCCTGTCTTTCACACAGGTGTGTGTGTGTGTATAAACGCATACATGCATACTCACATGGCCCAACCCACACATGTACAGGCAGTTCACCCACACGTTATCCTTGAAAAACGAATGAGTGCAGCTCCAGAGGGAATTCTCTGGTGGTGGTGAGGAATTAAGTCATTCATTATTATGACAGCAATAATTGTTACTACTATTGTCATAATTATTTAAAGTCCAAGCTTGATGCCTATTTCTGCAGTAGAGCTATAAACAATGAATACCAAATTTCAGAATATCAGGAGATCAAGGTAGTAGCTATATATGACACCCAAAGGTCCCTCTTTCCAGAAAGCTCTTGACAGGGGATAAAAAGCAGCTGATGGTGCTCTTCGGGACAAAGCGGAGAGATAACATGTCTGGACTATATAGACAATATATGGTCTTATTAGCCATCTGTCAGAAACAGACTGACTTTAGCCAATGGTTTATATCAAACTCATTTTCTAGACAAAGAAACTGAGGCATGACAGAGAATGAAATACCAGCACCGAAAGAGGGGATCATGAGCTCCAGTAACTCACTTAGCCCCGAAGTTCCTGGCCCCTCATCCCTTTTCCTCTGGGTGTTTCCAGGCATTGTTCCTTCAGTTCGCCCTAGGTTGAAGGGAGGCACCGTGGGTGGGTTTGATTGATACAGCAATTTGCATCTCAAGGCATCGCTGGATGAATACAGGGCAATGGAAGGCTACTCTCTAGCAAGCCGGTTTCCCCCTCTGGGCTGACTTAAGAAACTCATTGATGTCACTTCCTTCCTCAGTCAGCAAGTGAATTTTCTTTAATTCTCAAGACCAGCTGTCCGTGCTGTCAACAGAAAGTTATTAAAATTCCTTTAAAGTGAATAAAAATAGCCTAAAAGCAAATGTACTTGGTAACAGGAAAGAATCAGTATGCAAAGTCCACAAACCTCTAAGCAAAATAATGTTGATCCAACCAGAGATTTCAAACATTGTATATTCAAGATGCTAGAAAAAATAATTAAAAGATGCTAAGCCACATACTTCTTAATCTTTTATTAGCAAAGGCTTATGCAGTTACAATTTATCCCCTAAATTCCATTCCTCTTCCTCAAATTTGATTTGAATAAATTTGGGAATGACTTAGGTTCTCCTTACGTGGGATTCCCTCCTTTCTTCTCACATCAACCAAGGAACATTTGCATCTCCACCAGCCTCAGACCATCCATAAGCAAGAGAAAAAATATATCATTAGGCAAAATCATAACCACTGGGGCCACAAATAATTATGTCATTATATATTTTAATTTATTAGCATTTTAATCACTCGAGGAGATAATTCCCCTCATATGTAAACAGCTGGACTCACAGACCTAGCCTATCTGGCTCCTGAGTCCCTATGATCCCCAGCCAGCTGACTGCCTGACCTCGGTCGCTAGAAGCCTTCCCTGTTACCCAGGGAACCAGCCCTTGCCTTCCCCCTCGGCCCCCAGCGTGGCCTCCTACCTTCCACCTGAGCTATACTTGACCCGGTACCTAATTCCTCCAAGACACAGATATGTTGCCTGCCACTTACATTATCAACAGTCCCCACTTCCTCCTGACTGGGACAGACACCACGAATCCTGGGCTCCTGATGTTTTGCCAGGGAAACTTGTGTCCAGCCTATCTTGTCATCCCAAGACGCAGTCCAGGTCCGTGTGCTGGGTTCCTGCCTGTAGCTGGGACTCTCAGGCTAGGCCAGCCCTGCTGCTGCCCAGGCCGCCCCACGCAAGGCCCTTCGCACACATGCTGCTCCTGTTGGAGGATGGCTGCCCTGCTCTGCACATCTTTGCACACCCAGCATTTAGGCATCTGACACCTTGAAAGTATTTTATTTTTAGAATGAATGTAAAATATTGGACTCCTACCTTTGTTTTGTAAAGTTAGGGGAAAGAGTTAAACAACTAATAAGTCTGTAGGTTTGAAGGACTACAAATGGTCCAGAGGATCTGGATTCAGAGAAATTATTTCACTAGTTGGGGCCTACTGTTTAAAATAGACCTTAAACTGCAGATTCTTGCCAATCTGTGCACAGTTTCTGAGGTCTGTGAGCAGCCTGCCTGATCCCCTTTGCTATGTGTTGGCATTTTTCTGAGCAGCAGATGCATAGCTACTCTTAGACTCGCAAAGGGGCCTGTAACCGGGAAGAGGCTAAGAACCATTGTTTCACACTGTTTAGGCATGGTATGGAGGCTCCCCAGAATTTAAAAATATAAATACCATATGACCTTCTAACTCCATTTTTTGGAATTGACCTGAAGAAAATAAAATCAAATATATATATATATATATATATATATATATATATACTCCTATGTTTATTGCAGCATTATTTATAGGAGCCAAGATATGGAAGCAACCTAAGTGTCCATCAATAGATGAGTAGATAAAGAAGATGTGATACATATCTATAGTAAAATATTAGCCATAAAAAAAAAAAGAAATCCTGCCATTTGCAATAACATGGATGAAGCTGGAGGGTATTATGCTAACTGAAGTAAGTCAGACAGAGAAAGACAAATACCATATGATTTCACTTATATGTGGAATCTTAAAAAATAAATCAAACAAACAGAATGGAAATAGACTCATAAGTACAGAGAACAAACTGGTGGTTGTGATAGGGATGAGGGTGGAGGGGATGGGTGAAATAGGGGAAGGAGGTAAAGAGCTACACACTTCCAATTATAAAATAAGGAATATAGTCAATAATATTGAAATAATTTTACATGGTGACAAATGGTAACTATATTTATTGTCATGAGCATTTCATAATGTTTAAAATTGTCAAATTGCTAGGTTGCACTTCTGAAACTAATAAAATATTGTATAGCAACTCTACTTCAATAAACTAAAAATAATTTTAAAAATAGAAATTTAAAAATAGTTTAGGCAGCAAAAGAACTTTCTATGAAGTTTTATTCAGTTTGAGGTGCTCAGTCAATCACCTTATACTGGGAAGGATGAGTGGGTCTCACTGCAGAGTTTGGAGAATTTGATACAGTTATCCTACAAGTATGAATCTTTGAAAGAGAGGTCCCTTCCAGCTGCTGCAGCCCCCCCACCCCAACCTCTAGTCCCAGTGTCGCATCACCTTTTCTGGGCACATCCAGATAGTCCGAGATCATCTTCGCATCTCAAAAGCCTTAACTTCATCACATCTGCAGAGACCCTTTGCCATGGAAGGTACCATCTCTGCAGGTTCTGGGGGTGAGCATGTGGATGAGTTGGGAGGCTGTTATTTATTTACCAAAATTGCCATGTCAACTTTCATAACCTACAGATATCTTCATTTGAATAATGGGGGCAAGCTTATAGAGCTCACTTAACTTCTGAAATTCTGTTCCTTTTCCCACTGTAGGTTTACTGTCATTATCCACGAGTTCCCCTCACTAAAAACCTAGGGGTTGCTCTTGCTCTCTGCTCCTGGACTTGCCCCATCTAATCCATCTCCAGAGCCTACCTCAGAAATGCCACCCGCTCCAGGCAGTCCTCCATCCCTGCTCCCACTCCTGGGCTACGGTCCTCCTCACACTCCTCCCTGGGCCCTGACCTGCTCAGTCTCTGCCTCCTGCCTCTCTCTCACCGTCAGCTCAACCTCCTCCCCACCACCCAAGTCATCATTCTCAAGAACAGCTTTGGTCACCTCCTCCGCTTTCTGAGAAACCTCTGCTGACTTCCCACAGCCTGCGAAGCCCTTCTTGATCTCACCTCAAGTCAGCAGCCTTCCAGCTGGTCTCTGACCCCCTTCCCACAGCCATACTTCCCACCTGCGATGGTGAAGGCTTGAACTGGATACGCCTCTCAGGAGCTCTCGTGATTCACCCGACACCCCCTGCTTGCCTCTGAGACTTCACTCTTCCTGCCCCAACTCCCTGGATCATCCCTCTCTTATCCTTTGCCTGCAAAATTCATACTTATTTTATTTTAATCATTTAATCAGAAATCTAGAGACAGGTAGGTATTATAACTCTTATAATAGATGTCCAAACAGGCCAGGGCATTAATTAACTGGCCCCAGATCTAGCATCTAGTAAATGTCAGGGCTGAAATTAGATACCAGGCTGTTGTCTAGTCCATTTCCAAGAGTCCAGTGGGCTGCTATGTGATTGGATGCTGATGATTTGATTATTTGTTCTCTTGAATTCCTTCAGATTTCCCTTGGTTCCTAAAGAAACAAAACTGAGATTCTACAGGGCCGCTACCACCCCAGATGCCCCTCCCGCCCCAGATTACCCTCCAGCCTGCTTGCCTATTAACAGCCAGAGTTGAGAGGCTTATAAAAAATGCAATCTGACCAAGCCACTCCATTGTCCCGCCCACATCCCAGCCTAAATGCCCCTAATGGCTGACCTCCCATTGCTCTTGCAACGATCATAAATCTCCCCAAGGTGGTCCATGAGCTTACCTGCTGGTGTCTCCTGCCTGCCTGTCGAGTCCCATTTCATACCCCCATCCCTTACTTCTCCACTCTGGCCATGCTGGCCTCCTCTCCACGTCCTGGACCCCCTGTGCCCCCTCCTGTTGCACGGCTTTACACAAGCTCTTCCTTCTGCCTGAATGTTCTTCCCCATCTACTGGCAGTTCTGGTGATCTGGTCAAAAGGCCGACCTTTTCCTACAAACCTTGTTGCCTCTTTAAACACTCTACATATAATCTGACAAAAGAAACCTAAATATTAAAACATATCAAGAGTATCTGATTTGGCAATGCTGTTCTAAAAATGAAGGAAATCGTTCTTATTATCTGGAAACTCCAAGACTGACCTCTGGCATTTCGTGATGGGGCATGTTTGAACAGCACACCCTCAGTACGGCCATTCCATTTTCTGTGCTGCTTATACTCGGACTGTATCCCCTGTAACACTGAACACTTAGTGCAGTTTCTAAATGTACTTGGTATTGGTTGATTCATTGGCTGGTAAATACCACTTATTCATTACATTTCTTTTTTTGAAAAACTTTGGCAATTTCTTGAACAACTCAACACACATCTACCATACGACCTGGCAATTGTACTCCTAGGCATTTATCCCAGAGAAATAAAGACTCGTGTTCATATAATGTGCATGAATGTTGATCAAACGTTTACTTATAATCACTAGAAACTACCCAGATGTCCTTAGGCAGGTGAATGGCTAGACAAACTATGGTACATCCATACTGTGGGATGCTATAACAAGGAATAAACACAGAAATGCACACAGTGACAGGAATGAATTTCCAGAAAACTATGCTGAGTGCAAAAGCCCTTCCCAGAAGGTTATAAAATGTATGATTCCTTTTATAAAAAACTCAGAAAAGGACAAAATGACAGAAGTGGGAAACAGGTTAGTCCTTGCCTGGAGTTAAGAAGAGCGTTGGAATGGGAGGCAGTGGCTGTGGCTATAAAAAGGCCCCAAGGAGGGATCCCTGTGATAGAAATGCTCTGCACCCCCTCCGCGGCACCAGTGTCAGTCTCCGGCTTGTGATAATGTGCTAAACATTTTCAAGATGTCACCATTGGGGAAAATTGGGGAAAACGTTGATGGGATCCATCTATTATTTCCTACAGACACAAGTCACTGCACAATTATCTCAATTAAGATTTTAAAAGAGCATGTTTAATAAAGTGTATATATCATACCAAGATTTTCAGAAGCCTCTAGTAACTGCCATGTCACAGCATTTCTTCTTTCCTCTCGCTTCTGGTGGTTTGTTCGTTAGTTATTATTACTAATGATTTTTCCTTCTATTTAAAACATATAGAACATTGATCTCATTCAGGCTATTTTCACAGCTGAGGCTTATTACATTAGTGTCTCTATTCTTCATAGCCCCACTGTCTTTCCTACATTACTCTGATTTTTTTGTGCCCTGATCAAGAAACCTCATATAAAACCATTGGTCTGTGCTTTAATCACTGCCAGCACCTCTAACAACAAAGTTCGATAATGCCTTTCTCATCTTCACAGGTAAGAGAAAAGTTGTAAAAAGTAGCACTTCCATCATCTGCTGCTTTAAATCTCCTTGTCTCGTCCTCAGGGTTCTGTGAGCTCAGGGGTAGGATGGCACTTCAACAGATTGTCATTGTTTGGAAACCTTAGACTGGCTGTTGTTCAAATTCTTCCTCGGTCCTTTTCATCTCTTCCCTTTCCTGCCAAAGTCTCACATTCTTCTGGTATCACCCTTCCCAGATTGCCACTCCATTTTCTATTATCTTTGCCTAATGTGCTGTTAGTTAGGTTTTGACTAGTTTTTATTCCCGTCACTGGAGTGACTGTGTCTATATCGTGATACCAATCCTTGTTCAGAATGCCTGTGACGGTTTCGGGAGCTTAGAGTGGGAACCGAGGAGGGTCCGTACTGCATTTCATTCATTGCCATATCTTAATGTTGGATTTCTTTTTGTTTTCTCTTTCAGTGACTAGAGAAGACACCCAGGAACATATCACCAAACAGGTATTTCCTCACTTCTCATGAACTGTAACACAGAATTTTGCTTTAAAGGTTAATAATTAAGCTTCTGTAAATATAAGAAAGCAGAGCATTTGCTGGTTATTGGATGTGAGCGACGACATGTTGGTTCTGAGAACACGTAAATTGATCCTATGGGGATGAACATGTACGTCCCTTGTCTCCTGCACCACATCTGTTCTTCCACACTCAAGGATGGGGAACAGAGGTGGGGCTCTGCCAGGTCTGACCTGTCAGCAGCCCCTTGAGCATAGCATGGGCTTGGCATTGATGCTGTCGTGGCTGCAAACAGGTAACTTATCTACTTCTCCCTTAACTGAGGTGACTCTCCTCTGAGATTTTCCCAAGTTTTAATTTGCCCCAGCTGGAAGTCAGTCCTGCCCACATAGTTAAGAAGAGAACCCCTAGCAGTGGAAATGTAAAAGTTGACTTTCAATTCTGGTCTTTGATTTCTATGCACGCTTAGCCAAAGACTTCCTGTCTTCTTCACTACATTTTTATCAAATATTTCTGCTGACTCACTTTTTATGTTTACTGGCAGATGGAGTCACTTGTTATAATTATTTGAGTGGCTCGAGACAGACAGCCACACATACAAACCAGGAAGACCTTCACCAACCCCGGTTTGCCCCACCGCACCTCCTCTTTCCTTAGACAATTCAAGTGGCAGATTCTCCGAATGCTGCCCCTGTAATTAGACTCAGCAAAGGCAGACACTGGCCTGTGGCCGAATATGCTCAGGCTTCACTCACAGTCACAAATCTCCAGGTCTTCTTTTTCATTGTTCTCCTCCAACGTGAATTATAACTCACCCTTGCCGAGAAGAGGGGGAATCTACCTTTATACCAGTCAAGAGTACATTTTTCAAAGTCTTCTCCTAATGCACTCCAAAATAAGTTCCAAATTTAATCCCCATTGTCATTCCACCCAAATTAGGTTCTACCTTTACCTAATCTGTACCAGATGCCCTGTAACTCATCACACTTTAGAAATAGTTAACTCATTTGGCGAGTATACCAATACTGCAAATTCAGCAGGCAAAATTTAATGCTGAACCAGGTGCCATTTTACTTTGAATATAATTGTAAATGTTGACCTGTAGCAGCAGCCATCTTATTCCTTGAAAATGCTGTCATTGTGCAATGGCAAAATCAGTGAGCTGTTTCAAAGAGTTCGTTCACCTTTTGAGCTTAATTTATCACTGTATTTTCTATAATTTGTATGTACTCAGGTGCTTTGGTAAGGCTGAGCAATGGTTAACCAGTAAAGTGTATTACTAGTATTTTTATTTATTTAAGTTACCTAGGGAATACTTTTCCTTATAAAGCAACCTTTTTTCTTTATTAAATTAAAGTAGTCGGTCAAGAAACATATTAAGACCACTTCTTATGGGCAGATTTTCATTTCCTGAATTTTCCTTCTTTTTACATCTGGCTAAACTAATAGGATTTGTAGACACCAAAATAGAACACCTAATACTTAGAATCTTACACATTGATTTATTGCCAGATAAAATCATAATGGTTTCCAGTCCCCATATGAGAGTGAAATTCCTTGGACTTTAAATAAGAGAAAAGGGTCTTTAGTTTACTAATTACACACTAATTCTCAGAACAGATAGCTGTGTTGTTCAGTCAGTGTCTGCCAGCTGGTATTTCTAATTTCACAATAAAATTTCTATTCTTTCTTCTCCCAAGGAGGGAATTACTCAGAAGGCACAGGCAATACAATTCCAGGAGGCATCTTACACCTCTAATTTATCTGAATTTTAGCAAACATCCAAGAAATGAAGTCATGCCCCTTCTTTAAATCACTGTGACCCCTAAAGAATTTGGCTTATGAAAAACGTTTTTGAAAACTCACTTTGAGTAATCAATACAGTGCTCTTTATCAGAAAGGAATGTAATATGGAGTATCACTGAGTGTTCATCTTGCCCCTAAATCCTTCCCCCTGGGCATTACAGATTGAGTAATTAAACTGAAATTGGAAATTGAGTCCTTTTTTATTTTCCTCATTAGGCAAGGTCTGAGTTGCACACACACCCGTGTTCTCAGGACTGTAGTGAAGGAAAAACTCTTGCCTACTGGCCAATAGCCAGCGTGCATTTTTAGCCCACAGCCATTGTACCACACCTGAACTCTGAGAACAAACAGCTATTTGAGTTCTCTGGAGGGAACACTGAATTTTTTCCTGTATAATTCACTGGGGAAATTAGTAGGTTTTTTAAAAGTAACTTGTTAACGCAGCTTGTTTACGAGAAGAGGACAAAAATGAACAGTGAACTGCCTGGCAGCTCATGTCCCAGAACGGGATGAATGCCTGACCCATTTCTTCAGCTGTCTCTTTGGCAGTTCAATGCTGCAACAGTTTCCTCTCTGAAAAAATGTTCCTTGTGGGGTTGAAATCTCCTGTCAGTTCTCTGAATGATTTTTACACTGGTAGATTGAAGAAAATGCCTTAAAATACTACCAAAGGTACCTTCAAAAGCAAATTAGAATATGGTCAGTAGGAGCATGGGAATATCAAATGTCAACATCTTGTAACTTAACTTTTGAAAACTGTCTTATTATATAGTAGAGAGTTGAAACCTATTGTAAATCAATGCCTTCTGTTTATGCCTTTTTGTACAATAGAGAATTAAAGCTCATAGTGAATTAATACTTTGTTTTTATACAGCCAGGTGACAAAGAGAGAACTGAATATAGGCCTCCGTTCTTGTTGAGAGGCTATGCATGTCGTGGGACACTCACACTCAGGCACTGCCCGGCTCGAGGGCTCGCCCTCACTGGCTGCCCCGTTCAGAGAGAGCCCACGCCATACGTTTTGCCATAAAGCTAAGTGTGCATGCTATCACAAACGGGTGTTTTCAAACCGCAGAAGTATGTCATGTCAGTTCTGGAGGCTAGAAGTCCAGGATGCAGTCAGCAGGACCACACGCTCCCAGGAACCTGGTGCCTCGTCCTGGCTTGGGTGGCAGCCAGCAGGCCTCAGAGTCCCTGGCTCGGAGCCACGTCACCTCAGTCTCTGCGTCTCTCGTCACACAGCTGTCCTCCCTGTGTGTCTCCTCTCTTCTTACAAGGACCCCAGCCCTATCACTGTAGTCCAGCCTTAATGACCTCATCTTAATTACATCTATAAATGCCCTATATCCAAAAAATGTCACATTCACAAGTCAGGAGTTAGGACTTCAACATATTTGTTTAGGGGATGCAGTTCAACCCTTAATAAGGTAAAAGCCTGACAAAAATCGAGGAGACATCCTCAACCCCTTCTTCCCCTGAGCACCCAGCATGCCCTACATGATCTTCCCCTTCCAGGTCACCCCTTCTCCAGCCCACAGCCCTGCTTCCTCCTGGACCCCACCTGGCTTGCCTGTGGCTTCAAAGACTCTCCTGCCTTCCCTCTACTCCCCTCGGCTTCACTACCTTCCTGCTCATCTTCCATTCCACTTAACTCTCTCAAATGCCAGTCATCTTGCATCCCTCCTCTGCTGAAAAACAAAAATTAAACAGGAACAACACTCCCTCCATATTTAGCAGGGGTTGTTACCCCTGCCTGTTCATTATCATCAATCCTGGAGCTTCCTTAGTGCAGATTCTGAGGCCCCACCCCGCCAACCCCAAGAAGTTCTGGGGCGGCAGCCCTCCTCCTGAAGGTCCACTGGACCCCTAGCGGCAGGATGGCCTTCACGGAGAGTGGGGTTCCTTGAGTCTCGAGGCCCAGAGCAGTCACTTGGGAAAGACCACAGACTGTGGGTGGACAGACCACAGACTGTGGGTGGAAACGAGGGCCAAGGTTGGCTATTGCTTACTTTAAACCTTTTAAATACTTAAGACAAACAGTATGTGGGCCTCTATTCAGACTCTTGTTCTAGGGAAGCCCCAGAAATCTTAGGGATGACCCTGCTCACACAACTTTAAAATTTTTAAATGCGATTCCAATGGAGAGCCAAGATTGAACCCACTCATCTATCATCTACCGGATAAAGTCCTAACCTTTCAATATGAAATCTAAGCCCTATAATCTCATAATCCTTTGGAAAGCATGCTCCCTGCCTCCATAGGTTTTCCCACCCAGCTCCTTTGTGTAAAACTGTTGTGTCCTACATAAAACTCTGCCACCACCAACATACCAACCCCTTTCTCTGCACATACAAAACTAACTCATATTCCAAGACCTAATTCAAATACTGCCTCATCCATGAAGCATTCTTTTACCATGTGGCTGAGAATAATCTCTCCCTCTTCTTTGTTCCTGTATTATTTTTCTGCCCCTTGGCTATGGATCCTAGCATTTTCCACTCTATAGTCTAATTATTTATCCCTAGATGATGTTGTATCTAAATAGTCTCATCCTCGTGGTACAAAATCATGTTCGGTTCATTTCTGTGTCTGTATTACACCTTGCACATCACAAGCACCCAACCAATTGCTGGTCGAATGTAAATTCTTCTGTTCAGTCATTTATTTTCCTAGCAACCAGAGGGACCACTAAGTGTGGTTAGTCTACTTCCTGTGCAGTGGACTATTCGAACCTATTGTGTCATTGATAAGGCAGAAACCAGGTGTTTTCCTTTGCACTCCCAGGTGAGGAATCTAAACCAAAGACAGAAGGGCCAAGCAAAGATGGCACGTGGCCCTATGAATAATGGTCACAGTCAGGGAGAATGAAAGAATCAAAGGGCAGGGAGACCCAGACCTTGATTTCACCTTCATGTTTACATTCCATAATCACTGTAGGGGATTAAATGGTTTCCATGGGTCAACACTTGGGCAACTGATGTTTTTTTCTTCAAATGTAAGTATGACAGGGCCATTCACCAATGCCTTTTCAGTGTAGGCATGAACTTTACAACTTCTAAATTTAAAGTGGGATTGCATTACCCCGTACTATTCTTATCAAAATGGCCCTGCCCTCAAGGAGACAATGTTGACTAGAGAGTTTCTCTTTGCAAGTCAGCACTAAAGGTCTCCTAATTCTTCATAACATTACCTCCTAGAATTAGAAGTTGTACTTTTAAAAATCTATCCAATTTATGAGGCTTTTTTTTAAATGCATGAAAGCAAAACAAAAGATGAAAAAGTAACAGCACTAATGGTGGTTAACAAAGGAGGATTTATAAAAGGTGGTCTTTGTTAAAGGTCAGATGGCTTCACATCTAGAAAAAGCTTGAGTGTAAATGTCAGAGGACGGAGATTCACCTCTTTAATCAGAAGCCAAAAAGTTAAAATATTGTGTAATGGTGTCTGTGGAAATAGACAATAGGCAATAGTCTGTGGATATATATTGTTGAGACACAGGCAGGATGAGAAGTGGCCATTGGGTGTTTTAAAAGCATGAACACCAAGAAGAAAATAATGATTGGAATGAAGAAAACTGTTTATCAGCCAACTGCAAGATCTATTAGCAATCAGATATGCAGATAGTTCTCACTCAAGCCTCAAAATGCTTGTGAATGATTCCAACCAATAATCGTGCTCGTCACTCAATGCTCCATGTCATTTGCCATAACAGCCTATGAGGATGCATATTTTTATCTCCTTTTTATACAGGTGGAAACTCAAGCTTGAAGGATTTAGTAATTTTTCGGGTCTTGCCATGCTGAGCACTAAATTAATAATAATAATAATAATAATAATTGTTAGCATTATTATTAGGTTGCTTAATGAGCTTTCTGTGTTTAGGCACTATGCTAAATTTTATGTCAAATTATCTCATTTAAACTTCACAGCAGTAACATTGGAGATTGGTACAAGTCAAGGGATTCATGGTTAGTGAGGCTGGTAGCTTGTCCAAGGTCACACAGCAGGATTGAAGCAATGTATCTCTATGGTGTAAGACTCGTCTCTGCTGATGTAAATATCTTGACTTGAAGGCACACAGCTGGTGCGCCACAGAGCCAGAATCTGAATCCATGTGTATTTCATTCTGAAATCCTCTCTGTCCACTACTGTGCTACAAATGCCACTACTTGTTTTGGAAGTTGTTCTATTAATAAATGATCCCACCTATGACCATCCGAATCAGCACCCCAATTCTGACACCAATATGAGATCCTCAGCTACAGATACTTATGATGTAGTAGGTCTTTTTCTCAAAGCATTTTAACAATCAAGATAAGCACATACTCTGCAGTTCCTGTTGAGCATTAAATTACTTTTTTAATTAAGTAAGTTAAAAAAAGCCAAGTGAATCTTGCCTAAGAGAAAAATTATTTGTCACCTGAAAAGAGATTAAAAACTGGAAAAAAGTACATATTGGGATAATCTTGGGGTTGCCCACTGGCCATTTTCCTCAGCAGAGCCCAAAAAGACATATCATGGACAGGAACTGAAATAGAAACCTTTATTCTCAGCCAACTATAAAAATGTCCCCTTGTTCTTTCATTTTCCAGAAAATACCTTATTTCTAAAAATTCTTTTGTTAAGTTCTTCATAATTAGTAACAACAGAGTCATTGTGCATGTACTCACGAGGGAATATGAGATCCTGAAACTCTGTGCTGAACACCTACTACTTCTTACAAAGAATAGTCAACATACCATCTAGCACAGGTGAAT
Organism: Manis javanica; assembly: GCF_040802235.1. NCBI lineage: Eukaryota > Metazoa > Chordata > Mammalia > Pholidota > Manidae > Manis > Manis javanica. The sequence continues at coordinate 63,428,185 of NC_133164.1, read as the reverse complement.
CACACCACCTGAGATGTATCACCAACAGGCCAATGAAATCGATTCCACAAGTGATTTCCTAGAGTCGTTCTAATCATCTCCCTTCCTGCTTGGTGGCATCTGTACCTGAAAATGAGGAACTGGGTAACTGAAATTTTTCAGCTTAGCAGATTGTATTAGCAAGATGGCCAGCACCATCATTTGGGGTTTCTCTCTCAGCACAGAGCAACAAATCTCAGAAACCAAGTTCCACCGGCCAGGCACAATGGGCAGAGACCCTTCAGCACTCAGTAATTCAAAACACCACCTCTGGGTACAAAATCTTTCTTTCACTTCTTGATTTAAAGCTTTGATCAAAATGGGCCACTGATTTGCCATTATGCTTCAATATACATCCTAAAATGCAATAATTTTTTTGTCCACCTTTAAAGCATTTTATCCTTGTTTTCTTTCTCCCCGTGATAAAGAACAGAAGGAAGAACTCAGCGAAAACTTGATATCTTCTGGAATTGTAGGAAAGAGGGGCTTGAATTGTCACCATTTTGAATACATGTTGCTGGTTGACATTTTAAAAATTGTGTTTTAAGGAGTAATCAAGGAATCAGAAATATTTTTATACAGTATATAGTTATCATTGCTTAAGTTAAGATGTATTCCCTGTAATGATGCTAAAAGACTATTTTCTTTGTGTTTACAGACTGAAACACTTTCTAATCTTTAGCAGCTTGAATTTTGCTATTTCCAATATTGGCCACAGTAAATATTTCTAAATGCCCAGAAAGAAAAAAATAATAAGTAGTAGTCCCTAATGCTAAGGCAATTCTGTAGAATCCATGATATATATTGTTTGGCCCCTCAGGGCAGGCCCCCAGGCATCCATCTACTGATTTCCCTGATATTGTGTGTAGACTTTTGTGTGTCTCTGTATTTTGCAGAGGAAATGCTTCCGTGGTCCTTATGAGAACCTCAGGAGTGAAAGAAAATATCCTAGAGAGCTTTTCTATCTCTCCCTGGAGAAGCATATCACACTGATCTCTTTTATTATGCATAAATTGAAACCAATTTTACTTAAACTTTATTTTGAAAGTACCACTTATCAGAGAAGAAATTTCTGGGAAGGAAAAGGCATACAGGCAAGTAGGGGAAATTCGGAGTACCAGTAGAACCCCAGTGAAAGCTGGCTTGTCTTTATTATTCTTAATGTGGAAAGTTATTATCCACAGACGTGTTGTGTTACATTCTGGGGTCAATCATCAAACAAGGAAGGAATAAACAAGATGCTTCACTGTTTCATCACTGGTATGTGCCTTGCTCAAAATGTATTAAAAGGGAAGATTTTCATCATACTATTACTGGAAAATTCAATTAAGCCAACGTTCTATGGATGTGGAATAATGTAATTTACTATGTTGAGTGATTAGCCAATCAGATTTCTCTCATTTTCTAAGGCAATGGATTGACTAAAATGTGACCATAAACAAAATAGATTTTATTAGGCATAATCTTCTTTGTAAACAAATGAAATTAATTCTTTGCCCGACCTAACGCTTTGAAAATGAAAGACCAAAATTGAACACATGCTTCCAATTTTGGTTCTGTTACTAGATGACACTTAATATAAAAGTTACAATTTAACTTCCCCTCAAGTATTCCATACTTGAAACTAAATGACTCTTAGAAATATGTTCATCAACAGATGGGAGCCACTTATGGCCTCATAAACTCCAAAGCAAGTGAAATTATCTCAGCAAAATAGAAAGATTGCAAGAGAGGCTCATCTGGTTATCTCAGAGCTGATTAATACATTGAATAGTGGTTCAGTGGCACAATGACTATGGACAGATAATCACCCTTTTTCATATGAGGGAAATACTAAAGAGACGAATGCTAGTGATGTATGTTTTTAATCAATCGATAAGCAATTTCATCATGTGCCCTGTGTTTAGAGCTTTGCTCAGTACAATGGAGGTTGTGGAAGAAAGAGGAAAGTCCCAGCACGGAGCCTGTTCTAAAGGGATTTTCGATCTTGAAGGGAAGATGGACGTACCTTAAATGCTGCACAGAATAGCAGTGTGTGTGTTATTTCCTGCTTATTAACTACACAGCATAGAGAGGGTGGGAGTTTGGAGAAATCAAGAATCAATGGAAAGCGGCCAGGGAGGACCATGCAGCACTTTGAAGACCAAAGTTACTCAGATTTGATTCGACAGGAAATGAAATGTGAGGGCACCAAAAATTTTGGAGTGGAGAAATGACCTCAGGAAAATTAGTGTAGAATTTTCTTAAAACTGTATCTGGTGTTTTTCGCCTTTGCTCCATCTCCACTGGTAGCAGCCACCAATCCCTCTCCGGGCTCTGATGCATCCACTCTCGCCAGCCCCCAGTTCACACTCCACTTGGCCGGCAGAGTGAGCTTTATAAAATGTCAGTTACATCACGTCAGCCCATCCCTGCCCCATCTAATTCCCCCAGAGGCTTCTATTACACCTCTGATAAAATCCGCAGTCCTTCCCATGACCTCTGTGATCTGATATTTCTACAAGATGTGGTCCCGCCCTCCTCTTTGATTTCATCTGATGTCACTGGGCCCTTCTCAGTCACGCAGCAGCCGCACTGGCCTTGTCTCTGTCCTTGCCCCTGGCCGGGCTCATGCCAGGCCCCTTTGCACTTGCTGGCCCCGTGCTCGGCTCCAGATTCTGGTTCCTTCTTGTCATGCCTATCTATGCTCAAACTGCTCCCCAAATGGATCTCCCTTAGACATCTGTGTTGACACAGACTGCACTCTCCCCTGTCCCTCATGCTCCATTCCATCACTGTTTTGGTGTTTTTATCATACTTATCACCATCAGAATTTGTCTTATCCATTTGTTCATTTATTAGTTCATTAACCTTCACCCAGAAGAACCTTGGTACCAGGGAACAGGACTTGCCAGAGTCATTTGCCCCAAAGCCATTAACAGAGCACGTATTAGATGCTCAATTAGTACTGCTAGAATGAATGTGTTGCTTCATTAATTCTGCCAGTAGGCCATGACCGTAGTCTGGGCATGATAAAAAAAAATGTGTCCAAATGATATATCAATAGTGGGAATGAGTAATTTAGAGAAAAAAATGAAGAGTTTAGTATAAAAACATGGGACGTGAACTAACAATCTAAGTAAGACGAAGAGTAATGCAAGATCCCAGTGATGCCAGGGTTCTTGTTTGCAGAGTCAAACAATGAACTTAGCAAACAACCAAGGTAGGAGAGCCAGGAAGAGGCTTTTATTGAGAGATACAGTGAGAGGACAGAGCTAGGGGACAAGAGAGTCTGTAGTGGTGCATTGTCTAGGGATTTATAGGCAGTTGAGGATTTTTGGAAATGTGAAAAAAAGGTTAGGGTTATGGACTTGTTAAGTGGTCCCTGAATATTTAGAATTAACTTAACGCAAGGAACTTCCTGCTCTGATTTCTCCCAGAAATGGCGTCTTGGTCTGGGAGCATATCAAACAAGGCCGCCTGACCAGCCCCCAAGGTGGGCTGAGATATTGTTTGCTAAAGAGTAAGTTAAGAATCCTGCTTCTTAACTTCTTGGGTATTAAAATGCTATCTTATCTTTAAGGTGGAATCCTTCCTGCCTTTTACTATGTTGTTTATGGCAGGGCCTGCATGCTAAATTAGTTGCCCAGTTTGCAAATCACCTCATCAGGTCTGAAGGAGGAAAGACAGCACATAGGCCTGGGCCTTTTAGCATGCCAAAGTGAATCTTACACATGATTACAAATGATTAGTATAATAAAAACATGTGCTACTCTTCTTTATCTGGGGAATATTACCTGATCTCACTGAAGAATGACTTTAGAGCTTAATATTTAACACAGAGTTTTGGGAAGGGGTTTCCTTGCATGTAGTTACATTGCTCTGACTGTAAATATCCTGCCTTCCTTTTTCCAGAGGCCCTCACCCTACTCTGACTACACCCACGGTACCTGTCTCACCAGGGTTACTGCAGAAAGGTGATACTCTTTGCAGAGACATAGAACTTGTGGCTAAAAGCCATGCTTAATGAATATACACTACATGTCAGGCATTATCTACTTACTTAATTTATTGTTTACAGTTCCGTTCAGCAGGCATGATACTCTGTTTTACAGGAGGAAGGTCGAGTCAACTACCCCCCCATTTGTTCAGTTAGGCAACCTAATCTAGTGGGTGCTGTTGATTTAGTAGAAAACCAATTTAAGATCAATTGACAGTTGCAAGTAAACCACGAATAGGGTTAACAATCTACCAAGTCTAGTCTTCAGTGCTTCCTCCCTTCCACTTCGCAAGTGGCTGGGCTGACGTAGGTGTGGAATAGGTATCTCACAACCTAGGTCAACACACTCTTACTGATGGCAGAAAATAGATGCTTTCATTCAGTATATAAAAGTCCCCATGAAGACAACATCAGGCAGCTAGTGTGTTGGTAAACAAAGGCTGGGAGAACCAGGATCCCTGGTCACCTGGAGTTTACCAGTAGTTGAAAGTAACTTCAACCTGACCCCTTTCATCCCTGACTCAGGCACACAGCTCACAAATGTCCACATATTATTGTGTTTTCCCAGATTTGCAGCCAGTGAATTGCCAAGATGTAAAATAAGTTATCTTGAAAAGGCAACATGGATGGAGTGGAAACATGGTCACCCCATAGGCACCAAGTCTGGATATATGTGTTTCTAATGACTGTAGAGGCAGACGGGGAAATAAAGATGCTGTGAAGATAAGGACCTTTTGTTCCAAAGCTGGCATTAAAGCTGAGCAGACAATCACAGTATCTGTGTGGTTTGTGCTTCCCAAGGAGATACCCAATGTCCAGGCAAAGCTAGCTTACACTGTGGTTTTCTGGGAGCCAGAGGCCATGCTGAAGTATCTGGGATTGTTCAGTAGAGCATAAGTTCTTGGTACCCGCCATATACCACTCACACTGGGGAGGGAAGCCCCAGGTTGGTGGTGCCTGCTGCCCATCTGCCTGGAGCTGACTCAAGCACGTTCAGCCACCGCCAAGTGGCACGGTAGGAAGGATGGTGTTCATCCACATCTAATAGTGAGGGAACAGTCTTCTAGCTGCAGATGTGGTGGCACGGGGAGCCCTGGGAGGTGAACTTGTTCTATGGTGAGAAACCCCAGGTTTTGGAGCCTGAAAAGCCTGGACTTAGTCCCAGCTGTAGCAGTTGCCAGTTTTAATTTGTAAACTTAGCAAATGTAATGGCAACATGACCATAACCCCCTGGCAGAGCCGAGGTGAGGAGTCACTGTTTGCACAGCCCTGGGCCCACGTGAAGCACTCTGGCCATACTATCCCAAGCCTACTCTCACCCCGCATGCTCGCCCCACCATTCCAGCCCAAGGGCTTTCCTGAACTGAAGGGGACTGGAGCCCTGGCAGGGGGCAAGGCGGGCAAGCTTCCCTGCCTGTTGGTATAAACACACACCCCTCCTCACCCAGGAGAGGGCACGCTCGGGACCTAGGAATCTCAGAAGAGGGATCATGAGTCGCTGGGAGACAAGAAGGTCACCCTATTGGTCTGAGGGCTGGTCTAGAAGTGCTCCGATCCATCCCCTTCATCTGGTCACAGTGCCGGCTATAGACTGGGTGCTCGCAGCCTACACTGATGGGAGGTCCTAAGGAAATGCCCTGGGTGGAGCCTGAGACTTCTTTCCCCTGCCTAGGACAGTTTTCCTTGGTGTGGGGAATAGTGGAATTGATAAGCTGTGATTTCTTTCTGAGCAAGGGACACCAGGATGCATTTGTTCCTTCTAAGGAGCAGGTCACAGAACCGTAGTGAAGAAAAGGGGATGATGATGCTGTGTCGGAAGGACCTTCAGAGAATTATGCTTGCTTTACCATATCTAGAAATAGTGCAGGTAGAATCCTGCCTACCAGTGTCTCAATGTAAGAGCATTGTGCTGGGATGTCACCAGCAGCCCTGCCAGTGGCGTGCTGCTCTCCCAGCTGGCATTGTTGTCCCAGGGCTTCCGCTGCTTTGGACCAGTGGGCAATGGGTGGGGGAAGAAAGTTCCCCTGTACACTTCTTCCTGGGACATGGGCTCTGCCCAGAGGAAGGAACAGAAGAGATGGAGCTGCCAGTGCCCCCCACTCACAATGGCAGTTGCTGGTTGCCTTTACAGAAGCCAGAGGCTTCAGATGGCAGGTGTCCCTCTGCGACCCTGCCCTGTCCAGGAGAAGCTCATGTGTACCAGCTCTAGGGAGTGAGGGTGCACAGACCCTAGAGACAGCCTCAGGTTAAGGGGTCAGGGCCAGCACCTCTCACACCTGGCCTTGCAAAGAGAGGGCTCCAAGAGGAGCTGCCATGGCCATGGCCATAGTTGCTTCTTAGCAGCCATTTCCATGACATCTTGAATTTAGCACAGTTGTCTTCAGGAAAAGCAACCCATTTTGGAAACCCCAAGAAGCTTCATATTTTTGGTTAATAAAATAATATTCTTAAAATGAAATTGATAAAACATATCAAATGCTTGAAGAGATCATACCATACAGATATCCATTTGACCATCACTTTGTTCCATTAGCCGTCTGTTCCTTCTGACCCCTCGCACGGCAGTGCTCTGTCCTCCCCCATGGCTCTTGGTCCTCTGCCTTGCTGTGAGTTCATGTCTTGCATTCTCCCTTTGCATTCTCTTTCAGACTGAAATCTCACAAGGAAGAAACTCTCTCATCACGGTCTCTGGATCCTCATGCATGAGCTTGTGCCTAAGGCAGCCCCTGTCTTCCTAGCCCAGGGCCCGGTAGCACCAGAGTGTGAGCTGCCTGCCTGAGACTGCCAGGGTGGGAGCAGGCTTGGGGGAGGCAGCCTTGAGGAAAGCTGAGTTGTCAAATGTGTAGGCGGGCCAGCCAGAAGGGCGTGCGTGCCACTCAGGGGTGCTGAGGCAGGCAAATCTGATCCGGGGCTGGCAGATGCTCAGGCAAATAAGAAAAGTGGAGTGTGGCCTGCCTCCCGGCACTGCTGCTCGCAGAGCTCAGGTGGCTTTGGACTTGTCAGCTCTGGGTGGGGAAGAAGGAGGCCCTGCTTCCTGCAACGGGCTCCCCAACCACCCTGTGCTGAGCAACTCCACTGTTACCTCCCTCAGCTCTCTTCTTGGGCTCTGCTTCTCTATATGGCTGCTCTTATTTTTTTCTCTTTACCAGTAACTGGCCAAACCCCTTTTCCAGTCTAGAGTCCAGAGGAGAGATGGACTGATAGGTAGGGCTAGTTAGTATCCACACACCCAGACAGAGGCTGTTGCTCCAGGCCCTCCCACTGGTTGCCAGCTGACCTAAGGACAAGCTGCCCCCTGGAGAGGGGCCCGTTCCTAACTGAATTGATGTCTACCCCTGTTGCTTCTCACAGGGCCTGTTGCCACGGCCACTCGGCCTGAAGTTGGGGAGGCAGGCATTCTGGATGGAGGGGGCAGAAGGGGAAAGTCAGGGAAGAAAGGCAGAGGGACAGGAGACATCAACATTCTGGAGACACCTACTGCATGTCAGACACTGTGTTAGGTACTTTATAACTGCATTTATCTAATTCATTCTCAAAAAGACCATTTTTTTCTGCCAATCAAAGTGTCAGAATCTAAGGACTGAGGTTTTAGCATGGCCATGGGAAAATAGGCCCAAAGAGGCCTCTTGTTCAAAGTTGCTCATAGGCCTTAGGACAGCCTGCTGTGGGCAAAAGAACTCTTACAGATCAGTGTGGTCTGGGGTTCCATCCAGCCATCAGATTCATTTTATGCTTCTACACACAAACTCACATCATGGATACTTGCAAAGGGAAAGGGGTGGGGGTGAATCTGGGCATTTGGGATCCTAGATCCCAACAAATGTTATCACTTCCATTTCAGCATGTCCAAGAACAGACATTAGCACCCTCACCTTAACACTGAGAAGATGGTAGGTAACTGGCTGCGTAACAGCACTGGGCATGCCTGCACGGTTTCCTTCAGAGCATTTCCTCGCAGCCCCTGTGCCTCTCAGCCAGTGGGCAGAGGAGCCACAGGAGGGGCAGGTGAGGTGGGGGGAGGCCTACCTTGCCCGCCTGTAGACTTGGCTGGAACTACCAGACCTGTTCCCCCAGAAGCCTTCCCCCGGGGCTGACAGGATCTGGCATGATAACTGGAGTGCGTGTTGTTCCCTGGCACTCAGAGTTCGCCCTCTGTGGAATTCAGGCCCAGCGCCTAGTGTGCTAACTTGCTTAATAATCCCCCCATATTCACTGCCTGCCCTTCCCTATCGTATTTCCCAGCTCTCCTACTGGAATCAACTCTAATTTAACAACTTGCCCTCAACTCCTTGACTCAAGGTCTGCTTCTAGGGAAACACACATGAAGGCCGGTCCGAAAATCACCCAGGTAGTAAGTGGATGACTTGGTCGAGCAGACTCAAATGCTGTGTTCTTTATACTTTGCTGATATATCTAGCCACCACACTCCTGTCCCCACAAAGGCTTTCTTCTCCCTGGCACTTCCATCTCCATCCCTTGGAAGCATCCCAACTCCCTCCTACACTGCTGACCCAGGTCTCTGGCCCTCCCCAGCTCCAGCTGCCTGGTCCACCCCAGGCAGTCCCCAACCTCAGTGTCACCTCGTGGACTCATGCCCCTTGCCTGTGAAAATTCCCTGCTTGCTGAACCCCACCTGTAACAACATCCCTCACCCCACCCAACAAGAAGAAGGCTTTACACTTGACCTTCCAACCCTGAGCCGCTGGCCCCTTCTTCCCTACCCTCCTCCATTCCTCCTCTGGAACCATCCCAGATGCATGCACTATTGTTGTTCATCGTTAATTCCAGGGGAGGAGAGGCTGGCTAACAAGTGCTAATTTTTTAGAAAACCAAATACCAACCTGGAGGTATTAATGAACCATATTCCAAATCTATTAGAAATCTGAGATTACATTGAAATGTCAAAATCCTCATAGTCAAACCTCCACATACTCTCTTCCCTTCGTCCCAAATACAGTTGACTGTGTTTGTCATTCTCACCCATGTTTGCCACATGCAGACACCTGAGAGATAAAATAGTAAAGAACAGACATTGTGCATGTATTTCACTTTACCTCATTCAATTTTTGAATGTCTTTAGAAAGTGAGGTGTTCTGCTAATTAAGCTTCCTGGGATGGAATTAGAGAACTGGACTGTGTTCCTGATTTCTCCATTGACTATACAGAGTGACCTTGGATGAGTTATCACACAAGTCTATCCTAATTTATTTATCTGGAAATTTGAAAACAAAAGAATAGCCTCATTTACTCAAGAAAACTTGGATGATAATGTGATAAATCCATAGAAGCCCATTGAACCCATTGAGGAGAAGGCTTTTCTACTTATATCCATGAAGGTCATATCTGTTTTCAACTTCTGAAAAAGTATCCTATACACAACCATTATTACTCTTATTAGGCACTAAAAATAACTAGGTCTTCATGAGAGTATGAAGAAATATAACTGCATCGATATCTAAATTCAAGAGAAATGATGAAAGTTACATTAATAAAAGTGATAATAATTAAACTAGAAAACTTCAAAGCTAAATGATAAGAAGCAGGGGTGGGGGTTGGGGAGGCAACCACCATCTTATCATCATATCACCAATCTTATCATCATTAAATTTGTCTGTTAGTTGCCCACCATGGTCTGCCCACAACAGTTTACAATGCTTAGGACCTTCTTTGAGTCCAGGAACAACAGCTGGGCTAATGAATTGCCTCTTTTTCTCAAGCTGTGTGCCTTAAACAAGTTGGGTAATCTTTTCGAGGCTCCATTTCCTCATCTGTAAAATGGAAGTGAAGGTGGTGGTGGGTGTGATGCGTCTGGCACATAGCCGACTGTCCAAACGGCAGACGTTGGGATCATTATTACTGCTCTGTCTAAGCAGTGCCTTCAAGGCCCATGAATTCAGCCTGCACTCCACTAGCCAACAGTTCCCAAATCTGTGTATCCAGTTTTGGCATCCTTATATTGGCAAGCCTCTCTCAGGGGCACCTCAAACTCAAAAGATCTGAAACTGAATGGTGTGCACTCACGCCCACCCATAGCCTCCCCTAATGCCTGCTACTCCCTTTTCCTCTCTCTGGGAAGTGGGGGCCATTCTTACACTTTATTTACACTCACTCTTCCAGTCTGATCAATGTCCTAAATTTGCCTTATGTAACTCCCCTCTTCCTCATTCTCACACCATTGTGTTAGTTCCTCTCCTAACAGTTTTCACCTAGATGATCTTCCTGCTGCCAGCACACCTTCCACTGCTGCTGGAATATTTGCCCGAAGTCCCTGCCCTGCTGAAAATCCCCATCACCTGCATAATAACGTCTGCACTCCTTCTGTGGGCACAGGGAGTGAATGCCAAGCCTGCCTGCCTCTCCCATTTACCTGAATCTGGTCCCCAAGCACACTCTCAAGGCACAGAAAGCCCTTTCCATCCCTGCCTTGCCCACCTGTCAACTTCCCAGTGTCCTCCCACATTCATCTTCACATCAATTCCTCTGTGAAAATTGTCCCCAAAAATCTCTTCAGAAAAATTTTGATCCCCATTTTACAGACAAGGAAACTGAAGCTTAGACAAATGAAATACGTTAGCCAAGGTTACCCACTAGAAAATGATAGAACAAGGACACAAAACCGGGACCATATGACTCTAAAATCCTGGTTGTCAACTACCTAACTCTCTTGTAACCAGCATATGATTGTTAATTTACGTACTTTAATTCATTCAATTGGCATTAAGGCCTAAATTGTTTGATATGTGATGCAGCTGAAAAAAAAACATAAATGACTAAGTCCAAGGTTTGAAGCCCAGCATCAGCAATAGAGGTGTGACCTTGGGCAAGTCATATAAACTGTCTGAGCTTCATCCAAGTCCTTCATTTATGAAATAGACATTTTCATGTCTCGTCTTTGGGTTAATGCAATGATTAAACCAACTAGTCGCATGCCCCAGCCTTTCAACTAAGCCAGTGAGGTGGAAAAGAGTGCTCTTGAAAGTGGAAACAGAAATGGGTTTGTGTAGCATCCACTTTCTGCAAGAAACCCACCTTGAACCCCAAGCCCGAATTAATGTCCACACATTTTTTTCATTAGACTTCTCTGAATACTCATGTTTTTCGTATCTTTCAACTAGCCTCACAGCAACATCCACTCTGCAAAGGTATTTATGGAAAACTACAGCTTTCTGCCATAGCTTACAGTTTAGCTGGGGCTAAAAGAGTTTCTCCAATGACAAAATCAAATAGCAGTGTCAGCTGGAATAAAATTACCTTGTTCACAGAAAAGGGCTACCATTGTTCTGAAGAGAGCAGAGTCCTTGCTGGGAACCTGTGTGGTTTTCATGGAGCAAGCAGGATTTTGTATCAGCCAGGAGACATGGAAAGGCCCAAGGAAAAGAACATGGGTGGGGATGCTGAGAGTCCTATGGATGCAAGTAGAGGACACAGACGGTGTCAGGACAGAGCAGAACACAGAGAGACAAGAAGCCCAGAGACAGGGTGACACTGCTGGGTAAGCGATCAGGTGTTAGTTGATTGATCTATTTGAGCCAGTTGTAAATTACAAGGAGTGAGAAATCAAATGCTTAGGAAAGCTAATTTGGCAGTATTTTTTCAGGGAGACTAATTAGGATACCCAATGAAGAGATAAATTTAAAAGATTTTTTAAAAGACATTATGAGATGTAAATTAACCAATTTACTTTCTGATTGTTAAATCATCATGCAGATTTTGTGAGCGGGTGACCGGCATGTAACAGAAGCATTTCAGAAATAGAAAAGAGTGAGGGAAGGACCACTTTGGGAAAGAGCAGGAGAAGTTTGGCTTTTTATCCATGTGCTTTGGGGACAATAAGAATGAAGTGCCCCAAAGATGTAGGAGTTTTTAATTACTATTTACTTATTATTTTATCTTTTCATTATTGTTGCCATCATTATGATGGTGATGGTGGAAATTCACTGGTGTAAGCCTCAAATTTAAAATACCATTAACTTTAATTTTAGTAGTCCAAGGCCCTGTCATGGGAAGGCTTGCTGTGATCAAAGAAAATGAAGGTGGGATGGATTGCAGGGGTTAAAGGGTGGTCACCAAAACCTAATAATGGCTTTTATAACGTGACATAAGGGGTTGCTGGGAAAAGGTCTACTGTGCATCCAAGAAGCTTCATGGGGTGTCGTTTCTTAGTTAACTGTCTTTATCTTGGTCAGAGCTGAGGAAACTGACTAGTCTTAGATAAATGGGCAACAGAAGGAAGTCTGATTCATGAGCAGCGAACCTTCCCCACAGTAACCTCCCAAGCCAAACTCACCATTATTAAGTGGCTTGGGGAATGTGGGCTTCCCGTGAAAGGCAGGGGATACATGTGAAGGGTATTTCATCTGGCCCCTCTGAGCCAGTCCCGCCTACACAGAGCATTTGACTGCTTACGAAAACACTCACATCCACCATATTTGGTCTTTCTCTCCAGGATGAAATGAGATGAAGTCTCTTATTTTTACTTTCCATTGCTGTACCCTAGTTCAGTGGTCCCCAAATGCCATTACTGCCAGTGGATGGCTGGGGAGCTTATTTAAACTCAGAACCAGGAGCCCCCTTCCCAGAGACTCTGCTTCGGAGCGTGCAGAGGGAGGCCTGGGAGGCCAGGTCGCTGGCGAGCTCCCGGAGGCTCCGAGGCAGTGCTGAGTGACTTTGAACCAATCTGATTTGGCAGCGGGTAAGGCTCCAAGCCCTCCGTGCCCACGTTAGCATGAGGAGCTCTGCATGTGCCTGTTCTGTTTGTTTTTGCTTCTGCCAAAGATTTGTTTGAATACAGATTTTCAGCACCTCTGCAATCAGTGGCAAATTGTTTATCTAAGTTAACTTTGACCTTTCGATGAACAGTTTTTCTTCAACAAGGTCATAAAACAATAGTTTGGAAACCCATCATTAAATTAAAATCACATTTGTCCATTCAGTAGTTATTTACTGATCATCTTCTCAATGCCAGACAACATGCTAGGTACCAGAGGTCCAAGACAGAACAAGGAAGACAAGCCCTCAGCAGCCGTATTTGAGTACCACAGAGATGGAGTGGGGTGGGAAGAAAACAACATAGAAATAAATAAAATCACTTCACTTTGTGATAAGTGCCATGAGGAAAATAAGCAGGGTTCTGTTCAAGGGAACCTCAGTGGGAACATAATTTGGACAAGGTGGACAGGGAGAACCACCCTACTGCAGAGGTGACCTTCTGGAGCTAAGAGAAGCGGCCGGCAGGCTGGCTGCTAGGATCCTGAATAACACAGCAAAAGGTGGCCCTAGAATCTCAAAAGTAACGGGGGGCTGCAGGGTTAAACAGCAGTGATCAGAGCGATGACGGTGGTGCAGCTCCAGCCTTGCCAGCAAGGTCTACGTGAAATAGGGAACGTGTCAAGTAAAGGCGAGGTGGTCACGGAACTGAGTTTATTGGCTGTCAGTCAATACACGTAATAACAAGAGTGGGGACGAAGAAGCCAAGTCTCAGCTGGGAGCTAAAGTCTTCAGTGCCTAAAGTGGAAAAACCCGGGGTACAGGCAAATGACCGCGTGAGGAGCAGAAAGGGAGGCTCAGCAGAACACACGTGCTCCACGGAAGCAGAGGGCTGTGTCGGGGGGAAGGTCGGGAAGCCGTGGAGCCCAAGGAAATCACTCTCTATCTTCCAGCCTGCTGAGGGATGGGTGGTCAAGGAAGGGAAGTCTCGTCCACTTGAGAAAGTGCAAGGGAAGCAGAACCCTGGGGTGCAGCCAGGTTTCATCGGGGAAGTCATGGGAAACAAACACTCCAGAAGTTCCTGGAGATGGAAGGGCGACCTGATGACCCCAGCACAAGGTCCAGTGGGCATGGGGATGGCTGATTTTGTTTTTGCTTTTGTTAGTGGGGCAGGGAGAGAACCAGTTAGGGCACATGTAGACACACAAATCAGTCTGGATAGTAATGGACAACAAGGGAACCTTCTAATTCACTAGCCACTGGGGTAAAATACTATTACTCCTACTATTAAAACAATAATAATAGCAATTATGATTTAAACAGTTGTACAAAACTAGCAGCAGAAACGTAATGGTGGTTTTATGTTTGGCTTGTGCTAAGTACTTCCCATGTAGCCTACCAAGAACCCCATGATCTTCCAAACCTCAAGTCAAATTTTATAATTTCTATGAAAACTATAAGCACTGCAAGTCAGTGATCATAGTAAAGAGGGATTCAGGGCTTTGAAGCCATTCTGGCAGTCTCTGAGAAGGCAGCAGATAAATGGTTTTAGAGCTGAAATCCCAAATAATTGGCTGAGTGGCATGGAAGATTTGGGCAGCTATTTTATGAGGGGATACATGTTGCTGTACTGTGATCAGTCTTCCTGCCCTAGAAAAAAGCAACCCCCTCCACCCAAAGTTTACCTGGTAGGAGGGCCACTATGCCTGGAAGTGGGCTTCATATACTGCACTTCATTCCTCTGCCTTTTTGCTTAATTGGCTAAAAAATTCCTAATCATCCTTGAAGACTTAATTTCATTCATTCATTTGTTCATTCACTCAACAAATATGTGAGAGCAATTACTATAGCCTACAGACTGTTCCAGACACTGGGGTTACAATTATACCTACATACATGGATACACAAACATCCCCCACGACTTACCCACCACTCTTCAACCTCTGTGCTGGTAGCCCCCTGCAGCACTCCCAGGGCACATCATTCATTCGTTAGTTTTTCCAGTAACATGCTGACAATTGGACTGCATATCTCTAGTTCAGTCTTCTCTTCAGCCATCCTTTTCAAGTCTAAGTGAGATCACTTACCTTTCTGCTCAGAGTTGCTCAAAGTCTCCCTAATTTACCCAGAGTAAAAGCTGAAGTCCTTACAATTTTTGGCCCTCTTAGAGGATGCCACCTTGAAAATCTCATCTTCTGTGTTTTCCTTCACCCAGTTATTACAAGAACTGTAGGAAGTATCTAGTCAAAGAGTAGATGGGCTGATTCATCCCACTGACAAGAGAACTAACTTCTTGTTCTACTATTGATATGATTTTATATAGTAGGGGAGCAGGTAGACTTTCTAGATTCCCTACTGATTCTTCACTGGGAAAGAGGGACTTGTCTTATACATGCATGAGATTATATGGTAAAGTGATTGTAGTTATTAACTTATTGTGATAATGAATTTTTTAAAATACAACATTTTCCAAGGGAAAAATATATCACATTTTGCAAGTTCTTGGAAAACTGTGGTGGCCATCAGGACTTTATTCTTACCCAGCTACAATTTTAAGTTGTAAGCAATGACTGTGAACTGTTCTATACATTATAGAACACCCCAAAAAACAACAAAGATTTCAATCTAAATACAGTTACATTTTATATTTATTTTCAGATACACTAAATCAGTGCTTGAGGATAACACACTCCTGAATAGTTCAAGAATCACTGACCTACAGAATTGCAGAGCTACATCCTATTGCATTACAGGCAAAACTAAGCTGCAAACTCAGGGCCCTCTCCTTTCCATCTTGTGGGTGTGTTTTGTTTTTGTTTGTTTGCATTTTGTAAGGTTATGTAACTGATAACCATGGATGCAAAGATAGCACAAAAACAGTAACAAACTTATGATCATAGATTCAAATCAGAAACTCGTAGTTTTATCCCTATCAGGTTCAGATAATTTAGCATTAGAAAATCTATTAATGCAATAAAGTACACTAACATTAAATGAATAATAACCTGTTAAGTAACCCAAATAGATATAATATAAAATGTGAAACTTTGGTTCAAAATGATACATGGATACCATTTTTTGTTGTTATGTTTTTTGTGAAGAACCTTGCTACAAAATGCATATTCAGCATGTTTTGCTAAATTGTTCTGGTGGCTTAAATGAAATGTTCCCTCCTTGATATGTTAAGTTCCTTATCTGGTATACCCACGTTTGTGAATGTGCTTCCCACATTTCTCCTTCTCTATTTTAACAGAACCCCAAATTTCACATACTGGAGGATCCCAAGGAAAAAAAAGAAAATCTTATACTCAATTCTGAGAGGCCAACTAGGGTCTTAACGAAGACCAGCCACTCACAAGGAAAGGATCAAGCTGTGGGTAAGCCCACAGGGTTACCAACAATTAAGTTGACTGAAAAACATCGAGGAACTAAGACCTTTTTCATGAAGTTCAGCGAAATGAATTGGCCATTGGCCATTCACCCTTTAAATAAAAGTTTCATCAGAGACAACAAATGGAAGAAAATTGATAAGACACAAGAGAAACGGAGGTCTTTCCTCCATGAGTTTTGCAAGAAATACAGTGGGGTGAGTCGTCCTCAGTCACATCTTTTTCATATGGTGTCCAGGATGTATGTAGAAGATAAACACAAAGTCTTATACTGTGAAGTGCCCAAGGCTGGCTGTTCCAACTGGAAAAGAATTCTGATGGTACTAAATGGACTGGCTCCCTCTGCATACAACATTTCTCATGATGCTGTTCACTATGGGAAGCATTTGAAAAAGCTAGATAGCTTTGACTTAAAAGGGATACATACTCGTTTGAATACCTACACCAAAGCTGTGTTTGTTCGTGACCCCATGGAAAGATTAGTGTCAGCATTTAGGGACAAATTTGAACACCCCAATAGTTATTACCATCCAGTATTCGGTAAAGCAATTATAAAGAAATATCGACCAAATGCCTGTGAAGAGGCATTAAATAACGGATCTGGAGTCAGATTCAAAGAGTTTGTCCACTACCTGCTGGATTCCCACCGTCCAGTAGGAATGGACATTCACTGGGAAAAGGTCAGCAAACTCTGCTATCCGTGTTTGATCAATTATGATTTTGTAGGCAAGTTTGAAACTTTGGAAGAAGATGCCAATTACTTTTTACAGCTTATTGGTGCTCCAAAAGAGCTGAAATTTCCAAACTTTAAGGATAGGCACTCTTCTGATGAGAGAACGAATGCTCAGGTCGTGAGACAATATTTAAAGGATCTGACAAGAACTGAGAGACAATTAATCTATGACTTTTATTACTTGGACTATTTGATGTTTAATTACACAACTCCAGTTTTGTAGCTTGTATTCATTTTCTAAAGCCCTATTATTTACTTCATGATGCTGGCTTCAAATCAGCTAACCCTAATTTCCTTCTAATTGTCTATATGAGAGAAATTTAACTAAGTGTAGTTGTCTTGATAGGATGAAGATTTTTACCAAATAGTATGACACCAATTGGCACAAAGTTCTAGGAAAATTACCTAACAGAGACATGTAAACAACTTGAGTTGCTCGAAAATGTTTGGGAAAGAGCTGCTTTTACATTACAGGTTATATTATAGAAGCAATAACCTCACCAGCAGCGACATTAGCTGCAACAGCTTCTTGCAATGGTAGGAAAAGGGATCTAAAATAGCATGAGTGGATGTCTACATCCTGGAATGTGTTGTCTAAAGTGCATGGATATATTTTTAGCAGTCTGTGGCATATTAATCAAACACTGGATAGTTTTCTTATACCCTGGAAATCTTTCTGTCAACTATAATGGTAAATCCATTTGAAATGATATGTTAGGCTTAGGCATTTTACGTTAGATTAGAAAGCACTGTGTGATTTACAACATGAGACCATAGCAGAATAAGCAGATGAAGCTGGCTATGTATGGCTTTTTATATCCAACAGGCTGATTAAAAATGCACAACATGCTAAGATCAAAGCAATGGAAGCAACCTTCCTCCTCCAGAAAAAACCATAAGGGAATTGATTGTTTTCTTTTGAGCCCTCTCTGCAGGTACAAAATGAACATAACCACTAAAGGACTTAGTTTCTGAAGGAGGCCCTTAAAAAGTTTAAGCCTCATCAGATATAAATGTGCACCTAATTCTGGTTTAATTGGGCAGGGGGGAAATTGTTTCAGGGTGGAATAATCATCAAAAACAAAAGTTGCCACTCTGAATATAGACCTCAAACAATAACAAAGTTTTATAAGAATTTTATTTGAATCAAAGCATCATGTGTTTAGCTTTATATGTGGATTGTACACCAAGAATAGCTTTTGTTTGCAGGCTAATTATTCAGCTTGGGAATGACTTTTTAAAAACGAAGATACCACTTCAAAGATAGGTTATGTTCTGGAAAATAAACATAACAAGAGCCCCTAGAAATGCTTTTAATAGGCTTATACATAAAGAAATTAGGGTATTTTCTTTTTAAGTTAAAATATTCTATACTAATCAAGTCGAATACCACTGCATTCAAATATTAAATCAAAATCTTTGGAAAATAGGACCATGTGTCACCCTTATAAGAAGTTACAATGCATTTTGGAAATTTTTTCCATGGGACTCTAAATCTAAAGACACATTTGGGTGGGAAATTTATTTTAATTGGTCAACTATTAACCTAACTTAAGCAAATCTCATGTCATTCAAACCCTGTTTAAATGCATTCCTTGAACATTTTCCTCTTCCCAAGCTACCATTTTTTCTCATTAGTAAATATTCAGTAATGTCTGTCAAAGAAGAGTGGGTATTAATATTAGAATATTAATAGACCAAGATGGTTACAGTTGTACTTATCTCATTTTGATTTTCCATTTTATGGCTGAGTGTTCATGAATTGCTTCACTCTGCATTGTGTCTCCCAGGGAGTAGGTAACTGCAACGGGCTGCCAGATCCTGAGAAGCCTTATGACCCAACCTTTCACCGCTTTTCCACTCCATTTACTCTTGCCTCTAGACTGTACGTGTAAGCTGTGCTCCCTGTCTTAGAGGACTTTTACTATAGAGAATCTAAACTATATAATTTAAATTTTGCTAGGGTGAATTCCTGGTAACTTAGAAACATTGAAATTATCTTTTTATGGAGAGAGAGAGAGAATAAAAAATATGCCAAGAAGCCTGACACATTATTCCTAAACTACACAAAACTGGTTTTAGATGGGACCTGCTATAAAGTAGAGAGGTAATTTTTTCAAAGTAATTCCTAAAGACATGTAAGAAACAAAAAAATCCTTTCTCTTTGTAACTTTGGAAAGAAAAAAAAATGGAAACAAGGATCTTATCTCTCTTATTAGCTTTTCTAAGGCACTTGAGAGAACCAGACATAGGTAAACATTCATGTATGTAAACAGTCATATAAATGAAGACTCCTATATGCATGCATTTACAGGACTGTTCAGCATTGGGGTGGGGAAGGAAGCAACAGGCAGTGTTCCCTGCCAAGGCGGTTCTGTGCCTGCCTGCATGTGCCCCCCTCCTCACCCTTTCCACCCACCTGTGTTCCCATCAGCGGTCTGTCCTTCAGTCATTCTTTCCCTGAAGACTCTGATGCCAGCTGACATCCTGTGTGTTTGGGAGTTCCAGAGGCCATGTGTTACAAAGGTTTTACAGAGGAAGGATACACTTTTTATGTACCTCCTCTTCCTCTCCAATGACCTCTTTTCCTATAGGGCCAAAGAAGCCAGTCACCATTCGGGATTCCCTGTCAGGCTAAGTACTCACACTGTTTTTCTCTCCTGGATTATGCTTTGCAGACCAGCTCACATTCCCCTTTGTCATCCTGCCTGGGTACATACCCCGGTGTGAGCATCCCTGCTCCTTTGGACAGTCACAGTTTCATGGGTGTAGATTCCTAAAGGCAAGTGACCAAATCTGGACTGACTCACCTTCCGGATGCCCCGTGCTCCCATGTCAACAGCAGCAGCTTGAGGTGTGGTTGTAAGTCCTCTAATTAAACCCTAAGGATCTTATTTATTTTTACAGGCAGCAGTAACAAGCTGGCATGCCCCTTCACTCTGTTATTCCTCTGTCTGGAGTTATTATTAGAGTAATAAGTTGGCAATTAAATCCAAATTCACAGTTATTTAACGTAGTGAACTACATATGGATATGCTTTACTGATGTGATTGTGCCCAGAAACTACCATAACATTCAATGGAAATGTATGCACAGGACACCTAACTTTCTGATTTTCTCATGTGTGTTTAGAAATATCCATCGTCAATGGAAATGTAGGGCAGCTCACTAAATCCTCTGACTTCGTGATCTATAAAATATTATCTAGCAATTCAAGAACTACTTAGACTCCATTTATAATTACAGAAAAAAACTTTTCCACTTTATTCATGAATTACTATTGTTCAAAAAGGTGCTAGATCTTAAAATATATAGTGTTTAGCTGAAGGGAATATATAAGCAGCTGCAGGGAATTGCGACTATACATTCCCCTTGCAAAGATCACTTGCAGAGTGAGTAGAACTTGGAATTTGTAGGCTGGGCTTACAGTAAACACTTCCTTACTATGAGTCTCCACCTGACCCACTGGGACGCCTTCTGCCTATAGGCCTTTGTGGAATTGGGTGAAGCAAAAAATGCCCCTGGCCCACATCCCCACCAGGCTCTGAGGAATAGTTGGCCAAAGGCCTTTAATAGTAGCTCGACCACCTGAGAACCTTAGACCAGGGCTGACACAGTGTAGTCCTGCCCTTACTGTCACAGCCTGTCCACCCCTAACTTAATCATTATAATATTCATGATCATAGTCATAATCAAACATTTATTCAATACTTAGTGCCTTATATGCATTATTTAATCTCTATAGTCAATCTAAATTAGGTGCTATTATAGCCCCCCCCCACCACCAATATATAATAAAGGAAACTAAAGCAGAGTGTAGTTGAGTAATGTACCAAAGAAATACAGAATTAAATAGGGGACCAAGATGAACCCAGGCCCCAAATACCGCTACCAGACTCTCTTCTTTAAGTATTATAGACTTAACTTTTTTTTTTTTGCTATCAGTGTGTATTTAGCTAGTTGGTTATCACATTTCAAATCAGCTTATCCCTTTATTCTTGCTGAGTTAAACTGACAGATTCAAAGGTTTTTTAAGACATTAGGATTTATTCCTCTCTGCCTTTTTTGAATTCCCAGTCCATCCTGGGACACAATGTTTTTAGAAAAGGAAAAAGCCCCTGGAACAAATCTAGCCTGCTGAAAGTGAAATGCAGCCCAAGGGGGAGGCAAGCCAGCCAGTCCTCTGCACATGGGCACTGGACGGCCTCTGAAGATCAGCCACAGTGCAAGCGCCGTCACCACTGAGACACCGAGCAGCTGTGTGTGGCTCCTTCCTGAGTTCTCATCCCCAGTCACAGTTTGATGGGTAGAGAACCCTAAACTGACTTGGGAAAACTGTACCCAAAAAATGAAGCAGGTTGACTTAAACCAATTGAGAAACACCATGAAAAAAATCAAGATAAGTAAGCGCCCAGCTAGGAGGGGACAGGCTTCCTGGGCCTGCACACGCTCTACCCGTGCGAAGCCACCTCTGAGGAGCTCACTGTTGCCTCACACCACCTAGTGCGCAGAATTGCCAAGCCACACACATCACAGTTCCTCCCAAGGTCGTATCCCTCAGGGACTCAGATCCATGTAAGCCATCATCTCTCCCGTCTCTAAGCCTCTGCTCAAGTCTCGGCTCTATTCGAAATACTCTCCTCTCTCCATATCTGGACATTCATCTCATGCTAACTCACCAAGGAATCTCTCAGCTTATTCCATTTTGAAATAAAATCATTTTGTGAGCATTCGGATCAGTGGAAAAAGGCAAAATGCTTTTCTCCTGATGGGAGGCTCATTAGATTCTTCCCTTACCGGTGACGTAGGCATTCCTTCCCCTCCTTTGTTTCCTTCATTAACTTATTTATCCATTTGCTGTATCCCTCTTTGTAGGAATATACAATTTCCATTTCATCAGAATACATCTAAGGTCATCCCAGAGGAAGGGAACTGTGTCCGTTTAATTCACTTTTCACATTTCTGGCAAAGCACTGCATGGAAAGAGTTACTTTAATAAATGTTTTTGATGATATAGTTTAAAGGTTCCGCTATAGCTTTTCTTAATGTTTAATATGTGTATTTCTACCTTATGACTTTCAGGCATTTATGGGGTCAGTGGATCTAAGGAGAAGGAGCTAGGGTAGGACCTTGAGGAAGTGACCCTAACCTAAAAGCAGAGCTGCAGACACAGCAATCTCTTACATTCCTAAAGTGACATATATGCTTATTAAGTTTTCATAAGACATGTTGAAAAAATACATGATTCTGGTTAATGTAGAGCCATTTACTGAGCACCTACTAGGCAACTGACACTGGAAAAAATACTTGGTATACATTCATTCAGTGACGTGGAGGATATGTCTAGTCCTTTCCTGAACAAATGAGTTAGGTATCATGCCACCCACCGTTTTATAAATGGGAATAGTGGAGTCATAGGGGTGTCAGGACTAGCCGCAGAGCCAGCTTCCTGCTAAGGTCTCTCTGGCTTCAAAGCTGAGACCATACACAGCAGCCCACGGGCCAGACTGGGTCAGAGATAACATTTGGTTTGGCCTATAGTGCATTTTATTTACTATTGGAACTAGTTGCTGATGTTTCAAAATCAGGTCTCTTGCATCACGGGCAGGAATTTCTGCACACATACCCCTGCATTGCACATGCCCACCTAAAAATAGTAGGGCAGAACCTAGATCAGCCCCCTAGAGAAGCCAGAGAGCTCTTGTTCATGCTCCCTGCCTAACCACCATCACCCATGTCCCTTCTCCCTCACCTGGCCGGGCCCTACGTGCCCCACCTTCCACCCCTGCTTTGGAGTGTGTGTTTTCTCATCCACCAAGCTCCCAAAGGAAAAGCACTCCCTGAACATTTTCTTGGACCATATTTGTGTGAGGCAGTCCATGAGGTTGTCACATTCTTACTTTCCTTATCCTCAGTCAGAATGCTGCTTGCCCCCTGGTCTTATGCCCAATGGGGTTACCAAACAATATTTCCTTGTTTGAGGAAATCTCTTTTGACCGACAAAAAAGATGTGAGAGAAATCCAGTACCTTTCTTTGGCAACCTTCTGTCTTGGCAACTGGGCCACTTTGGCAAACTTCGCCTTGGCCACAACATCCCTTCCCACCCTCCTCAGAGATGAGTCACGTTCCCAGGCCCTCGGAAGCTCAGTGTCTAGAGACAAACTTCTTCCCACTGAGGCACCCAGATGGCTATTCCATGATCTTCCTTCATAAGCTCCTGTTTTCAATGTGTCCCCACCCTTCCTGAACTCTGAAACTGCCTATTTCCCAGCTTTCTCTGAGGATCTCCCCGTCTGGCTCACAACTCCTCTCCACCACTTCTTGTGACTAACCTGGGGGACGTTAGCATTCCCAGGGGCTCATCACTATTCTTGTGCTCTAACGACCTCTTTCTTTCACTTCAACTTGGAGACGAGGAGAAAACAGAAACACAGCCCTGGTAAGAAATAGCCATTGTCCCTAAAGAGCAGAAAACTTCTGGCAAATGCTGGAGTACTTCATTTTATCTGTTTATTTCCTCAAAATATTTCCAAAGTTTAGAAAAATGTTCTTCAGAAATATTATGAACCAAAGTGGACTTAGAATGCTGCAGTAACTACCAACTTAAAATGACAGTATTATTAGAAGACTGTAATTGTCCTTAGGAAAAAAATAACCCCGATCTAGTTCATCCATTTCTCAAAAAATAGTGACTGGACCACCGGTATCAAAGTTATCCAATTTTGTGTTCAAACAGATTCCTGCACCCCACCCAAAATGTGCTGAAATTAGAACCTCTGTGAAACCCACTTGGGAATTTTTTAACCATCTCCTGGGATGAGTTTTTTACATAGCAAAGTTCGAGCACCACTCGTGTGTATGTGATTCTTTTTAAATCCTGGTTGATCATAGGTGATGACAAAGCCTGCTCTCTTCCTTCCGTGACTTTGTTGAAAAGCTAAAGACTCTCAGCTCAGAAATGGGTCAGAGGGTGTTGGCACCCCCGTCCTCCGTGGGATTCTGACCCAGGCTGAAGCAGAAACTTGCCCTAAGATCTGCCCGCCGCAATAACTAGAGCTGAAGTGATGAAGTGAGTTATGGGACCAGCCCTGTGCACTGCCCAGACTTTTTGAAAGCATGCAGGATGAAAATGGGGAAATGGAAATTCTCCCCTTTTGAAACACAAAAGACAAATGTGTACTGAAGGCAACTTTGGCGACGCAACTTCATACTGAACTGAAGACAGTACGAGTTTCTCCAGTAAAAAATAGAAAAGCCATTTTCAAACTGACCTAAGATTATTGAAAATGGGAAGTATTTGCTATTTGGGTTATTAGTTTGAAAGCAAGGGCCCCAGGAAATATTTTGCAATTTAATTTAAATGGTGAGAATGTACATTTTTCTTGGACTTCATTAAAGCATTTGTCTCTCCTTGCCTTTCTGTTAGGTTCAACCACATGACATCACCAGCATTTGACCACTTCCAGGATAAGAACACACCCCGTTCATGGGGTCCCCCTAATAACTGCTCTGCTGCCTACCCACTTCTCACCATGTGCCCCACCTAGACTATTAGAAACCACCTCTGAAAAGGAACCCTACTCCTCACCACACTTTCCATTTTTCCTCTTTTTTCCTATTTTCCTTATTAAATTTTTAATTGGGAAACATAAAATTTACCATCTTTACCCTTTTTAAGTGGCACTAAGTGCATCTACTTTGTTACGCAGCAGCCACCACCATCCATCTCCACCTTTGTCATCTGGCACGTCTGCAACTCCATGCACCTGCTCAGTGCTAACTACCTTTTCCCGCCCCTGCCCCTGGTCACCCCCATTCTACTTTGCAGGTACCTTATGTAGGTGGAATCACACAGTATTTTTCCTTTTGTGATGGCTTTATTTCACTTAGCATGACGTCTTAAAGGTTCATCCAAGGTGCAGCTATGTCAAAATTTCCTTTTTTCCTATAGCTGAGCAATATTCTTTGGTATGTATATTTCCTCCCCTTACTCCACTCTACACACTTTTAAAATAAATTTCCTACAGCACCATTCTGCTCTCAGCTTCTCATTGCCTGGCTTCAAGGTCCTCAACAATATGACCCTTACCCAGCACCACCTAATGACTGCATCAAACCCATTATTATGCAGCCAAATTGAACTTTTGCCTTCTTTGAAGACATCCTTGCTTTACCCCTATTTTGTTCCTACTCTTTGCACTGGCTGAAGTGGCCGTTTTCTCCTCTCTCTTTAACAATTTCCTCATGCGGCCCCTCCAACAGGAAGCACCCCCCGTACCTGACCCCCAACCCCTGTCCCTTCCTCTCCCTGTGACGGGCCCTCACTCAGCCTGCCTCGCCCACTCTGCCTGAGGAATCTATTCTCTCCCCGGTGCCTCAACTCTGCCCAAACAGTTCCCAAATCTCCTTGTCCAACCCACATGTCTGTTGTAGACTTTGACTAAGATTTCCAACCTCCTGCTGGTCTCTTCACCTGTGTGTCCAGCTGGCATTTCCGACTCAACAGGACTAAAACTGAACACATCACCTACCCCACACCTGCTTTCTCTTTATTTGATGGCATCAGCATCCATCTACTCTGTCTCCCAGTCAAGAATTCAACCTGTGCTGAGCCCACAGCCATAAGAATTCCTGACAAGCTGTAGCCATTTCTGGTGTGGAGTTTGCAAAACAGGTGTCATTCGTGTTTCTTTGTTTCCCAGGCATTTCTTGCCTGTTGTGGTTTTGCCATGTTCCTTCACCTGTGTGACCTGCCAAGCCTCGGAACAGCCCTCCCTACAAAACTTAATGAGGCTCAACATGACTAATCCTTTGTCCTCTGATAACAGACAAATCCACAGCTCTCCACCAATGCGAGGCAGCTGACGAAGCCTATACAATAGGCCTTTACTTCTGATTTTCCATTCACTCACTAGCAAACATAACTACTAAATGGTTACCATACTACTACATTATCTGGATTTATTTAATCTGGGTATTTCAGAGTCCCTCCCCATTCAGTCTCACACATGGGCCTTTCCTAGGTGCTCTGGCTAGGGCTGCTTTGGGAAGAACATTGGCCCAACCAGTCCTGCAGTCATGAGGGTCTCTCCATCAGGCAGCGGCCCCTCTGCCAGTCAGTGGAACCAGTACGTGAAGCAATTTTGGCAGCAGCTGGCACAGATTCTCAGAAGCCAACATTTGGAAACAAGAGACGTAATAATAATCCTTAGTGAGCATTGTCATCCCCATTACTGAGGTTTACCCAGGGTTCATGAGTGGTTAGCAGAAGCTCAAGTGGGAGGTGAGTCACTGGAATACACAGTGTCTGGACAGTGACAAGTATAAGGGCTGTGGGTGGCTGGCTTCTCCTAACAGCATTTGAAACTTTGGAGAAAGAACCTGAAAAGCCAGGTAGTCTGCTGACCGACTCAGGGGGTCCTCTCAGTGCAGAGAGCCTTGGCAGCTTTGACGGAGATGCTCAGCCCATAAGTGGTAAGGCGGGTTGTGCTGGACAGCCAGGCCCAGGAGCAAACCGTAATGCTGGCGGAGCTGAGTACACGGCCTCAGTGGTTCCTCTACGCCGAGGTCAGGGCCCTGATTGAAGAGAGTGGGACACTGAGACCTGTGATGGGGGTTCTTCAGATGGGAGAGAATCTTATACATCCAGGCTAACAGAAGCAGACCCGTTTCCCTGGCCAGAGGACAATCCCACCTTCCGTGAAGATCACATAGCAACATATCTGAGGCAGGTATACACTGATGCTTGTTTTCCTCACGATCTTGCATCAGCACCCCTCACTACCTCCAAGTTGATGACCAGGACCAGCACAGCCCAGCAGCGGAGGTCCTGGAATAAAATACTTTGCATGTCAAAAATCATTGTAGAGCCTCAACACTATATATCAGCAGAAATCAGGGGAACACATGTAAGAATGAAATCTGAGAGTATTGAATAGGTGGGGGCCAGGTGAGATGTGAAGCTGGATGAGGCACAGTTTATTGAGGTACTTACCCATGCTGTTCTGGCAGGAAGCTAATCTTAACAGCAGGTTGCGGTGGCCCCTAGAGTTGGATATGACGATGGCCTGCATAAAATGAAGCAGCGAGGACAGAACTTTTTGCCACAATATTGAGGAAGAGGTCAGAAGTCTCCAGATGTGCAGATGTTAAAATTAAGTTAATATATAAAACCCTGGGACCGACCACTGGGCCAGGATAACCAGAACAGGTCACAGAACCCTCCCTTTCCTACATGGAATCACATCCCTATTCAGGGGCTACTGTAACCTGAACCAAGTGATAGCCAACCAACTGGTATCTTTGCTGCAACAAATTAACACCGTCTCTGACATCCAGTTTGTGGATTTTGATCTGGTGAAAAAATTCTTCAATGGAAAAGATCAAACACGAATCACTTTTGCACAGAAGACAGTGTTCACTGTCTCACTCCAGGGCTCTGCTGAGTCTGCTGCCTTCTGCCCTCCTGTGGCCCACAGGGACCTGGACTGCCTTGGTGTTCTGCAGGTCATCACGTTGGCTGACTACACCATAAAACAAGAAACAGCCAGCTCCCCTGATGTCCTAGGAAGCCAAGTACATGTAACAGAGTGGGAGATGCACCCCATGAAAATTCAGGAGCCAGCCCCATAGGTGACAGTCTTAGAGGTACAGCATTGTGGGAGATGGGGCAATTCCGCTATGCTAAAGGACAGCGGTGCCTTGCAGCTATGAGAGAGGCCTGGTTCTTGGAAGGCATCTGGGTCTGGAGGCAGCAAGTACCCTGCTTGGGAACACCAATCTGATGCCTGTTGGGAGCCACTCAGAGGACTGCCAGCTCAGCCGGGGCTCAGAAGCTGGGGCCTCCCAGTCGGAGTGTAAGCTGCCCTGGCTCTGGGGCACGTGACCCAGCAGGTCTGAGGGTGTCCAATGTGCCTGTGTGGGAGGAAGTTGCCATGCAGAATGTCTGGCAAGTCCCAGTAGAGAGCTGCAACACATCTTGGGTCTGGAGCAAAGCCTTGCCTTCAGCAGTGTAAGACTATTCCCCACTTGAAAAACAGTTATTGGCACCTAATAGCAGCTAAGGACACCAAGTGCCTTTATAACTGGAACATCCTGTCAAGAATGTTCAGATTATTATGATGATAATGGAGAATTCTCAGATCTACAAAGTTATAAGGTCAGATGTGCACAGCTGCAGTCCATGATTATATAATAGAAATGTATTGAGAATCAGGTGTGGCAGTTCTAGAAGGTGTGAGTAAATCACGTAAGTAAGTGTAAATCACATAAAGAAGGTGATGAATAAGGGGCCCTATTCCATGTCACCTGCCTCTATTGCAAGGATACCTCTCTCCATCGGCTCACAGCTATGGTCTAAAGGGAGTTCCCTCTGGCCAATTGAAGAAGGAGGAAATAAGCTGAGCCCGGTTCACAAGTGGGTGAATGTGAAATGTGGTTTTAGACAAGAATGACAGTGGCCCCCTTATAGCCCCTCAGGGTGGTTCTAAAAGACAGTGGTTAAGGGAGTTCTCCATGGATGGAAAGCAAAGCTGCAGGAAAATGTGGCTGGCCATCCACTTTATACGGAAGCAGCAGCAGCCTGAGAGGTAGAGAAATGTAGGAGCCCCCAGGGAGGGACTGATGGCTTCGCTTTGTTCAAGGAAAGCCTGGAGAAAATGAGATCAAGAGAGAACAGAAAATGAGCTCCATGGTGAAGGCATGTGGGTGAAGCATGTGGGTGGGCCATGGGGGTGGGCACAGGCAGCAGGCACACCTCCATCCCAGGAGCATCCACCACAGGGACGCCCCCCGCCACCACAGGGATGCCCCCTGCCATCGCATGGACAGGATCCTGGCAGCCTGCCTTGGGGCCCTGCGCCTCAGGGCTGGTGCAGAGGGCCCGTGAGCCAAGTGACCGTGGCAGCAGGGATGCGGGCAGTGCACCGGTCCAAGAGTGTGACTCCCTGCTACCGAAACAGATCTAGCTACTTCAGCCTCTGAATGTCCTGTGCGTTTGCAGCGGAGCCCAGACATTTGCTTGGCATCAGTTGATTGCGTTGGACCTCCTCCCCTCTGGAGAGAGCAGCAATTTGTCCTACTGGAATTTATAGCCACTCCAAAGGTAGGTTTTTCTCTAGTGCCATGAGCAGCGTCACCATCCAGGACAGCCCAAAAGACTGATCTACCAACATGTGTCCCACCCAGTCAAGGGACTCATTTTATGGCAAATGAGTTGTGACAACGATGGAATCTGCTAGACTGACCATGTGTGGCTTTACTCAGAAGTGGGTGATAAAAGATGGGATGATCTATTAGACACCCAGCTAAGGCACCAGCTTGAAAACGACAACTTCCTGGGTGGTGGCCCTGACCTTCAGGATATGGCATGCACCCTGGATGACAGTCTGTGTCCCAACACCTGGACTTTGGGGCTTTGGGTGAAAGTGGGATCACTCCCTCCTCAACCCAGCTCCTACTGCTAATATGACACTGTCTCTTCCATCCCTGCTGCACAGCCAGCCTCCTGGTGACGGGCTGGCTGCACAGGACCACTGCCATCTTCTCACCAGTACTCCCGCTCATCCACTATTGAACTTCTTAAGCTGGATCTGACTTTATATTCCGTCCACACTGATCCCACGCCCTAGGATCCATTCCCACACACATTCCCAGTTGTCCAGGGTTATAAGTTGGGCAGATCTTCTCAGACAGGGATATAAGGGCTATATCTACTGGAAGAGTTGTGCCAGGAGAATTTAAGGATTCAGTATTCCCAGTGTCAAGGGAACATGCCCATATTTTTTCACCCCAATTTTTAGGATCCATCTCATCTACAGTCAGTGCCTTACTTACCATAAGCAATCCAGTGAAGCTGGGGATTCACTTTAGATTATAACCCAGCTACCTACAGGATTA
Source organism: Manis javanica (assembly GCF_040802235.1). NCBI lineage: Eukaryota > Metazoa > Chordata > Mammalia > Pholidota > Manidae > Manis > Manis javanica. The sequence continues at coordinate 63,398,462 of NC_133164.1, read as the reverse complement.
GAATTTGAGTTTGATTTTCAGGAATCACAGCCCTGCAGCTACAAAATATAAGGGTTTGACTGGGGAGCAGCGGCACTCAAAGAGATTTTTAGGTCCCTTATGTAGATCTTGTGCTAGAAACGTAAAGCATTGAAGTCATGTCCTTTCCCCAAGTTCTCCAACATACTTAGAAGCAACCAAACAATCCTATTATACTCCTCATTTCCAGTAATATGGCAGCAAATACTTGATCACCTAAAGAAGGTATTGCCATAGAAGGTATTACAGATGAGTATAAGCTGTAATGACTGCCTATTACAGATTAAATAGGCATTGGATGTGTCTAATTAAATGTTTGCCACTGAATGTGGAGAACTACCAGTGTCTCTCTTATCACTGTAAATAGTGTCATTAATGCTTTTAAATCTAAATGGTTAAGAGATCCGATTTCAGATAGGGCAGAATCAACTCAGAGAACCCCTCCATAAGGTTCAGTTTTTATTCCTCTATACCAAATTTTGTACCAGCCAGAGTTCGATCAACAAACAGACCACTGGGATTGATATACAATACAATAAGGGATCTATTGTAGGAATTTGACCTTATACCATTGTGGGAACTGGTTAAACAGTCTATGTATAGCTGTTGCTTTTGTGTGTGGAATAGTCCTGAAGTGAGCAGAGTAGGCAGTCAGGGAGGAAAGGCAGATGTCAGCGGAGCACAGCAGGGACAAAGTGTAACTCTCACAGCCCCCAAATCTCCAACTTGGCTGATATGCTTCATCAGAGAGCAAACTCTACACTTGACCCAGGGACAGAGAAGATGACAGGCAAACCTAGACATCTAGTCTGTCCTATTACTTCTAACTCAGACTAAACTCAAGTCATCTTAGAATAGGTAACAAACAACCTATCTTTCATTTTTCGTAAGCTTATTTGAAAACCTTTCATATTCCCTGTAATGGCAAGCTGAAATTGAATTTATGATGCTCTTTCCAAAAATTAATCATCCATTTTTTTCTGACTAATTGGTGGCACAAACTCAAAGAAAATAAAGTTATTTGACTCTCTTTAGTGTAATTTATATTATTCTAGCTTTGTTTGTGCTGATTTATTTTTTATATTTTTCCCATTATATTTAATGTAATTTTAAAATATTTATTTAGTTCTTCCTTTGTACATGCAAACTCTGTAGGAAATGGGCATATGAATAAGATTATGTACCAAAAATCATATAATTCAGAAGAGAAAATGCAAATTTTAGAACACTCAAGACATGATAAATTTCATACAACAACATTAAAGAACATTTTATGATAATTTGAAGGAATGAGAAATTACATCTGTAAGTAGAGAAACTCGGGAATAATATATTAAGGAAATGGCATTCAAGCTGAATTAGAAAGCTTGAATTGGGTCCATACTAAAGAAGAGGAAAAAGAAGAGAAGATCTTTCAAGGCAGAGAACAAACAGTATAGGTGATAGTGTGTCTAAAAGAAAGCACAGGTTTCTGACCATGGGGGTGCTCCAGATGAGCTGGAGTGTGAGTGGGATTTAGAGGAGAAGAAAAGAAGGTTGCAGGACTAATTAGGGAGGTATCACTGGGCTTAGGAGTGGGCGCTTTATTCAGTGGGTGGTACAGAGGCAGTGGAGTTCTTGAATGGGAAAATGACAGATTCCAAGCCATGCTCCAGGATACGTCGGTGGCGCTTATATGTAGAGAAGAAACACAATGAATTAGAAAGAGCTCCAGACTGGGAGTTGAGGTACTTGCTTAAATCTAACTTGTGTCTAATTTGGGGCATTTTCCCCACTGAACTTCAGATTTCTTCTATGAAAAAATCAAAAAAGAGGATTTAGCTACCCCTAAATTTAAGCTCTAAAAAAAAAAGAAAGACCAATAGTAAGAGGCTTTGGAAAAAGGAAATCTTAAAATAGATGTCTGTGGTTTTCTTTATTGTAAAGAAATTAAAGATGTGATTAAAAGATAACATTCCTTTCTGATATTCTGTAATCACAGAGGATGTCTTTTACCAAAGAGCAGTCCAAAGGACTTAATCTCACACGAGCTCTATAAATATGTTGGCGATTAGTGTTGATCAAAACAATGCTTCCTTTTATCGATATATATTCTAAAACAAGTAGCAAGTACTTTCTGGAGTTAACAAAGAACCAAAATGATAGGTAGACAGGCACATCTCAGGAAGAGAAACTAAGACAGCTCCCCATTCTCCAGGGAAAAGCACAAAAGCCACTGCACAGTGCCTGCTGCCCCCTGTCCCCCAGAGCAGCACGGAAAGGCAGTGAGCAGGCAGCAGGCCTCCACGAGAGTGAGGAAGACCCAGCCTGTGCACCAGTAACCAGACACTATGACATGTTAACAACCATCTCAGAAGATGCCAGAACAGATATCAACAGCCAGAAATCACAGTAGAGCTGGAGAGAGCTCAGGTATTGTAATAGCCTTTTCACATAATTGTGGATATTCTTTAATACCATGCAAAAACTCAACAATGAATAGCTTCTTAAATATTAATACAATATGGAATCCGAAACCATATAAATAAACATTCTTACTGTGTTCCATTAGATTCATTCATTCACCTTGAACTCTGAGTGGATCTTTAACCCATGCATGATTTCAAAAATTATGCATTGATATTTGGAGAATATTAATTCACTGAGTTATACAGATTTTCCAAATGCTGACATATTTTATTACACAGTGTCAAAAATCCTATCTGTTACCATCATCACAATTCTCATCAGAAAAATCTTCAAATATCAGTAAGCTGTCAAGTTCACAGTAGTAAATACAGTTTCCCAAACTTATACTTTTTGGTTGAAAGCTCAAATGTTACTGCGACAAGTACTTTCTGTTGTTTTCCTCGAAATGACGGCTCACTTCATTCACTTTTGAAAAGACGTCCAACAAAAATGTGGGCCTGACTAATCGTAGTTTATCTATCAAAGTTTACCAGTTAGTTGTTCTTTCAAGTAAAAATAGTGTTTCATGAAAAAAAGTACTAATTCAACTCAAGTCAGAGACTTGCATAAATGATTTTCCTCAAAACCACTGCCATGTGTTAATATGAGTCAGAAGCTCTTTGTTTGTACTTCCCAGTTAACCACACAGAATATTAAAAAGATGTGAAATCAAAAGTCAAGTTTTAATGTAATTGGGTTTTTTGCTTTATCTCTTGGTGGTGGAATTTTGGATGGTTTCTATTACCTTTTCAGGCTAATCTGAATGTTGTTCATTTTTTATAATAATTTATCATTATTTCAATAATCAGAAAATATGTGGTAATGTCATAGAATCTGAAAAAATGTTCACATTTCTGAGCCTGGAGGAAAAATGCCCCTTCTTCTGCCCCTGCTTTACCCCCTCATCTTCCTCTCCAGCCCCTGAGCTCCACCACCAAGTGATTTCCTGTGCTCCACGGACCAAGGTTGCTCAGGGTTTTGAAAAATTCTGGCAAGACATGCATACTTAAGTGTAGAAACAGATTCCTATAGCAAAGGACATGTCAAAGCTCATACCCCATGTGTATTAGCCCCAAAATATCTCTACATAAGAAGGGTTCCATCAGCACTTTCAAAAGCTCGCTTGATAAGCTAATATTTGAAACAATAAAATTACAGCATTAAAAAAAAATGTTTCGCAGCTTCTCAGAGCTGTGCTGTTTAACACAGAGGCCAATCAGCCACATGTTGGTTGTTGAGAACTGAGAAATTGAATTTTCTATTTTATTTTAATTAGTTTAAAATTAAAAATTGTTACTGAATTCAGTTATTAGAAATTTTTAAGGATGTTTATAAATCTACTCTTACAACTGTTTCATGACATCTGAACATCAATCAAGTATCTCCAATGAAAACAACATCCAATGGAGATGGTAACTACATAATACTTACAAATTCAAACACTTAGTAAGAAAAAATTGTGAAGTGTTGTATTACTAATCTTTTATACTGATTTCCTATTGAAGCGATAATATTGGCTTAAATGAAATACAGTATTATAACTAGTATAATGTTTGTTTTTACTTTTTTTAATGTCATTGCTAGAAAGTTCTACTTATAGATTTGGCTCATGGTTCACAGCATATTTCTTTTGGACAGCGTCAACTTTGAGCTTGCTCTGTTAGAATTAGACCTAAAATAATTTTATTTGCCATACTGAGTATTTTTTCTACTTTTGACTGTTACCATAAGCCTACTTAAAATCCTTCCAAGTCACAACTGGAAATAGGATTATTCTTTTTCTGGAAGAGTGTCTTTCAGAAATATTATAATCTCCAAGCCACCTAACCACCTAACCTACTTATAGTGTGTGAAAAGATTAAATACTTGTAATGAGTATGTGCTTATGAGGGGTATCATTAGGTTATTATAAAGTCATTGCTATTATATCTTTCTAAACCTAGAAAGTTCTGTCTTCTTTCAGAAGAAAGCTAGTGGAAAATGGCTCCAGACACTGCGTACTTTTGTATGAAAGTTAACAGTACTTTTATTTTCTATCTGCCATTATATCTTGAACCCCTTTGTCTTGGCTTTGTGGCAAAGGACTGAACAATTGAAATTTCCCAGAAGTCCTTTTTAACTTCTAACAAAGCCCTAGCAAGTGCTTCTTTCTGTCCTTTATTCACAGCAATGGTTTTTTGCTTTTAATGAAAAAGTAAAACTGGGAATCGTTTCCAAAGCTTTCAGAACTTTTTCTATTGGAATGCAAACACTCCTCTGGCACCTCGGAAAATTCTGAGAAATTGTTGGGTTTTGGCGACACTTCCAGAAAACCTGGCCTTCTTTTCTTGTTCATGGCTGGTTTGAGTTCTTCTCCGTCCAAGTACATTCAAGTAAAGTCAGCAGTTAACTGTCTCTTGGAGGGCAAACCTCCAACTTGAACACAGGACAAAAGAGCAACTTTTTCATTCCAAATCTGGGATTATAACCAGTAAACCTCAGGACCCCGCCTTGTCACTTCTCCTCTCCAAATGTGACTTGGTTTCCTAAAAACACCCTTGCTTCTCTTTAACCCTGTCCATGAACTCCCTGTAGGCAGCTTTTGTGCGACTAAGCATATAACCCAAACTAAGATCACTTGTATGTTGTAAAGATAATGACAGACATTTTCTTGGATTCTCTAATGCAACCATCCTAACTGGTCTAAAAATTGTCCATCCACAATTTTTATTATGCCACTCAGCCCAGATTTTCTATTCCAAAGTATCAGCATAAAATGAAGCCACTGATAATTTTCTGTCTTCATTTCCTCCATAAGCTAAGTAGCCTGAATGGGAAAACCAAGAAAGCAATTGCCAAGTGTTCAATTAACACATTACCAGATTCTAATCTTAGAATCAACTCAGATATGTCCCCCTTATTTATTATCTATAAAATACAACTTGGCTTTTATTTTGCCATCTTATAATAGTAATTTAAAAGATGATGTGTTATTCACTGTTTCACCTGTATTTATCTCATCTCATCAGCCAGAATAATGACTGATTTTTCTTTTATGGCTTGTAGATTTAGTTCAGTGGGTATGTCTTCAATGATTGTGGTTTGAGAAAGTACCTGCTAACAGCTCCTAGCATGCTGCAGGAACAAACCAGGTAAATTCACACTCAAGCAGAAGATAAGATCTCATCCGTGGAGCTAAAAGTGGCTAATGCCTGTGGAAGCAGAGCAAGAAAAAACTAAGAAGGAATAAGTTCTCTGCCATTGATTTGTGTAATCTTTTGATCTAATAAATCATCTTTAATCTCCATACTCAGCAAGTATCAGATACTTAAACGTAATGAAACCCAAATTAAATTTTTATGAAAAATTTTAGTTTAAAGTTATAGTTAAAAACACAACCATCTCATTTATCTATAAATCTCTCTGGGACATCTTCTGAAAAGTGAAGCAATTGAACTAGATTATATTTAAATTGCAGTGATTCTATAAATCTGAGTCATAAACCTTTATGTACTATAGTCCTGAATAAAGCTTTTCAAGGCTATGGCCCAAAATAAAGTCAAAAGGTCAGTATGAATTTTTAACAACAAAATTGGCATATACATGCAATAGTAGTTTTCTTGAAGATGCAACATTTAAGAAACCAAATGGCAGAAAATATCAAAATACAAAACTTTTAGCTATTAATCTATCTCTACAGTTCACACTCAGATACTATAAGGGCCTGGTCATAGTGCCAGGTCCAAGGATACATTCAAGAAATTTTTCTTAAAGGTTGTGTGAGTATTCTGGGGTGCTCTGGAGACCTGCCGACCAGTCGGCTCCTCTTCAGGAAAGCATGCGAACAGGAGACAGTGAGCCCCACCGGCCTTGTTCTGTGGTCAGGGGAGGACCCTCCTTCCAACGACCCATCCCACCAACTCTCCATTCCATGCCATGGCTGGCCAAGAAATACTTTTCTGAGCATTTCCATATACCTTTGTAGGCTCAGGAAGATGACTTATTCAGGGTTTGAACTTGACGTTGTAACTACAGTTCTAATATTAACAGCCAAGTTCCAAAACACTGATTGTAAATGGTTATAATTTAAGAACCCATTAAAACCATCATTTGGAAGGCAAAACTTGTTGTTTGGAAACAAGCCAAATAGCACAATGGATTTCCCTTTTATTTCATGCACACACACACACACACACTCTTTCCCTTTTAAGCTACTCTTCCAGACAGAGGACTGGGGAGATGAGTATAGGCTATCAATAATCTATGCTGTGTTCTGAGAAATGTGGTGAACTTAGTATCACTAGGAGAAAAAACGTGATTGTTCTACAGTTAAGAGATGGCTGATGGAGGTATAATGTAAGAGTTAGAAAATGATTTAAACTGAGAAATGAGATTTTGAGTAGGTGACCTACACATGTAGAAAATGAGCATTCTTTAAAAGCTATTTGCTCACCCTTACCCTCTCCCAGGCAGCCAGCTTGACAAAGGGGTGGGTACCATCAGGTCAGCACCATTTATGGGAAAGAGTCGCCTCGGTGAAGCCATAGTGTTGCTCAGTTTTTATCACTGTGCCGCACTTCACCTCCTAGAAAGCCATGTCGGGGTCTGCACAGAACAGAACAGAGGGTCACGGGATCTGGGGCAGAAGAGGCAGAGAGAGCTGGCCAGGCAGCAAACTGTGGCACATCAGCTCTTCTGTTGCAAAGCAAACAGGACGATGTACCAGTGTGCAAAGAAATGAAATGAAAGATTGCATTCCAAGGCCTCAGAATTGAGGCATTAGAAAAAATTGATTTCAGTAATTGAAAGTGAGTTTTGCTGTGCATGAACAATCAGCTTCGCAGAAGTCTCTGCCTACATGACCCACTGACTTCCAGCAGATCTGAATTAAGATTGTTCTATCCCCACAAATAAGCAAGCAAGCCAGGTGGGCTAAAGTCTGTGTCTCTTTTTCCAGAAGCCTCTAAACATTAAGTCTAAGAATTAGTTATTACAAATACCAGCTAAGATCTTCTGGATATGATAGCAAATTTCCTCCCTAATATGGGCATGTTACCAAATCTTAACCAAGTGGAAGATGAACCCAATCTGGATTGACTTTTTTGCACCTGATAAAGGAAACACTGTCACACACAGTCACAACACTCAGCCACAGCACAGGGAGCCAAATTATTTTGTTTGAAAATCTATCTCCTCAATTCTAAGTAATGAGATTAAATTCTCATTTTTTTTTCCTTCTATCAGTAGAAGCCTAAATCAAAACAAAACAAAACAAAACAAAATACCTAGTTTCATTTCAACCCTCTAAAGGTGGGAAGAGATTTGGAAGGATCATCTTGCTTATAAACCTTATAAACAAGGCCATCTACAATATTCCAAAATGGCCAAAATAATATTTCCAATTTTTTAATTACCTTCAGAGATGATTGCACTATTCTGTCTCAGGTGTTCATCCAGGAATTGTCAAATCTTTGAATACCCCAACTGAAATTCCATCCGTCTCCGGTGTAAGTTAAAGCAACTAAACACACATTTCTGGAACATACATCACGTCCTGGAATCACTCCACCCTTCCATCTTCTCTAGCCTGCCAGCTCTGCTGTGCTCAGAGGACTCCTGCCCAGCCCAGAGATGATGAATTTAAAGACCTAAGAACAGAAAAGGCCATATAGGAAGAGTTTAAAAAACAAGTTAGTGATAACGAGGATGACAATCCACCCAGTGGCGTGGCCAGCCGATTCCACACCGCTCCCACCAAACACTGGATTTTTTTAAGTGATCCCTGTGCCAAGATTCACTTAACACACCCCCTGCCCATTCATTTCCCCCTTGACCACAGAGCACTGCTAAAGAAAATCAGAGAATTTGCTGATCTCTGAACAAAGTCATGCTACCTTCGAATGTTCCCCGAGCTGACAGAAACCTTACTTATCTCGCGCGCCTCCCCAGGCACACTCCTTAAACAAATTACTCCAAGTCTTCTCTATCCTAAATCTTTTCCACCTGAAGTCTCTTCTCCCTGATGCCATCAGAAATCGATCTTCTTGCTATTTTATGTATACCAATGCCTCACATAATACCTGAAAGATAGAGTTTGTCCAAAACATATGTATCTGGTTGAAATAAAAAGCAGCAATACTCAGTGTAGCTTCTATACAGACCTCCATTTCATTTTTTCTAAAGAACTAGAGAAAATCTTAGCCAAACACAGGTAAGGAAAGATTTTCTGTGTTTATCACATTTGGGCCCCTTTTTGTCATGGTGCTTCCACTACTTTCGTCGCTCCTCTGTACCCCCCATCACCCTGTTCCCATCAGGCTGTGTACCAGAGCTGTCACCGATAACTGTCTTCAGTACTAATGGCACACTGTGCTCCCTCTCTCCATCTGCAGTTGTTCAGGTTTCCCACTCTTTCAGAGTCTTCTTCACAATACCTGGAGAGCTCGGGCCAATCCTCTTCCTACCAGGAACTTACAAATGTGCACAAATGAGGGACCTTGCAGTACACATTCCCTCACAACTGTCGCTCCTGTTTCCTGGGAATTGCTTCTCTCTTTTGCTCAGGTCTCTGTTTCTAAGATCATCAAGTCCTCTCCTGAGGTGTGCATGACTGGGTCCCCCTTCTCTTCCCAGTCACAGCTCCACACTGCACCGTGAGAAGACTTGCATGCAAGAGTGTGGGCATCCCGGACCAAGCTCCATATATATGCACCTGTTCACAGCTTTTGCTGGCCTCCCCTGAGACTTGCACACATCACCAGTGTGGTCCAGGTGGGGAGAGATATGCAAAAGAAGATGCTGGCCCAGCCTAGGGTAGAAGCCCCATTATGGGGCATGTGATCTAGAAGGGCTCTGATGATCCAAGAGGAAGACCGTGCAGAGCTGGGGCAGAGCCTTCCAAGGCAGGGCCCCACTGCTCAGGTCTGATCTGAACAGTGGGCACAGACGAACAGCAGAGCCCAAGCCTTTCCCTTGGAAATGCAAATTCTTTATTCCAAAGTAATTAATTCTGTAATGATTTATGTACTGTTCTAGCAAATATTTCTTGATCCATATAGCCTGAAGGGCTAACCATTTTTTTTACCACCTTCAACTGAGAGACACACAAACCTTCATTTTCCTTCCTTTTTCAACCTGATATAAGGCATTTCCTCCTGTATCCTCTCTTCCTTTCCTCTTTTCTTAAAAAGGAGAAAGTCCTCATGGAGGCACATGTACATGAGAAGAGAGGGGCAGAGTAGATGAATGGATACCACCCACACTGGCTCCTTAGAGGTGGTGCTCACGCGATGAGGCCACGGTGCTGCCCCCGGCAGCAGGCCTGCAGATCAAGGGGCAGCTGGGAGTGAGAACATTCAGGTAAGAGGTAAGGTGAAACCGTGGATGAGACTTGGCAACTTTAAAAGGTCCAGTGAATTTCTTTAGATATAGATTTTTTTCAGATTGTACGAAAGTGAGAAAAGGAGCTACAGAAGTTGAAGAGCAGGATGTATGATGATTCAGGAAAGAAGCAAGAGAAAGTTTCATCTGAATGTTACAAGAGTCATCCAAGGGATTTCCTAAACTACTTGATGGCTGAGAGTCAGTCACATTTTTTGTGGTCACGAATTGTGACCATTTCTGCTCCTTTCTTAGAAAATGTTCTGCTTCCAAGCAGTATTCTGAAAGCGTTTTCTTAAGCTGCCTAGTTTCTGGCTGCTCTTCCTGTCATTGCCCCCCTGTGCACAGAATTTTAAACATCTTGTTCTTTCCTTAACACTGGGACTATCTTTGTTAGTCTATGAAAAACATGAAGTTCTGAGCCTTTCTGAATGATAACAGGTGATAATGTTCACCAACCCTTACACATTCAGCTCTTCATATGTTCAAATTCAATCCAAATTTTGAAACAATTACTACTGCAGACTATATTTAGATTATTGACCAGTTCAGTCATTTTGGTTCAGTCCATTAGATACCAAGTTCTTGCTTCCCAGAGAACTGATTTTCCATTGTGGACGTCCAAAATGGCCTTTAAAACACCCAACCAAATGCTGAACTGCCATAGTAGCTGGGTGAGTGATAAGGGGTAAGAAAAGTATCCAGTCATCCAGCCACATTTCTGCTTTTTTGTACCAGCTACAGATGAAATACAGTCACTCAATAAAGTCCTTCTGTTTCTCTTTCCCTCCCTCCCTCTCTCTCTCTCCATTTGCCTAGAGAGGGGAACCCTAAACCCTCTGGAGCCCGGCCAGCAACGCCAAAAGAATCCCTTGACTATTTTCCCAGGGAATTCCTGCCTTAAATGTCAGCAGAGCACAACTCCCCAGCCAAAGCAGAGTCAGTCTGGCCCCGAACCAACGGAAGCCCTGGGTCCGTGCGGCGTCGGGGCAGGCGCACAGGCTTACCTGTGAAAGGTTCCAAGGCCGTGGAAAGACCCAGTTTTCTCACTCACCTCTCTCTCTGAGGCACAGCAGACTAAGTCAAACATTTTGGTTCCTTGCTGTTTTTTGATTTTCTCTTTTGGTGGTGAGCTCTGCTGCTGGAAACCACTCGGACCTGAAACCGAAAAGTAACACCACTGTCCCCAGGGAGCAGAGCCCCATAACAGCCCCTTGCGGTGGTGGCCGGGGCCCCACTGCTGCCGCTGTTGTGCTGTTCATTTGTTTGTTTTTAATGAACGCGTTGATACAGAGGGCTCTAGGGGATATTCGTGATGCTGAGATTCACGAAAAGACAGGCAAGATTTACGAGTTGCAATTGAAACTGCCCCAGCCAGCCTGGAGACGCTTCCCATCTGGTACTGAGGCACTACTGGCACTGATAGCACTCCAATCTCCAAACATACAGAGAAATATGAAGGAGGGCAGGGATGAGAGAAGAAGTCCACAGCTGCCTAAGACATACCAGCACTGAACGAAAACTGGTGAAGTAGGCTAAACGTTCAGAAGCCAAGTGTATCCACCAGCTAGTGTTTGCTGAGTCCTTCTAGAATTTTCATTTTCCCTCCTTTCATTTTTCCACGTGTTACTGACCTACAAGTTCACAAGGCCATTCAACGAAAAATTCACAAGTTTGCCAGACATGTAACATCAATTTTAAATCAGTGTGCCATGTCATGCTCCTCCCTCTAAAGATCGTAAAGATCAGAGCACTATACAGTAAGAAAGCCAAGAAGTTTTAATCAGTAAATTATTACTCCATTTTTAAATGGATTAGATCCTTTTAAAGTTACCAATGGGGGGAAAGAATTAGATTCCAAATCTCACTGGGCTGGAGGCCCAGGGCAGTTCAAAATGGATCAACTTAGACACTATTGCTTATATGGCCAGAGCTGCCCACCTCAGAGTGTCCCAGCCACAGGGCACCATACTGCTTTCCTCCATCATGACCCTGCCTGCAGCCCCACAGACAATCCCCTTGGAAATTTCTGCCCCTGGTCCAGAGAAATGTGAGGCCAGTAGCTGATGACTGTATGAGGCCAAGTTGTTGCAGGAGGTTCAATAACACCATCTCAAGTATAAACACATAGTAACACCTAATGAAAAAACTCCCTCCAATAGCAGAAGGGTTAATCCCAGATCAGTTGCAAGCCCCTCACTGAGAATACTAGTAAGTGCATGAGTTGGTGCCAATTAGGGTCAACCTTCCCTTGATGGGAACAGTCATCCCTTAGGAACTGGACTGTCAACACATTCCACCAGGGCAGTGCCCAGCCAGCCAGAAGAAAGGAAAGGGGCTGAGAAACCATGGTAACCGAGTTAGGTTGGCACTTTGTAAAACGGTGTCGGGAACTGCCAAGGCCAGGGAGTGAATGCTAATGAGCCTAGGGCAACTTGCAAAGAGTGGACCTGAAAAATGCCCCCCAAGTGCCCGGTAGCCCTAGGGAGTGACACTCTCCGGGTGCCCTGGTGATACGACCACAGGCTTCATTCGCAAGGAAGAACTTGAACACTGCAGGGCTGTCCTTCGGGTTCAGAGACCTCAATGTGTTAAGGTCAGAGCCATTACATTTAGCACTTCTGCCTGGAAAATCAAAGTTTTCCAATTTTAAAAAATGTTTTGTATCTTTTTAAAATCTTATTCTAAAATCTGAATGGTAAACAGCTTTCAGAGTCCTCATGAAATCTGTTAAGTGCTCTTTCTGGATTCCCAATAATCCCCCTTCCCCCTCTCATCAGGCTTTATTCTTACCTTCAAGGAGCGTATTTTAAGAAGGCTGACTTCCCTGATGGACAATCATCAGTGTGCAACCAATCTTTTTTGTTTTATTAAGGTATCATTGATATACACTTTTATGAAGGTTGTACATGAAAAACATTGTGGTTACTACACTCACCCATATTTATCAAGTGACCCCCTCACCCCTCTGCAGTCACTGTCCCTCAGTGTAGTAAGATGCCAGTCACTACTTGTCTTCTCTGTGCTACATTGTCTTTCCCGAGTGCAACCACATTCTTAAGGATATAAATTTAATCTTTGTTATCTGCAAATGCTTGAAAGCACTGCCCTGAAATTCACACTCAAAATTTCACTTCCTTTCTAATGAGAGCCTTTCACCCCTTCCTATCTCAGGTTAACCACAGGGAGGAGAAAACAAAAAATTGTAATTGTGATGTGGAAGTGTAACAGCTTTTGTTCCTTTCTCTTCTGCATTACTTCTTGCCACACCTCATTCTGAAAAACACTGATGTGATGTGAGATGAGATAGTAGGTGAGAAGGGAGGGATGGGAGGACCCCACAGGTAAACATAAGTTATTACCACACTTCTGGCTGTTGGGTTGAGCAGTGGGTTCACGGATAGTCGTTATACTACTAAAAAATAATTATTTAAAATAAAAGAGGGCCAGATATGCACCAATGATGACAGAGTGTCATAAACCAAAGATTATAATTGCTCCAGTCTATGTACTTGCATTAGTCCATTTAAAGGAAAAAATGAATAGGATGGTGCTGGTGCAGGCAGCTAATCTCGGGCCTCCCTGGACTCACACGGCCCTCAGTCAGGAGGCCTTCACAGGCACATAGCCTGTGTGGCCACACAGCACCCTGGTTTAGAAGGACCCTACTATTTGTTTAATGTCCTGTTTAAAGTCACAAACTGGGAATTCTGAGTAATTTGGGGGTAAGGAGTCCTGCCTTCCTTTTGCACTGGGCCTCACGAACGGTGTAGTCAGTCTGGTCTCTAGGTTTCTACATAATGGACCTACACTTCCCAATAATTTTGTCCCAACCCAACATCTGTAATCCTGTTTGCTACTTCTTACCCAACCATTGTTTTAATGTAACAGTCAGGTGAGCACCCTGAAGTAGTCTTATTTCTGTCATTCTTATTTCCTTATTTCCTATTAACCAAATGAATGCTGCCCAGGCTACACATGGCCCTGCAGTTGTGTTGTGCGTGAAACGTTGCTTCTCAGATCAAAAACTTCAAACTGAACCCACTGGGTGCTGGGCCACTCAAAGACAGGTGCACCGCAGCCTGGACCTTACTTCATCTCATCCGCAGAGTAACACAAGTCCGTTTACTATTAGCTGCCCAATTTCAACTTCAGCATGCAACAGGACAAGACAAATTCTCAGCAGTTCTTTGTGGTAGGAAGAACTCAAGAGATTTGGGGAATTCCTCACTCTCAAAGATTACCAACTAAACAAACATAATGGAAGCAAACAGTATGTGTTTCTCAAATGCCCTGTGTCTACAGTGATCAGGTAGAGAAAAGTTATTTCAAGTCCAAATATAACTTGGTGATTGCCACATGGTGCAGAATCTTTCCACCCCTAGACTCCAAAAACCCAATCAGACGAGTGGCAGTAATCTGACTCCCAGCGAGCGCACGGGGAGGTGCAGGCAGGCGATGCAAGCTGCACTCTGGCCAGGAAAGGCATGAGTGACAGACCTGCAGCAAGGCGGTGGGGGTAAGTCCTTCTTTGCCTTAAGGGAACAAAGCAAGGGCTAAAAGATGAAACTCTACTTCTCCTATTATAGATATTTTGTGCCTTCTCTGATTCTAGAAGAAAACTAGAGGGCAGGTAGGGATTCCTTCTGATCTGGAAACAAGGCATATTCATCAGAGGGGTACAGAGAAGGTAGAAGAGAAGGGATGCTTTGTAGCAAAATCCTCCATATATGGGAGACCTATGAAAACACAGCAAACTACCCATTGGAGGGACATGTAATCATAATATGTTTTCATCAGAAAAGTTACTCACCTAAGGGCTCAGCTGTCCAGAAGTGGATCAGGCTGGCTGTTCAGCTAGAAGTAATGTGTCCGGCTCAGTACCATCTGGACACATCAACAAGCCCCCTTTGTTCTGGGGTGAAAGAAGTAAAACAAATGGAGTTGATCCGTTTCCAGTGAGTGTGAACCCAAAAGAGAACACTGATGATCTTAACAGGGGGCTCTGAGAGCCGCTGCAGGGGGAGCACTGGTGAGGTCGGGGGTGTGGCTGTGCTGCAGGGAACTGGGGTGCCCTGCGGCTGAGGCTGGTGGCTCTGCCCGGGAGGAAGATCAGATTTTGTGTTGTCATGAAAGCTAACCGCACCCTTAAGGACTGTATTTCTCTATCTGGGCTTTT
Source organism: Manis javanica (assembly GCF_040802235.1). Lineage (NCBI taxonomy): Eukaryota > Metazoa > Chordata > Mammalia > Pholidota > Manidae > Manis > Manis javanica. Next base: position 63,383,458 of record NC_133164.1, on the reverse strand, counting down.
TTGTTGCTATTTGGATTGTTGTCTTAATTTCTCAGGCTGATGATAATTTAAAGCTGAAAGAGCAACTGAGTTTCTTAAGTGAGTCTCTGGAGAGGTAGACAGACCCCTGAGAGGAGCAGGGAGTGAGAACTGGGGAGCTGGGGAAGTGAGCGGGGAAGAGGTGTCCGGAGACGCCCGCTGCCCGGCCCTCCTTCCCCGGGGTCCTCCGTGTGCTGAAGAGCATCTGCCGCTTCCTGCCCACTTGGCTTCCTTAGCTTCCTGCTTTGTCCGCCTCCTTTTCCCCACTACATCCAGCCACAGACGACCAGCACCTGTGATAGCACCTCGCCCTTTGCCATCCTGGCTATAGACGTGCGCTGCTGGGGAGGGAGTTCAGCAAACACCCGTCTGGCTTCTTTTTCAATCTGTGAGCTCTCTGAGCTTCTCCCACTTTGAGATACTTTAATGACTCTCCCAGGACACCCTCCCTGCCCTGGCCAAGTGCTGTGTTTATCTCTCTATTTTCTCTTCCTCTAGGGAGTGTGATGTCATTGTTCTCCCAGCTGGGCTTTTCATAATTACAGGATTCACTTAGAGGAGTTTGTTCACTTGGGTAGCGGACGCTTGCGATACAGCTGGCTGGTCCCCTTCTGGAGCCACCCCAGCTCAGGCAGAAAATGGGTTTCTCTTTCCAACTCTGAAGCAAAGCCCCCATCAGACCAGAGGCTGAATTGAGATCCTAAAGGTCAAGGGAGAGTCCCCCTCACCCTTTTTGGCACAGCATGTCCCCACTGGCCAGCTAGATCCTGTTCGGGGCGACAGCAAGTGCAGTGTGCAGGGGGCGTGGGGGGGGGGACATTCTCAGCAGTACGTCAAGGGGGGCGCTGCAATAACCCTGATCTGTTCAGACACCCTGGGCGCCGTCCGGCTTCACCCTCGGCCCCCACCCGACACACCCTCAAGCGCCCCCAGGAGGAGACGGCCCGCCGTATTCCAGGGTCACGCAGAAGCAGGAGACCATCAACACGCCCCGGAGAAAACCGCCTCCCCCGGAGCGTGGTGCGGTGAGGCCCGGCCCCCTTGCCGCACCGCGTCCTCAGCGCCCGGCGCCGCTCAGCCCCGCCTGCAGGGCATCCCTCGGGGGAGGCTTGCGGGGGCGCTGAGAGAGGACAGGCGCGGCAGGGGCAGTTCCCGGCCTGCAAAGGCGCCGCGGGTCCGCTGGCAGGCTGCCCTGCGCCCCGGGCGACTGCTGGGCCCGTTCCCACCCGGGAGCCGTGGGCGCTCGCCCACTGCGGGGTGCCCGGCCCGGCCACCTTGCGGCGCCGCGCCCCTCGGCGGACGGCTCGCGAGCCCTCCTGCGGGCCGGGGACAGCGCGGCGGTGACCCCGTTCCCACGGCCCCTCCCATCTCCCTGCGCTCCCTCCCCCTCCCGGCCTTACCTTCGGGGGGACTGACGTCCCGCGGCCCTGCTCCCCGGCGGGGCTCCCCTAAGCTGGGGTCCACCCCGCACGGGAGCAGGGAGAATCACGCGGAACTGAAAACGACCTCCCGTTTCTATTGCTTTGTGTTCGCACTATCAGCGGCGTGTTAGAAGTACATTGGCACTTAAGAACTTGCTCTGAGGGAATTCACTGAAAAGTAAATACATTTTTATTCTTAATTCTTTAAGGAACTTGATTTAGACATTTTCCTTGCTAGGAACACTTCAGTGAAACTGGATGATCTTTGAATGTTAAGTAAAAACAGGCTAGAATAGCAGTCTCTTAACTATTGAAAGAGGTTTTCCAGAAGCATTCTTCCTCGTTGGGCAAATAAGGTTTGGAGGGGCCCTCTCCACAGCAGAGCAAGACTGCGGGCCTCGTATCCGCCCCTGAGCCCACCAACCCAGTCTGGCAGCTTCTGATGCGATTCCCTTTCTTTTTCAGCAAGTGTGGGCCTTCGTGGAGAAGAGAGAGTATCATGGTGGCCTTCAAGGGGGTCTGGACCCAAGCTTTCTGGAAGGCAGTCACAGCAGAATTTTTGGCTATGCTTATTTTTGTTCTGCTCAGCCTGGGATCCACCATCAACTGGGGCGGAGCAGAAAAGCCCTTACCTGTCGACATGGTTCTCATCGCCCTTTGCTTTGGACTGAGCATCGCAACTATGGTGCAATGCTTCGGCCACATCAGCGGTGGCCACATCAACCCTGCTGTGACGGTGGCCATGGTGTGCACCCGGAAGATTAGCATTGCCAAGTCTGTCTTCTACATCGCAGCCCAGTGCCTGGGCGCCATCGCCGGAGCAGGAATTCTCTACCTCGTCACACCTGCCAGTGTGGTGGGGGGCTTGGGGGTTACCACGGTAGCATCTTCAGCTATTTTCAAACTAGGATTTGTTGCAGACACTACTAAATGACACCCTGGTAGCCTGAAAGACCTTCCTGATGTTGTTAATTAATTCCCAGGGAGTTTCTGATGATCCTTGACACTGACCAGTGAAAATTGGTTCTGGCAACATCAGATGCATACATATAAAATCATCGTTTGTTGTTGAATGACTTAGATGTTACTAAGTCAAGGTGGCACAAAAATTGTGTTGGTTTTCTCTTCTTTCTCTCCCATCCCATGACTGCATTGACTATATATTTAGCTTAACTCTAAGCAAAAATATATTTAGCTAAATGCTTAACAACTATCATTGGTTCACCAGCAGAAGAAACAATTTTGCTTCTTGTCATGTTCCTGAGACTTAATATGATTGACATTAAGGGTTACACTTAAAAAAAAATAAACTGGAGTTTGATACTAGCTTTGTTCTTAAATGATTAGGAATATCATTTGTTAACTCAGCACCAGAATTGATTTAAAAGCCACACACAGTTTAAACTTTAATTGAGATATACATTAATTAATTTAAACCTAATTAATGGATATAATCATTGCCTTATAAAATTACAAGGCTCTCAAGAAATTCTTTTTATAACTTAAGTGCAGCAGTGGCACATTTTGGTTCCTTTGTAGAAAAGGACATCCAGCACAAATTCCCACCTGGTCATTGTAAGAGTTAATTAACATCCATGAGCATGGTCCAAAAGGAGTGGAAATGTATTCTTTTTGAGGGAGAAGTGTGGTGCCGCCTTGTGGATGGGATAGAAGACTCAAATTTCCCAGTGATGCAATATGCCTTTGACAATGATATGTTATCATGGAAAATGTACTCCTGCTTCAATTCAGATGGAGTATTTTTCTTTTTCTAGGTTCATGGAAATCTTAGTGCCGGTCATGGACTCCTGGTAGAGTTGATAATCACATTTCAGTTGGTGTTTACTATTTTTGCCAGCTGTGATTCCAAACGGACTGATGTCACTGGTTCAATAGCTTTAGCAATTGGATTTTCTGTTGCAATTGGACATTTATTCGCAGTAAGTTTCCAGGTCCATTTAAATAATTGATCCATTTCTTTTCTCCTCACCCTAGTGCTGGCCTGATGATGTTGTATTTTACAGCTGGAGTTCTTTAGTATCCAGCCACATCTGTCCATTGTAGGTGATCATTTTGCTAACTTTGTGATAACAGTGTTGATATGGCTGCTGACCTCTTGACAGTTCCTCTAACTGACTTGGCAAATGGTAGCAAATTGTAGTGAATGATTCCTGTTAGTAACTCCATCCTAGCATGGTCTGAAGCTCTTTTCCTTTTCCCCGTAGATCAATTACACTGGTGCCAGCATGAACCCCGCCAGATCCTTTGGACCTGCAGTTATCACGGGAAATTGGGAAAACCATTGGGTAACCATCCTGTTGATACTCCTGTCTTCCTACAGTTGAGGACAATGACCCATGTAGCTCTTTTTTTTCCTTAGTTTGCTCACTAGTTTCTCTTGCTTCATCCCACCCTTGACCTTCCCCCACTTTATTGCGTCTTTCACAAAGATGAGGGAGAGACTAGCGCAGACATGCTGCAAAATGTCTCATCTTACATCTGTTCTGGGCCTTCAGTAACAGACATTTGTTTAAGCGCTGCTGTGGGCACTGAATCTGACAGACTGCAGCACACTATACTGTACATGGAGGTTGCCTGTGTGGGACAAGTGAGCATCAGGATAGTGCAGTGGATATGGTGTTTAAATAATTGAAATTGTAAAGCCTTGCTGGCTATAACAGAAAATATACTTGAAAAAAGAAGATGAAAGAAAGAAATGCTTAAAAGCACTGCCCATAGCAAAAATATTTACTTTTTTGTTTACAAAACCATGAATCCAATTAATAGTATGTGAGTTGGAAGCAAATGAACTACAGATGGTGAGGAATAAATGGTGCAAATGTTTATGCTATTATCACCAAAACCATAGCTGGAAAAATAAATGACTTTCAGAAAAGGCACACTTTTCAGTCTCATGTCTAACCTACTTATTAATGTGGTGGCAGTGCTTCCACGTAGCTGTGACATTTATTTTTAAATACCACGATTTTATTTCCATTGCTTCTTAAACAAAGGAATTTAAATCCCTTAAATGAATAATGCAGCAGTTGAAAGGCCACTCACACACTAACTTATAATAACCAACAAAAATATGACACATATGTAAGCCAGCCCCAAATGGGGCTAACTTCTATGATCATGTATATGTTGTGAGTACTACAACTTTTATTTTTAATTCATGAATATAACAGAATATGTCACTAGTGTTTTAATCTCATTCATACAGCGGTTACTGACCCAGCCTTATATATCCACTCAACCATGATGTACATTACAAATGAGAAGAAATTTCCCCACTGCTATGTGCATCCACTTCTATAAAAAGTTCACTAAGTCTCTAAAAGTAATCTGCATCACTAAATAGCAGCATGACAGGCAGTGCTCAAAAGCAGATTTTAGACCCAGCCACACAAACTCTTAGTCAATGGCAGTACTCATGAGGGTGATCATTTTACCACTGATATTTCCATTTATATCTCAAAAGGTTTGTCACATTAATAAGAATGGAAATTTCTAAAGAGCAGTATATAGCTTTTATGATCAAACTTTTAGTTTTAACTTACTAAATTCAGACTATTTGGGCAATTAAAATTTACGGCTTTTAATTTCACTTTTGAGGACTTTAAAATGTGGATGTAAGTATATGTTTGTATTAATTGGTTTTTGTAAACTAGTTAAAAATCTAAATAGTAGGGAACTTCTTAGCTTGTTGATTGAATTAAAGTTTCCCCTGGTTGCTATTTTATAACAAACTAAATCCTACAGAAAATAGATGTCCATTTTGTAGGAATGGTTGTTTGAAATTTAGAACTAATTTAAAGTATATTTGTAGAAAGATAGACTTACAGACTAGAAATAACACTGAAATATTAATGAGTTTTCTGTGTAGTGAAATTATTTTAGTTTCCTTCTTTACACTTTCCTGTATTTTCTATATTTTTAGCAATAAAAATTGCTGACCTTTATAAATGTTATATAGTGCCTTTTATAAAGTTTCTTTAGAGTATGTTAGGACCTTGTTTTGGAATAGCCACTTGAAACTGAGATTTGTGTATTTTCGAGAGTGTGTCCTCTTCATAGATGTTTTGGGAAAATGTCCTAATTACTTAGTGGCTCCTTTCTCCCTTGTGGAGGTTATAGCAGTGTTATAGCAGGTTATAGCAGAAGAGAACGTATCTAATGAGATCTCAGCGCAGGAGCAAAGAACAAAGACATTTAAAGGAGGACTCTTGCTTCTCCTCTGGAAAGGCGCAGAGAAGGAAAACTCTCAGGTGGTTTCTTCATGTTCGAAAAAAGGAGCTTGGTTCTCACAGTCGCTGTTCAAACGTGTCCCTGTTCAGTGTATGAATTCAACTTTAAAGTTTGAATTTTCTTTGATTTCTCGTTTAAGTGAGATTAATTTCCAGAGAATGCTTTAAGCCAGAAGTGTTCATCCTGTTGTTTTCCAAGTGTGTCATGCAGTGAAAAGCAATGCAGTGGTTCCAAAGAGTGGTTTGAAATCAGACAGAACTGAAATCGCAGCTCAGTCGCTTGCTGAGCAAGAAATCTTAAGCAAGTTTTTTACCTTTTCAAGTGAGTGTCGGTTTTCCTATCCATGAAAAGGGAAAATAGTAATCATATCTCCCTCAAAGGTTACTGTTAGAATTAAATGAGTTAATACAAGAAAGGTGTTAAGTACAACTGTCTGAAAGAGTCAGAGAGAGTGCTCAATAAACAAGGTCTTTGCACCCAGCTGGATCTGTCAAATGAATGTCTACCATTCCACAGCACAAGGGCTCTAAAGTAAATATCAAATTTATCCAAACACAAAATTTAATATATTGTAGACATACATAAGTGATATGATAAAAGCTTCCATTTAATGAATTAAAAATCCTAGGGAACTGCTTATCCACAATTAACCATTATCCATAAACGCAGTGATGGGTTCCGTCATCCAGTCACCCTGGCAGGAAACGTGAAGATGACCGTGCTCTCTTGGCAAGAGTGACGAACAACCCATGAGGCTTTTGATTAAATCAAATTGCCAAATTGTAGAGAGGAAAAGCATGCAGCATAAGGAAAATGGCTATGGAAATAGCAAGGAAAATGGCAGCCTAGTCACATACATCTTGGACTGTCTGGGAAACGGAAGCAAAATACAGCAGGTTACCATGAAATTTGAACTGCTAAGTACTTTACACATATTAAATCAGTCTTATCCTTACCACCCATGAGGTATGTATTCTTATAATCCCCACTTTGCAGACAAGGAAATTGAAGTGTAGAAAGTTAGGTAACTGATGCCAGCATTCACAACATTGCCAGGTGGTGGAGCTTATCATGTATGCTGAATAACTAAAGCTGCAGATGATCAAATCTTTACAAGGATTGTGATTATTCAGAAAACTAATGGAAGATAGCAATATGAAGAAAATAAGTACTCCCCAGAAATTCTTGTCTTTTTTCTATTTTAGCTGAAGAACTCTCAGTGTCCACTTAATTTGCATCTCCACCAGACAGGAGTTACCTTAATGTTAGGGATTACCAGAAAACGGACAGCAAGTAATTAGTCACAGCAGGAAAAGAGAAACAGTTTTCTCTCATTTTCTAGTGTGTAATTATATGTGGATTTGATGAATTTTCTTATATGCTTATATTCTTTCTAAATCCTCTGCCTTATGCATGACACACTGGCTCTCTTAATATAAATCGGTTGCATTCTATATTCATGAGTTGTTCAGAGGAATGGTTTTACACCACTTATGTGCTATAATTCTGCCATCTTTCCCCCAGATATACTGGGTTGGACCAATTATAGGAGCTGTCCTCGCTGGTGGCCTTTATGAGTATGTCTTCTGCCCAGATGTGGAACTCAAATGTCGTTTCAAAGAAGCCTTCAGTAAAGCTGCCCAGCAAACAAAAGGAAGCTACATGGAAGTGGAGGACAACAGGAGTCAGGTAGAAACGGACGACTTGATTCTAAAACCTGGGGTGGTGCACGTGATTGACATTGACCGGGTGGAGGACAAGAAGGGGAAAGACCCATCCGGAGAGGTGCTGTCTTCAGTATGACTAGACGATAGCACTGAAAGCAGGCACGGATCCTTAGAACTGTCCTCAGATTTCCTTCCGCCCATTAAGGAAACCGATTTGTTATGAATTAGATATGCACAGGTTTATAATTTCAAGTCATCTTAACTCCATCTAGACAATAAATATTTAATTATTTTACAAAGGAGGAATGGAAGTAACCTACTGTGAATTCCAAATCTAAAAAAGAAATCTTCTTAAAGAATCCCCAAAGCAAATATGTATCTGAGTTATCTAGGCACCATTCATTAAGAATCTATTTAAAATGTGTATCAAGATCTGGTTAAGCACTGCTTGACAGAACTAAACAGACACACCTATCAGCTTCTTCTTCCTCTACCACATAACTTCCAAACCATGAATCCTCATTTGAGTATTTATTCCATTGTCAAGTTTATCAGTGTAAAAGGACACTATGTCACAGCCGTGCACATTCAAGAGAGGCAATGTAACAAGCTCTGTTACTGGCATCCATTATTTATAAACTATCTCAGCAAAAGAATATTAACAAGGGTCATGGCTAATGAATTGTTTCCATTTGTGTACAAATACCCAATCTTCAACCCCAACTCTAATTCACAATATTCCTTCCTCCTCCTAAGCACCCACAGTAATGGGGAACGAAAGCCCAGAAATTGGAAGAATATAATTTATTACTTCAAGCTAATAAAACATCCAAATCATAAGGGTCACCTATTGAGATTCAAGACACAGACTCAAAAGATCTTATGGGGGTAGGAAAAAGTTACCATCATACAAAAATCACAAGAAAAAGGAAATCTGTATTCTGGTGTCAAATAATTTATCTGTTTTCAGTGCACATCCTCAAAGACACCACAGGAGGTTAACAATCTAAGCTTTTAACCACTTAACCACTGGGCTTTGTTTTTTTAATTTATTAGTAAAACTGGGGGGTTTGTCTGTTTGTAACTTTGTTTATTTATATTTAAACCTTACTTGAGATGTAGTTTTGGTAACAAGAACGTAACTTGTTGAGTCCTGACTTTTTATTGATTATTAAGCTATGTTCACTCTAGAAGCTGTAAAGTAATCCCACCCAGTCCCAATCTTTACTGCTCTGTCACTTCTCTTGATGTCTGTGGATAAACTTCACTGTGTGTGTAATGATACTGTAGTGAATTAAAATGCATGGGAGACAAGAATGTCATGGTGGCAGAATGAAAGGAGGAGGACATCAGAACACTGCATTCATTCAAAGCTGACTACATGAATCTTGCCTTTGTATGTAACCTGCCATATTTTTTTTAAGTATTTTCATTTCTGGCTTATTTATTTGTTAAAATACTTTGTTTTTCCAGTAGTGCTCCACCTTAAGGCAATGGAATGGTCTCTGGAAACCCCAGCTTCTATCATCTTAGCCATCTAGTCTAGCCATTATCTTAGACAAAGAGCTACAAATATCAGTTTCATAGAACAAAAGAGAAGTAAAGCAAAAACTTACCACTGCAAAGAGTGGCTTATAAATAGCTGATAATCAAGGGATGTCTTCTCTCCCATACACAGTTCCAACTGTGCCACTTCTTAGTGTTAATGGCAGTTGTGTGTCTGTGGCAGTGAGATAATGGACCACTATTCAACCTGATTCTCTTTGGTGCTAGGCAAGTGGTGCTCTGGATGCCCGGAGTCATCACACCGGGGTAGCACCTGGGAGTGGCCACTGGTGTCCATCACGGCAGGTTCCTCAGTCCCTGGCCCCTTTCCAGAGGTGTGGCCAGCCACAGCCGCCAGGGATGCATGTTGCTTCCCATTTGGGGCAGCAACTATAGGAACTAGACAGTGATTCTAAGAATGGTTTATGCCCATCTTTTCAAATGTCTACACAACATACAACTAAAGACTTCAAATTGGGAATGGTTCAGTTCAAAAGATAATGCTATCAACCATTGGCAAACATGTCAATTCAAAAATAAGGTTAACAAGGAAAAATTTAGCATATTTTCCAAATACAGTTAGAATTTACTGACTTATAATCATTTTTATTCAGCCATATGGCTTACTTCTTATACACTCATTTCCAGTAAAAGCATTCAATAAATTAGTGCTAAAAAAAAAAAAGCATGAATGATGCTTTTGTAGTTTGTTCTCCTGCACCTAACAGGGTGCTTGGCGCATAGTAGGTATTCAGAACAATTAAAATATCTGAATTTCACTTGGGATTTAAGAATATAAATAAGTTTCTTTTAGTCTTAATTTTGTTCAAGATTTAACACAAGCATGATTTCAAGGACTATGAAGGGAAGGCAATATAAATGTAAAAATCATAAAATATATTTCTGCATTTTACTATTTTAGAGGCATGAAGTGAATGAAAGTTTTAGCACTTTTTTTTCCTGCATATGAGACAACATATTTTGTATTTCACTCAAGGCTCTGCCAGTAAAACGTAATGAAATTGTACCTTTGTAATGACATCTATGCAGCAGGGGTCTATTGCCTTGTGGATGGCACCAAATTATCCAAGTGTATTAGGAGACCAGGGCTTTTTCCTCTAATCCCTTCTTATTAATGAAGTGCATCATGCTGCTCCCAGGAGAGGGCTGCTGACAGATATACAGAAAGGAGATCAGAAAGAAAAAACTGGAAGGACATAAATGAATTATATCCAGCCAGGAAATGATGCCAACCATCTCTTCCCTGTGGAAAAGTACAAGCGTCCCCAAATGGCAAGGTTCCTACACTGGAAATGTATACAGTTTGTTGAAGGAGTACACAAGGTCAGAGTCATTTTTAAGTTTCCAGGGCTGTCTTAAACATCTGGGGATCAGAATTTGAATGTATGTTTTCAGCATTGAAGGTGACCTGTTTCTTCAAAGAGATCTAAATTTTACACTGGAAGGAAATATTTTCTGGTACCTAAATAGTTGCCTTAGATTTAAGATCCCTACCCTTTGTTTCTGCCATTTGATGGTTTTCATAAATTCTTAGACTCCCTGACTCTTTTCCTATGGCACTTACAGGTGCCAGCTAGAGCTGCTGCTCAGTCTCAAAGATTTTATGAGAAAGTAGGAATATTTGAATAACATATGACAGAATTAAGCTATCTGATTCATTATTAGAGTTCTGAATCCAAATAGCATAGAATATTCTCATGAGGCCAGGCAACTCACTCACTGGTTAAAGCTCTATAATGAACAGGAAAATTCCAAAATAGAGCAACAAATTCAAATGCTAAAATTTATCCTGGTGAGGCCCTTTGTGGCGGCCTGTTAGCACTGTCCCCGCATGTGAACATTCGACAGAGCAATTGCCTTTGTGACCCCCTGAAAGGGACAGTAAGAGCTCAGTACACAACTTTATCTAACAATATCCAACAGTTCTCATCAGAAGCCCTGTAGAATGTGCAAATTCCTTACCACAATGGTGTAGTCGGACTTTATAGGCCACCCCAACACAGCAGTAACTTTGAAACCCATAATCCATACATCTCTGAAATACATCGAAAACATTTAATTCAGAACTGAAACACTGTGGTCACTCACTTTCGCAAATGACAATTTGCTGTGAGAACATTTAAACTGGTTTCTGTGCATGTTAAAATCCAGGAGTTAAAAAAAAACTGGTTTATATAATTCATTGGAATATATTTCTAGATTCTCTTCAGGATTAATTAAATAAGCATGCAATTTATGAAAATATATACACAATTCTTGTCACTTTGATGACCTAAATCACAATAAAATTATAACTCGTGAAAAACTAATAAGAATAAACTGAACATATGGTTGTAGTCACAATTATTTATTAACTGAAATGTTATTCCAACATTAGAATTAATGTTAAGATTTAAAACTATAATGTCTAATATTTGGAATGCTCTGTTAAGGCATTAGCATTATCTTTGATTTCCATGAATTATGTTGTATCTCATACTAACTTGTGCAAATAAACTTTTTAATGTTTAAAAGTTAGGCATTGTTTTTGATGATGTTAAAAAATCATTCATAGTTTTTGCAAGTTACGTCTTCAGAGAATCTTTCAGAATGATCAGAAGGTTTAGATATTTGAATGTGATCAATGTCCAAAGAAATAGTAGCAGAATCTATATGATAAGATGTATTTTTGGAGAACTTGCTGAGTATATGCTGCGATAGGCCCTTGAGTACACAGTGAAAGCTGTGTCTTGGTGAGCTTAATTCCAAATATCCACATCTACACACAATAGACCACTGAATATCAGCTGTCACTATAGTGAGTCTAAAGTGAAGACTTAAACAATAGTGACTCAAATGAGATGGTATTGCTAAATAGATGATCCATCCTTAGGGCGTTTGGCAGTTTCTACCTGCCCAGATGGATAATGTAGGCCCAATGTGTACTAGTTTATTCCCTCTGGTTCTTGGCTTGGGAAGCTCCTCAATTCTGAGAGGATATAGACCCTCAGGGAAGGATTGAGGACAATCATTCATGTAGTGTGCAGCCCACAGAGGAGCAGTGAATGATGCCCTAGGAGCTGGGTGAATACATACCTCTTACAGCATTTGTCACATTGTACTGAAATCATTTGTGTAGGTGTCTGCTTCCCCTACTAGGTCCTAAATTCCTTAGGGGCTAAGCCTGTGTCTTATTTATTCTGTATCCCCCACTCTTAGCATTGAGCATTAGGTTTGACATTCCACTCAATAAATGTGTATTGCATGAATGAATAAAGAACTTAGGAAATATTTTACAATCATTAGGAAAAACTGCAAAGCTCTACACTGCAATCTAGTTATTTTTTGCTGTTGCGTAGATATGTGCTAAATTTTGAATTCTTATAGTCTCAGTTAGAAACCCCAAATTAGCTCAAACATTCAAGAAAAATAAAAGGAAAAATGCACAGAAGGAATGAAGCACTAATCGGATTTCTAAAATTTATACATAATGTGAAGGCAACAAGACATGTTTTCATTGCTCTATTTATACAATGGCCAGATGTTAGGTGAAATTTAGCTCAATGAGTATTTCAGCAAGAAAAGTATTTTAACAAGCATGGAAAGCTAGAGATATAAATGTCAGCCTGATTTTAGATTATTATCCTGCTTGGAAAGTATCCAAAACAATATGTCACCTGAATTAATTCTTACTATTTTTTCATTTTCTACCTCTACACTCCTCAGGTTTAAGGAGACATTGAGGACCATAAAAAGCTGAGTTAAGTTCTGCTACCTCCACATACTCGAAAGTCTTTGAGAAACCAAGACATTGATTTTTTGCAACCTGTGTGCATGGCACAGTGATCGCACATTGGCTAGTGCTTTGCTCACAAAGCCAGGGTGATCAGATGGATGGATGGATGGATGGGCTGGTGGGTGGATGGATGGACAAGAAACACTCCTATCTGGAGGCATTTAACTAATCTGTGAACAGATGAAAATCATAGCTTGTATTCCTTTTTCCCTAAATGAAACAATTGTCCAAGGATCAGAATGGCAGAAAAGGAATGCATGGTTTAGAATAATCATTATTTATGAAAGTTATGAATATATATATATATATATATATATATATATACATACACATATATATATATGGCTTTAGAATTTATAATCATTTTTAATCATTTAAACTTCAAATCACATGGTGGGGTAAACATTACTATCATTTTCATTTCCAAATATGAAGAAACCAAGTGTCAATGATATTAATAAGTAAACTACCCAAAATTATATCTGGTGGTAAAGAAAAACTGGAACCCACAACCCAATTAATCCCAATTTCCTATTATTCCCCTAAATCACACAAAGTTCTCCCATTCCCCTAGCAGTCTAATTTCCCATCAGCCATGTTTGTAAGTAGCACAAAATATATTCTATCCATACTAGAGGAAACTTTTATGTATACCAACAAGGGGCAATAAATTAAGTACTACTACAGACCTTGAGTATTATTGACCTTAGAGGATGTTTCAAATAAGAGAATAGTGTTGACTATTACAATGGGTTTATTTGGGTACTTTGGATAATTTAGGTAATATTTTTTAATTGAGTTTTTCCTTATAAAAATATCATAAGGACCACAATTTAAGATATTTTTTCATTTGGTCCAGAAAAGAGTTGAGGATTAATTGCAAAGGCACTGATAAGGTCTTCCACGTTTCAATAATAATAATAACAATAGTTTTCAATTGTTGAACACTTACTTACACCAGACATACTTTACACTTGTGTACTCATTCCTCATAGAAACCTTATGAGACAGATATGGCTATTATCCCCATTTTATACATAAGGAAACTGGGGTCTAAGGGGGGAAAGTAACTTGTTCAAAGTCAATCAGCTGCTCAGTGGTAAATGTGGGATCTGAATCCAGGCAGTCTGTCCATAGACTCTACTCTTTGGCACTGGCCTGAATTTTCTCTTACTGTAGGCTTGTTTTATTAGGGTACTGTAGGCTTGTAATGTTCTGACTTCCATATGTGCTTTTTCCAAGCCTTTGACTTTTCATATCCAATCAAGATTGTAGTGTGTTTGAACTTCTCAGTTGTTTCCAACTTAACCTCTGATTATCATTTTGACCACCTCTGAAGGAAGATTTAAATATTCACATACAAGTGCCACGAAGATAAGTCAGCTAAACTTATAAATTATTTTTGAAAGAGACTTTGAAGGACCAAGAAAACTCTTTCTTTAGTGAGCAATGGAATGACAGAAACTTCTTATATAATTTACCTTCCACTCTTTAGCTCAAATTTCCTGGTTGGTCTTTAATTTACCTAATTTGACAATTTCTCTTGGCCCTCCATTGAGGCAAGTTATGTGGATTTTAATTCTTCTTGACCCATTAATCACTTAATTGATGTAGATACCTGAGTACAATTTTGTTCAAGGTGCTGTGGAAAATTCTGATGTTACATTTAAGTGCTTATTCATTTTATTTATTCATTAAAATAAAATTTTAATAAGGGATCAATAAAATGGTGATTGGCAATAGTCTGAGCTGGTGTATAATTTACCCTAGATCAGCCTAATAAGTTTAAAGACTGTATTTTTTAGCAATAAAATAAAACGAAGGCATTTTTGAGGGGGCCAAGTTATAGCGTTGTTATGGCAACAGCACTGGGAAATAATTGAATAGAATGACCACTGCTTTCCCTTTCTTTCAATGGTAAGCAGAGAAAGATTTGCATTTATAAAATAGAACTAAACACACTTAATACCTTCCTATGGCCACACTACAGGATTATGATTAGGTCCCCAAATAATCTGGCTCTGACACCCAGAAGACAAAAATCTTTAAAAATGTAGAAATGTACAACCAACGACTCTGAGAATTATTTAAACGGTGGGCCCCAGAGGGGAAGCAAAGAACTCTGGGAGCAGCAGGGTAAGATTCCAGGGGCTCCTAGTGGTCCTGTCCCCAGCCAGAGCCAGAGGTGCTAAGGCAGCTGGGTGCCCTGGGCAGCGAAGAGTCCCTGTGTGAGTCAGCGGATTCTTGGCATCTGATAACGTGACTAATGCCCCCAAGAAAGCTGGACTACGCACTGTCTTAACTTAAGCCCTCTTTCCAATTTTCATTGCCAAAATGTTAGGCTAAAGGGAAGTAGACTCTCCCGCAGAATAAAAAGACTTGCCAATTCTTGATTTTCAGCAACATATACTGGATGACAGTGAGATCTCCCCATTTCTCTTAAGAAATCTAATCTAAAAGAAAAGTTATGAGCCTAATTCTCAGCACATGGCGCCTGGTACTGATTCTGCATGTCAAGCTACTCCAGGATTTCAATGTCAAAACTTATCACAAAGATAAGTTTTATCTTGTTTCAAAAGCTGATCCTATGAAAACAAGAACAGAAGAACTAAAGAATGAAGGCAGCTGGGATTTCTCTAGCAACCTTCAGTAAGGAAGAGTTGAGAAACGCTGACCTAGATTATTCAGCCCTGTGGTGTTGGTACATTGTAGTTAAATCATTCATATTCTTTGAACTCTAATAAAACATCCTCATCAAACAATGATGACATTTTCATCTCATCAAAGTTTAATCACAAGAGTGTTGTAATTCTGATTTTCTTCCCCTCGGTTCAAATTGAAAGTAATTGTCAGGTGTCATTTTAGTTCAAACCATTACATCCCTGCCTACACGCCCTCCTTCACATTATCACGGCCCATTTTGTTCTCTAAGAGACATGTGATTTTTTCTATTATTCAAGCAGTTTTAAAAGAATTTTGTCACCTCCTTACAAATAATACACTAAAGGCTCATTTTAAAAACATTTGAGATAGCAAATTAACATAAATAGAAAATGTTTCCTAGGAACACCGAGACAGGAGGGGCAATAAATTCTAACTATGGAATTAGTTAATGTTGGAAAACACTTAATTGCTCAAATTTTTGATTGATTCAGAAAAATTTTTTTAAGCAGTCTCCAATTTGGACTTAAAATGCACGATAGAAGAAAGATAAATACAAGCGTAGTTAATTTTCTTCCAGTGGCATTTTGAAAAAACTCTGCTTCACTCATGAACTATCCTGGGATCTGGACTAAATAGTGGGAGCAAATTTACCCCAATTAAGACAGAAGTGGCTGCTTCCTGGGAAGGGCTAATGAGTCCAAATCAATGCTTCCAAGGATATATGGAAAGCTAGCAACAAAATCTAAGAGGACTGTGGGATTTGAGATGATATGTGCACTTTATTTTCTCTGTTCTCCACAAGGGACATGTATTGCTGTCAGAATTGAATGGAAAAGAATGGATGATATATTTAAAGAGGCCTAAGAGGAATGACCTAAATATATGGTCAAACAGAGACACAGAGGATATTACATGGGGCCTTTTAGATGGTGATGGTTCTCGTGTCTGTGTCTATGTCAAAGAGCACAAAGGTCTGACCTAGGCAAGGGTCCTACACTCAAATTCTTAAGAGAGCAAGTGAGAAAGCAACAAAGAGGGTCAAGAAAGTCCTGTGGAGACTGGGACAGAGTGGAGCCAACTCAGCTCAGCAGATTTTTGCCATTAGAGAACCTGAGTCCAGTGTGGCCTGAGCTTCTAGTAACTTAAACAAACTTGAAATTCAAACTTGTATATGAAGTCTCCAAATTCTTAAATGTTGGCTCAAATGTATTTTTTAAATTTTTTAACTATAGAGGCAAGCAAAGAAGTTGGACCAGGCTCAAGGATCAGCAATTTGAAACCTTGTCTCTAAGGCCTCTTAGACATCTTCATTTATTGTCCTCCAACACTTCAAAGTGAACATGTCCCGCACTGAACCAATTGTCTAATTTTCTTCTAGCCTATTTCTCCTCTTGTGTGCTCCAAACCACAGAATATCTAAGCCAAAACCTGGCAGTCATCCACATGTTGTGCCCCTTCCCCATTCAATCATCTTCCATATCTAAGATATCTTAAATCCTTCTTGCCTCCACCCCACACGCCTCTACCTTGGTTCAGGCCAATGCAATAGTCAGCTAGACCATTGTAGTACCCTCCAAACTCAGTAGTTATTAACCAGGGGTGACTTTCCCCCAGATGATAATTGGCAATGTCTGGAGATATTTTTGGTTCCTAGAACCAAAAGGTGAGCTTCTGGCATCTAATGGGAAAATGCCATGGGTGCTTCTGGGGAAAAGGATGTTCCTATGGCCAGGATCCTCACTTAACCCTCAACTACTTGATGATGTAATTGGCCTACTGATATGCTAATGCTTCCACCCCAGTTGGCAATGAGATGTTATTGACTGAGTCAGTACATTAAGAGCTCCGCCCAGGAGGCAGAGACAGAGGTGGATTACGTACCTGCAGACTGCTGGATTCAGACATGATCCTAGTGCTCAAACTACCACCGTGAGAATAAAGCAGGGTATAAACCCTTTTACCCCAAGAATGTTCCATTGTCATTTGTCTGTCTCACCCCATCCATAGTGAACTTGGGGCTGAAACCCTCAGGCAAGACAGATACTTTTAAACATCCTAAAACACAAAGGGCTGTCCTCCACTCCTAACAACGATTTACCTAGCTCTGGCTTGATATATCGGTAGTGCTGAGGTTGAGAAATACTGCAACTGGTCTAGTGGCCTTCAGTCTTGCATGCCTCCCAGCAAGAGGGATAATTCTTTTTTAAAAATGAAATCATATTTCAAGGTTATCTTCTAAAAATGAAATAATATCTTTTCATCTTTTAAAAGTTATCTTTCAAATGAAATCATTATCTTTTAAAGGTTATCTTTGAAAAATGAAATCCTATTTCTTTTGTATAATCTGGGGAAATATTGTTTATTTTTCTAGCCAAATCCTACACACATACTTCTTTGCAACAAGAACCCTTTTGCTCCAGAGAAGGATGGGTTCTCAGTTTCAGGGGGTCAACCCTTATTAGGCATGCATAATCAGAGCAATTTAATTGCCCTTGTCAGTGATTGGTTTAGGAAAGGGCCTGAGAATGATTTGCTTAATGTCTTCTGAGAAAATATTCTCTATTCTCCAAAGAGGCTTTGATAGATTTATGTGCCATGATAGCTATGATAACTCATAGCATTCCTGTTTATGTATACCTTTGCAATATGATTTTGCTGTTCTTCCCATCAAGGGTGAAATCTATTTCTCATCCCTTGAAGTTGGACTGTTTGTTTAACTTGCTTTCACCAATAAAGCACTGCAGACACTCTGGGACTTTGGGCGCTAGGCCCCAAGATCCCATTTCCTTATGACACTACCTAAGACTTCCATGGGAAGAAACAGTCTGGTCAACTGGGAGATGAAAGACCATTCGGTACATGTCATCCCACTGTCCCCGTCATCCCAGCTGAGGCCCCAGACATGCAAGTGAGGTTATCTTAGACCAGCCAGACCCAGGTAAGCCACCAATCGATTGACTGTGGATGAGCGAGTGAGTCCAGGAAAGAGCAGTAGAACTTTGTAGCTAAACCCAGCCCAAATTGCTGACTCAAAGCCCTAAGCAAGTAATGCGTTGATTGTTGTAGGCCATTACGTTTTGATGTGGTTTGCTATGCAGCAATCAATTAACTGACACAGAGACTTCAGGGAGGAACAGGAGGACCCTTCTCCATCTACCTTTCGGATGCTGTTGTGTGAGGATGCAGGGTCTGGCTCTCTCAGCTGTTCTGAAAGACATGCATGGCACGCTGAGAAGGGCAGAGTGGAAAGTCAAGAGTCTGATCCTTCATGGCATCACTGAGCTGCTGAGCTACTCTCCCTAACTCTAGATCTCTTGTTATGTGATAAGACAGTAAAATTCCCTTAGTGTTTAAGCTACTTTTATGGGGACCTTTGTCTTACTTGTGGATAAAAGTCCTTCATCAGATTTCCATTGTCCTTAGGATAAAATTAAAGTCCATTCCCGGTCAGGTCCTGCTTACCCTCTGGCTTCATAGCTCAGTGCGACCCTCTTCCCCTGACTCCTCCGTCCATCATACTTACGTAGGACTTCTGTGAGTTCCTCGAATGAGCCGTGCTCTCCTCTGCTCGGGGCCTTCACATGTCCTGTTCCTCCTGCCTGGAGCTCTCTATTAACCTAACCAGCCACCACTTTACCTTCCACCATAAAATAATTTAGTAGTTTTTCACTAACATTTATTTTACTAGTTCTACCAAGTTCGCCCTACCAACAATAACACCCTACCCTCCCTGCCCACTCTCCTCTCCCCTAAAGGCAATTATTTTCATTTCTTCTGACTAAACACTTTGACAATTGCTTCTATGTCTCTAAATAATAGATCTGCACTCTTACTTGCTGATTTTTTTTTTGCTTTTGCTTTTAGACATTTATATATTGACTTGCCACCATTAAAGAAGATTTATTATCTTCCCCCTGTTTCCAACATACAACTATATACAAAGATGCTCTTCACAGCTGAGCCCTGAGTTAACACTGATTTCTTTGCTTCTCTTATATGAGTTTTTGTTTTCCCTAAAGTTCATAATAATCTTTGGAGTTTGTTTTCTTACTTTTTTATGTATTTACCAGTTCAACCCCAATTTTTTCAGAGATTTTCTCAATCTCCCCTGAAGATGCTCAGACACAGCAGGCATCCTCTCAGTGGCACCTTTCTGAAGAAACTTCCCCTCTCGCCTCCTGACCTGCTCCCACCTGGACGGATGGAGCTCCTCCCCTGGCAAGTGTCTGCCCTCCTAGGATTCCCCTTCACCACTGTCTGTAGAATCCCCTTTGCCTCTCTCCTGTGTTTGTCATATTCTCTATCTTCCTCTCTCTCTCTCTCTCTCTCTCTCTCTCTCTCTCTCTCTCTCTCTCTCTCTCTCGTGGTGGGGGAGTGGTTTGTTTGTTTATCCTGACAACTGATTATAGTCTAATAGAAACTTTGAAGTCTCCTGGCTTCTGGCAGGTGAGAAATACAGCACCATTTGTTTTTCTGATTAGTCCTCTCTCTCTCCCCACCAGCCCCCACCCCAGCTTCTAGGCTGCTCTCTCTTCCTCAGTGCATTGATATTTTATCATGATATGTCTGGGGTCTATTTTAATCCATTGAATTTTGTCACCAATCTAGAGCTCAGTCCCTTCAATCCCAGCATATTTATTTGAGCTGTTCCTTGCATCCTGCTCTCCATTGTGACTTACCTTTCTTCTGGAGCTCCCATTATTCAGACATTGTGCCTCCTGTACTTTAACAGATGCTTTACTCATGTCTGGTTATCCTTGACTGTCTGCTCACACATTTAAGCACAGACACAAAATCATCCAAGCCCAAGTGTGAGACTTCTAACCGTGGACTTTAAAGTAGGGTGACCTGCCTGGGAAGTCGCGGCGAGGAGGCCTCGGTGCCACTGAGTTCAGGTCTGTGTTCCTAGGCTAGCCAGATTCCCCAGAGGAGGCTCTTCAATCTCCTGTCTGGAGAGTGACGGCTGGCTGCTCACCCGGAAGCTGAATGTGCAAAGGCTGGGGACCGATCTCCACATCCGGTGTTTTATACCTTTGCTCACTCCGTTTCCAGTATGCTATTGCCATCCTCAGCTGAGCCCTCTGAGTTTCCCTCTAGAAAAAAGAAATCCTCCCTCTCTTGCCTGGACTGTTGGTTGTTGAGCTGGCAAAGTGCTCTGAGGACCTGACTGCTTCAAAAACTAACTTTCAATCAATGCTCCTCATTTTAATCCATTTAACTACCCCACTTCTAGAAGGTCCAGCCGGGTGGCACCCATCTGTGAGCCGTGGATTCTGAGTAACTTGAGTCAGATTTTGTCTTTCTCTGCATTAACTGAACCATTCATTCTCTCAAATCCTTTACCACTCAAGCAGCTGTGCTCCAGGTGCAAAATCGTGCGGTTATCACCTCCTTTTCTAGTCTTTCTAGCCTTTGGGGCTTAATACTTCTTCAAACATCACTTTAGAATTGTTTTATGAGCATCTTGGGAGGAGGTCTTTGCACAGAAATCCTCCAGTCTTGCCTGCTCATTATCTAATGTTACTTCCTCTGAAGCCCTGGAGCCCACACTGAGTGCATCTGCCAGCCTCCCCTCTGAACACCCTGTGCTCCTCCCATCGGACGTGTGGATGTGGGTATGAATGCAACCAAGACACAAATTCGTTTTTCCATCTTTCTGTCCCTCGAAACTTGTGTTTAATGGAGAGCGTCTTCCCCTGTCCCTGGGAGGAGAGATGGCAGATCGCCATAATCTTCTGCTTACCCACATAGAAAGATAGGCCTGTGTGAGCTCTTCAGCTCACAAAACCCATTCGCTAACTACAATGTTTCCTGCCCAACGTATTAGTCAATTCCTCCATCGCCAAGGTTAAGGAGGCTCCCTCTCGCCCCCACTAAGGCATTTGGTGGGCAGCTGCCTGACTTCCAGGAGGGGTTTGGTCAGCTGGGCACCCTGTGCCCTGCTCTCCTCCTTTCCGGCAGCTGTGGCAGAGGAGCCGACAAACAGTCACTGCTGACCCTTTCCCTCTAGGTTGTATTTTTGTTTTGTTTTATTTTGTTTTTTAATTCTTTGTTATTCCCATCCCTAGGGATTCCTCACCCAAGTCTCAAGACCGGCTGGAGGGGGTGAATTCTACCTTCTAGGCAGGCAGGCAGCCCTCTGCCCCAGCTCACAACAGGAATTAAGAAGACTCCGGCCTGGCCCTTTTTCTATGGGAAACACTCACACAGGTATTTTGACAAACTCTGAATGTGTAGACGGGTCTCTGCAGTGCCAGAAAAGCTCAAGTCCCTTTCTGTCACCCTCTAGGCTTCCCAAATTAGAGTCAGACCCCAGCCTAGGGTGACCTCCATTCCAAAATAACACAGCAAGCTCTTTAAGGGAGCATATTAAAGGATTGAGGTGAAGAATGTTGTATTCCCTCCCCATCTTCTCCCTTGGGGTGAAAATTAAGGCTCATAACACCATTTCCTCCAAGAAAACCTTCCTCAAATCCTTTCTGCTCTACAGACTCATACAGCCTTTATGCATAATGAGTCCAAAGTTAAGGAACTAGTTCTAGCATATTACTTAATAAATTCTGTGTTGGGAGAACATGATCACATTGACTTCGATTTTTCCTGTATATTACATCAGTGGCTTCATCCAAACAGAGGCAGAAAGAGTTCATTTTCAAAATTCTGTTTCACTTGATTGTCTTTCTCCATCCACTTGCTCATAAAACTCATTGAGGACCAGGAGCATTAGAGAATCTCCAGAATTGGACACACATGTGATGCAGAGACATCAATCTGTAAATATTTGTTAGTTGATGATGGATGGCTGAATAAATGAATAGTCCTTTTTGGTTTCTACAGTGGCTGTTACACAACAAATGGTCATCAATCTTTCTCCCCTTTTCACCCAGTAGAGGTACAAATTTTAAACTCAGTTTGCAGTTGGAAATTAAACAGGAAAAACAGAAATGCTCAGTCTTGTGGCAAGTTACCAGTGAAAGTCTTTAAAATTTCTTTTTCAAGAGATTTGAGCATGGAATCAATAACCTCCTATTTCAAATGGTTCAGAGTTTGTCCTTGATAAGGAGTCAAAGGAAATGCCCAACTGGGCTCCATAATTCTGTAGGAAAATACAAAAGCTTTGTCTCATTTCTATGAAGAAATTGAAGCTAGATTAGCAAAAAATTAAGTTGCTCAGGACTCCTCTTATTGTGTAAGTCAAGTGAAAGATGAAAAGGAAACAAATGCTTCTGTGATATGAATAGCAGAAAATATTTGGGACTTTTCAGTTACAGCATTTGGAACATATTATATTAGAATTTCTGTAATCATTCTGACATGAATACTAAATTTGATATGAGTTATTTAAAAAGGAGTGTAAAAGCTTATACAGAGTTACAGAGAAATTTTGAATCACAAAAATTTACCTGACATCAATATCACCTAAAGTGTGTTTTCTTTCTAACCTATTATTATGAAATTCATGCACTCTTGGAATTCATATGCACACTCAATGGCCTCCCAAAAGAACTTATTATATACATATTATATATTATATATTTTATATACATACATATATATAAGCACACACACATATAGACAGAGAGTCAGGCATGAGACGTTTGTTGCATTTAAGCACTACATTTTGCTCTAAAATTTCCAAGTCAAGTCAAAAGCGAAAATGTAACGACCTTTATTAAATCTGGCATGCTGTAAAAGGAAAAATACTAGCTCTTCAAGGGTTACTTATGATTTTAGTTTTTGTACTAAATTCCAGGAATAATTTATCCTACAAGTCCTTATAAAATAATAGCTAATACATATTGAATGTCTCTTATGTGCCAGGCATTCTCCTCAACTCTTCGTATGTATTGTAATTTAATCACCATAACAGCATTGCAAGACAGAATATTATGCCTGCTTCACAGGTGAGAAAATAAAGGCTCAGAGAGAAAAGTTGCCCATGGTTACCACAAAAAGAAGTAGGCATTATCTGGACCAAAGCTCTCGCTCCTGACTGCCACACTGCCTAAAATCTTCATCAGTGGTTCCACAAATGATCTCAAAGGTCTCCATTTCTTAAACCAACGTGCAGTCGAAACCAGGCACATAATATTGAACTTAACAAAATCATTTGTGCTATTAAAACTTAGCTCATAGAATTATGGGAACTTAGCTGAAGACACACAAATTATTCATTACTCCATGTACAGTGAACTTATAGGATAAGAATCATTACTATAACTCCCATCTATTAAAAGCTTACTATATAACAAGCATCGTGCCAAACAGAAGCACTGTATAACATACTCCCCAATCTTACAAAGGGGGTATTTATTTACCTATTCACCCCAAAATGTTTATTATACACCTTCTATGTGATAAATACTACACAAAACAATAGGCCACAGTGTTGAACAAAAGAGTATAGTGCTGGAGGCTTATATGAATTAAATCCTCAGAGATAAACATATAATTACAAACAGAAACGCAGTGAAGAAAGGGTAGAGTGTGTTGTGACATCATTTATAAGGAGATTGGACATAGTCTTGGAGGGCTTCCATGTGTCAGTGGCATTTGAAGTGAGATCCGAAGGTTGTGTCAGAGTGAATTAAGTCAAAGGGGAGGAGGAAAAGGCTCTGGGACACGACCAAGGGAGAGCGAGAAGCTAGATTGATGGAAGTGTCTTAGGAACTGCAGAGGCTGAACTCTGCACCAGGGTGTCACTGACCCAGCCGGAGAGGCCAGCATCCACACAGGGGCCCAGAGATAGAAAGGCACAAACACACAGTGGGGACTTGCAGGCTTTAACATGAGGTTCTGGACTCCCAAGACCTGGGAAGCAGGGTTCCAAGCCAAATTTAGGCAGATTCCAAAGGTATGAGTCCTGCCAGCTGACCCGGGGTCATACTAATCTCTGCAGGAAACTTAACCCCCTCTCGGTCCCACGAGGGTCCCAGGGGTGGCTGCAGGCAGGCATGGTAACTCAGTAGGTAGTTTGTCTCTAAACAACTAGTTTACAACTTAATGAGAATTTCCTTTAGTAATGTTAGAAAGCTTTGGATGTGCAATTCTCCCCAACTCTCTCTCTCTCTCTCTCTCTCTCTCTCTCTCTCTCTCTCTCACACACACACACACACACACACACACACACACACACACACACAGCAACAGCAACAACTGCACATCGTGTTTTCACAGCAAACTTACGCACATATATTCTGGATGGATTACAATGACTTGGTACAGAAACATAAAAGGAAAGGAAAAACAAAACCTGATGCAGGATCATTGCACTATGGTAATCTTTTGGGATTTACAATCTCATTTTTTTTGCTCTTCAATTGTTCTGAGAAGACGTTTCCAGAGGCCAGGTGTTAAGGATCAGGATGTGATGAACCGACAGTCAGAGTGATGTTGATGACAATAAGCAGCAATAGTAATCAGCAGCCAAAATAACTATGGTGATGAAAATAATCCTGGAGGTGCCATCAGAGCAGCATGTTGCCATGGAAACTGAAAAGGAGGGTGGGGGGCGTGGACAGTCTTTCACAAGGGAATGCCCTCTGCCTGCAACTTCTCAGACTGAGCCCATGTCCTGTGTCCTAAAGAAGGCTCAGATAAGTGGCTGTCTTTGGGGATGATACACACCAGAGTTAAGGACAAGATGGCTTGCCCAGATCAGAGAGGATGTGTGGGGTGATGGGCTAGGATATTCGCCCTCGGGTCCTGCCTCAGAGAAACAGCTGCAAAGCATCTTTTTAGAAAGAATTCAGACCAGCTGCACACTAAGGAACATACACAACAAAATTAAAATTTCCAAGCATGGTATTGTGTTTTCATCTCACAGCTGTCTAGACAGTTCAAGTTTAATAGTAACGCACAAGGTTGTTTAAACCACAAGGGAAAAACTTTCTGGTCCCAGGATGGAAACCTGAAGGATGTAAAAACCTTTCCAGTGACTTTCAAGAACATAGAGGAAATGTTGGTACAGAAAGAGGTCAGAAAATCCATCTGGATCACTTGTGAGTTTGGTGATTCTATCTTTGGGTTATTTTTGTTTAAAAACTTTTATCACAATGTTACACAATTGCATAGGAAATCATTCTTCTTGTTGGGCCACACTTCAGCAAACACTTGCAAAGAAAATTGCTCTCATTTCAGGGGACAGCCAGCCTGCCCGAAGGGGTTCAATGGCCTCAGAAGCTGGGCCACAGCAGATGTAACAGCCCCTGCTGGCCCTGCAGCCACTTGCAAGGGGACAGAAGAAACCTCACTGGGTATAATGGCTTCACCAAGCGTGGGTCTCCACAAACACCCAGAGGTTGGCATGACAGCTATTTCACAAGCAAGAAAAGACTTCCTTCATGGGGTATATACTTTATATTATTAAAGAGTGTTCTCCATTCTCCATTCTTTCTTACCCATGAGACCATAGCTCCTGATTCTCTTCCTTTCCCTCCTGCTAAATGAACACACTGTGATGAGAGAGGTGTGCTCTCTGCTCGGCAGCATGGAAGTTGATCTAAGTGCCGATAATGAAAGGTATTCATTTTTTCATTTTGCTGTCCTTTCCAAGAATTTAAGAGGTTAGATGGACGATTGTATGCTTACATTTCTCTAACTTGAAATGAATAACACTGATATCTTCACAATGATACTCTGAGAGGGCCACAAATGTCGGCTAGTTACAGCCAACATTTTTGAAGCCAGACAGAACTATATTTAAGTCCCAGCTTTGCCACTGACCACCTATGGAACCTTTATCTTTCTAAACCTCATTTTACTCCTTCATAGAGCAAGGATGATAGACTCACTAAAGATACTGGGAGGATTAAAGGACACACATATGTGTCATGCCTGGTCCACAGGAAGTGCTCAGTGTTTCTGTTGGAGGTGACAAATGGACATCTTTTAAGACTTGTTACTATAAGCCATTGAAAGACCTTTGCTCACTCAAATGGGAAGAAGAGTAAGGCAGCCTTGTTACATAGTTTTGTGCTGAAGATAACTTTTCTGGCCAAGAGGAGGCACATCCATGAGAGCCAATCCAGGGAGCTCACAGGTGGCAGGGAGCACCTCCCTCCGCACCAGCCCAGGGGAGCCAAGGGGCCTTCTACCCTTCCTCCAGCAACCCCTGGAGATCTCTGAAAGTTACCACCACTTCAAGAGTTGTCCCCAAAGTAAATAAGGAAAAAACCTCTTAAGGACAAAAAGCTACTCTCACTCTACAGTCCAGAGGTATCTGGCAACCAAGAATGAACGCCCTTCATGCCAATGGGAAAATGCTCTTGAGTCACAGATGTGGCTACAGGTCGTTTCTGAAGCCCCATAGATGGCCCTGTCCCCTGAGCACCTCCCTGCTGCTAATTTGGAATTCTGCAACAGTCTAGAACATAGGACCCAGCCCTCCTCCTCCCTCATGATTCAGTTTTCACATTCATTCCACCAAGTTGCAAGAGAAACACGAGTATAAAACACATACTCAGTTATCAAGGTTCTTCTCCCAAAGTCACTTTGATTTCACTAAAAGCAGTCATTCAAAGGACATCTTGTAAGCTGGCATCCTGAACAAAAACAGGGTAGCAGGAAACAGGAGTGATTTGAATTCTAGGAGATACTTTTCTTGAAATAAGCTTTGTAGTAAAGGTTGCGATGCTGAGAAAAGATAAAAGGGAGCAGAGCTGCAGATAGAGTTCAGAATGACTTAAGAATCAAATAGACTCATTAAAATGTTAGAAGTTTAACCAGATGAACACATAGCAACATCTCCATCCCCGCTGCTTTCATTATGATTTCTTTTTTGTATATTCTGAAGGCTGAAGTCAAGGGGTGAACCAGCACCAGGGGGCCCCTGGGGAAGGTTCAGAGGGCTCCCAGTCAAGGGTGGCCCTATCATTAGGTAGAACAGGTGGTCGCCTAGAGCTGTGAAGTATTAGGAGCAATGAAAACACGTAGTGACTGGGTCCTTGGTGACCGACCGCAAGCTTTCAGGCGCCAGCATTTTCCAGTCCACCTGCGGTAATACAAGGCTTCATCTCCACCTCTCAGCTCAATCAGGGACATGCAGTATTGACTTCCAACATTAAATTACACTGATTTTTAAATTTTTTATTGTTGAAGATGTATATTTTCCATTGTTTATAATACATACATCTTTCAGGAAAAAAGAAAGAATAAGAAGGAATCTGGAATACCCCATACTCAAAAGTATTTCAACACATAAATTTCATTCATTCATACATTTCTATTGTCTGAATAAAGACTCACTGATCCCTATGACAGGACCAGATTTTAAAGGATACATGTTGCAATTATTTAAGGACAAGAGGTGTTATCTGAGGGGTACCATTCTATGTGTTGATACAATAAGATATGGGAGAGCTGCTCACTGATCTACAAGGACCTACATACTCGATGACAATGATTCCCAGACACTCTCTTAACTGACCCCCATCCAACAGAGAAAGACTAGCTGGGGCTGTCTGTAAAATGTGCTGTTTAGTGTCTATAGAATGTTAGATTCTCACAACAAATAGACTGCTCACTCACCAGTGCACCTATACAATTCTGCCCTTGCCCCTGAGGTGGGTGCCTGGCAAGACGTGGAATTTCCTGTTCTTAAATCTAGTGATGCTAATTGTACTCATTTCTGTAATAATGTAATTTAATTATTATTAAAAGAAATTAATATGAATACAAAGAGAAAAATACCTGTTCTACAGAAAAACATATTATATGCCTTGGAGACAATAAAAATAGGTTGCTTAAAAAAATGCTTTTATAGAAAGTGTGAACAAGACAACCAGAAAGGATTGAGGGAGAAATCCTACAAATCTAAAAGAATACCAGTCTCAAATACGTCTGGTTAGTTTCCATAAATTATTCTTTCACTTAAGAAATTGAAGCTAAACTTTGTAACAGATTCTATGTGGGTACCATTTGTGCATGAGAGTCAATGGTTCATCAGCAGGTCCAAACTCAAGGATGAGGTCTTGACCTACTTCACAAGGCTCGTGAACTAGTGCACAATTAAGGGTTTCATGTTTAAATATGGTCTATAAGGTTTGTGTAAGTTCTTTTATGATTCCCTTCTTTAACTAACTATTTTGACTGAGCTATCGACAAAGAGTTCTGTTTTGGCCAAAAAAGAGGAATGCTATTATATCACACATGAAAATGGTATTTCAGGTTTATATTCAGGTAATTTCTCCTCTCTTTTATTGTCAGGGGAATCCTCACTTTGAGAGAGAGATAAATACTGTGTGCATTCTTGCTGGAGATCTTGCCAATAGGTTGACATTAGCATCTGTTTCCAGCTCAGATGGCATACATTTCCCTTCTCTACTAAGAATTACTGTTTTTGTGCCTCTCCCAAAAGATTTAATAAAAATAAGATGGAATATGGTCTTTTAATTTTGGAGTCATAGAAGAAATGTTGAGGGATGAGGGTTTAAACCACTCCCAGATGGGACATCAGAAGTTGAGACATGATGAAGCATATGGTTTTCCACGTGTGAGTCTTCCTCTTGCAGAACAATGAAGGCAGATCACAGACAGGCTCATGAGCACTGATTATGACTTCAGTTTCATCTATTATATCTTAGATTTTTTTTTACAATTTTTTATTAAGGTATTATTGATATATACTCTTACGAAGGTTTCACATGAAAAACAATGTGGTTACTACACTCACCCATTCTATCAAGTTCCCCCCCATGTCTCACTGCAGTCACTGCACATCAGTGTAGTTAAGTATATCCTAGATTTTAAGAAACAAAACTTGGCAACATGCTTCACATTCTATCTTCATCCAGAGAAGTGGTGACAATTTCTAAATAGAAGATCTGAGACCACTAGGATGGAGGCTCTCATACTGCCCTGCTGCCACAGTGAGACTCCAAGCTGATTTCCAAACAGCCAGTCCTAATGGGCCACCTTTAGTGAGTAAGCAATTGAACCAAACCCTGTTATTTTGTGACTGAAGCACATCAACTATATATGATCTGATCAGCTTATCAAACAAAAAGTTGGTTTGTTTGTTAACATATGTTAAAATATATTGCCTGTGTTACCCATATATACTAGTGACACATCAGAAAAAAAATGTTGAACAGCCAATCATTTTGTAACTCTTCCCTAAAAATAGAGTTAAATTCTATTATGATGTGGTTTGATGTATCCAGATTATGAATTATCCAGATTAAAACATGTCCCTGTAAACACCTGCTAAACTGTGAATTCTATAATGCATCATTAATTTCCTTGTCTCCATCTCAGGATTCCTCCTTTCTTTATGTACTTTCTATATATACTTCTTAATATATTTC
Organism: Manis javanica; assembly: GCF_040802235.1. Classification (NCBI taxonomy): domain Eukaryota; kingdom Metazoa; phylum Chordata; class Mammalia; order Pholidota; family Manidae; genus Manis; species Manis javanica. The sequence continues at coordinate 63,353,790 of NC_133164.1, read as the reverse complement.
CTTTCTATGCTTTCTTTAAAAACCATCCCTCTAATTCTATTTAATCAGCAATGATTACTGTTCTCATCTTTCTTAACTTTACAGTCTTGGTCAAATTACTCTCCCTGTAAATTCTAAGAGGAGTCTGCCCTCAGCGGTGAGCCACCTTGAAGCCACACTGTTCAGGTGCAAACCCCCAGGGTTCCACACACCATCCCACTTCCTGTCCGTCATCTTTGTCTTGGCCGAGTTCTAAGTGGAAATCTTGGAACGTGCTTGTAGTGCAGCCCCCTGCTGAGAGTCAGTAACCCCCTGGTTCTCCACCAATCCTTACTTACCAAAAAAGAGATAGCAAAGAAATAGTATATTGGTCACATGCTTATTTTTATTTTAAACTCAGAATTTCTCTGGAAAAAAATGTAATTCCAATGGAAGCATTCCAAAGGGAATGCTGACATGTAAATAAAGTTGTCCTCTGAGTAGATGAAAGGAGGAGGAGGGAGGGAAGACATGGAAAGAAAAGAAAAAAGGTTATTGGTATGTTTCCTATAAAGAAAGTAAATACTAATAAAAACAGGTTAAAATGATGAATAAGTAAGACTGAATAGTTACAACTTTCTTGAGGTTATAGAACACTCTCAGAGTGCAGGAAAATGTAAAATAGTGTGGAATGTGGACTCTCTCCCCACCACCACTTCACCCCACGGATAGGAGGTTGTAAACTGTGTATTCAATTGGAGCCTAGAGCAGGGGCACCCCAAAGTGCTGGGGTATTAGTCATCCTCTGATTCCTGAACAAAACTGCAAAGGAAGGGTGCTCCACCTGTAACAGGCACAAAGGCTTCTGCGTTAGGGACTGTGCTATCTTCCTCAAGCACAGCATCCACAATGTGAAACAGTCCATAGGATGCAAAGATATCTGCACATACAACAGCAGAAAAGGAAATATTACAAAAAATGAGCATCAGTAGAAAAATGGTGAAATAAATCATGACACATCCATACACTGGAATACTTTATGACCACTTTTGGTTTTAAAAAATTAAAACAAATGGGGTATGTGTATGTGTTATAAACGCAGAGAAAGTGAGACAGAGATATTTCTAGAACCCCAGGAATATAACAACATAGGAAAGAGTTGGAAGGGATACAAACAATGCTCACCCATGCTACATCTGATAGAGAATGAAATCAGAACAGAATGGGCATACTTTTTAATTCTTATTTATACATACTTCTTTTTTGATATATGAGGATTTTTTCTGAAATTTAAACATACAGGTATTTTTTTGACAACAGTTCTGGGCACGCTCTGGGTAGGAACCACAACTTCCATCATCCCAAGGTTTTTTAGGATGGAATTTGAACAGTCCTAGACACAAAAGGGGTTCCCTTTATAGAGTCAGCAAGCCCAGCAGAAGGTGACATTAGTACTTGTGCATATACCTAATCTCCCAGGGTCCCCAAGAGAAGAAGCTGCCCAGGACAGTCCCTGGAGTTTGTGATCCTGTCAGGCTGAAATGGTTGGCATGGGAGTGTTAGAACTGAGACCTAGGATAGCAAAGTTTGCATTTCTTTCCCAAGTATATACCACACGAATGGGTTTTAGAAGCTAGCCACAAAATGCCTTGGAAAGTTACACTGCTTAAATTGTAATTGGTAGATTTCATGGGGACATAAGAATACTCTCCAAAATTGGTAAGAGAAGCTGTACATACTGCTTTTAACAACTTTTTACCCTGCCTGTTCCCAAGATCATTTAGGATGATTGAAAGTAATGGAGAACAAAATCGTTACCCTTCCATTAAGAGCCCATTTGAAAACAAGGGGAATTTAAGAGCATGTTCTTCATATAAGCTGTTTCTGCTTCTGCTGTTTCAATTTTCTGCTAACAAGGCAGCTGCCATAACACTCCCACAATAGAGAGAAGTATGACTCTGTGTCATGTTTATCAATAATCATGTATGTTGTCTCACCAAAAAAAAAAATCCATCTCTTCTCATAAACTACCTTTGATGGGATTTCTATGCTACCAGGAGTCAATGAATAATTACTTAATTTTCTCCCCATACAGTGCTTTGTTTATTCACTCAACATTTCTTGAAGGCTTACCTACTGTATTCTGGGAACTCTGACATGAAAAGTCTTTGCAAAGTGAAAAGCGCTTTTCAAGTATCAAGCGTTGTTTTCAGTCTAAGCAGCTATTTCCCAGGCTGCTGCTTCCTTAGAGCTGCTCTTGGCTACTCTTGAGAAAACGAGAGAGAGACTTTGAGGAGTTACACACAGGTGATGGGGAAACTTCAGCCACCTCCACCTTTTTCAACATGATCATCCAGTGCCGCGCCCATTCAGGGCAGGCCTCGGCGGCAGAAGGGAGAGGGCAATGTTGACTCGGCAGCGCCACCTAATGGCTGCTGGGCAGAGCCGGTGTTGCATGCCCGGAAACGGGGGCTGCTGGGGCACCTCTCCTAGGCGGGCTCCAGAGAGGGACTGCATAGGCAGCCACCCTATTACCCGGGCCAGGGTCAGAGGAGGCCTGCTACCTGGACCACCTCCTCAAATGCTGGTACAAATGGGGCTAGACGCTGCCGGGCTTCTTGAGAATCAGCAGGGGACACTCGCCTGCACAAAGCCCATAAGCTCCGGGCTCCGCAGTTAACAGGACAGTGTCGTGTGTTCCTACAAAGGCACTTCTGCTCACTCCTGCTGTAGTCAGGGGAAGGGGAAGCAGAAACTTCGTAGAATAAACCCTGCTCTAACTTAGCCTATGTCTGAAAAAGAAGTCCAGTGAAATGCAGGCTGAGATTCTATTCTCATAGCTTAACTTCAAAGAACACAATGATGAGAACAGGAGCAATGCCCCTGCCTTCCCGTTGTTAAACACAGATCTCGAAGAAGTGTTTTATTCGGCTCTTTGTGCCCTCACCACGAATTACTACCACCAGCCATCAGTTATGCATACTTGCCCACCAAAAAACACAAAGGGATGTTGTTTCTTGGGTTAATCCAAGAAAACGGCCAACTTCATTACTTTCACATTTTTGCCCGGAAAAGGAAAGAATGATTAAATCTGAGGAATGTGCCAGAAGCCCCATGCCTCCCATCCTCTCTCACTGTGGCCGAACTTGTCTCTTGCACCAGGGCTTTTAACTCCCTGATCTTCACCTCCTCGCTCCACCCCCCGATGCTCCTGAGCGCTCTCTAACTCTTCGTTGTAATCCCCAGACCACCTGACCCAGTGGTGGCTGACTGGCTTGGGAGTAAAATACATTGTCTATAACTAAAATGAGCATTATGCTAATGCAGGATGAAGGAAGTCAAACCTGATTTTTAAAAGAAGGAACAGTTAGCTTTGCAGGAAGAGAAATTAGTCCCCAATCACATAAACTCCTGTAGTTTCTCCACAAATGCAAAGCCACGCTCACAGGGAGGACTGGTGTTTAGGAACAGGGTATAGGAACAACTTGAGTTTAATTCATCATCACAACTCTAAGTACACCCCACTTACATGCCCTGCAGACAACAGGTGGATAGCATCACACTCATGCGAACGATGGCCTCAGCAAGGGCTGGAAAAAGTACAAAAGCAAACTTCGAACTCATCCAATGCCGGTTTCTGAACCATCCTGGAGCAGGGCCTCTTGATGACCAGAAGGCGTTGGTGTTGGGGGAGTAGAAGGGAATCACAATTTCAAGGGGATTGAGACAAAGGGCGGATCCGCTACCACTCACTGGCCCCCAGCCAGAAAGTTCCCACTATCTGCAACCTGGTACCTGCTTCCTGGACACTGATGGGGCCCCTTCACATCCCCCTAATTTGACCTTCAGTTTTTCCACCCCATCCTTGGCCACACACTGATGGTCACCTGCTCCTTTCTTGGCTAGCGCCCTGTATTAGTTTGCCAGGGCTGCCATAACGAAGCTCCACAGTAGCTTAAACAACAGAAATGGTTTTGCTATAGTCTGGATGCTAGAAGTCCAAGATCAAGGTGTCGGCAGGGTTGTTTCTGCTGAGGTCTCACTCCCTGGCTTGCAGATAGCTGTCCTCTTTCAATGTTTTCATGTCACTGTACATCTGTCTGTCCTAAAGTTCTCTTCTTATAAGGACACCTGGCATATGGGATGGAGGCCTGCCCTAATGACCCCATTTTTACTCAGTTACCTCTTTAAAGACCCTATCTCCAAATACAGTCACATTCTGGGGTACTGGGGGTAAGGACCTCAACATATGAATTGGGGGGAAGGGACACAATTGAGCTCATAACATTCCATAATATGTTGTGTCCCCTTCTGATCTCTGACTCTGGCTATCAGTCATATCTCTGATGGAAATAAGGGATGAATAGCCCTGATCCCAAATTCCTGAACCCTCCAAAGTTTATCAGTTCAGTGGTGAAGGGAAACTAGAAAAAAACAAACATAGAGAAAAGACTGCCCAGAATAGAATGTACTAGCCTGATGTGGTCCCTCCACGCCAACCTCTCTACACAACCAAGCAGGGTTGGCTGCAGAACAGGGTATAGGAACATCTGGAAATACTGGGCCATCATTCTACAAAAGAGGCATGACAGGAATGGACCCTGAGTCCCACCTGACTGATGCCCTGGTGTCCGCGTCCAGCTTAGTCCTTGAATTCACTGTCGCTGGTAAAGCTTGCTTCACTTCCGAGGCTCTGCACAGACTGAACCCCCAGCATAACTTCGTCACTGAAACTCGTAATGCCAGTGTCAGGCCCCTGTTAACCCATGTCTCCCTCAACTCTTTCCAGACATAAATAATTTTACTGTGTAATTACTGATGACGGTGTTAAAATGGCTTACTAAAAAATATAACAAAAACTTCCCTCACCCAGCTGATAAGATTTTGACTAAACTTCTTGCACAGATTATGCTTCAAGGGAAAATCCAAAGGACAAGGAAAACTAGTAGACATTGGAGTTTTAAAAAAACAAACTTTAAGGGAATGTCAAAGGATCAATCCATGTTTAGCCCAATTTCCTTCCACTTCTCCACGTCAAACAGTGTACAGTGAGAATCTATACTCTGCCTGCTAACCCGGAGGCACCTTAAAATTCTTAATCATCAAAAATGCAATGACGCTCACTGTATTGTAATTACCAAGGAAAGAAAGTGCATGTTTACATCTTATGAAGATTTTCTAAAGAGAGGAAATGATAAGTTGGAGGGGAGAGTTTCTAATTAACTTGCAATTAATCAGAAATTCAAGTAACAGAAATCTCAATTTCTTAAACATTCCATGAGCATTTGCCATGTGCCAAGCACTGAATTATTTTACTTTAGAAAAGTACAAGAAGGGCCGTTTCCTAATTGATAGATGGAACACGTTTCCAGAAATGCAGGTCAACAAATGACTCCACTCTGCATTTCATATCAAGAGAAGTCATATGTAAATACACAAAGCTTTGAAATGTTTAGGTATTTGAGACATCTAAATACAGATGAGATAGCAATACTATCTTTCAAGTATGATACTACTTAACCATGAAGTGTTTCTTCCCACCATAGGAACCCTTTAACTGTGGCACAGAGTTTCAGTAGGTTCGACAGGGACCGACATTTTACAGTGCAAGAGACTAAAAATTCAAGTCAGGTTGATTTAATAAAGGAAATGTGTTGAGTTGTAGCTGAACAAGCCAGAGGAAGCTGTGGGGAAGGGGGATCCAAAGGCTGGAAAGGTATCGCCAAGAGCTGAGTTCTGTCTGTGTCTCCCTCAGGGCCAGCTTCCTCCAGGAGTCGCCAAACCCGGATCTCACATCCTCACCCAGAGGAAGAGAGAAGGTATTTTCCTATAACATTTGGGAAGGCCTGTTACATTTTTCTTTCCTAGAAACCCCAGCACATGTCTCCTTGGGTCTCTGGTCCAGGTGGGCTTCAGGGTCCATCACTGCACCTGTCACAGAGGTCAGAGGAGATGGGGCAGGCTGATGGCACAGGCCACTCAGGGGTCACCCCAGAACCAGGGCAGGGCCGATGCAACCCGGTCCCACATGGCTGGGGACAAGAGAAAGTGGTTTTCTCAAGGGAACTCAGGGTACTCTGAGGAAGGAGAAAGGGACACTGGTAGCTGAGACATAAATGTCTAAGTAGGTCCACAAATAGAAAGCGAACGCTGAGGATTTTGCTCGTGCCTCCCAGTCTTGGCACCAGGTCAACAGCGATTTTCCTATCAATAGTTTTTCAGTATGTTTACCTCAAGGAGCTTTCATAAGTGGGAGTGGGAGGTAGTGACATGAAGTTGCCCACGTCCCTCTGGAGTTCTGGTACACATGGGTCAGAGCAGCCGGCACCCTGAGCATAAGCCTGCATTGGAAAAAGGCTCCTTGGAAAAACGGCCATTTGCAACCAGTCCCTGGACTTTAAAGATAAAGCTCTGTAGTAGCCGGCACTGGGTATTGCCTGCTGTGAGCCAGGCACTCAGCCCATCACATTCACTGGATCATTTACTCCTCTGACAGCTCAGGAAGTTGATCCTGTGACCACGTGTGAGAAGCTGAGGCAGAGAGAGGGTGAGTGACTCACCCAGGATCACACTGCTAGGGAGTGCAAAGGCCGTGAGCTGAGCTCAGGCCGTAGAGCTGGAGGGAGGCGAGGCCACAACTCAAGCGGCCAGGGCCTCATTCTGGAGTTTGGCTCGACTGTTAGTGCAAGGGATACTTTCGGGCTTGATAATTGATGCTGTCACTTACATCTGCTCAATCCAGCCTCAGGGGAATGATTTCCGAGTTCCTAGCGTGAGATCGCTGTAAAATCCTCCAAATCTGGGGTCAACCTCGTGGAAGCCCAGCAAGAGTATCTTCAGTGGCGGAAGAGGCAGAATCAACAGGGCAACAATGGGAGGGACAGGGCGGCCAGGGCAGCAGAGCACCAGGTTAAAAGAGACCACACCGGCCTCCAAGGGGAAGGATCTGTGTGCCAAGAGGGTGGGCCATTTGGGGACTGGGCCCTGAGATTCTGTGGCTGGAGGACCTGGAGCCACAGACAATAACCCCCAGCCCCATTATGTTTAACTGCACTTTGGAGTCTGTCCTGTAGCTGGTTACACAGTATAGGACATGAGTAAAGGAACAGGGTTACATGAGCAGATGCTGAAAATCCTAGGAATTACCATGGTTTCATTTTCTAACTATTCTTTTTGACTATTGCCCAACGTTGGAAAGCAGGATGAGATTCTAGAATAGCAAGTGTTGTAAAACACAGCACCCCATTAGGCTTCTGACCCACTGGAAATACAGAAAATACAAAAAAAATGGAGAATTCAGTCCAAATTGAGTGCACGTTGTGACATGTGCAGTGTAGCTGCCAGTGTAAATCCTGCGGCTGAGAGGAAGTGAAGCGGCAGGGGTGGCGGCTCAGGACCGCAGGGGCAAAGAGAATCTGAAGAGCAGAAGCTAGAGACAAAATGCTAAAACAAAGAGTGCCAGAGGCACATATCAACTCCAGCTACCGGTTTCCCTGCACACTGTCTTCTGCAATCTGAAATGGTTGACAGAAAGGTTGAGGAAATGGCCTAGGTTTTTCCGCCCTGGTGGTACAGCTTGCATCCAACCAGCCTGAATGATCGGTGGCTGCAGTGTGCCACCTAATGGTGACACCAGCTGCTTCTAAGTAAAGGGCGTGATTGCACTTCTAAAAAATCTGAAGAATATCTTCCCACCCTAATCTAAGTGTCATGATAAGGGCATCAATAGCTTTGCTACAGTCACAAACAGCAGCCTTGCTTTACGTTTTTGTGGCTCTAATGATATGCAAATCATCAAGGTGCCTGATGTATGCTTCTAAATACTAACATTCAGAGTATATACAACTAGACGTGATGACAGCTAGAAAAATGTGTATGTGCATTGCCACACTTAATGAATATAGAAACTGAAAAAGGTTGGGCTTAATTTACTGTGTTCCCTCAATCCAGGGATTTTAGACTAAATTTCCTGACACCTGTTTTTTTCTCCATCGATCCAGTATTTAAACTCAGTGGCAGCCCTATACCAAATATTTCAAACCAAACTTGTTAAAGTTAACAGTCCTTCCCTAAGACACATTTTCTGCATTATCATTTTCCTGGCCACTTATTTCTTCTCCTCATTTTGTGCATATGTCTTATCAAGATGCATTTTTTAAGGCTGTGTCCAATCGAGCATGCTGTCCCCACTTGGATCTTACAAAACGGGTGACTTGTAAAGAATTTACATCACACTTACAATCAGGGTAAAATTACTAGTAAAGAAAAGGGCTAAGAACCTAATACTAAATAAGGAAAAACATAAGAAATGGGTCTGCCTAAATCACGGATAAATGCACTGCTTACTAACGGACAGCAAGAGCAGGACCTCCCACGGTCTGGGATTCTGCAACTCCACCCCTTGGCAGGCATTGAAAGTACATGATTTCTGCATCAGCCAACCTGATTTTTTTTTTACAGTAGGTGTGTGTGTGTGTGTGTGTGTGTGTGTAAAAACTTAAGTTTGGGGAAATAGAGGATGAATAAAAGGCTGGTAAAGCCAGCGTTTTGGTAAAGGGATCACCATAGCAAAACCACAAGAGGAGACAATGGATATTCTCTTTCGTTACAGGGTTGCTGTGCGAGTTCTTTAACAGCAGCTGCAGTGACATTAAACTTGGTGCCTCGGCATGGTGAGATGATGAGGCCCAAAGATGCTAAAAATCAAACAATGTGATGATAGGCTGGCTTCTGATACTTGCACGTTCCTCTGTTTCTTGCCATACTGGGAAATGCTATATGTTCAGATCACTGCCAGTCCTTTTTAAGATTCTGGGTGTCTTGTAAACTAAGCAAATCATCCAACATGTGCAAGACTCAGAGTGACATCACACAACAGGCTCGCTAATAAATTTGTATGCAATATCTCTAGAGGCAGGAGAAATGATATTTAAGAAAAATAATGCCTTGGTTGAAAATCATGATTGGTGTTTCCAATAAATGAAGTAACTAAGACCAGTAGGAGTCAAGGGGAGGGTGTATGGACAGGAGTGGGCACGGGGTGACTTCTGCCTGTACTGTGTGCAGCCCAGGTTGAATTTGTTACCCACCTTCCAGAAACAGCACTAGGTTGCAGGGTCTGCTCTGCAACCCGGAGCCTGGGGCAAGGAGGGGCTATGAGTGGCTGGCCACCCTACTGCTGTGCTTCTCCAAGTTAGGCTTACTTTCCTATCCTTCCAGATATGAAAAGTAGGCTGATGGAGCCTAAGACATTCTTCCATGAGCTCAGGAACCCTTTGTCCATAGTGCTGGGCTAACAGGTGATTAAGCTGCAGTCTGGACTTACTGGGACACTATTTCATAAGTAAATTTTTGAGAATTTTGAGAATTGTCATTTGCTTCAAAGGTTGCTTTTGGGGTCTGGCTTGTAAATATTTGCATTTCCAACCCCTAATTGTTTTAAGTTTAGATTTCAGGCTCTTTTGGTTTGGGGTAGAGTCTTTGTTATACAATTATAGTCAATGAAAGGGCATTTTTGTAAGGGTGAAGAGCTAATAGCGACTCAAGGAGAATAGTCTAAGATAAGGTGGGTAGCCGGTTGGAGGTCTGCGTTAATTCCCCAAAGTCTCTTACACATATCAACAGAGAGACTCCCACATTCTTCTTGATATACAAAAATTGTTCTTTGATTGCAGATCCTAGGTCTTCATTTTTTTTAATCTTTAAATTTAAAAATGTTTAAAGTCCATGGTCTCCTATTGGAGACCTATTTTCTTTTCCACAAACAACTTTAATTGTGTGCACGTCACCTACTTCAGGGTCTGAGAGAACCTTGACCTACCCCATTCTTCGGAGTCTAACTCCAGTACCCCCCTCCCATGGGAAGGCCCATAATTCAGTGAAAGCAGAGTGCAAACAGGCATGAGGGAAGCTAAGGGGATGAGGGGTGAGCAGCGGCCTTCCAGGGAGGTCCCCGCTGATACCCTGTAAACCTCCCTGTCAGCTAGTCCCTCATGACTTCCCACCTGCCTCCTTTCCTACCAACAATTCCTCCTAATTGTTCCATTTTTCTAATAGACACTGCCGCCTGACAGCACCTTTGCCTCCATCGCTGGTGTTTTAAAGCCTAATTAGATCCTTGAAGAACAGTCAGTAAAAAGCTTTGTGTGGGTAATAGATTCCCAGCAAGTTTGCTGATATTGGTTCAGATGAGATGCTCCCAGCCAGAGTTCCGCGAAGGGAGAGCCCGCCCAGCCCCGGGTTCCCTGCCCCTCGATCATCTCACGGGCACAGCAAGGTTCCCTTCCCTTTGGAAGTGCTGTGCTCTAGATGCAACTTGTCATGCAATTTTGTTGAAGGAAGACCTAGAGAGGGTCACGAAGGTCCGAATTCACTGCTTCTGGGTAGACACTAGGAGAAGACTTCATAGATTGAATCTGGGGAACACTGTGCTTTTACAAAAGGGTCTGGAAGTTGGGGTGGGTCTGTCAGAAGCTTTAGCAGTCATCTCTGAGGTCTTCTGCATGGGAAACTATAGCCACCTGGATATAAGAAAGCCTTTTGGGACCAGTTCTCATTCATTTGTCTGTTCACCTCTTGTCTTCTCCCCTGAGATGCTCACAAAGTTTAAAAAGTGGCCCTCAACCCTAGCTGGGCACTGAAGTCACCTGGGAGTTTTACAAGCTGTGGATGCAATTCCTGCCCCAGAAAATTCAGATTTTAACTGTCAAAGGTGGGGCCCAGACATCACTACTTCTTTTCATCTCCCCAGGGATATCTACTGGGGAGCCGGGGTGCAGTCCCCTAATTTTAAATGATTGGGTCTAATTCACATACTTCTCACTCTACGTCACTCAAGCCTACCCTGAGGGTTCAGGAAGGTGTTGTTAACGGTGAACCAGGAGGAGCCTGTTACTTCCTTGGGAGAACCCCTGAGGGGTCCCAAGTCTTCCCCGAGGTTCAAGTACGTTTCTTAAAACACTCGAGACCTCATTAAGCTAACCTGCTTCCATCACGGTTTTGTAAAGTGCTACCTTGTTTTCTATTAAGACAAAGGATTTTTTGAACAGTTTACTCCATCCCTGTGCCTCTCACTCAGTTCTGAAAGCAAAGGAAAAGCTGGCAGGTGTCTCAGTCGTTTCGTAAAGGGTTTTCAGGATGAAAGCTACAGCTTCTACTGTCACAAAATCCTCACTGTGTTAATAATAAGCCGAGTCCCTTGAGATTCCTAATAGTAGGAAATTGGCCACATGACTAAAAAGATCAGCCTTTCATGCTATTCAGATGTATTTTTGAAAGAATGTCTTGAGAAGCAGGACTCAATGCAGGAGGCTCTCAGGCCTTTTGCGGGTAAACGAACAGCTTCAGATCTTCAGGTTGACCTTTAATGTCACAAACTAAGTCTCCTTCCCTGTGCTGTAAAATGAGGGATATAAAAACTGAGCTACTGCCTTCTCAGGGTGGCTGTGGGGACCAGACTGAGCTGACAGTGTAAGGGAGCATCAGCAACTATAAAGCTCCTTACATGAGAAACACTTTCGTGGTGGCCATGGGAAAAGACAAGTCAGACACCAGCAGGGACCACTGACCATTCAAAGGCTGCACAGCTCTCTCATGTATGTTTTGCAAACATATTTTAGTCCAAATACTCAAAAGAAGTAGAATAAATCTTTCATGTAATTCATAATAATTCACTTCTTAGGAATTATGTCGCTAATGAGAAATGTGCAGAAAGGCTTGTATCTTTTAGTTTATTAATCAATACTTATTGGACACCTACTATGTGACAGGTATTGTTTATACCACAGCACTGGTTACAAAATTATTTATGATACCAAAAATATGGAAATACATGGAAAAGATGTCAAACATTATAGGGATAATTAGATAAATTTTATTTCACTTATAGAATATTATATTCAATTATAGAAATGCATTTCAATTACAGAATGTTATACAGTAACTAGATATGTTTTGAAGAATATTAAAGACATGGGGAAATGTTTATGACTATATGTAAAAAGTCAACATATTAAATGAAAATACCTAAACAATCTCAATAAGATTGGTAAAAGTTTATATATATATATATATATATATATATATATATATATATATCACATATGACATATGATATATCATATAAATTGCTCCTATTCTATTGTACATCATGTATATTACTATACTATATTATTTGTGTATCATATTATGTATCTAATATATATTATGTATTATATACATATGTGCATAACCATTATAATCCCCAAATGAACAGCTTATTTTTTCTAAAATAAAAAATAAAAGTGTTTAACAATGAACACAAATTATTGTTCCTATTAAACATTATGGTGAAGCCTCACTAATGCTCTCATTTAGCATTTTTCTATATTACAATGTTTCTAGATTACATTCACTCAGAAAAGTTTAAAGAGATTCTCTTGTATTTCAATGACATCTTTATAAAATTAGCCATTTGTGTGTGTTTAAGCTCTTAGCACTATCTTTTAAGTTGAAGTACAGCATCCCAACTGAGGCCTTCTGGTTGCTGTGACCATTTATTTCTTATCTCTACCTGAGGATCCCATCAGTTTGGCATTTGGCAGCATTTTGTTTGAATTATTTGTGTGGTGATACAGAGAAGCTTTGAACTTTCTTGCCTTTATATAATATTCTCTGGTAAAGAACTAATCCTTTGCTATGTACCATTTGAAAAAAAGTTCAGAGGGGAGAAGATAAATAATTCATAAGAAATAACAAAAGAACCATCATGTCTATGGAGTTCTGAGCAGAGACCCATATGACACAGCCAAGTTGCAAATAGGATTTGAGTAGCCTAGTTGTTGTGTATTCTAGTTAAGAAGCAAGCCCAGGTTTATCTGTTGAAATAAGACAGAAAAATAATGGTGCCATCATTTATGTATTCATTTGTTCACGAAATATTTAAAGAGCACCTCTTCAGCACAGGCCTGTGCTATTTGTTTAATGGGGATACAAAGGACAACAGTCCCCATGCTGAAGAAGCTAACATTGGGATGCAGGGTAGGGTGCAGAGTGTTGTCCCTGGGAATGGCTGCCCAGCCAGACACTCCATTTCCCAGCCACCCTTCAAATCCAAGGGTGGCCAGGTAATGCTCATCTCTGCAATGAGAATGCCTGTGATATGTGTCACTTTCAGACCAGTGTCTCCAAGAAGCTGGTATGCCTTCCTGCCTTCCCCTGGCACCTGCTAGAAGCTGAAGAACCCAGGCCCCGGATGATGACCGAGCCTCATGAAATGGAAGGAGCGTGAGTTCCACGCTGTGACCATCCTTAAACAGGTGTGCGAATGCTGTGATGCTCTCCCCTTGAAAGCTGGGACTTAATTTCCACCCCCTTGATCATGAGCTGGACTTGGTGACTCACTTCCACCCAAGGAATGTAGGAATAAGAACAGAGCGTGACTTCCAAGGGGAGGTCATAAAAGATAGGCTCCATCTTGCTCTCTCTTGGGTCTCTTGCTCTGGGGGAAACCAGCTGCTCTGCCATGAGAACACTCAGTGGACGGGTGGTGAGCCACCCTGAGTGAACTGCCTTGGAAGTGGGTCTGCCAGCCCCAGTCAAGCCTTCAGCTGACTACAGCTTGCCAAGCTTGACTGCAACCTCAGGAGAAACCCTAAAGTCAAACCACCCAGATAAACCTCTCTCGAACCCCTGGCCTACAGAAATCATAACATAATAAGTGTTTGTTTAAGCAAGTAAGTTATGGGCTAATTCATTATACAACAATATGTAACTGATAGATAAAATAGGTAGATAAAACCGATAAAGTCCTTGAATCAACATGTAGAGAATAGTCTCCACCTGACCAGTAACACTGCATGGGATGGTCATGTCAAATCACGGTAAGTTGGGGGGTTGCTGCCTAGAGCAGATAGCATAACCCCAATTAATGCAAGGAGATCACATATGGTCATACTCAGCATCTCATGTGCCACAGTGTTTAGCATTTGTAGGTAGGTACTCCATGCATATCTGTTGAAGGAATAAATGATTATATGAAAAAAACACACGTGCCCTAAAAGAGGAAGAAGCCAACTGCAAGAGGTTGGAGAGTTTGTCTTTGTGGGAAAAGAAATTTTTCATGAACCAGTGACACTGGAACAGTGCCTTGAAATGAAAGAATTTTAAGAGACAGAACTGGAGAAAGGTGTTCAGCCGGGAGTGGCATCAAAGAAAAACAAGGTAAGAGAAAGCGTGAACAGCTTGAGGGCTACTGGAGTCTCTGATTTGATTGACATGTTGAGTGATAAGGAGGGTTAAGAGTCTAAACCAGAAGGGAAACCTGTGATCAGATTCGGAAGGCTTTCAGTACAAAATTTCGGGGCCATGGCAAAAAATCAAGTGAGTAAAGCTATAGCTGGTCTTCATGTATAAGATTTCTGGGATGGAACGAGGCTAAAAACACTGAGAATATTAGAAGGCTAGTGATGCAAGTGGCAAATCACAAGGGCTCTTCCTCCCAGAATGGAAAGGAAGGATGCGTGTCTCTCAGGCGATCCTGTGGAATAGTCCACACTTTCTCTTTGTGAGTAAATTCTGTAAGCGTGAAAGAGATTTCTTCGACGTAAAACTAAACCATGAGCTATCAAAAGCATTCGCTTTGGTCTCATTCACATCATGTTCTAATCAGCTGAGCCAGCCAGTCTCCTAAAGAGACCACGTCTGCGTCTTGGGCTGGTCAAAGACAAGGGAAGTCAAATGTTGATGAGCCCCTGCTGCTCATTGCCAAGCCCCAGAGCATCAGCTGTTCTTCAAAAGCACAGCAATGGGCCCCGGAGACTGGGGACCTGATGGGTGGCATATACCACACCATTCTGAGAAACTCAAGCTTACATTTGGCCCAGCTAACTGAGGTGATCTGTTCTCAGATAAGCAAGCTGGTACATCCTGTAGGAAAATGGGAGGGCAGCAGGCAAGATGGAGAAAAAGTCATCTCAAGGTTCCCCTTTAAACAAAGACCATCTCCCAGACACTCCCGCGTCTGGCCTGGCTTTCCTAGCCAGCTGCTGTCCCCTTGTTCCTTTGCCTACTCTTTGACCAGCATTTATGGCCATTTTCCATACTGAAACTCTTCCTGCAGTTTTGGTCTTCCTCAAAGGTAGACTAATTTCATCCAGCCAAGCTTCTTCCCCTCTCTGCTTGTGTCATAAAGAATTACTCACTGTGCCTCTTTTATTTCTCTTTTTGGGGACAGGAGCCACCTGAGCCTACACTTAGGGGCACCTTTGCAGCATGAAGGAGAGGAGAAAGTTGTGGGGCATTTCAGCTGGCTTCATTAAAAACAACTCTAGGCACTGCAAGTGTGTGTTATTAATATGCATATGCAATATCTTTGAGGCAGAGCTGCCTTTAAGGTGTATTTTCAGCAGGATAACATTCTCCTGCATGAGGTGGGGAGCAGCAGTGAGTCATATGTGTGGGAGGGAAGAGCTGTGGGCTATGTACAATCCTTGCTCCCTTTGTGTCTTACTTTCCTCCCCCTGGGCCCACTCCCACCCATTTTATTAATGATTTCTGCAATTACTGGTAACAGTGCACTGCCAGCAAAGAAAAATCGGTGACTGTCTGACAGATTGTTGGAAGGAGAGGCAGGAGAGAGGTTGCACGTGGAGAGAAATGGGGATTGCCACTGCCAAAATGCAGTTTCTGAAGCGGGGGTCCTCTAGGATGAGCAGGGGTCAGAAACCCAGCTGGGTGTAGGAGTGTAGGTGTAGGAGTCTCTGTGTTAGAGCACCTGACATTTTACAAATAAAAAGGAGTGTCTCAGAACAGGAGTGGCCACCCTGAGAGCACATCCAACATTATCTAAGCCAATGCTTCTCAAGGGATTCCAAGTGGGAGCCCCATGATCTTGGTGGAGCCTATTTTTATACATCCACTAGAGGTTAAAAGAGACACCTTCAAAGTAGGATGCAGTGGTTAAAATATCTAAGGAATAGATCTGGGTGTTTTAGTTCCTTATTAATTACTCAGTATACAAAAGGATTTCATATTATCACCAGAAACAGAAAGAGTAGCCTGTGAAAGAAACGTCATATTAAATAAATAAACAAATAGATACAGTCCCCAAGAGGAGTATCAAGAAATGCAGTCACAACTTGGCTTCTGTTAGGGAATTTGACGATGAAATTGTCAACCCAGCTAAATACAACTGGGTTCCTGTTCACGTTGTATACCAGAAATCCAAAATTGCACACAGGGTAAAATAGGTTAGAATGATTTTGCCCATCAGAATGAGCATATAGTGCCTGAAGCAAAAAGCTAACCTTGAAGTTCAGTAGAAGGAGAATATTTATAGTCACTTGTCTTTTATTAGTTTGCAAATATCAAGTGTTCAGTGGATATTATATTTTTATATTTCATAATGTTTTGAAGGAGAGCCATTGGACATGAAATATTTGTTCTTGAAAAGTTGAATCTCTATCACACTTTGTTCAGACAGCTTTTATATCTTACCCTTTAAATTTAAGTGAAATAACTGATAAGGATCTTCTGAGGAACAGTTGATTTTGATGTCAAACTCCTATGCTTAGATTTTTTAGAGTATATGTGACTATACTTACTAACATTTGATGAGCTCCATTTGGGTCCATCACAAAATATTGTCAAGTTAAAGAAAACATGCCTAGGTTTCAACAGGACTTTAGCGATGACTCAAATTCTTATATTTCTTAGTAAGCCTTAAAGGAATGCATAGGTCATGACAATATTAGAAGAATCTTCTCTCCTCTTTAATTCTCTAGCTTCCCAAATCTGCGATTATTGACCAACTCCAGAAAATTCTCTTATCTATGCTCTTCCTTGACAGACATCTTTTCTTCATGCACATACACATGTGCACATATGCACATATGCAATCACACACAGGTCCTCTTGCATAATGCCCTCCAGCTGGCAACAGTCACCACAGCCCACAGTCCCTAGAGCAGGGCACTTACTGCCACCACTTCTCTCAGGGGAACAAATCTGCCAGCCTGCACAGCTTCCACCCTTCCCTCCCCTTCCTGGTGTTCGCCTCTCCTGGGGGGACTGTGAGAATATGAACATGCAGCACTCTCCATAAGGCACAGAAGCATAACACGTGTGTGTATGTATGTGTGTGTACAGACACATATACACACACTGTTAGATGTATATATGCATGTATGTATGTATGTATGTATTCTACTAACATCCTAGCTCTTGGATTAGGTGATGGTTCATAGGAATTCCATTTACTTTTAAACTATCATGTTTACATAGTAGCATTTTATAAGTATCAAGTAGAATAAAATAAAAATAGAATATTAGAAATTAAAATTTCTCATTGACATATAAAAAACTAAAGCATTTATGTAACAATAGCTTTATTTAAAATGTATTACCATTTTTCTTAAAAAAAACCTGATCAGTCTAAGGCATTTTTCTAGCCACTGTTGAAATTCAAAACCCAGGGTTGACTTTGACGGGTCACCCACCTAAGTGGCAGGACGGGAGCTCCTATCCAGAGGCCTGCCTGCAGAAG
The DNA here is from genome assembly GCF_040802235.1 of Manis javanica. Classification (NCBI taxonomy): domain Eukaryota; kingdom Metazoa; phylum Chordata; class Mammalia; order Pholidota; family Manidae; genus Manis; species Manis javanica. Next base: position 63,336,311 of record NC_133164.1, on the reverse strand, counting down.
TGAGCACCCTCAGAGGGTTGGATGGGCTCACTCACTCAGCTCTTACCATCAGCAGACACGGTGCACAGCCCAGGGACTGAGATAAAACCCCTCTACTGGAGGGATCCCCAGATCGGTGCAGTTGAAAGGGTTTAAGAAACAAAGGAGGAGGTCAATGCCCCCCAGTACATCCGGGGACTGCCAGAGAAGGGCGTCAGAGTCCTCAGACACTCCGGAGGCTGCTCAGAATCCTGACCTTTCCTGGTGCCCTGGCTGGCCTCGTCCTCCAGACCCTCTCCCCACCTCCCCTCAGCACTCTGAGGTTAAATGTTTGCTAAAGACTGGACAGAGTCACCCTCTCCCTCAGAGCCAACTATGGCCAAGAGCTCTGAGGATTCTGAGGAGACATCGCTTACAAACGCCCGGGCAGGGCTTCTCAGTCATCCCTTCCCCCAGAAAGGCAGCTTCCCACTCCGTGACCCAGGGCCAGTTCCTTCCTGGTGGGCCTCAAGTGGGCCTCCAGCTCTTGGAAATGTAAGATGCTCAAGCCTGCCTGCTTTCTCTCTCCGCCCTCAATCCCAGTCTTTCCCAGTCAGCCCTAGCAGTCGGAGAATGTCATCTGTGCCAAAGGCAGCAGAGACAAATGATGCAAGGCCAGCCCCACCCTCAGGGAGCCCACCATTCAGTGAGGGCTGTAAGAGTGCCGAGGAACAACATATGGGGCGAAATGAGGCGCCAGACACTCCAGATCACAGAGAGTCCACCTCTGGGCGAATGGGAAAACACTTTGCGGAAATGACATTGTCGACAGACCAGGAAAAATGGCCGTTGGCTCTCCCCATAACCCGTCTAAATCAACATGTGAAGCTTCAAGAACAACCGGATTCTAGCATGTCACACCCCACTACAGGCAAGGACTCTGTCCCACAAAATGTGACAAAGAGAAAGAGAGAGAGAGAATGTTTGAGTTTATCTAAAAACCACAGATTGCTTTCCAAGCCTACCTCTCCTCTCTCTCCCACAATTATAAATTCCACACATCTTCTGTTTAAACAAAACCTTCACTCTTATTGTACCCTTTCCTTTCTCTTACCCCATCCAAGTACCCTGGCATCTAGACTATTACTAGATCTACTGAATTGTCCTTTCACTAAAGTGGTAGGAGAGATTGTAGGTCAACAGGAGGGTTAGGGGTCTGGGAGAGGGGCTTTACCAATGGCTTTGTTTCCAAGCACTGGGCCTTCCAGGGAAGCCCTCTAATTTACAGAGGAAACGCTGAATTATTCACTAAATGTCAATCCAACACTTGAAAAACATGTCAAATTTTATTTGTACATAAAACTTCTACTGTTGATGTGCTTAAATGCCTACTAAATAGGCCAAAAGGAACAATCATGAAGTAGATTGACAACCTGGCTACAGAGAATGGACAGAGAGGGACTTACAAAGGCAGCCAGTACCCAGGAACCCAAGTGCAACTCATGAACCTACACCGGCCAAGAGACACCAGCGTGAACTGCCTGTCAAAGCAAAAGTAACCAACCTGGATAAGCCAGGGGCATGTGCTGAAATGGAGAGAACAGTGTCTAATTCAAATCTGGTGTCATCTCAAGTCACACTACTTAAAACAGATATAAGAGGAATTAGGAAAACTACCCTGATAAACTACATATGGAGAAAAATCATTTGCAACTTACCAGAACATCTCTTAGTGGTTGTAAATACAAAAAACCCAGCCTTAATTCCCTGATGAACAACTTTGGCTGCAAACAGTTGTCCAGGTATCCTGAAGACACTGAAGAACCCAGATAAAAAAGGGGAAACATTTTGAATATTTGAGGTATTGAGCAGTAGGAATTTCTGCTGCCCTGCAGAACAGGCTGACCCAGATTCCGGATCCAATTTGTCTGCTGATTTGTCTCTCTTCTCTTTGTATTATCAATTTCAAAAAAAACGTTTGCACATAACACCTAAGAGAATCTTGCCCTCGCCTTGCAAAGCAGTGCTACAGAATCAAAATACACTTCATAGACATAAAACTTACCCAAAGACATCTCTCCTGTTTGTGGAGAGGAACCCAACCAGTACCCCACAGGAAAACCTAAGTTCAGGGGGAAAAGACACACCTAGTGAAGCAGATTCCATTCGAGCCAACTCAGCACAAGTTAGCAAACATTGACTTGTGGCTACAGCAGGGCTTTGCAATTTTAAAAAATAGTCAGCATGTCCCTTCTCTAAGACGATGATTTAAAAAAAATTATGAGATTTAAGTGCAAAAGGAACTCTGTAAGTGATAACTGTTAAATTTGCTGATAGCTCAAACATCATCCAAGCTCACCACTAAGAGAGATGCCTTGCACCGTAGACTGGTCCCACTCAGAAGGCTCTGCACACAGGAACAGAAGTCTCTGCCCAGAAGGATATTTGTCAGGCACCCAGAAGATCATTCGACTCCAGAAAACTATTAAGAGTGGCCTAGACTCTGGTAAGCTCCATGAGGGAATGAAGTTACCAATCTTGTGTTGATGTCAAAGACTTTTTAAAGGGATGGAGGACTCCAAATGGACCTGACATTATACTAGAGAATTTTAGTTTGAGTAGAGAAGCTACGATTTTTTTTTCAGTTTCTTTTTTCACTTCATAAAACAAATAAAAATGATGGCCCCAGTATCTGAATACAAATTCAATAGTTAATAGAGAAAGAGCTTGAGGGGAATGATGGAATCTAAAAGAGCTAAGATCTAGGACCAGCTGCAAGATAGATGATATTATAAAGGAAGAATTCAGTGTTTGGAAAAACTTCCTAACAGTTCTAAAATCACTTAAAAACAGAATGGGCCAGTTTACCAGGTGATGAACGCTCTGTCACTAGAAACATATAGACAAGGCAGCCCTTGTCAGGGAGGCTGTGAAGTAATTCCTACATTGGGGTAGGAGGTGGTACCCAGATGATCTGGCACCTCAGCTGTGCGTGCTCAGATGGGCAAGCCAGGAGGTGTTTCGCCACTATTCCAGAGAGCATGTTATTCTGAATAGCTCAGGGACCTAGAGGTTCATGAGTAATCAAGAAAGTATTTCTTCTTTCATTGGGAGCTTCTGTCCCTGTTCATTAACTTCTTTTTGGGTAGCTGACGGGATGTCTGGGAGGTGTGAGGCCTGTGGGTACTCTCACTGCTGAGCAGAGCCACGAGACAGCTTGAAGCCTGCTGCCTCCACCCGAAAGGGAAAACCCAGGGGCTTCTCCTTTGCTGCATCTGCAACACCTCACATGTCCCCCCTGCTGTTCTGTGTATCATATGTGACATGCATCGTCTATGCACATGTTCCCACCGCGCGATCCACGGGCATTCGTTTGTAAATGACTTAGACATAAACCCCAGGAAGAGAACTAATTATGGCCTTGTTGTTAACTATTCATTTTATGTTTTCAAGGTCAGGTGAGGGAATGCCATTTTTCCTCCATTGGTCTTACTTGAAATTTTAGAGTTGGAGGCTTTCCCCCACTACTCAGATGGCAAATTAGTCTATCCATCTTTTCCTGCAACCATTTGTGCTTGGATCAATACAAAATGATGGACGCAAGACCTGAGAAGAACCCTCTGCTCACAGGAGAGCTCGCGAAACTGCCTCCGCGGCCCTCACTCACCGTGCACCGCCCCTGCTCAGCCAGCACCCCGAGGCGGCGCCGGTGACAGACAAGCCACGCTCCGAGGGTCTCCCCTTGCGTGATGCCGCAGCCTCCCCACAGCATTTTGCGTGTGGACCTTTCCTCTGGGAAAATGCGTCCTGGCTTTTGCACCTCTGAATTCTTCTGGTTCCTCTTATTTCTCTGATGCTAATTCTATGCCTCTTCTGTTGGCTTCAAATTCTCCTCTTTTTGTCCCTTTTCCTTCCCATACTCCTCCCTTGCCCTCAAGTCCTAATTACCTCACTGAAAAGTATTCTCAGAACTGTTTTTCTATGCCTGACCTCTCTCCTCAGCCTCAGACCTGCTTGCAACCTGCCTGCTGGACATCCCCACCTGGGCACCACACTGACCTCGGAGTCGCCCAGCCCACTGACGCATCATGGAACCGTCTCTGGTCGGTTCCTAGGGGGCCTCCTCAACTGGAAAACAAACTGAATTACCCAAGGTTCCTCCTAAATCTATAATACGGCAATTTTTTCAGATGTTGGCTTCATCCTCCGCCCTCATAATAAAGCTCTTTTTCTTGTCTTCTGCCTGACTCCTCCCTATCAAAGCACCCTCTAAGCCCCCAAAGATCTGGAGGCACGGCTAAAACCAAAAAAACCAAACATGGACCAGGTCCCTCTACTGCTACACAGTCCGCACACCTCACCTAGCTGCAGTGTTTCCCGATCTGCCTCAGCCTTACCTTCTCTGGGACCCCAAGATACTCCAGCTGGCAGGGAGGTGGTCCCCTCACTTTTCCTATCTGCCTCCCAGTCTCACACCTCGATGGCTCTTCACAGGCTTTTTCTCCTCTTCAGTCACCTCCTTTCATCCCCAAGTTCCTTTGCCTACGGGAATCACACCTACTTTGCAAAGCTGTTTAAATGCTGCCAATTAATCTGATCCCTTCACCGATCCCAGTGAGTCCAGAGTGCCTCTGGGACCCCCTCAGACTCTCTTCACCAGGGTTCTTAACTTTGGTTGTGCATTTGAATCACCTGAAAAGCTCTTCTGAAACCTCAATTCCCAGGCTGCACCCTAGACCCATTAAATCAGAACCTCTGGGAAGGAACCGCATGTGTTTTTATGGCTCCCCAGGTGATTCCAATAATCCAGTTCAGGTCGATAATCACTGCGTTGCACCATTTATTACTTTCTTCCTCATAGTTGTAATTACGCTATATTTGTCTTATTCCTGCTACTAAATTTAAAACTCCTTCAGGGCGCCGACCATCGTATCACATCTGCTTATCCCCCTGCAGGTCTTAGGGAATCAGAGATGCGATAAATATTGTTGAATTGAATTTGGAAACTTGAAATTAGCCATACACTTTAATTTTAGATCTTGCATATAATTGTAGAAGAGGAATCATATTAGTGGAGCAGTGATCTGAATTTTTAAGAATCAGAGTGCTTTTTGCCATTACCAAAAAATATCCTGATATGATTTTGAAATCAGAATAGCTCTCACTGAAGACCAATGACCTGTAACTATATGTGTGGCTGATGCCATCCTTTGCTTTTACACTTTCCTTTCTGAACTCTACACAGATAAAACGAATATTCTATGATTCTTTGAGGAACTGACTGTGAAATGTGACCAGGTATATGTGCTCATTTCTAATTGAAATAAACAAGAGCAGTCAGTGACTTGTACCATGATCTGCCTTCCCCAGCTCTGAGACAGAAGGTTCCACGAGAAAAACTGCAGCATGAACTTAACACAGAGCATCTGACCTCTTTTCAGGAACTGCAGAAAATGAAATGAAAAATGAGACAAGGAAGACTTGCCAGCCTTTCATATGGCTACAGTTGCTAAGGAAACTGCTTTCTTAGCTCCAACCTGTCCAGTATAGCCTGTTTCACACATTCTTCTGGGTGTTTGAAAATAATGTCAAAGACTGAAAAGATGACAGATAATAAAAGTCAGGATTCTATGGGTCCAAACAGAGCCTTATGCTGTTTCTCCGTGCTATGCTCTTTCCCAGTCACCTAGAATATTTGCCATCTGACAAAACCCTCCCAGAAGTAAAAATCATAGAATTAGCCTGTAAGGTCAACATAGCAATAGGAAGCCCAATTTGCCAGGCCACTATAGCTAAAACACAATTTTTTCACCCCAGCCTGGCTCTCCTTCCTGCTGGGAAAGTAGGAGGAAACTCTTAACACAGCAAGAAAAGTGGCTCAGCCTTCACCTGCCCCACATCTGGGAGAAGGTGCTCCAAACGTCTCAGCACCATGAATGGGAACCTGAGCTCCCAGGCAGAGCTAGAACTGCACACGGGGGAAGGTGCAGGCAGGGAACTCCAAAGTCCCCTGGTCAGGCCAGCATAGGTAACAGGCTGGTCACAGGAGCAGGGAAATCAAAGGTAAGGATGCCCAACTTGCCTCCCTCTGGGCTTTCACAGAGGTGCGAAACAGACGAAAGCACGCAGGAGGGTAAGAGGCATAAAAAGATTATGTTCGATCAGCAGCCAATTAAATGTGCATATATATGGTCCTTTAGCATTTACTGAGAATGCACAATGCTCAGGCAGCAACTGATAGATTCGAATTGGAAAATAATCTAGCGATTAATATTGCTGAACTCCATATTCAAAGATGAGGCCCCTTCTTCCTCCATGCTCCCCAAAACCATTTGTTTCCTTTCAATAAGACCTCCTCCTCCAATTCTACTCAGAGAGCGTAAATGAAAGCTCCCTATACAAGAGATTGGCAGCACCGTTCGAATGGAGGAAGGGGAGGTGGGCAGTCGGGAGAGGGGTGGGAAGAAGGCTGCTGCTGCCAATCACTGGCCCCTTCTGAATTTTGAACTACACGAATATTTCAAAATAAGTAAATAATACTTTTAAATGAAATTAAATTCTGCTTACCTAGGTTAAAAATATCCACACTGTACCGTGGATAGGTTTTAGGGTGTCTTAGAGGAAACGCGTACTGATTTTTCTCAAATGTATAGGATTTGCATATAATCCACATAATCTATTAAATGTTACCATCTAGTTACTAATCCCACAAAAGGCACTTATAAATACTTTATTTTATATATATAGATTCCGTACATCACACATATATGCTTTTAAAATGTGGCGTTCTTTTATATTGTGCAACACAGCTTAATACATTCATTTTATTCAGACTCCTGGAATATTACAAATAAGCCAAAAATAATGCCCTGAGATTTAAAGGCATCCTGAGTTTCCTCAGTCCTTCTGTCCAAAAGCATTTCCCCTGAGGCTTCAACAGAGAGCCGTGCTGTATGAGGGAAATGGACTCACAGTAGGCTGAAACTGTGAGCCAGCTGGTCCAGTTATAACCAGGTAACTCTGACCACGTTTTCCGTGTACCTCCACGCCCTCAGCTTAAAACAAACACAAAAACGGGAAGCACAGTATAATGATGGGAGCTTGAGAAGGCTAATTAATGGCCCGTGGGGGCCTCTCAGATGGAGTGTGAAATCCATCCAAACATTGATTATATTTGTTTTTTCTTCATTTGACAGGTGAGCGAAACCTGCCCATGTGCTTCCTCAGATGTATGTCCCCTGCCAGGGGAGTTTCTGTGGACACTGCAGCTGGAGGCTGGTAGAATCTGCCAGAGACTACCAGGTGATCACACAGGGCTACAGGAGCACTGGAACTGTTCTGGAGACCTGCCCCGCAAATCGATAGGTCAACAGGATTTCCTGTATCTGAACAGTGTGACAGTATACTACACAAGAAATCCACTTGAAATACAATATTAAGAGCGTATTGTGATCTAGTTCAAGCTCAGAGTTGAGCCCTTGTCCTGTCTCCTCCCGGTGTGGCAGGAATGATCTATGGCACTGCTCAGGGGCACTTGTAGTGCTTCTGTGCAGACACCAGGGGTTCTCAGTCCTGCCTGCAAGGTAGAGCCATGGTGGAACAGGTAAAGACCCGCCCCAGAGCAATTGAATCAAAATATCTAAGTGCAAAACCCTAGTGCTTCCCAGGCTGAGAGTCAGTGGTTTAGATGAGGATTAATTTCAAAAATGTGATTAGTTGAAGGTAAAAATATGTCGAATGCAAGGCCATCTTTAGAATGTTCGTTGTTGGTACTGTGGTTCCAAAGTAGGTGGGTGACTGCATGTGCGTGTGTTTTACACGATAACTGTTTCCTTGGTTATTGTTCTTCTGTTGGTTTGCTTCTGTTTACAAAATTGCCTAAGCTAATAAAAACTCAGGGCAACCTGCTCACAGAAAGACACGTTGAAGAGTAAAAGACACAGCTCCCTCTAGGGAGTGCTTTTGCCGCGGAGCCAACTGCTCTGCCTGCCTGAAGAATGCAAACGCCCTTGTAAAAACCTTGGCCAGTTCTTTCCAAGCTGGCTGAAAGATTCTACTCTGGGCCAGAAAGCATTTTCTACTCCCCACAGCAACCAATTGGCAAGGACTTTGCTCACACACGCAGATTTCCTCTCTCAGGTCTCATGGCCAGGAGCTTTGTGGGCACTTCACACAAAACTTCTTGAAGGCTTCCCCATCTCCAGAATGCACAGCTGTGTGCACTGTGAACATATGTACTGTGGCAGGGGAGAGATTTCCTTTAGGGGTTCCTTTGAGGATGCATTTAAAGCCCTTACTTCAGGCAGGGCCCACATGACCTGTGGGCAGAGGCATCTATGGGCAGCCTATGTGTTCTTTCTGCCTAGCATGCAATTCGATAGAGTGTCTTTAGGTCTGGGGAAAAGAAGGTGGGGCAAGGCTGAGGAATGTCTTCATTTCCTTTGCTGTCAGAAGCCCCTCCATGGCCTGGGCTTTGTCAGCCCCAAGCAGACTCCCATTTCAAATGTGAGGCCAGGCTGCTTTGATTTCACTTCATTTGGGATCTAACTCAGCCTTGTTATATGCCAAAAGCCCCCCAGGGCGTTCTACTTTTCTGGATCTTCTCCTGGGTCAGAGCTCCTGTAGCTCCGTCTTTCTGTCCTTCAGGAGAAGAGCGCCCCTCTGCCACCCACCTTTCCCAGAGAGAGAACCCTAGGCTGGTCTGCCTGCTCATTCAAACACTGTGCAAATAAATGCATTTGGCCCTCTTGAGAGAGGATTATAAAAATGTGAGTTACTATGACAAAATTTTACCAGCCAGCTTTGAAAATAAATGGAGCATGCTCTGAATTTGATTGAAAGAAAAAAAATGATTCAAAAAAATTATTTGAAAATTGGGCTAGGTTAACAATTCCCCTCTCTCTGCCCCTGCCTGTATTTTTCTTGGTTCCCTTTCTTTCCTTCCTCTCCAAACACAATTTTATGTCCACTTCTAGTGAGTCTCAATTCTGAGATACTAATGGAGGTGGAAGTAAGTATGCTTTGAGAAACCAAAACTATTTCAGATGCTGCAGACGCCAGAGGAAATTGTGTCACACTGGAATTTTGTTGGCTCTGGAGTTACACCGACTTGGGGTTAAATCCTTGATCTGCCACATAATAAGCAGGCCCCCTGAGCAATTCTCTTGATCTCTCTGGGCTTCAGCTTCCTTGTCAGTAAAAGAAGAACAACATCTCAGAAGAACAACATCTTATGGTGAAGATTAAATAAAATAACAGGACATATTGGTGTTCATGAAAATTGTCTTTTGAAGAGGCAAATTAGTTCAGAGTGAGGGCTTCAAATTCCATCTTTTGAACTTACTGGTTGTGCGACCTTGGTCAAGTAACTTAACCTCTGTAAGTCTCAGTTCTTTCAAAAATAAAGAGAAAACTAGAGGAGCTCACGAAATTTAGAATTTAGTATATGGCACATTCTAATGGCTCAAAAAGTTGTAATTTTAGAAAGGCATTATTTTAAGGCACTTTCAGATTTATAAAGACAATTTTGATATTTTTATTAACATATATATAGCTTTGTCTCAAAAACATTTGCTTTGATGGTTTATGGGAAAGGTGCCAAAGAACACACTTGTCTCCTTTCATAGACTAACTGTGTTTATGTTTAGTTATTAAGTTATTTTTTTTAATGTGGAGTGTTTGTTTAGAGCATTTGAATCCAAGATGACATTGTACTGGTCAATAAGCTATGGCAACAAAAAAATAATTAAGCCATGTCACCCTATATAAGACAATCAGCTGATCATTATTAAAAGGGCCCTTGGTGAGGATCTCAGGAGTAAAAAGTCAACAAGGGAGAAGTCCCCACTGTAACTAAGTGTTTTGGGGGCCAGTGGAAAGCTGTCTGGTTATGAGAGGAGCCTGGCCATGGGCAGAGGTGAGGGAGAGGCCAGCACTGCGGGAGGGCTGCGTTCTCATCAGGAGACCAAGACCGGACAGCCACAGCAGCGGCCACCACCTGGTCAAACACCGCCCTGGGACCCAGCCTGCCTCCCGTGGCTTTCCGTTACCAGAGATACAGTAATGACAGGATATGATCTGATTTTGCCTATCTATCAGCCACATCCACCCCAAGAGACAGCATGTTCAAGAGATAAGAAAATCTGGTCCTAGGAACAGAAACAAGGCCTGGGAGAAGCTACTGGACATACTCTTCCTTCTTCTATTCACTTGTCTGGCAATGAGATTTAGCAATTTGGTTGATTCATATGGATAAATGAGATAGAAGTGTGCAACATTATGCAATACCTGGGTGCAAGAATAAACTTCATGTGACTTAAAAGAACCTTTGGAATCTGCAAAGTAGGGATTTTGTGTCATTATCATTTTCAGGGATGAACTGAGAATTGAAGCTCTGAGCCTTTCCCAAGTGCATAAGTGAAGGGCACCCACTCATCCAACCCTCTCTACTACGTGCCCTTGGTCACCCATTAAAACATGTGCACAGACACATACACATGCACACACATACACACACACACCCCTGTCAGCACATCCCTTCAAATCACCTCAGATCAGCAGTTACCTATTTTACCTTTCCTGCAAGGCAAATAATATCAGGTAGCTGGTATCACCATTCTCCTGCCGTAACCTACGTGCCTCATCTCAGTCCCTATCCTCTGTAACGTTCTTATTAAAACAGGGACTACTATGCCTGACACACAGAAGGTGTTCATTAAAGTGAAGGAGGGAAGGAGGAAAGGATAAGAGGAAGGAAGAGAGGAAAGCAGGAAGATCAAATAGTTTACTGCTCAAAATAAATATGTTTCTAAAAGAAAGTCTACAGATATAAATAACAGATGCTATATTATCCATATGCATATGAACAATAAAAGTCAGAATTCTATTAAAATCCCACCTTTAGGAAATGATTAAATATGGTACATCTATACTGTAGAAAACCACCTTAAAAAACTGTTTTAGAAAAATATTGAATTGCATGGGGAAAATTTCACAATATATCTTTTAGTGAAAAAAGGGCAGATTGTATAGCAAAATGTGTTAAAAAAAAACCAGTTTTGAATATATGTATGTTATGTGTATGTATACATAAAAATTTAGAAGGGTGGATCTCAGAATGTTAACAATGGATGTTTCTGAGTACTGAATTATAAGTGATTTTTATTTTATCTTTATACCTTTATTGTCTTCCCCAAATTTTTGCAAAAATTTCCATGTACTAAACTTATAACCAAACAGGAAATTGTTATAGAATAAAAGCTATATGAATAGTAAATGAGAAAGAAATAATTTAAGAAAATCTCTGCATGCAAATCAGGATTCCTAGAATTTGACGGTTAGTACTAGAAGAGTTGTCATAGTTATTGTTTTCCAGAATAAGATTCCCAGAAACTTCCACTGCTGTGTGAGTCATCTCTGAGTTCCTTACACAGCAATCAAGCTCTTAGTTTTACTCTTCATTTTGCAAGCAAGGCTGACCATAATCTCTAGGGAAATACAGTTGAGTTTGTGCTTAAATTCCCCTGGAAACCGCGATGCCATCACAGACAGTTTGCTGGTGGTGTTCTCTTGGCTAGGTCGGTGTGCTGGTTTGTTGTGAGGTTGTGCAAACACAGACTCACACGCACGGACAGGAAACCATGAAAGAGCCACCTCGCTGTCTGAACCTCAGGAAGACATGTCTCTGTGTACAGCATGATAACATCTGCCTCTAACTGAGATGATGTATCAGAGCGGCCATCAGCAGGAATGGGTCAGCAAGCACATAAATTTAGTGGAAACACTTCCAGCTCTGAGCCTGGAAACATAAAGTCTGGCCTTGTTCCTGACATTAAGTAGCAGCTGGCTGAGCTCATGTTAATCAATTAATCTCTCCAAACTCAGTCTCTTCATCTGTATAGTGGAATTAATAATACATATGGACTTCTCCATTCATTAATTCTTCCGATAACTGTATGTTGAGGCCTGTGAGGGGCCTGGCATTAATCCTCCAGGCACCTTCTCCCCACACTGCTCCGTCCCCACAGACAGGCTGCCTCAGGACTCCTGGGCCCCACCAGCCCTGTGTTTACACTGCCTGTCCCTCAGGCCACCAAGTGGAAATGGAGGAGGAGGGAGGAGCTTCAGAGAAAGGCTCGGTGGGCCTTTGACACTTGCTGGGTGTGGTACAGGGTGGCGGGTGAGTGTGTAAGGTATGCAGAGAGCAGCTGGTTTTCACATACCATCACCATATAAGCTGGGAGCCATGTTATCATTGGGGTGGTCCTACCGGAAATGATACAAGACTTTCTTTTGTTTTGTTTTGCAAATGTTTGTTTTATTCCTCGTCTTTGTTCGAGCTATGCCAAAGGACCTGCTGGAGGTCAAAGGCGACGATGCACACGGTAAACAAAAAGGTGGCCCCACAGGCCCCACCAGGGTCAAAAGAGAGATGCTCAGGTTTCTTCTCAAAAGTGTTAGAAGTACTTCCTGGGTCCCAGGGGCAGGAGGAAAGAAGGCTCACTCTCCTCGGGGGTCAGCTGCACAGGAAGCACAGACATCACTGCCTCTCCGGGCGGTGAGGCGTCTGCCCACACTGGTGCTCATGACTTAGTACTTTAAGGGAACCCTGACCTTTAGAGATCCTTGTAACAGCACAGGGGTTGCCATCTGCAGTCTGGTTCACAGAGTCAGTGTGGCCAGAGCTTTTCCTTGTGAACAGTGGGGACATTTGACAGCAGCTCAGGGGGCTGCTGTGACCAGGCACCAGGTGTAGGAAGCTGCATTTCCAGGATCCATGTGAGTGAGTAGAACTGTGGCTCACCTGGAGTTTGTCTCATCTTTCACAGTTTTCTTTTTTGGGTGAATTCCACCCAGACAGGCGGTTGCCAAGCTTTAATTTTAAGCAGTAAGGACTCTTCTCAAATATTTCCCTAAATAAAGGGAACTGAATGGAGCAGAAGTGGAACTGCCACATCATACACACTTGTCTTGGACACCAGTCTGCATAAGCAAGTACTAATTCACATGGCATAGCAGGTAGAACAGCAAGAAACAAAGATATATCACTACAGGATGGGAGTCAGCATTAATCCTTCTATGAAAAGTCCTAACCAAGAGTTACAAGAGCAAAGACATGATAGTCTGGTGCCGTAAAAAAAAATGAGGACACCCATGTTCACAGAAGCATTATTCACAACAGCCAAAAGGTAGAAGCAACCAAAGTGTCCATCAACAGATCAACGGATACACAAAGTGTGGTTTATCCACACAATGGAATATTACTCAGTCCTAAAAAGGAAGAAAATTCTGACACATGCTAAAACATGATGAAACCTGGAGGACATTATGTTAAGGAAAATAAGCCAGTTACGAAAGGACAAATACTATATGATCCCACTTCAGTGACGTATGGAGAGGAGTTAAATTCATGGAGACTAAAAATAGAATGGTTTGCCGGGGGCTGGGAGGTGGGAGAGGATACCGGGTGTTTAAGGCATCCACACTTTCAGTTGGAAGATGAAAAGTTCTAGAGATGGATGGTGTTGATGGCCGTGCACTACTGTGGATGTGCCTAATGCCGCAGTGCCGTATACTTAAAAATGGTCAAAATGGTAAATTTTGTTATGTATACTTACCACGGTATTAAACAAAAGCTTAGTATTCATGGAATATCTTTGCCAAAAGTTAGAGTAATAAAGTATTTTGAACCATGAAGAATTCTTCACACAAAGGCAGTCATCAAGAATTGTGTCACCTGTAGTGATAATGTATTTATATCCATTCATCTGCCTGTGGATGAGTCTGTGTGGGGGGTGTAAATGACTGTCCAAGTCTTTGGCCAGATAAAGAAAAGGAATAATTTTCTCCTGCAAACTCGAAGAGTTCTCATGCATGTGAAGTTTGACTCTCTGATTTTTGTTGGCTTCCTTACCCCGTACACGATTATTCAATCACCCTTATCATCAGGCAGCACTGAGTGAGTGCCTACAGAATACAAACCACCATTTAAGTAAAAATGGAAATTATAAAGAGATGTGAAATAGGCTCTACCCCTTCTAAGACATGACAGAATACTTAAGACAACATGTCACATATGCAAAGATAAATACCAAATAAAAGACAGCATTTACTGAATCAACCTAACAATCCTGATATCAGAAACTTATAAAATAGAAGGGGAAACTCCAAATATCAGCTGCAAGGTTATAGCACTACATATATTCTGGCACTAACCACATGTACTTACTGAGTCCCTTCTGTGCCAGGGACTGTGCCAAAGTTTTTATGCAGATTACCTCATTTGTTCCCATTAGAACCTGTTGAGGTAGTTACCATTAACCAGAATTACAAGTGAGTAAACAGAGGTTTGGAAAGCTTAAATAATTGTTGGACATACACAGCATTAAATGAGAAAGCTGGGGTCCCATCCAAGGTCTGCCCAACCCCACAGCCTGTGTGCCCCGAACTCCTCCACTCTGCTGAGCTTGTAGTTTCATGCTTAAATCTGATTTCCTTTTTTGCACTGTTTAAATGTGAATTGCCATTTGGCTACACAGAAATATAAAACACTTGGCAGTTTTAATGGCCGAGCATATAAACTATGTTAATCACCTAGAGCAAATGATATTGAGATTTGGATACACAGAGCCACATATGGACAAAAGAAAGAAAGGGAAGAAAAACCCCAGGTTGTGATTTTATACCATAGAATGACAATTAGCATTCCAGGAATCACCCTGGCACCAATTAATCAGGGATGTCACTGATTGCTTTAGGACACATGGATAAGGAACTGCTCTTAATATCCAATTTCATATTAAGGAGAGTCCTTTTCATGATTCTAGGAGAAAAAAATAGGTATTAACATCTTTATAATGACATCAATTTATAATAGCATATACAGATAGCCTAAGATTTGAAAGTCTAAAAACTGACTTTTAAAGGTGTCTGGAGGCTGGCCTCTTGCTTTCAAAAGACTCAGGCCAAGGTCTCCAGATTCCTCCATCTCACCTGCCAATAAAAGTGAGCCTGCTTCCAGTGCTTCTGTGTTAATATGACACCATCAGCAGTGATCACTAGAATAGGCAATTTTGGTCATTTTCATAACAGTGAGCCTCTGCTTGTGCTGATTCATCCACAGATTTTCCGGCCAGCTGCCCCATTGGCAAAGCCCTGCAGCCTCCCCTTCATTAGTTCTCCGCTCCAGCCATCCGAGGTAATTCCTTCCTCCTCTCTCTCCTGATCTGCTGGTGGCAGATAGAATCTAGCCAAGAAAGAAACAAACCTTCCAGAATGGAGAGAGTGGGCTGCTCTGACATATATGCGGGTAGGGTCTGCAGGGCTCAGAGCTGTCCTTGGGAGGGACTGCCTGTCTCTGCCTCTGACGCCTTCCCTATGGCAGGATTGAGACCAGGATGGAAAGGCCAAAGCCTCCCGTGAAAAGAAGAAAACACAGGGAACGTCTGCTACTGTGGGAAAAATAAAACAACTCTGTGTTTCAACGAGCTCTATTTCTATTCAGCTTTGTTTTAAGGAGGTTTTTATTGCAACAGGACTCAGACAAGTTTTTAAATGAGCTAGATCTTGAGATTCTCTGCTAAGTGAGCAGAGAAATAATGCAATGTGTGTGTTCACGCAGGCGGGGTGTATTTTTTTTCAATCAGCAATACCATGTCTTTGCCCCAAAGGGTTCAGAGGTAGTCAGTGATTGGGGGAGATAGTGACGTGAGGCCTGTTGAAAATAGGCTGCCGGGTAATCTATTGCTCTCTTACCAACTCTGCCTCAAGGCAAGAAAGACACAAATGGGGCTGAGCCTGGAGAACAGAAAAGCAACTAATTTTACTGAGAATTTACTGTGCGCACAAGTGATTCATGTAAGGTAGCTTATTAAATCCTCCGAAACACCTTTCACGTTAGTATTCTTACCTCCATTTTCTGGTTCTGGAAACTGAATCGCAGAAAGGTTGGTTCACTTTCTTAAAAGATTCAGGGAAAAGCGGTGGAAAGGGAATTCAAAGCAGGTGTTTCCACCTTCACCAGCAGGGGGAGGCCAACTGAACAGGACGAGAGAACGCTGAGACATCTGCTCATCCTTAGCTAACAGCCAAGCAAACTGGGATTTCTCTTAATATGCCGTGGACAACCTCTGACGGTCAAATAAAGCTCTTTAAAGGGCTCTGGATAGGAAGTCTGGCATGATTATGATACTGTGGGACATATAAAAACCCTGTGAGATTCCAAACCTGATAACAGAACAAGGGTTAATTGGGGACTGTTGATTTTTTTAAGTTTTAAATGTACAGGATCCATATTTAATTTTACAAAGAGATTCATATTTGATATCTTGCCCTTGTACCCTTAGTTATTTAATAAAGAGGTCGTGTGTTAAAGAAAATATATAATCACGGGAGAAACATGATAATCTGTTAATAATCCTCATGAGTTAGTTTGGACCATAAGCTCACCTCTAAACCAGCACCTATGACACAGTGGTCAACACATCCTGATTAAAGGAAAAATCTGCAGGCAAAAACGAACCCTCTCTAGGGCACTAGCAGGGAAGAGAGAAACTTACAAAATGACACCTCGTGATCAAAGATGGCCACTATGTTTTACATTCTTCCCATCATGACCACCCTTAGGCTGGATTTCCTTGAATCTAGGACTGGACCAGTAGAATGTGGCAGAAGTGACTTTGTGTCCATTCCTAGACCCAGGCCCTAAAGAGGCCAACAGTTTCTTGGAACGTAGCCACCACCCTCTGAGGAAGCTCGAGCAGTCCCACGGAGAAGCTCAAGTAGAGAGGAAGTGAGGCCCTGAGCCACAACCCCAACTGAGCTCCCAAATTCCATTGCTTCCTTAGCATCTAATACTGTAATTGGAATTACATAGCTATTTGTTTCTACCTTTATTGTCTGTATCTCCCACTAGATAATAAGCTGCTTATGGACAGGAACCCTTGCCTGCTTTACTCTCTATACCCAGCACCAAGCATAGTGTCTTGCCCAGGAGAGGTGCTGGAAAGAAGATTTCTTAATTGAATAAATAAATGAGGGCAGCATTGGACTTGCAGATGCTGCACTCCTTCCTCCCTCCCCAACTTAAAGATGAAAACCATAAATGGGAACCAACCACAGAGAAGTCTTCATGAAACAAAAAAATGATGAACAATTTAGAAAGATCAACCACTCAACCACTACTAGACCCCAGCCAGTGTGAAGACAGGATTTACAGGATCTCTGGTCAAGGATTACAGGGCTCTGAGCAGAGCCCATCACATGTTCAAACATGGCCGAGGTGTCCACTCCGAAGGTTTGTCTCCAGCTTAAACCTTCTGTTTCATCCGTTATTACTCAAGTGACACAGCATCAGGAATGAAAGCAGCACGGATTCAGTCCTCGGGCGAGTCATTTAATCTCTCTGCTTACACTCACCGTCTGTAAAGTCACTCTGTTAAAAAGCCCTACTTAATAGGATTTTTGTATGTTACAAATGAAATAATAGTTGTGAAAGCATTTTTAACTATAAAATGCGATTTGTTTATTAATCACTGTAATTTTCATGAAGATTGACAAGTTACTATTTGTGAAGCACTGAGAACACCACTTGGCACACAGTAAGTGCTATAAACATGATTATTTAATATAATAAGATAAATGGTACTGCTTTTCATTGCCTTTCTGGAGTCTGCACCCCCAGCCCTTCCTGCCCTCCTGACCTCACTTCATGCCACTCTCATCCTTGCTCACTGCTTCACAGACACACTGGCCCTCTTTCTATACTCTATGCTTTTACCACCTCAGGGCCTTTGCACCAGCCATTCCTTCTACCTGTGGGATCCTTTTCTGGGATCTTTCTATGTTTGCCTCTTTCTCATTCTTTAGACTTCAGCTCTTCAGAGAGGCTTTTTCTTACCCCTCTATGTAAGGAAATTACATAAAACTTTCCTTTATTAAGTCACTTTCCAGCAAATCAGCCCCTTTTATTTCCCATAAGACTTATTCATATATATAATTATCTTGTTTATTTGTGCACTACTTTACTGCCTATCTCTCCCCACTAGAACAGAAAATTCCCACATTACTGGGAGCAGAGACCTCATCTCTCCTATTGGTAGCTAAATCCCCAGTGTCTAGAAAAGTACCTGCACTTAAGAGGTGCTCAGTAAATATTTGGTGAATAAAAGAATGAATGACACCTCTCTTCTGGCTGTCGCTTTGGGTGTCAGTGATCCTCATAAAGTGTGTTGCCCTGGACTGCATCAGTACACTAGGTGACATCCAACTAGGACTGTTGCAAATGCTATGTGGCTGGAGATCAAATGAACTATTTGGCAACCATATTCTAATCTTGCCTCACAGGAGCTTTGCTCTCAAATTCCTGAGGCTTTTTTCTACATGCTATTGCTCGAAATAGTCTCCCCTTTCTTTATTTACACTTGTCCACACCTGGCTGGTGCCTTTAACTGATCCCTCCTCACCCAAGCCTGAGGCCATCGAAGCAGCACAGAAACTGCCCCCGGCTCTGCCTACAATGTCTGCCCCAAGATCTCTGACACAGATTTGGGGCTGGCTGGCTTTGTAGCCAGAGGATCCCTCCCTCCATAACCTCTTTGGTTATTACTCTGCTGAAGGGCCTGGCCAGCTTTTGGTTCAGCACCTCCCAGGACAAGGCCACCCTTCCCATTCTATCCAATCCCCCACGCAGAATGCTGCATCTGAGCCCAGGCTTCCCAACCCAGCCCTCCCTCACCTAGGAGATAAAACAGAGCACTAAGGTGTGTGGGGTGGAGTGGGGCATAGCAGAGGGACACAGGCATGAGTCTTTACATTTATCTCTGTTGAAATCTCTCTTATCTTTCATGCACTATTTCATTATTTCTGGAGTTTCATTCTGTCACTCAGTAAATTTGTTACTCACCCTTCCTCCCATGATCAACAAAGGTGATCAGTATGCCATGAGTGATCTCATCCAAGTTGCTGATAATAAATATTGAGCAGTGCAGATTAAAGACAGACCCTCTTCAAACATCTTCCAGGTTGACAATGATTCCCAGCAAGCAACCTCCAGGAATGAGTGGTTCCATCAATACTGCTTAAACACAGGATCACCCAATCCCCATGTCCCCTCAAATTCACAGAAGAATTTGCCAGCTGCCTTGCTAAAATTCAGCAGTTCATTTGCCCCTGCGATTCTTGTACCATGTTTACATGCAGCACATAGTTAGGAATTGGAAATACCTCCGTAAGGGTTGGGACCATTAGCTTTACCTCCACCTACCCACCAGGAAAGTACAAGGGCCAGGCACCAAGGCTCAGGATGGTGTGTCCTGAGCTGCCCAGACTGAAGAGGAGTGTCTGACTAACCTGGAAGCAGTCACTGTGTGCTCAGTCTTCACAGGCTCTCCCCTCACTCAGAGAGCTACCAAGGATCCAGGTGGAGTCCCCTGCCTTACCCGGTGGGATTTCTTGAGGAGGACAGACTGATCACACACCCGTATGGCTGAGGTTCAAAGAGTGAGTTAAGCAGCAAGGTGCCCGAGGGAGAGGATGTCTTTCTGCCAGAGTGAGAACACAGACAGCAATAAACTTCAAAGTCCAAACCCAAAAATGTTACTATAATGGAGTAGGAATGAGGGAGCCATTCAGGGAAGTCAGTGGTATGTTTTTTGAAAGTATCTTGCACTATAAAGGAAGGACTGATAAAGACAAGATTACTTCCTCTAGAGGAAAGTGGGAAGGCCACCTTTAATTTGTTTTTCTTGGTCCTGGGCATCTAAAAGAGATGCACCAAGAAGCTTAGAGATGAGAAAAAAGCAAACTAATTATTAATTATAATATGGCTTATGGGTTTTTATATTGAATTTTCATTGATTATCTTCCCATTGACTAGGTGACACTGGTAAATGACTGATACATACATGTCTTTGTTAACAAAGGTACCTACAGCCAAAGAAAAAGACTAGAACATTCTTCTGCTTGTGAAGTTAAAGATTTAACATGCTACAAATGCATCTTTTTCATAGGCATCCAGCTAATGATGACCATTTGGCTGGAGTAGTATGAAAAATGTGGATAAAGGCAGTCAGAAAATGGTCAGGACCCAGAATTTATAGCCCAAATATATTTCAGTCCACTTCTTAAAGTGTATCTGATTTGGCCTTCATTAAACCTGCAAAAAATATAATCACTCATTCTCCAAATACCTAGAAAAAATAACTGTAATGTTTTGTGGAAAAAAAAAAATTTTCTTTATGAACTGAGAAGAAATAAGCATGAACCTTTTAACTACACAAACATAGAAGAATCACAGATGCCAAATATCAGAAGACATGAATCCAAGTTATTTTTTTAAAGTATCAAGGACAAACATACCTTTGTTCACTCATTCAATAAGTATTTAATGGGCATTTACTATATGCAGAATCCACCACTAAATACTTTGAGGGGCATGCCAAGGCATAAAAGAAACCATTCCCCTTCTCCAGGATTTTATAATGATTTTATAGAGGTGAGACAAATCCAAACAACTAAAACAATGGAAGGATTGTATATGATAGACCAATGTTATCAAATAATGTTTGTATCAATTATCTGCTGCTATGTAACAAATTGTCACAAACTTAGCTCCTTAAAACAACACACATTTACTATCTCACAGTTTCTGTGGGTCAGGAATCTGGGCACAACTTTACTGTATCCTCTAATTCAGGGTCTCACACAAGTTTGCAATCAAGGAGTCAGCTGGGGTTGGGATCTCATCTGAAAGCCCAGTTGGGGAATAATTTGCTTCTCAGCTCCTGCAAATAGACAGGATTCAACTCCTTTTTGGTTCTTAGACTGAGAGGTTCAGTTTCTAGTTGGCTATTGGCTAGAGGCCACCCTCAGATCCTTGCCATGGCTTCCCAAACATGCAACTTGTTTCATCAAGCCTGCAATGAAGAGTGTCAGCTAGCAAGATAGGATTCACAACCTGTCTTGATCTGATCATGGAGTTGGCATCCCCTCCAGATTGAGATATCCTATTCATTAGAAGCAAGTTACCTAAGGAGAACAGATAATACAAGGCAATGAATATCAGGAACAGGGGTCATTAAAAGCCATCTTAGAAACTGCACACCACAACAAAAAAAAGCACCCATTTAAGTTTGGTCAACATTTTTGTTGCATAAGGTGTTTAAAAACAGGAAAAGAGGAGAAAAGTCTAAGTAATCTTTGCTGTCCCCTAGTGTTGGACAGACAAGGGTCATAATTGCCCTAGAGGTGCCCTCACATTGGGAAGAACACAGGAAGGAAAGAAAGGGGAAAGGAACAAACCTTAATGGGTGCTGCTCAGACCCAGCCTGTGGAGGGCACAGATGGTACCACCTATCCAAACAATGCAGCAAGAGCCCTAGGGACCTGGCCAAGGAAAGCAGCTACTAGAGGTAAGAGAATATTTGGCTTAAAAATGACAGAATCCAAGACACCTTTCAAAGCCATCCAGCGCAGAAACCATCCACCTTCTTAAACCTAGAGCAGTAGGTTCTACTTGAAAAAGCATACATCACATCAACTTTTCATGATTAAAAAGGACACAGATGTACTCACCATTCCTTAGTGTTAACATCAACAACTAAGCCTTGTGAAAATACAAAATTCAGAAGAGTGCTTATATTTTCCTTTTGTCTTACTATGACTACTATTCAAATGAATAACACTGTCCCCTATATACGACTTCTTTGAAATTTGTATTTTAAAAGTTAGCCTCTCCATGTCATTTGCTGCATTGAAGTGTTCTGGCTCATATGCAGTGACTTAGTGGGTGTGACAAGCCATATCCGCAGGTAGCAAGTTGAAAGTACCTACAACTCCCCTGTATCCCTTGGGAGAAAGTACAAAGGGCAGAAGTTGTTCCTCCTCCCTCTCTTCTACTCCAAGGGACACTATTGAGGGTTCCGTGAGACGCCCTAACCAGGAGTAAGGCATCTCTGCTACCCCTTCACCAACGAACTGCTAGTATCAGGTTGCCACTTGAGCATCTTAGGTACAAAAGAGAACTGCAACTGTTGATTCCCCTTCCTCTACTAGATTCCCTAATGGATGGAGATTTTTATCTGCACAGAGTATTAAAACTTTGTTGTCCCTTTATATCATAACAGTTCCTAACAATTATTATCAAGTGCATGAAGGGAACACAATTTCCCTTGACCTCCCTGAGTGTCACTGAATGGAACCTGAATGTATTATGGAAATATTCCCTTTAAGTATCAGATGTAATTTGTTTCTCCTTCCAATTTCTGCCCTTTCTGCTTCCCTAGTCTCTCCTTCCTGCTCTCCTGACAGTCTTTCAGACAAAATATCATTCTCCCCGAAGACTGACGGTGGCACGTGAAGGCTGCCGTCCACAGGGATGCAGGGAAGTCAGTGTCTTCTTCAAGCTCTGGGGGTAGGTCCAGGCATCAGTATTTTTTAAGTTTCCAGCATAAGGAGTCTACTGTGTGGCCAGGGTGGGGAGCTTCTCACATACTTAGCCTGACTCTCTAACTCATTTTAACTCATTTGGTCTCTCTATTTGAAGGAGGAGAAAAAGGAAGAAGTTACGAAGCACGTCAGAAAGACACCAAATACACCGATTTTTCCTGAACATGGTGGATTCTGTTAGAAGTGAGGGCCTTACTTAGTGTACGTTGGGATTACCTTGGGAACTATTTGAAATCCTGCTGTCCTGCCGCACCCCAGGCTGATTCACTCAGAGCCTCAGAAAGCAGAGCCTGGAGTGTTTGTTCTCCAGGACGGCTCCCCGGCAGACCTCCTCTTCCTCTGCTGAGGCCAGCTTCCCTTTGGTACTTTGAAAAGCTCTCCAGGTGATTGCGAAGTGCTGACAGCTATGAAGGTGGGATCATTTCATTTTACAAACTGATTGTGCACGGCGTTCAGAATCCAGTCCACCTACTTGCACATAAATGTGAACAATTGCCTACCCTTCAGTTCCATGCACGACCACAAATGTCTGTGGTGCCCAGTCCCAGCTGTTAGGAGTCAAGGATACAAAATGAATACAGCAGGCTCTGTCTTCCAGAACTACACAGCCTAGGAAAGGAGACAGATATAAACAAATGCTTCTGATGCAATGTGGTAAATGCTTTGATAGGCGACAGGGACTTAGGAACATAGAGAGGAGGACTTCGTTGAAGGCGGTAGAGACAATGGAGAGGACAAAAGAATGGCAGTAAAAGGACAGCTTCTAAAGAACAGAAGTGGAGTTTTCAGGTCGGCCACGCATAGAGCGCATCCTAAGTCAAGGTAACAGCTTGAAGCAGCCAAGAAATGTGAAGGTGATGGTGCATGAAACTCTAGAGTGTGGTGCCGGGCTGGAGAGAGTGGAAATGGGGCCAGAGTGGAAGGAAGCAAATGGCAGGCCACACCCAAGGGCTGGATTTCATCCGTTACAAAGGGACGTGAAGAATGCTCCGGGAGCGCTGGGATCAATTCCTGACTAAAGGGTTGACCCTAACAGCATCCTACCTGAATCTGAGGAGCACGAAAACTAGCTAGAAAGAGCACAAGAGAGAAATTACAGAGGCTGAACTAAGGCAATGGCAGCAGGAAAAGGGAAGAGAGAGAGATCATTGGAGATCTTAGGAAACAGGATTTTGTAGCTGACTGAATGTGTCCTGACTTTCTGGATTGAGCAGCATGGTGAGTGAATGGTGTGTTCACTGAGGAAGGGTGCATCTGAGGGGTGCTGCTCCCCAGAAAAGATGAAGTCTGCCTGTGTGCCTTCTTGGAAGAAATTTCATAATTATCCCAGTGATAACGTGTGACTGGTTTGCAGAGGCTCCCCAGGGCCTAGGACTGGCGGCGCTCTGGAGCTTGGCTGAGTGCCCACTCATGCCCTTCACACTCACACTTAGAGCCACTTGGGGTGGCTGTTGGAATTCTTGTGTTAGGGTGGTCACCTGTTTTCAACCAGAACTCAGATAAGCCCAAGGAAGATGCATCCGTCAACGTTGCTGGCAGAGTGAGTTCCCTCCTGTCCCCAGCCTCAGGGTTCCAGAGCCCAGGGCCCCTGTGATTCTTGTCCAAAGAGAGGTCTTGGGCCCATGACCCCCAGCCCAGGGGAGAAGCAGGATGCTCTGAGGCTCTGGGTCATACCTGGGTCCACAATATCTCTGACAGAAGAGGAGAATGGGGAGAGTGAGGGCCCTGTACCTACACTTTTAGATCTTTCTCTGAAGACCCATTTTCTGGGGACAAGTTGCTGTGAGCTGGATCAGACTACCCCAGGCCAGTCAGTGACCCTACACCATCCAGAGAGTATCACCCCACCCTCTCCTCTAGGAAAACAATGAGAATGGTGATTCACAATACTAGAAAGTGCGTCAACTGCTCCCAAATTTCCACACTCTTTTAACATTCTGTGGTCATGATCTTTTTTTAATTATTATTCTGACAAACGCTAACAATTTTGTCCAAACAGAGAGAACTGTTATCATGCCTTGTTAAGCTGACATTATTCACACTTGCTAATGATTAACTCCCTCTGACACTGTAGCATTGTAGACGGCAGAGTTGAACAAACAGCTTCAGGGGGCCCAGCAATGAGTTACACTACACTGGGCCAACTGACTTGGAAGGGTTCCAGTGCTATTTCCCTAGTTTAGACTTGTCCTACGGGGCATTTCCACTGGGGGACCTGAAGTTCTGGAATTCCTTCCTCTTCCTGGTTCAACAAAACTCTAATTTATTGACCTTGAGGGCACAGTGTAAGACATCTGTTACGTTTAACATTTCCTTGACCTGTACCGAGAATGCTATTGAGTAAAAAAGATTGGCCTTTTTTAATTCCAGGTTTTGCATTTACAGTGTGCTCTCGTCTAAAGGAGGTGCCTTTTGATAAATGCAGGGAACACAAACACGGGGCTTCTTTGTGACAGAACTGCCCTCTTTGGGGTCTCACCCCAACGCAGTTTTCTTACACTGTGCCAAAACTTCAGAAAAATAACCAAGAATCCTTCCTTCACTGTACAAGGGAAAGAAAAGAAAATTTATTGAACAGTAAATTTTCATGCTTTAACTGGAAAAAATCAGTCCCGCAAGAATGTGGGCAAGTTCCTGTACACAAGCCAAGCAATTGTTTTATGAGCACTGCCTAATAGCTCATGTTCACCTTGGATGAAAAAGATCATGAAACATAAACAAGATTTGGAGCCACAGAAAAGGAACAGAAATGCTTCCACGTTGCACATTCGCCAGCCAGCAACTGAGAGCTGGGCGGTGCCTGGTAGGCCTCCAAGACAAGGAGAAAGGCTAAAGGTGAGGTGTTCTCCTCTCCAAACGAGGAGTCCCCTGGGTAACACTTAATACTGCTTCATCTCTGATTCCCTATTTTCTGCCTTTGCCGTGATGGGAGATGTCCTGGGATTTGAGTGAAGGAGGACTATGGTTAGGATTCTATAGTCCCCGTCAGCTAAGGAGAGAGGTGGAAGCCTGTACAACGGCAGGCTCACAATTCCTCATTTTATGGGGAACAAGCTCCCCTAACTTAAAAAACAAGCCAAGCTTTTTTATCCCAAAATGAGAGATTTTCTTTTTTTAGTGTATCCAGATCAAAAGGGGAAATAAATCCAATTTGTTTATAGAAAATGTAGCTATGCCCAGAGGTTATGATAAATTGAGATCTAGGTTTCATGTGGGATTTGAGCCTGCACAGCTTACAATGCTGAACTGTGCAGTGTCTTTAATACTGACAGTGTCCTCAGACCTTTCAAATCCAGAATAATTGAAAATCATAGGCAGGAGGAGATTAAGCTGTTTGATCAAGGATGGAACAAGATACATTTTCACTGAAGCTTAAGAAGAGCCAGGAAGTCAAAAAAGATTGGAAAAAGTAGACTAAAGGCTATATAGAAGATTTCAGGACTGAACAAAGACACTCTTCATGTAGTGTGTTCATTATCCCTAACCATCTAAAATATGGCTCACGTCAATGTTTGAAGAAAGAAGGAAGGTCTTTTCTGATTATTTTTCCCTGTATTTAAGTAGTGAAAGAAAACAAAATTACATATTCTTAAATAAAACATGTGATTTCATATTTCTGCATGTTTTCTAAAGTACAAGATAGAAGTCCATAGAAAAAGAAGAAAGGAAGCCTATTGTGGCTCACTTTAAATGACTAACAGTAATAAAAAGTATTAAGCCTGGCAGAGGGCCCTAGATCCTGCCCCAGTGGGCCATTTTCTTCCAGATTCCCAGTAGTGGCAGTGAAACTGCATTGACCTGCCCAGACTATTTTTCCTAAGAGCAATTGCAAAGATGAGGTACAATCTGCAGATAGAGTGCAGCTAACTGGCACCCGCCCAGATCCAAACCATCAGACTGGTTTTGCGGGTGCCCTCAATTACACCAGAGGCATCCAGCAAAATGGAGCAGGACATTCTCTATCTGTCTCCTGTGGTTTTTGCTGATCGAATGCAAACTAGTGCCAGGTTCTTCCTAAACAGTTTAGCCCAAACTTTGTAGCCATTTGCAATGGTAAGAAAAAATAGGAAGCCAAGATTCATCTGACTTTAAGAGTTGTTTCAACTATTTATGCTCTGCTCCCAATAGTTTCGCCAGGGCACCAACTGGAGCACTCAGGTGGGATCAGGTTTTGGTTGCAGAAGAAATGAAATCGAGGAAGAATACGATTGTGATAGGAAAAAATTTACATCACATCTTGCGTGCTAGGGCTGCCATAATAGACTGGGTAGCTTAAACAGAAAGTGGTTTTCTCATGTTTCTGGAAGCTAGAAGCCCAAGATCAAGCGGTCCACAGGGTTGGTTTCTTCTGATCTGTCTTTTCTTGCCTTGTAGATCTTCTACCTATCTATCTTCTTGTGTCTTGACATCATCTTCCCTCTGCACGTGTCTGGGTTCTAATCTCTTCTTCTTATAAAAATACCAGTCATACTGAACCAGAGCCCACCCTAATGACCTCATTCCAAGTTAATTACCTCTTTATCCAGATACAGTCACATTCTGAAGTACTGGGTTTTAGGACTTCAACATATGAATTTGGAAAGGATGTGACTCAGCCCATAACAATAGTTAAATAGGCTAATAGCCCCACGAAGAACTACTGCAAGGAAAAAAGAATCACAAACACATAAACTTGAAGAACTGCGTGTTGAGTCCTTTGAAGCAATTCAATCTGCCGTACATGTGGTTAAAAGTTATCTGCACTTGAGATAGAAAAATTCAAGAGCCCTGCTTCTCCCACTCTCTGCACCAAAAAAGCCTTAAATCAATGCTTAAAATTATATTAGAGAGTTTCAGAACTAAACAGGAGTACAAAGAATCATGCTCTGTACTTTCTCCAGAAAAAGGAGGTAAGAGTTTGTTGACTTCCATAGATTCCATCTGCTGGCTGATGAGAAACACAGGCGGCTCCCAGCATAGTATCTGGCCTGCTGTGGGCTCCCTTGGTAAAGGCTGATTGTACTATAAGTATCTGGTTTGAAACCAGTATGGGTTTTGTGATCACAACTATTGCAAATAAATTGTTTTAGAAACTCAGGGAACCTCTGCCTTCTCAGAGTCAGATGACTGAAATGCATTTCAGTTTCCTTCCCTGCTTCCTCTTTTACTATTAATTTATTAAATATACATGTATCCGGCATCTACCAAATTCCAGGAACCGTACTAGGCACTTAAGACAATGTCTTCCCTGGAAGTGGTCACAGCCTAGATGATGAGGCAGACATAAAAACACATGGGTGGATAACCAAAACAGACAATAGCTGTAAGGTAGGTGTGATATTTAATTTTATGTGTCAACTTGGCTAAGATACAGTGCCCAGATATTTAGTCAACATTATTCTGCATGTTTCTGTGAAAATATTTTTTGGATGTGATTAACACTTAACTCAATTGACTTTGAGTGAAGCAGACTACTCTCCGTAATGTGGGTGGGCCTCATCCCATCAGTTGAGGGACTTAACAGAACAGAGACTGACTTCCCCTGAGCAAAAAGGAATTTTTCCAGTTGATGGCCTCTGGACTCAAACTGCAGTCCTTCTTTGGGTACCCAGTCCACCAGCCCACCCCATCAGATTTTGGACTGATCAGCCTCCACAATAATATGAGCAAGTTACTTAAAATAAATCTCTTGCTCTTGCTCTCTCTAGCTTTCCCTCACTTGCTTTTGTTGTACTCTATTCTCTACTTTTGAATAAGTTTTTTTAAAATGTTAGTCCAGCTATAAGCTGATTACAAAAACTACCTCTAAAGGCAATAAAACACAAAGATTTTAAATAAAGTGATAGAAAATTATATAACATAGAAATGTCCACCCAAAGAAAGCTTTAAAAACTATATTCATATCAGACAACTAGATCTTAAAGCAAAAAAAAAAAATTTGGAGGGAGCCTAAAGTCATAAAAGAACAAGTAGTCCAGGAAGGAGGCAATCCTGAGCCTACAAGGACCTAATAACATCATCACACAATACATAAAACAAAAATTGGCAGAGGTGTGAAGAGGTGCACACTGACAGACATGGTGGGACGTTTGAATGAACTTGTAAATGCAGCCTTATTTGGAAAAAGGGTCTTTGCAGATGTAATTAAGTTAAGGACCTTGAGATAAGATCATCCTGGATTATCTGGGTGGCCCTAACTCCATTGAAAGGTATTCTTATGAGAAGACAGAGAACACAGAGTGAGACAAGGCCCTGTGAGGACAGAGGCAGCCAGCAGCCTGATGCAGACCCAAGCCAGAAAGTCTGGAGCCACCAGGTGCTGGGAGAGGCAGGGAAGGTTCTCACCCGGAGCCTTTGGAAGGAGCGTAGCTGGGCCATCACCCTGGTTTTAGGCGTCTGGCCTCCAGAACTATGAGAGAATAAATTTCTGTTGTTTTAAGCCACCAAATTTATGGGAATCTGTTATGGTAGCCCTAGGAAACCAATACACTCAGTGATTGGTAAATCAAAAAGACAAAAAACAATAAAAATACATAAAAGACTTGAGCAATGTAATAAGCAATTTTTATCTAATGGACATAAGTGCAATCCCACACTTGATTATTTTTTAAAATGCACATTTTTTTTCATTGCAGATGAAAGGCCTATATAAATTAGAGTACTATCATAACAGAAAATAACTTAAGTCAATATAGTTAGAACTGAAATCATTTTTGCCCTCTAAAAGGACAGGTGCATTGCCCAAGTGTGAGAAAAATTGGCTTAGAACGTTCTGACCCTTCATTCTACAAGAGAGAGCTTGTCTTCTTTATGCTTAGGAGAGAATACAGTTCACTAATTAGCCCCAAATAAACAACTACACCCAGGCTCTTAGTTTTAACTACTTTGAGGACTCCTATGGGAATTAAAATTTTCAAGGACAGAGAGATTCCATTGTCATTTCAAAGTAAGCACTCAGGCTGTAGTCCTTGTCACCATTACTAGCAAGATCATCGCTCTTAAAGTAACAGTGCCTGGAAGAAGGAGTTTTTTTTTTTCTTTGCTCCTGGTGTTGCTGATCATAAGACGATATACACAGAGTTAGCATGCTAAATAAATTTCCCATGAATCAGATCACACATTTTATCCTCTCGCAAAAAGAAGTAGGTTAACAAACATACCACACTAGACATCTTGGGGGGAGATGAGAAAGTAAAGATAATTTTCAGAAAATAGCAATATTAACTTTCTTAACTAGCCCACCAACATAAAACAAGAATCAAAATAGAACAATGTGATGCAAGGATACTGACAAGTGTGAATTGCATCACTTACACCCTTACCTCCTGCGGCAAGAGGAGGTTATTTTTTGGCACCATTCTTTTTAACCATGCACAGCATGTACCCTTCCAGCCTGTAGAAATATTAGATAATAATTTTATTAAGAGAAAACAAAACCCTTTACTACTTTTGCAACCTATTGTGTCTCCCGACCCCTGGTGAGGGGAGAAATCTTTAGAACTGAATCCATCTGGAAGGAGGGATGATTGCCCAGTGAAGCAAGAGCGTCCTGGGAGATCTGGGGGAAAGGTCACTGCCAGCGTTCCCAGTCTATCAACTGCACCCTGTCGTGGCACTTCCTGGAGGGACTATGTAATGTGTTTGGACGGAGACCTCTCTCCCACTCTAAGTGAAAAGTGAGCTTAGGAGGAAACAGTCAAGGCATAAAAGGACAATTCCTTAGGGTAGCTTTGCAGAGAGAGCCACAAAGCCAAGTGACCCGTAAAAGGCTTGAGGTTCTAGCCAGTTCTTCCCGCTGCAGTGCCAGAGTCACATCGGGCAGCGTGAGCCGCAGAGGCCCGTGCACGTCACGTGACGGTTCCAAATTTCTGTTTCTCGCTCTTCCTAGTACTGTGGTTTCTTTTGGAACTAGATTGATTGCTTTTGAATTTTGAGCCTCAAGACCAATGCTCATTGGCATGGCTGCCTTAAAGAGGTAGGCAGAATGACCCCTTCTGAGAAGCCAACTCAAATTTCTTGTGCCAAATTTTCAGAGCAAAAATGCACTGCTCTAAGTGCCTTTTCTGAAAACGATTTTTCTTTTCTCTTTTCTTTTCTATTCTTTCTTTTTTCTTTTCTTCTTTCTTTTCTTTTCTTTTCTTTTCTTTTCTTTGCTTTGCTTTGCTTTGCTTTTGAGAGTGACCCAGGCAATAGCTAAACAGCTGAGTATAAACTGATGTGTAAACGCTGTTCCTTGATTTTCATGAACAGAGCAGTTAAAATCAAAATCTTGAATTAATTACTCCAAAGCGTTTCATGGATACACAGAAGCACATTCCTTTGCGGGCTAGACACTTGAAGCCAGGTGATGTTAATAGGTAGAGAGAACAGCTTAGAGCTTGGGCTGGGAGAACAAGGGCTTTCAGGGAAGGGCCGACCCATCCCTCCCGCAGCTGCAGAGCGGGTCCCTGCCTGTCCTATATCTGTCCCTTATTTGGCTCCAGTAGATTCTCAGTATCACTGTCAAAGGCCGTCTTCACTGCAGTGTTCAGCTATCCATGCTTCTCTGAGGACCCTACATTCATTTTGCATCGCCCTAAGGAATGAGTCTAAGGCCCATCAAGACTTAGTCTCCCCTTCAGGAAAGTGGGCTGTAACATTTTACAAAGATTCTATAACAAAAATGCCCTACACCCCAAAGTGCTCCCCCGAGGCTCCCTTACCTTGTAGGCTCTCTTCCTTTGCTTATTCTCTTCCCCAGCAGCTGCAACCCTTCACTCTCGCAAAAAAAGGAGAAAATAGACATGAGGCTCTCCATCAGTCATATTTAAGGCACACTCATCTCGCACCACCAACTTTTAGGCTACCTGGCCTTCTCCAATGGGAAGTCATAATTCTGCACCCTTTCTGTTCTCCTTGCCCCTTTCATCAACAACCTGAGTGCTTCTGCAGCCCAGCCACATGCCTCCTTGTCCCCATTATTCTCCCACCTCACCTCTACCCCCTGGATGCCCTACTCCTCAGCTTTTTATTGGGTGCCTAGAGGGGTGCCAGGTGGTAAACACATTCATAAGGTAAAACATGGCATATCTCCCAGAGGTGAAAATTTTTCTCAAATTGAAGATGGAGGAATAGGGGGTGGGATTAAGCAGTTTAAGTAATTTGAAGCATTATTTTTGTATTAAAACAAGCATGGATGGGTTATACAGTAGAATGCAAAATCCACATTAATTTTTTAAATGGAAATGAGACTACAAATAAGTTTAGCATCTGTGGAGGGTGGCTTCTGGCAGCACCAGCAGATCTCTCCGCTTACACGTTCTCACCTCCTCTACCTGAGGCGTGAGCAGAAACGCGAGGCAACACCTCCAAAGTCCCCGGCTGCTCTTTATTGATTACCATGCTCTTCATCCACCAAATTGAGCACTACTATGTGCCAGCCCGTGAATGTAAATGTGATTTAAACACAGTCCCTACCTTCAAGCATAATTTAGAGAAACTGACATACATATGTAGCTATGTTGGAATGTAATAACTTGTTTAATAAAGGTATGTACAAAATGTTACGGTACCATAGAAAGGTCAGCAAGTAACCATTTCAGACAGAACCAAAGAATAGTTCAAAGCTGGACAATGTGGATGCATTCTTGAAATTATGTATATTTTTCTACCATATCTTTTATCAACAAAGACTGCCAGAGGCATTGCATCTCTGTGTCTAATTAATTTACATAGTACCGAATACATACAGAACCTTATGTGTTGTTTTGATGCAGGGAAATGGTAATGGTTAGACACATGGCTGTGGGTTAAACTGTGTTCCCCAAAAAGATATGTTGAAGTCCAACCCCCAGTAACTCAGAATGTGACCTTATTTAGAATTTGGTCTTTAGAAAGGTAATCAAGTGGCCCTAGCCCAATATGACTACAAGAAGGGGAAGTTTGGACACAGACGTGCACGGAGAAAGGACGATGTGAAGAGACATGGAGAAACCAGCCACGTGAGTGGCATGATGCATCTACGAGCCACTGACCACCAAGAAGTCCCAGCAAACACCGGCAGCTGGAAGAGGCCCAGAAAGATTCTCTCAGAGCCGTCAGAGAGCACGGCTCTGCCGAGGCCTCGATCTCAGACCTCCAGAACATGAGACAGCATGATTTCCGTTTTAAGCCACTCAGTTTTTGGTACATGTTACAACAGCCTGAGAAAACCCATACACACGTGCTCTCTGTTAGACTGTAATCTTACAACCTCTCTTTTAAAAGTTAACGTCAGCTTTGTCTTCTTCGACAATGTTCGCTGCTTGAAGGCACCCTCCCAGTAAGCTTCTCTACAACAGCGGTTCTCGGAGTGCTGTCTCTGGCCCAGCAGCATGCGCATCAGCTGGGAACTTGCTGGAAATGCGAACACTCCAGTCCCACTCAGATCTACTAACATCAGGAACTGTGTGAGCAAGGCTTCTGGGTGATTCTGGACTGAGAACCACTGCTCTACCACATCTGCCTGGCAATCTCACACTCCCTGTGAATCCCATTAAATTCCAACTCTGAAGGACTGTTAGTTCTCATCTTCTGAAATATCATAACAATAAAACTAAGCTACAACTTTCATATGATTATCTCCCAGCTAAACCTGCAAAGACCCAACAGCGTTTCTTGAGAAAGGACTTCAATTCTGCACATGAGTGAAGTGTGGAGAGTTTTATAATTTTCTCTCACACTTGTCACTGGCCTCCTGTGTCCCAGGTGTCCTGGTTCCCAGCATCCTCATCTAAAACCCGGCTACTCAAATTCACCAGATGGCCCCATCCAGGCCTATCCTTTCCCATGACACCCCATGATCCCAAATCCCCTTTTTTCTCTCTCTCTCCAGTAAAACGCCCATTCTCTCTCAGCTAAGTATTTGGAAGAAACTATTAATTAATTTATAATTAAAATAGCAATAATTAACAGCCTTCCCTATTTAATTAGCCCAGGTTGTATCATTTTATTTGAAAACTGATTTTTCACCCAAATGAACTCTCTCTGGGCAGGCTTCAAACACACTGTGGAAGTAAAAAATGAAGACCTGTTTGTTTATTTTTATTTTTGATGGTGAGTGTCAGGGGTGGAAGGGCCAGTGCACTTTAAATTACAACCCATTCGTGGAACAAACGTTCAGCTCACAGGAGCCAGTCCTGGTCACCAGCCTGCCACCTTGCTGACCTTGAAGAGGTGGCACCAGGCCGCTTGTACTTCTGCTGCATTCCGTATTGGGTGGGTTTTTGGATATTTCAATTTCTTAACAGGAAATTTTAGCTGCTGGTTTAAATCTAATTGAAGTATTTTGTATGCACACCCTGAGACCCTCAGGCTATGGTGTATTTTTAATAAATCAAACAAATAAATTCCAAGCTTTAAACTAACTGAAATGCCTTCATGCCTTTAACTGTGGCCCCTTAAATGAAAATACTAAGAAATGCAGGAATAATGCCTCCTTAGTGGCAAACGAATCCAGTGAAGGTTGAGGAGGATGCCAGTTTAAAAAGAGAATGAAATTCAGGGCATAAATTGTGCTGGAAATTGGCCCCCAGTTCTCAACTGGCAGAGATTACTCTAACCGAAGGCTATGGATAGGTGGAAAGGGAAATTAGTGTTTAATGAACATTGTGCCAGATGCTTTACTTCTCCTGTGGGACAGTCAGGTTAAAAGGCTTCAACCAATCATATATATTCCCCTGAAAAGCAACCCCAGTTTTTGGTAAAACTTCAGGATTGATTTAGGTTTGCTATGTAAACAACCAGCCAAGGTTAAATCATGACTAGATTCATTCCCAGACTAACTCCTTCCCCTCAAACCTAAATGGAAACCAAACCAGCCATCAGAGAGATGGAATCTTGGCATTGTATCAGTTAGAATCCTGTTTTAAATAATCAAGGAAGTTTGCTGGTTCTTATACTGGAATGTCTGTGGGAAGATAGGTTTCAGGGCCTGATTAGACAACTCAAAAATATCAGTAAGCAAGAATCCAGGTCCTTTTCATCCCTCCACTCTGCCTTCCACAGGGCAGGCAACTTCAACCTAAGTCTTTCTCATGGTGACAAATGGCAGCAGTGGGTCCAGGCTTCACGTGAATATGCCACAGTAGCCAGAGAGGAAACATGGTCTTTTCTGATACCTCTCTCAAAAGAGTGAGGGGATTTCTCCCACCAGAATGTCCCAGCAAAACTCTTTTTCTTCATTCATTCATCAAATATTTACTGAAGTCCTACTATGTGGCAGGCACTTAGGATTCATCAGAAAACAAATGAAACTTTTTTTCCTGCCTTCATGGAGCTTAGGTTCTAGCAGAAGCTTACATTTGAAAGTCTTCTGTGCCTCGTTTGAGCTGTCTGATGAGCTGTTAGCGTCCGGTGACTACACTTCTCGGCTCTTGTCCCCCAGCCTTGAGCGTAGCAGCTGTTTCCCACAGTTCCTGCACCCAAGCTAGCTGAGGGTCCCCTTTTTGCTCTTCCAAACTTAGAACACATGTGCAACCAGCCCCCCCATATGAAATCCTCTCTGTTTTAAATTACAAGTATGGATCTCCATTTTTTATGGGACCCTGGCTGATCCACAATGAAAATCTAAACAAAGATCTAGCTACCCCTGGAAAAAGGCATGAAGGTGAGAATGAAGCCTATGCAGGCACCCAAACACTGTCTACAATCACTGAGTATTTTTCACCAACTGGGAGACTTCACAGTGAAAAGCCACGAGTCAACCATACTCATAGGAATTTCTGATTTCTGTAAAGGTGGCACCTGTCTGGGTATAACTGGTAAATGGTCTCTAGGCATTTCTCTGGAGAAGCTGAGTGGAAGGGAGGTTTCCTTCTGTAAATAGACATCTAGAAGCAGAAAAGATAACAAAAGAAGGAATTGTAGGAAGATGACCTGGTGCTGTTTCCTCTGTCCAGCCACATGGTCTAGATCCACACCCTACAGAGAGACAGGATACAAGCCACCTCAGGGGACAAGCAATGCTACTTGAGGCCCAGGTGACAACTGGCTGGAGCACGCTCTGAGTCTGTACAGAGAGCAGCAGACTCCGGCTCGTTTTTCCTTGACTAACAGGGTTCGCATCCCCGCCATGCCAGCAGGACTGCTCTCATGAAGGTCACAGATGATCTCTGTGTTGTCAAATGCATTGCTCAAATGTCAATTCTCATCTTACTTCAATACCAACATTGCTAATCTTTGGTGTTCTTTTCCAAAAGCTTGTATTTTAGAGACATTCGTCTGGTCTGAATGAATACCAAATAGCTAAAGGAAACTAATCCATCGAATAATTTGACTAATAAGAATGATGACAACATTAATAACTAACATTGTTGATGCTCTTCTAAGCACTTTATGTGGATTTAGTCCTCACTGCAGTCCTGTGACGTGAATACTGTTGTCACCTTCATTTTACAGATGAGGACTCTCAGCTATAGGAAGGCTGAGTGATTTGCCTCAGGTCACACTGTCAGTATATAGGGTAAGTGGCAGAGCCAACCAATCTCCATATTTCCATGATTTGGCTTCAAGCAGATCGAATTCTATATGTCAGAATTTTTCAGTTGTCATCTACATAGATTTGTTTTGGTAATATCTGTATCAGAAGGCTAGAGAAGTCAGGTTGTTGGAAAGGCCTTCACACTATTTTGCCTTCTCCACGTTACTGGCATAGCACAGGCCCTGGCTGGCCATGGTGCACTTACCTAAAGCCAGAGGGGTCAGAGCACCAGTAACAGGGGCCAAGAGGGGCACGCAGTCTGCAGGCCATGGGTCTATGGCTGGCTGTCTACATTCAAGGAACCCAGGGTTCCCAGAGCAGGTCAAAATTTCCTTAGGAGCGGACAATGCTCTGATCAGAGGCCAGTGGAGAAATCTTTTCAGGGGCCCAGGGGCCCCAATACTAGCTTGAGGTTCAGAGGTAGAACTCTTATCCCTGAAAAAGGAACTGGGAAAATAAAGCAAGATGGTAGCGCTAAAGAAAAAGATTTTTCAGCAGATTATAAAAATTAAGAATCAGAGGGCAGTGAACAAAATACAAAACCACAGGCTCCAGAGCGGCAGGAACCATTTTTGTCCTGTACCATCATATCCCCCACACAACCCGGCACATACCCCATACTCTTCAATGAGTTCCATGTATCCAAGCTCAGACCAAAGACCTGACACAAGTAGTATGTTCAACTTCATATCCAGTGGACATTGAGCACAGACATGGCAAGAGGCACTGTGTCAGTCTCTCTCATACTTGGTCTAAGTGTGTTGGGCTACAGTTTCTTGACCATCCCCACCTAAGGATACATAAGTACTCACGAGTTCTAACTCCTACAGTACCAAAATGAGTAATATGAAAGTACTCAAGACCAGGCTGAGGCTCAGTCTGCAGGGTGAGCTCATAGCAGCCAAGAATGAAGGAATGTAGAGGATAGAAACTGTATAGGCTAAGCACTTTTCTTTTACCTTTCTTATTGTGTATTCCTCATATTACAAAGTTTCCGTGTAATTGTCCATTCAAGACACACTACTGACAGAAGACTAACTGTATGACCACATGCTCCTGAAGTCTGAGAACAACTGATGGGACAGTGTGATATTTTTTTTTTTTAGTAACCTTAGCAATGGAATCAGTTAAGATCAGAAGATTATTTCCGAAAATCCATTTCTTCACTTTTTAAATACCCTTTATTTACTGGTTTCAACTTTGGCTAAAATACTACTTAGGCATTTTCTGACCCTTATTGGAATTCTCCACACAAATGACTAAATCCTAAAACTAATGGCATCAATCTCAAAACCAAATCAATCAATTGGAAAGGGGCTCACTCACGTGAGTACAGAAGCACCTTTTGTTCTTACTAATACATTTTTGGATAACGTATCCATGTATTTTGCATATTTACCCAAAGATGCAGCATTGTGCAAAACCACAAGTTACAATACAACATTCCAGGGCTCTTAAAATATATGTTGTTTCCTTGTGACACTGGTATCTTTCCCTTTCTTGTGGTTTTATCATCCCATGAACCATAAGGTCGCAGTTTCAACTACCAAAACTTGACGTCCTGCCTCATCAGAAAGTTCTTTATCACCCAAAAGATGGCATTTAGAGCAACCTGCTCTTGCTCATATTCCATTTTACTTTCCATTTTCACACTTCTATCTTACCAAAGAACTACTATTGTAAAGATTGACAAAAGAAGGAATAGACCAAAGACGTTGAATAAAAACCCTGCAGTCCTAAATTTGAGTCAGAAATAACAGTACAAACTCAATATAAATAAAAAGACTATTAAAAAACTTTGAGACAATTAGAAATATGAACATTGGACATTTGTGAATATTAAGCAATTAATGCTAAATGGCATAGGTATGATAATGATACTATGGTTGTGGTTTTTAAAAGTCTTTATCTTTTAGAAAACTACAAAAATATTTTCAAATAAAATCTGATATCTGGAATTTTCTTAAAAATAGTGCAGGAGTGGAGGAGGCAAGTATTGAATTTGGATGAAGGGTAAATGCGGTGTGGATGGTACTAATCAGGTCTAGCTTTGTATATGTTTGAAGGAGTCCTGTAGAAATTACTGGAAAGTCATATCAAACTTGCCTTGTACATGAAGAACGTTTTTCTTGAGAAAACTCTCTTCACATTTTTTTTTGAAAATTAAAATACTTAATTCTCTTGCTTTTAAGCAAATTATCATAGGATTTCATCTTTACATCCCCCTCTCCCACTACTGGAGAGAATAATTAGACCAAATATGAAAAGAAAAGGTCAAAATGGGACAGCAATTCAGAAGGAGGTCAATTAGGTGTGTCATTTTGGGGATGGAGCTAGTAGTAAAGGTCTGGACTGTATGTTATTTTCTAAGAACTTACTATTTATGACTGGCCTCCAATACCAGGAAAAAGCCTTTGACCACCATATAGCCTAAGACAGCACTAAGACTTCTGTGCATCTGGGAAAACATTAGTTCTTCAACCTCTAGAGTACAAAAAGCTAATGAACATCATTGTGTCTTTTGGTGCACTTCCAGAACTTTCCCCCAACACCCTTGAAATACCAACAGTCAGCACTCATTCAGTAAAGTAAATGTCAAAGGCAAGTTTTGGAGGACTAACTTCAGTCACTCTGGATAGAAATAGTAATAATAAAAATAATTTCCCCTTTAATAGATAAGGAAAGTAATGTTAAGGAAGCTTAAGTAGTTTTTCCAGAAAAATCCAGTAACTGGTGAGAAACAGAGCAGATCTCCCTGGGATTTTCCAGGCCTGCTCCCAACTGCTGAATGTCACTGGGAAGAACACACTCCTGTTTCCTCTTTAAACTCACGACCACAAATTTTCAGTGGTACCCAGCTCTCCTGGGAATACTGCTACACTCCCTTAGTTCGCTCTCCCACTTCCCAAGTAGACAGTTCTACTCCTCTTCGTTTCTTCTCCAATGTCAAGGGGCCCTTCCCTCTCTCACGGTTGTTGGCTTTGCCTCATGCTTCCTCGGAAAAATAAAAGCCATCAGGACAGAATCCCACCATCTTCCCAAACAAACCTCGCAGCCGGCCCACACCCCTGTCCCTGCTCCCTGCCCTCTCTCCTGTGGCTAAGGGAGACTCCCATGTGGCATACTGTGAACAAACCCCTCCATTCCTCAGCTTCTGGAGGAGTTTGTCCTGAATAACCATCTCTCCTCTACATCTAAAAGACTCTCCGCTAAAGCAGCCTGTCAGCTCTATAATCTAACATCTATAAGAAATCAAGTAACACTGCCCTTTACCGCACATCTCCCTCCAGCTCCAGCCCCACCTCCCTGCTCTCCTTCACAGCAAGCACCTGGCAAGCGTTGCCTCCAATAAGGTCCTCTTCCCCAACCCCTTCTTTTCTCTCCTCCACTGCCTACAGTGAAGCTGCATTCCCATCAGAGAACTTGCCACTGTCAGAGGCTCTAATGACACCAGTTTTCCCATAGTGTGTGATTCTCTTCACTGATGTACTCAAACACTCAGTAACCCGCAACACAGCTGGCCACGCCCTCCTTCTTAAAACACTCTTCCCTGAACCTCCATGATCCCAGACCCTCCTGTACTGAGGCAGGGAGGAGGTGAGTATACTCCTGAAGCAGGGTGAAAACTGTAAAGTAAACGAAACCAGACCAGGCATGCAGCAACAAAGGAGCCAGAAAAAAATTTTATTAGCGCAATCCCGGGCAAGGTACACGGGTCTGCGTATCCACAGGCCAGGGAAGTCGCGCGCAACAGGAGGAGCAACAGGCTTCTCAGGGGAGCTGGGAGAGCCCTGAGGGTATTGGAAACAGAACTAATTGGCCAGTGTGGGTGTCGTAATCACTGATGATTGGTCCTGCTGGGTTGCTGGGAAGAGAGTACTGTGGCGCATGTTCTAGGCAGGACTTGTGGCAGGGGACCTCCCTTTGAATCATTTCAGTGACATTCGCCGTTCTCTTCCTTACTTAGTTCGAGTCGGGTTCCTCCAGTGAGACCCATCCCTTCCTCCGGTACCTCCGGTCTTACAAAAACCAGCATGGCTGGAATGCACTGAGTGAGGAGAAAGCAGGACGACACGAGGTTGCAATGCCCAGGGGACACAGCATCATGTAGAACCTTTTAGGTGAGAGAAAGAAGTTTGGGAGATTTTCAGGGCATCTTAAGCAGGTGGCCTTAATGTCCTTATGTTTTTATAGGTCACTCTGGCTGTCTGTGGAAAGTGGGCTGCACAGGCGTGAGAGCAGGATCATGGACAACAATTAGAAGGCTCCTAATAAATTCTAAGTAAGTGTTTGTTGCCTTGAATTAAATTGGGAAAAAGAAAAGGCACCAGTAAGCAGAAAGTTCTGCAGGACAGAAATGGAACCAGAGTGAAATTCCAGGGGCCTGATAACGAGCTCTTGGAATGAGTGAGAGGATATTTTCACCCATGGGATTTGGCCACATTTCCAGAAAAACCCAAGAAATTATCAGAGAAGACTCCCCGTCTGGACGTGCCCACGGAGCAGGTTTGCTCCTCCGACTGGTGAGCCTGGCTTTCGTCAGCACCGGCAATTCCTATCAGGCCATGTCCTGCAACGGGGGGCGTTTGACTCATTATCTTCCACTGGGCCTGTCATGTCCCGTTACTCTCCAGTTCCTGACAGGACACTCTGAGGCATGATGCATTATGATTTGACACCAGTTACCCCACACTGTACCTCATTAGAGGGAGCAGAAAAGGGGTAACCCACTCTTTACTACCCCCACTCTCTCCACAACTTCATTAGTCTCTTGATCTTTCTGTGGTTGTCATTAGAGGCTTAGAGTTTTATGTCCTGGTCAATTTCCAAATGACAGCTTTTAGTGTCAAAGTGATCAAGGAGCCCTGCTTTGCCTTTCCCACAGTGACAGCAGCAGACAATCACAGGAAATTGATCATGTTGGATAAACTCACCTGATCCTAAAAATGATATTGGCTTCCTGCTCCAGGGCAGGGCAAAAACAACTGAAAAATAATTGCCAGTACACCCCAGAGGGAAATTCTTTCCCTTCCCCAAATTTGACGATCAATCAAACACAGGGCATGTGACCAAGATTCACTGCTGTAAAGAACGTAATTCCATTTACACGCCAAAACACCATGGCAATTTGTTTTGAACTGGGGCGGGTCATTCTGTCTGGGTTTTTATTTTTCCTTAAGAGAGACTATACCTGCAAGAGCAGCAAGAACATATGATACTAAAACAAAAACCACATCCAGAATATAGATGCATTTCCTAACAAATGTTCCTAACAATCCTGATTAGGTTAACTAGTCTGTTGCCATGTTTTGATTATTCCTTCTCAATGTTTAAAACATGAGATAAAAAAAAATATGTGGTACATTGCAATGTTCTTTTCCACGTAGTCTCAGAGTTTCCACGTAGTCTCAGAGTTTGATGTGCTAGCTATCTTCAAAAAATATACCACCTTTGGTATTATTTAGTCTTTCACGTATAGAAAGTCTCTAGAATGGGTTTATTCCTTAGTCTAGAAGTGAGAAGTCCAACGTGACTAATATGATTCAGGAAGAGGCTTCCTGTAACCAGGAAAAATAGTTTGCATTCCTGTACATTTAATTTCCAAATGCAACTAGGGCCTTTAATCTCTGCATCCTTTGAATTTTTAGGGAAGTACTGGGGAAGACACATTGAGTAAAGTTGCTCTCTCAATTAGTGAAAGAGCCTGTAGGGTTACATTTGTGGCTCTACAGACTGTGCTGTTCTTTGAAGATCTTGAACTAATTAGGACTTGTCTGCTCACTGTTTTCAGTACCTGACCTTCCATAGCAAAATGACCTGGTGCTCATTTGTATGTTACTTTGAGTTTGTTTAATCTGTAGTTTTCTCTTTGAAAGCTCTGCTCTCTCCCCAAGCTCCCCAAAGACCAGAGGCTCTCAGACACCATGCTTTCCCCTACAGACACACCCACCATACCAGTTTGCCTTTGTACATCCCACTTGAGTATTTCCAACTAGGAAATGGCCTGGATTAATGTGCAAGAAGCCAAGCCATTTGGAAGAGAAAGCCAGACTCAGAGTCCTAGCAAACAAGCCAGGATCAAATTCCAGAGTTGTGTCCACTAGATTCTGCATTGTTTTAATAGCTGGAAGGAGATTCAGTAGCCAATAAACATTCAAGAAACGCTAAAAGTGTTCAGTGAGAAGATGAATTGGCAAAAGACAAGGAAGATACTGGAAGACAGATGACAAGCTTGCCCAACACCATCCAAGGACAGCATCTCCCTATAAGCATCAGTGTCAACAGTATTTCCCACCCACAGAGGAGTCTATTTACTTATATATCTACCTATTACCTATTTATATACAAGACAGGTATCTGTTTTTCTTCATGTTTTTTTTTGCCAGGCCATAAAAACCTGGAAAATAAAAACTACAGTTGGAAATGACGTGGTGTGTGGGGTTTCTTGATTTGTGTTAGAGAACTTCACGGTAAGGAATTTTGACAAATCCGAGGTGAAATGTACCTGGGCACAGGGTTGTCTAAGATCTCAGGATGAAGGAAGCTTTGCCGACTAGTTAGGCAGTGTGGACACAGCTCTGCTGCTGAGTTGCCACCATATTTCTTTGGGCAGTCTTCCTAATCTGCCTGCATCAGTAACTTTCAATGGTCCTGTAATAATACGCACTGGGTTATTGTGAGGATTCATGAAGAAAATATATAAAACAACTAACACAATTCCTAGCCCATGTAAGGTGATCGATGGTACTGGACTTTTTCCCTTTTATGCCCAGTTAGATTTCTAAAGATATACATGAGTCCAGTTTGTAAAGTTCTTGGAAATCCATACTTACATTTTAATATGCTGTGTAATAAACTTGAACACAACTATGAAGTGTTTTACCTTTATTCTAGATCCCAGTGGGTATCTCACCCTTGACTGTTTGAGGACATAAGGCAAAATGTCCGTGCCATCCTGCACAGTAGTCACATAAAAATGCCAAAAAAGGTAAAATGATAATATTTTTATATGTTGAGATAAATAAAAGATATCATTAAAATTAACTTGACTTGTTTCCTCATCCCCTTTTTAACGTGGCCACAGGAAATTTTAAATTATGTATGTGGTTCACCTTATATTTCTACTGGACGGTGTTCATCTGAAGGATAAAGACCCAGAGGTAACCCAAAGGAGCACAAAAGGTCAGGTGTCTGCCAAGTTCACCAATGCCCTGGGAGGCAACCTCAACAAATAAGTCCATATGCTTATTTACTTCAGCACTGTTGTACCCACACACAGCAAAAAGTGCTTTGCACGTGGCACAGCAGACCCCTCCTCTCCTGCCCCTGTGTCTTCTGATGCTAAGTAAACAACCACCACAGAAAAGGCCTAAAGCAGAGCTGCCTCAGTCTGGTAGCCACCAGTCGTTAATGACTACTGTATTAATGCTGCAAAGTATACAGCCCCTGTATTTTCTTGACTAAAGTGATTGGGGCAAATTGTCAAAAGAATGGAAATATTGCCTCTCCAAAAGAACTAAGCTCACATCATTCCCCTAATCCTAATCAAGGTCATTTTTATAGGCTATGATAATGATTTTTATATAAACAGCGGCCTCCATTTAGTAGTTTTCCATTGGCCTGGCATTGAGAAGTGTTTGACCCATTAGGCTTACAAAAAAGATACGCAGTCTAAGAGAAAGCAAGTTAATCTTTCATGTTACTAGTTGCCAGATGTTAGATTTTGACCCTTGAAGAGTGTACAGGCACACACCTTCACTGACTGCAAACCGGGCATGGGATAGCATAACGTGGAAAAGATTAGTCATGTGAGGGGTCTTGAATCCAAGGGTCTCTTTTGGGATTTAGCTGCTATTCTTGCCTTTCTCTAAATGACAAAAGACTTTTAAAAATCATAAAGCACCCCATAGTGTCCATCTCAGGTTTCTAAGGTCCCATTAAAGGACCAGCTCTGTGTGTGAGAGGGCATGAATCTATACAACCACAGCAATCTATTTTGTACTGATGATTGTATATGTAATTTTCAAAATGACACCTTCCAAATGCTAGGCAGGGGAAGAAAGGTTAATTCTTCCCATATGGAATTCTGGTAACAAATGTTTACACAGGCTTTAATTATGTATTGTCCTGGGATAAATGCACTTTGAGATTTACCTCCAAAGAAAGAAAATTCAAGTAGAGGTAGTGGCCAGGAAGAAGGAGGAAGCTATGGTGAACTACTGTTGGGCTGTGTTCTGGGGACTAACTCTATTACTCTCCAGTCTTTGATTTGACTGAATATCTTAAATTGATTTATCTGCTTTATAAAACATATTCACTTTAGAAAGGCCAATCTGTATTTTTTAAAGAGCAGATGTCACTCAGTCGAGTCACTGGACCACTCAAGAAGC
Organism: Manis javanica; assembly: GCF_040802235.1. Classification (NCBI taxonomy): domain Eukaryota; kingdom Metazoa; phylum Chordata; class Mammalia; order Pholidota; family Manidae; genus Manis; species Manis javanica. The sequence continues at coordinate 63,292,043 of NC_133164.1, read as the reverse complement.
ACAATGGGAAGACAGTGGGATGGGGAGGCCACCTTCTCCTCCTCCAGCTCACAGCTCTGCCCAAGCAAGCGTCGGGCCAATCGCTTAACCACAGTGGACCTCCGTTTCCCATGAGCACAGTGGAAGTGCAGACAGCAGCTCTTCCTTGTTGCACAAAGACGTTTGGATGGCTAGCAGAAGTAAGGGTTTGGCTCATTCCTCTGCCTCAGTCACCCATGGAACACGGACCTGCCTACTCACCCTATCCCTAATCTCCCTCTTCCTGCTATCACCCCATCCAGCTCAAGGAGAGAGGCAAAGAGGTAGAAGGTCTGTACGGAAGGACCCAGTGAGAAAATGGAGTGAACTGAAATCAATCCTAAGGCTTCAAGAAAATTCAGAACTCCTAGCTAACGTGATCTAACTTCCTAAGTTACTCACTGTTCTGCACCTCTCCTGTCTCGGGTACTATACTAGCCTGCAGAGGCAGTGCAAGAGACCCTCCAGACACACATTGTTTATTATCTTACTATGGAGAAGATATCCACTCACGGAGCCAGCAGAACAGGTTAGGGCACTTTTTGAAAAATGATGTAACAGGGTATGGGCTCCTGTTCCACTCTGCCGGTAAGGATGGGAGGCAGAGGGCTGCTACTATGCCTGGTCCCCCCTGCGGCTGAGAGCGTGTGGTGGGTTCTACATGGGCTGACTCCTGAAGTTTGTTGCGTGCTGGGAGAGAAGCAGGATATCATGACACTGACTATGAAGAATGTGTTGTTTCAAAATAGGTAACATCAACAAGTAAATTCACTAAATTTAATATGAACTATTAGGTTTCCACAAAATGTTTGTCACTTGCTGCTTCAATTTATCCTGCTCCAGTGGAGATGTTCACTTCCCTTTGCCCTTAAGGTTCTTTGGTGTAACTTTTTGAGAAGTTACTTTCCCAAGCTTTTCTGATACTATCAGTGGAACTTGTCACTGAAATGTTTCAACAGACAGAGCCTCAGAGAGGAACCTCATGAAAGCACGGGGGGACATGCTAACCTTCATTCTTCTAAGAAACAAATGTAAACAAGTCAAATGGAAGAATATGACCGACCTCTGTGAGGGCCTCAGGAGCATCGGGCTGTGCCATGTGATGTCCATGGAGACAACACACATCCGTAAAGCATTTGGTGTGCAGTAAGCATACCCAAGCCATCGTTTTTATTTTCAGTCTATTTGTCGATAGAACTAACTTCTGGCAAGCAAATGGGTTACCTGGGAGATTCTCTTTGGAAGCCAAGAGATTGAAGATAAAATGTTTTGCCTGTAAGTTTCCCCTGAACTTATTATTTGCCAACTTTAAAATGCTTTGCTAGGACATAAGATGTGACTTCTGCTAATAGATGGAATACCAGAAATGAATTTTATAGTCCTACCTTAAACAACAGCAGGAATTAAAAAACAGAAGAAAACCTATGACTGCTTTTGGACATTAAATAATACACGTTGTGGGACTGTGACCCCTGAATGAACAGTGACTGACTACAATGAATGAAAGCAGTTTTCAGGCTGCAGAGCAGGGAAGGAAAACCTAAAGAGAGGTTAGCAGTGCTCCGAAGTTGAAGAGACAGAGATTTGAGCCCAGAGAAGCCCAGGGAGCTGAAACTTGAGGACAAGGAACCAGGGGTCAGCAAACAGCATAGGGAGAGAGCTCCAGGCACCTGCAGAAGGGTTCCCTGGAGTCTCTGGCTGATCTTCACATGAGGGAGAAGAGATTATCAGTGTTGAAAAAAAGAATCATCAAAAATAAATACATGGAACAATTTCCAAAGCTCACACAGGGCTGGGAATAGTCTGTGTCCCTCACCCCAGACACGGTAGAAAGGTTTCATGTTGTAACATGGGGCACTAAGCAGAATCCACACGAGCGTGTTACCTTAGGAAGGAACTACATCAGACCTAGACTAAAAGCTGCTCTGAACCTGCCCTAACAAACTTCATAATCAAATCAAAACACAAACTGATTCCAACTCATCTGTGCATCAGAATAAAATCCAGCAACAGTTTTAAAAATATGGTAAAACTCAGCATGCAACAATGTAAACTTCATAATGTATAGTATCCAATAAAAAAATTACAAGGCATGAAAAGAAGCAAGGAAATATGTTCTATCATAAGAGAAAAATAAAAAATAAAATATAGGTGATAGACAATAAATAATAAAGATGACAGATACATTAGATAGATAGATAGATAGATAGATAGATAGATAGATAGATAGATAGATAGATAGATATAGATACATGATGAGTGAGTGAGATAGGTTCTAGATAAAAGGGGAAAAGTTGTTTCTTATTTTCTAAGGTTTTTAAAGGAATATTAAATATACTCTTAGGTGTCTTTATTTTAAAATGATGAAACTGAAGTCTAATACATAAGAAAACCTTCCCCTAGAATGTTCCACCTAAAATTCCACCTTAAAACGCAAAAGGAAATACATCTATCATCTTTTCTCCATATAGAGCACATATTCACAATTTTCAGCAGCTTTGTACCTTCTCTCAGCAAACAGAAGTAGGTTCTCTGCTCCTAGTGCTGAAAAACGACACCCAGACACTCACCTGATGGTGTCTGCTCTGCCGGGCCTAAAGCAGCCCAGACAGAGGTTTTCCTCAGCACAAGAGGAGTGCCAGAGCGCCAACAGGCCGGGAGCCTGTCAGATGTCAGATGTCAGAACCGGGGCTAAAAGATGGGTTCCAAAGTGACACTGACTCTTTAAACCTTTAACAAGTAGCTTATCATGCACAAAAGCATGCAAATATCAGGTCTGAATGCCAATTCTATTTAGCTAACAAAGAAATGGTTGGACTTGGCAAGAATTATCAAAGACACAAACCAATTCCCAAGCATGTCAACGTTCCAGCTGATGTGGGACAGCACCCACACCCGGAGACAAAGCAAGATTAGAAACACACATGGTTGCTCCACTGCAGCGGTTTGACCCATCAGGCTGAAGGGAGACGGCGTCCGTGACTTCCAATGCAATTGGGATGCATGTGAATATCGAATAATAGAGAGTGACACACCTTATGTTGTGTCAGGTTTAAAATCCAGTGAGATGGAGATATAGATGTCAGCTACCAGGACAGGCCAGCTTCGCTGTCCATGGGCATCACGCGACCAGCACCTGTCCGCTCAGCAGGTCGTGTGCCTTGAAGCAGAGGAATACACAGATTCCTCCCTAGCCTCTCCTTCCTGGGCAGAAGGGGCCCTAAAGCGGGCACCTCCCCTCAGTCTGTGCCAGCACATGGAGAGCAGTCAGGGGAGACCACTTATAATTTGATGCAGATGGTCACTTCATTCGCATACACACCAAGCAGGGTGGGGGACTGCCCACCAGACCCTCCTCCTGTGCTAGCCCTGGGGCTACCAGGCTGTATATTTAAGCAGAGTAGAGCTTTCTCACTCTGGAGGCCCATTTTGTCAGACAGGCAGAGGTGCTTTAGGACACCCTAAAAGAATGACACATTCCTAGGTTTGCATGACGTACAAGCCAGCTGCAGAGGCTCACCTCTCCCTGAAGGAGGCCATCAGAGCCTGGGGAAGCTGTCGGGCAGGCAGGTTTCTGAGCCCCTGTTCCATGGGTTCAGACCCTGTGAATCCGTAGCAGGTTCTGAACTGTAGAAATGGACCCTCACAGTTACACTGAGCTAAGACTCTTCTTGACAACTGTCCTTTCCCAGCGCAAAGAAAGGAAACCAGATGGCTGGGAAGGCTGGAGACTCAGGTCTTCAGACTTTAAAGGGAAAAGGGAACTTAAGAGACACAAGCCGAGCATTTTTTTTTTTTTGAGCATGTTGGAGTCACTCATCTCATCTGCAAATAGCATCTTTGAGTAAAAGCCAGTGTATTAAACAAAAAAAGCAAAAGTGTTAAAGGAGGGTTTGGGCCCAGAGTTCCATCTGCCTGTCCCCTGTCTTGCCCAGGGTATCGCAGGAGAGCTCTTGGAGGAAACCTACATCTCTTCAGAGCACAATTTGGAAAACACTGATTAGAGATGCCCCGCTGGGGAGAAGAATAGAGCCCCGGGGGGTGCCGAGGGAACCTCATGGCCTGTAACCTCTCTCCCTCTCTTCCTGCCAGACAGGAGCTCCACACCAACCCCACAGGCTCCAAGGTGTGACCAGCCGAAGCTTGTGCCCTTTTAGGACACACAACAATACAGTTCGCCTTTAGCACTGAGTTCACACACATGTATGGCAGGATCCCCAGTGAGGGGTTACAACATACAGACCCCCCAGCGCAGCCTGCAGAGCCCCTCAAAGGACACTGCCATTTCGCCCTCTGCCCTGCCTTCCAGGCCACTGGGAATACCAGGCCCAGCCCATGCTCTGTATTTCGTGGTGAATTTATAAGTAGGTTCCGACTTCCAAGGAAAAAAGAAATGGGGAGGCAGGCATCAAACCTGATCAGTAAGGGCAGACCATCTACAAGAATGTATGACCCTCCACTCCTTCCCAGACTCCTCTCAACAGGATTTTGCTACCTGAGTTATCTAAAAAATGGCACTTCACTGGACTTTCTGTAGACACAGCAGAAAAAAATCATTCCTGTTCGTGAGTGGAAATTTTTTTCTTACCTATATCTCTTCTGTGCATTTTAAAGTCTTTTAACAAAAACTTGCACCATTCTTAAAAAGGTCCAGCTATCTTAAAAGCAAATCTTAATCTCGGAGCACAAGGTTGATTCATATACCTAGGCAGTCATGACTGCAAGGCACGCGGTGGCCACATTTATTTAATGGTTCGTAGAAGGCTCCATGCTCAGTTAAGTCCCCCTGCATCTTTTCACTAGTCTAGTCAACACCATTGTCTTTTTAAAAACACAGTGAATCTTTTTGATTGGGACTTGAGGCTGGGATCATTCGATTTCTGTTCAACTAAGCTGTCTTATCTCCCTGTGTGCCAGGCTGACCCTGGCACGTCGGGAACAGCATCCTGGCATGGCCTGGGGTGCCAGCACATAAAAGAAATGAATGAGCATTCCCGCAGGACAGACAGGCTTTCTCTGGCTTTCACGCTACTGGGATCCCAGTGGTGACAGACAGGAAAATATCACATGATCATCACCCCAAAATAAGAAGGGTGCTCCTCCCCTATAGAGACAGCCAGCAGCCTGAGTACAGACTTATTAATTGAAAAGGGGAAGAGACAGCTGCACATATGTTGCCTATGACTGACCTTAGGCAGAGTCTCCCAAATGCCAGGAAAAGTATTTCTGTCAGGAACGCCTTTTAAGAATAGCATTTCTCCCGCAGTTTCAATGCTCTTTTCGTTTTGTTCAGTCATTCCATCACCTGACATGTACTGAACTACTAGACGCCAGCATTAGCCTGCATGTGGACATGCTCACTCACTCCCTCAGCATGTGTTTAACATGTTCATTTAATAACTGAGTATTAACTAGGTGGTGTCAGGAAACTAGCCAGGTGCTGGGCACCTGGAAAGCAAAGACATCACCCCTCTCTTGTCAGGGGCACTGGTGCTGAGCCAATGGCTACTTGGTGCCACGCCCCTGCCAAGAGTTCTTCCAGCCATTGTCTCTTTCCAGATGCACAGCACTCATGGACCCATTTTACAGACGAGGACACCAAGGACTTGGAAAAGAGAAGGCACCAGCTTAGGCCTTTCTAATTCTGACATTGAAATCCTCCCAGCTCACGAATGGCTGTAGCATAAAAGGAAAAGGAATGTGCTGTAGGAAAGACACAAAACGAGTAACATTGTGGTACCACGATGTCCATCCAAAGACAACAGAAATTTCTGTTTTCCCTGTGCACCTGTGGCTAAGTGGAAACTATGTGGAAAAGAGGTTGGCAGTTTCTTAAAGAGTTAAATGTGATTAGCATGTGACCCAACAACCTCAGTTCTAGGGATATACCCAGGGAAACGAGAACACTTTTTCATACAAAAATGTGCACTTGGATGTCCAAAGCAGCATTGTTCATCACAGCCCAAAAGTGGAAAGAACTCAAATCTCCATCAAATGACAAAGGGAGAAATGAAGTGTGTTCTGTCCATACAACAGAATATTACTCATCCATAAAAAGGTATAAACATCTACAGGGTGGATGGACTTTGGAAGCACTATACTAAGTGAAGGAAGCCAGACACAAAGGCCATGCACTGTATGATTCCCTTTATAGGAAATGTCTGGATCAGGCAAGTTATCCTAAAGAGACAGAAAGTAGGTTCGTGGTTGCAAGGGACTGGGAGGAGAGGTTTCCTTAAGGGGTGAGGAAGATGTTCTAGAATTAGACAGTGGTGATGGTCTGCGGCCTTGTGAATATACAAAAAACCACCGAACTGTACCCTTTAAAATGGTGACATCTATGATATACTGAACTGATATCTCAATTTAAAAAGAGAGAGACAGATGAATAGGCTTCAACAAGTCCTGACACTGGTGAGGGCTCTGCCCCCTCCTCCTCTGAGCCACGGCCTGAGGCGAGTGCCACTGCAAGACCATCATCTCTGCTTCAGCCACTCGCAGCAGGGACAGAAGTCACTTGGGGGGGCAGAGGAGCTGGAGGGCAGCCCTCGGCAGAGTTTAGAAGGGGGAGACGCTTCTCTCTCCGGCTCCCCGCGTCCTTTCCCCGACCTGGCCCCAGGCGGAGTGTCAGGGGACCATGGCCCTAGTGTCAGCCCTGCTACTAACTGACTTTGTGACTTCAGACGAATCTTTGTGCCCTTTCAAACAGGCCAACTCTTCAGACTTTTTGCCTTAATTAAGGAACAGAGAGGAGAAAGACCACCCTTATCCATTTTTTTCTCTTCTCATACAATGGCAGCTGCCTCCTAACCCCTGGGTAATACTAAAAATGAAGCAAAGAGCCACCGGCTACTATGAAAGCAAAGTCTATTAGCACTCAGCCTGCCGGTTCTAGGGCAGACAGCTGCAGACCTGGAAACCTCCTTCTGAGGAAATGCACCTCCATCAGGGGCATCCCGGCAAGCTGAGAGACTCATACCATCCTGGAATGGCTGGCTGGGTGCTTCAGGTCATTAAGTCACAGATCTTCTGAGATGGAAGGGCCTTCCAGATCATTTAGCATAGGTCTCTCATTTTATAAATGAGAAAGCTGAGCCCTAGGCGCTTACATTCCTTATCCCCAAGTCACAAGCTAATAGAGGCACAACCCTATTCTCTCCTGCCTCCTGCCCAGGGCACTTTTTAACCCAGCACACTGCTTCTCTAGAATAGTCTCTTATCTGTAGAAATCCTATGCCCAAGATAGCCAAAATACATTTGTCATGTAGCCCAACCCTCTCAAAACCCACTGTAGCCAGACACAAAATTCCAATTGTTTAGGGCTTGTCTATTCCAACAGAGCAGGACCCTTAATGATATGAAAGTCAAGAAAAAGCAAGGAGTATCATTTAGGGGAAAGTAAACACTGCCCCTAAAATCTTTTATCTTAATTGTGAGTATCGAACTCATGAAACTACTCCTCACCATCATAGCATCTGTTTCATGGATTAAGGCAATGTTTTTGTGTTGTGACTATTAAAATTCTTGATTGAAATTGAGAGAAAACTCAACTCAAGCTAACCTATGAAAAAAAGGAAATTTAGTAGCACACAGAAATGGACTTCAAGCAAGGTTTGATCCAGGTTTCAAAAATGTCACCAGGGATCCGGTGTCCCTTTCTTTATCCTTTGACTCTGCTTGCCAGCATACTGGCTCTGCACTTGCAGACACTTGCCCCATTCCAGGACTGATATATTCTTACCTTCAAGGCCAGTGGGAAAGAATAAGAAGCTGTCTCCTGGAGAGCTCCAAGGAGGGCCTGAGAACTGGGACCCAATGCCTCAGACTGGCCCGACAGAGGATTTGTTCTCCTCCCATGGAAATACTGTCGGAGTTTCATTCGCTCTGTGATACTGCAGATGAATTAATAAAGGGCCATTAAACATGGGAGGGAATCTGTTACCACTTGCCCTATACTTATTAATAAAGATAATTCCGACTTCAGACCCCACCTTCTGAAGAGTGGTTTTCTCACTCAGCTTGAACATGAAAAATACATTAAATGAAAAAAAAAAAGCTTACAAGAATCCTCTTTGAGGTCCACTCAGTATTTTCTTCAGACCGAGAGACTATTCTCTGGAGGTTTGCATTGCTAATTATAACACACAGTCTGAAAATTGATCTAGTATGAAAGCCGACTAAAGCCTCCTGCTATCTGGGATGATTCATCAAAGCCAGAAAGTATGCTGTGTCACCCCCCAACAAGAGGAAATTGCTGGAAAACATGTAATTTTTATAGAGCCACTTGGCTTGGCAAATACATCGGTGTTCGTCAGGGCTGGCCCCGGGCGAACGTGAAGTAGGAAAATCTGGGTCTTCCTCTTAGCAACACCCCTCACCCGAATGTCCTTTTTAAGCAAAACTTTTCCCACCTTCCAGTAGCCTTGACCACCCCCACACCCACACTGGTGCCTTCAGGTTGCACTCGGAATGCCCAGAATTACCCTCCTTAGAGCCCAGGGCTTCCCTCCCTGGAAGCACATCATCATTATCAGCATATATGCTGTGTAGCAGAACGCCTATAACGTGAGCACATGTATGGCTGAGCTGGAGATAGGTCATCTTCTTGGCTATCCTTGGGGGCCTGCCTCTTCCTGATCCCACCCAATTCTTGCAGGGCTGCCCATCAAGGGAAAACATTTCCTTCAACAAATGGGTAAACCTATCACTCAGCCTGGGCAATCAGAACAGATTACTAAGTGACCCGAGTGAGACCAAGAGTCCTTCCTAGGGACGGTCATTGAGGCTGAGACAGAGGAGTGTTCTTCTGCTGTGACAGGTGCTATAAGAACCATATAAGCCTGACACTGACAGTCCATCTTCAGCCCTGAGAATACAAACCAACTCAGAAGAAAGAAGACTTGAAAATGGGAATGGTGTGGTCCTGATTGGGATCATTTTAGTCCTGAATTGACCTGCTCCTAAACTTTTACCCCTAGACTTTTCATTTACCTAAACCATTAAATGATCTTTTTAGTTAGATTCGCCTGTGCCATTTCTCTTGTTTTCAGTCTAAAAATCTTCACTGATGTAACAAGACACCAAGAAGCATAAATTATCAACACTCTAGTATACAATCAGCCAAAGAGGCCACAAGTCTATGGCCCAGGGAAGAAATTCAAAAAGCAGCCATCAACAACCCAAGCTTCCTGGAAAAGCTCATTGCTTCCAGAAATCTGTAGCCAGCTGGCTGGTCCTGCTGCCACATGGTCCCTACACTTTACTTTCTTCTTCAGTTCTTAGATCTCCATGATGATTACATGGCACCCCAGTGCCTGCCCCTCCGTTGGTCTCATTGGTTTTCCTCTGAAAACTTTGTCCTATATATATTTGAAAGGCTCCTGGCATTCCCTAGCAGATAGCAAATTTCCAGCTTTCATTCTTCCCTCCAACTGTCAGCACAGGCTTCCTCAAAATGGGTACCTGATGCACTCAGACCCCAATCGCTGTATAGATATCACCTTTCCTGGACCACAACCAATTCCACCCCATCCTACTAATGTCCCAGGAGCTTTTGCACCTTGCAGTGGGACTCCCTGAGACACAGAAGAGCTCATGCATAGCACTTCTCTATAGAAATATCACCAAAATCACCATCACAGCTACCATTCATTTGTTGAGCATTTATTACGTACCACTGTGCTAAATGATCTATATGCATTGTCCCAACTGGCTCCAAATATCTTATCTACAAACCTTTCCAGCTTTCTGAGAAGAATGCCAAGCTAAAGATCCATACCCACTGAAGCTGACCAGATTGCTAAATCCATAAGCCAGCTGTCCTCACTCTCCAACCTCTGTCTGCCCTTACTTCTGTGTCCTCTCTTGTGTATTCCATTGACATTCCAGCTAAGTTTCAAGGGACCGAAATGCCATTAGCCAGACTTTGGGTCCAAAATCATGTTATTGTCTCTCAGGTGTGGCTTTACCCACATATCTCATTGTTAATGAGAATAGGGTTAGTACCACATTGGATGAGTATAAACATCTCAGGCATGAACTTAGCTAGTGACAAAGGACAACAAAGAGAAGAAACTGCCATCAGCCAGCTTCTGCCTGCTAGTGTAAAGCCAGAGAGGAATCTGACACCCCCTCAGGAGTAATAATAATAGGTAACATTTACTGAATGTAATGTACAAGGGACCCCATGTCCTGTACGAGTATCATCCAATTTAATCCTCACACTACCAATGAGCTGTGTGCTACTATTCTTCCCATTTTATAATGAGGAACCTGAGGCAGAAATGTTAAAAAGCCTGCCCAAAGTCACAAGACTAATCTGGCTTCAGAGTGCTTGCTATTAACAGTGATGAGGCACCACTCAATGGCGTCATAATTCAGAGCATCATCCTTTTGACGTGGTCATCTACATACATATCAGCAGAGGCTGGCCAAAAGGTGGAGCAACTGTCAGTGGTATGTCATTTTTCTATTGCTATATCACAAATTACCACACAATTTAAGAGCTTCAGTCTACATTTGTTATCTCTCAGTTGTGCAAGCAGGGACCTCAGGCACAGCCGAGCTGGACCCTCTGCTATAGCCATGGTGTGGGCAGGGACTTAGGTTTCAGCTGAAGTTCAGGGTCCTCTTCCAAGCTCATGTGATTCTTGGAAGAATTCATTTCCTTGCAGTTCTGGAGCTCAGTATGGCTTGCTTCTTTTTCAAGACCACCAAGAGAATCTCTCTGACCTCAGGGAAGACCCAGCCTCTCTTTTAAAGGGTTCATCTGATGAGGTCACACTACCCAGGATAATCTCCCTTTTTGACCAACGCAAAGTCAGCTGAGTAGGAACCTGAATTACATCTGCAAAATTCCTTCACCTTTGCCTTATAATGTGACATAATCACGGGAGTGATACCCCATCAACTTTACCATGTTCTATTGGTCAGAAATGTTATAGGTCCTACCTGCACCCAAAAGGAAGAAATTATACAAAAGCATAGGCCTCTGGAGATCATCCTAAAATTCTACTCACCACATCATACATACCAGGTCTTCTTGAGTAGCTAGTCTTGCTGACCCCAAACTGGACCATTCTCTAATGACATGATTCCATCAGAATCTCTAGAGATTCCATATACCAGGACCTCCAGAAGCCAGAACCTGACTGCACAGTGTCCTGCCAGAACCAGAACAGGACTGTTTGTGACCGAGGAGTCAGAGCCGTAGCGATTTCCAGAGATGCTGGCACCTCTCCCTGCTGCACAGACCCGCCTCCACAACGGAGGCACAGCTGGCCCACCTAGCAGAAGAGCCCTACAGTGATATGTGGCTTGAAGCTCACACCTTGTGTGGCCTCTGAATCAAGAAATTGAGGACTATTGGGCAAAACAAAACAAACCCAAACCCAGGAAGTCATCAGTCTGAAGGGCAAATGTGCATATAGATCATTTAGCACAGTGGTACGTAATAAATGGTTCAAGTGTGGTCAGAACCAGGACACTGCATGAACGAGCCACAGCCACAGCTTGTCACTCCCCCTGGGTCCCCTCTCTTTCTCCGGGTCACTCACCTGGTTCCTGAGCACTCCAGGAACTGACACCAAAGGTGGCAGATAAAATACATACAAATGAAAAAATAACTACACAAAGAGGTGACGAATGAAACAGGTAATGAATGTTAGGAATTCAGATGGGGGAGAGCTCATGTTTGCCCAGGCAGCTCAGAAAACACTGCAGGAACAAGATAAGAACTGAAGTGGACAGTTGAGGTAGACTTGCATTTCAACGCCAGCAAGGGTGCATTAATAGCACTAAGGCATACGTTCACATGGCACAAGGACAAGACACAGAGGGCCTATTGAAAGTACTTTGCCAAGGCCCTTTACCAATCAAACTAGACTTCCTATCTCCCATTCCTTGGGGCCCTAATCTCTTCCCTCCCGATCTGATAAACTAATCTCTGCTAAAATTGCAAATGGATTGCTGAGTAGCATATTTGCATTTTAATAGGGACCTTCTGGGCATAGAGCCTTAAGCTAAAGAAATGGCTACAAATACGGGTCATCTCTGGCACTACGATAAAATGGTAGGGAAGAAATTACAGGGCAGATAAATTCTCATTTTCCCTCCATTCACTTTCTCTGCAAGTAGAGCTGGTACTCGTCTCAGGCTTCAGAGTTTAATAAAACTCAGTTTGTCCGGTAAGTCATGTTTTGAAGACGTGTTCATCTACACGCATATCAGCGGAGGCTGGCCAAAAGGTGGAGCAACTGTCAGTGGTATATTATTTTTCTAATATACCACTGACAGTTGGTATACATGGGAATACTAGTATCCAACCAAAGCATAACTATGTAAGTGAAGTTTACTGATAAACCCCTGGTACTTTTTTAAATGCTCCATAGATCAAATGATAACCTTATATGTTCTTTATGCCGTGGAGTTGTCATTCCCACTGTACGGGACAATAAAGCCCCTTAAGTACTTTAAAACATTTATATAATATGTTGCTTTGGAATTTGTTGATTCTAAATGCTCTCAAGTGTAGGAAATCTTATGGAGTAATAATTAAGTACTAGACATAAATCACAAAGGAAACGTCAACTGCAAAAAAAAAGTTGTAAATAGCAACAAGTCTTTTTGCTTCAGGGCCTTCTCTTCTCTTCCCCTCCCCTCGTCTCCCCTCCCCTCTCCTCTTGTCTTCTCTTCAGCAGCAGAGGTAGTGTGGCTCTGGAAAGGACGTTCTATCCAGAAGCATAAAGTGGGAGGTGATTATGGTTGTATTTACAGTTTTCTTAGTCTAGCTCACAATCTTTTCTTTTAAACACAGGTGCTTGTCTTCAAACCAAAGTGAAATATTGTGATATCACCGATACTGAATTAAATACATTAAAGATCCACAAAGTATACAGGATGATGAGTTCCTGGCAGAAGAACCTATGAAGGAATTTTTCAGATAAGTGAAAAAGGTTGGTTTGGACCACACCCCACTATTCCCAAACTTCCTTTGTGACATAAATAAATTCTTAATCTCTCTGGACTTTACTATTCCCCTTAGCAAAATGCCTGGTCAACCACAAAGCAGCGTCATAATAGCTTTTGCCAAATGGTCTTTTTTTTGAAGACCCAACCAAATACAGAGTGTACAGTATAAATTATTTTGTATCATCTCACTCATTACAATTCTGCTCTGAATATAAGGGGATTAGTTATATTCTTTTTTACAAGCTTACTTTTGTAGCTGTTCTCTAAAGGCTTCAAAACTAAAGGCTATAGTTAAGGATAAATAATTAACTTTTACCACATCCACGTGATAGAAGAACTGGCCTCCTCCAGGAGCCTTTATTGGAACATTGATTAAGGTCAAGTCCAAAATGGCTCTCGGTGGCTACAAAGTAGTGCCTGATATTTCACCATGCGTTGCTGCTTCTCAACATGATGACCCCTTTAAAAAAATTTTTTTTGAATTCCCAGAAGACCTACTGTAAGCCTCTTATTTTCTCTGGAGTTTAACATATGTACAATTTCAGACCAAACACATTTCTTTTAAAAACCCCATATATCAAAACTGTGTGCTGCACCTTAACGCCGGCTGTGCCCCAGCACATAATTCGTTTGGGGTTTTCCTGTTGCTCTGCTGTTGTTTCCTTGCTTTGAATAAGTAAATTAGCCAGTGACTGCCTGAGGACATACAGCGCATGTTCAGGGTTTGTGACACAGGAGAACGCAACATCAAGGAGGTAGTATCTGCTAATAGGACTTCCCATCCCACGAGGGGGCTTTCATTTCTTTTGTTTGCACAATTTAAATAGGCAAAGCTACCCCTTTAAATGACATGAACCTTTTGTCCCAAAGAGAGTTCGGTTATCAGGCCACAGTCTGGCAGTTTGAAACCATTTCCTTCCCGATTAGCCTGCAGTTGGGCGGTGTGTCGTGCTGTTCTGCGGTTTCTCTACCTTCATTTGACCTTCAGCATCACCTGCAGAGCTCTCTCTTTAGCACCAAAAATCACAGTCGGGTGCAGAAAGGCACCTGGTGTCTGCTCAAGAATTTTGTGCTTGAAACCTTATAGCTTGAGAGGATCAGGGGACTGTGGTTTGTCTGAAGTTGAAGGTTTCCTCTGGGACCAGGATACTTTCTCTGCCTGGGACTGCAGGGAGCAAAAACCCAGGAAAATCTCCCTGCATTTAAGGCGTTTTGCAGCAATGCCAGGGAAAACACCTTATCAGCAGATTCTCTCTCTTCAACCTTTATCTTGCTGTAACTGAGATTTGGGCTTTCTGTTTTCCCTGAAGCCAATCCTCTCCAGCTATTCACATCTCCCTTGCTTTCTGTTCCAAAATGATGACCTGCAGACAGAGCCCAACAATGTAACCACCCCACTCTTCCTCACATTCTTCTCTCTCTTTGCCTCTACCACCCAATTATAAAAAACAATGGGCAGCATGGAACAACCACGTAAGTGGGGAAACAATCAGTGAAGCCAGTGCAAACACCAGTCTGTCCAAAAAGA